>NC_067399.1:241622883-242251097 GCF_016432865.1 Antechinus flavipes | reverse complement strand
CCCCCATCAATTATCCTGCTATGGTAATTGACCTTCTATTAACTTCCAAGGGAGATAATAACTATAAGGTAGATCTAGTTTGTTGGGTAAAATCTCACAAGGCTTTGTAAAAAACTTAGTATTCAATCCAAATGATCTCATCACATACTTTTAAGTAGGATAAGTAAAATAGGCATTTTGCTCCAAATTTTAAACTGGACTAATACTTTTGGGACTGCCTCTATTTATTAAGTTTTGCATATATAACCAGTACCACATTACAATCAAAATACCTCACAGCTAGAAATAACCTTGGTGATCATTCCACATTCTCATTTTACTGAAGAGCAAAGAGAAGTTAAAAAAAAAAAAAACTTTATTCAAGATCCAAGTGAAAAAAAAATACTGAGAGGAATACAAAAAATGGGTTCAAACATCCAGCCATTCTGGAGAGCAATTTGGAACTATGCTCAAAAAGTTATCAAACTGTGCATACCCTTTGATCCAGCAGTGTTTCTACTGGGTTTATACCCCAAAGAGATACTAAAGAAAGGAAAGGGACCTGTATGTGCCAAAATGTTTGTGGCAGCCCTGTTTGTAGTGGCTAGAAGCTGGAAAATGAAAGGATGTCCATCAATTGGAGAATGGTTGAGTAAATTGTGGTATGTTGGAATCCTTACTAACTGCTAAGTAGTTAGAGTTGATCTAATCTTACAAAAAGATGTTTTGGGCAGAACCTGAAACAAGGTACTAAGTAGAACTACCCATAATCCCTCTCTCTGGAAGGAGCATAAATAGGCCAATGGGCCAGTCGGAGAGTTCTTCAGAGGAAGACGCTACAAGTCGAGATTTCACCGGAATGACATGAAGACTGGAGCTGGCTGGAGGCTGAAGAAAGCAGAGGCAGAGGCTGAAGGACTAGACCTTTGGATTTGGTGACATTCGGAGAGAGCTCTTGGAACCAAGCAGAGAGATAGAACTCTAAGCTAACCGGGCTATATTGGAGATATTAAAAGATCTGACCTTTTATCACCTGGCTGCTTTTTGAGAAGAAAAAGATCACCACACTTTGGCGCCCAACGTGGAGCTGTTCTTCATACCCTGTGGCAAAACCGTCCATTCATATCTTTTATAAGGCTCAGCTAAATTGACACTGGGCACCGAAAAGGCAAATCTCTTCATATCCTCCTTATCCAGAGGAATGGAATAGAAACAATCTTTGATGTCTATAACCCAAAGAGGCCATTCTCTAGGAAGCTGAGTAGGAGATGGAAGTCCAGGCTGAAGAGTTCCCATAGTTTCCATCTGTTCGTTCACTTTTCTTAAATCAGTGAGCATCCTCCATTTTCCCGATTTCTTTTTTACAACGAACACTGGTGAATTCCAAGGACTTAGAGAAGGTTGTAAATGCCCTTGTTCAAGCTGCTCCTGTACTATATCTAATAAGGCCTGAATTTTATCGCTACTTAGGGGCCACTGTTCTATCCACACTGGTGTATCAGTTTTCCATTGGATAGGAATAGGTGAAAGTGTTGGCAGGCCTTCAACAGCAGCCCTGCTTAAAAAACCGAAGTACTCATTTTTAACCCCAATTGTTGTAAAACGTCTCTTCCCCACAGATTGATGGGGATTTTTTCAACTATAAAAGGAGTAAAAACTCCTGTTTTGCCTTCAAAAGTCCATCTCATAGGGGCAGCACTAACTTCAGCTGCTATTGATCCTCCTACTCCAGACATATAGGTATCTGCTTTAATTTTTGGCCAGTGACTGGGCCAACTGGCACCTCGAATAACTGTACGATCCGCACCTGTGTCTACCAATCCTTCCAATGGTAGGCCATTTATATAGATAGTGAGCATAGGTCGGTCAGCCGTTACTGCTGCTGTCCAGTATATTCCTGGTTTTTGTGGTCTGGAGTCAGAACCTGGGTGACTATCACGAGGCTGCTTATTAGGATTCTGTATGAGTAAACCTGATGCTACTACGTCTCCTGGGTGATAAGTCACACATTGACTACCTATATTAGTGACTGGGATATTATCTACACATTCCCCAGTTTCCCACATCAGTGTGTGGATGGACACTGTTTTGTACATACAAGGAGGTGAAATGGTCAAGCCTACTGTGCCTGGAGGTAAGGGATCCATAGGCTGGAGAGGAACAGATTTCACCTCTCCAGGGGGTATCTCAGTTGTCCCAGCTGCATATAGCTCTATTCTCCCCAATTGTAATTCCCTTCTGCCATCAGGTTGCTTCCTGGCTGGTTGACTGTGCAATCCCCTTCTCCCATCATATGGCTTTCTGGCTGATTGGTCATGTCTGGATATTGGACTTCTAGGCACTCTCTGGGTGTTGGAATCCTTACTAACTGCTAAGTAGTTAGAGTTGATCTAATCTTACAAAAAGATGTTTTGGGCAGAACCTGAAACAAGGTACTAAGTAGAACTACCCATAATCCCTCTCTCTGGAAGGAGCATAAATAGGCCAATGGGCCAGTCGGAGAGTTCTTCAGAGGAAGACGCTACAAGTCGAGATTTCACCGGAATGACATGAAGACTGGAGCTGGCTGGAGGCTGAAGAAAGCAGAGGCAGAGGCTGAAGGACTAGACCTTTGGATTTGGTGACATTCGGAGAGAGCTCTTGGAACCAAGCAGAGAGATAGAACTCTAAGCTAACCGGGCTATATTGGAGATATTAAAAGATCTGAACTTTTATCACCTGGCTGCTTTTTGAGAAGAAAAAGATCACCACACTTTGGCGCCCAACGTGGGGCTGTTCTTCATACCCTGTGGCAAAACCGTCCATTCATATCTTTTATAAGGCTCAGCTAAATTGACACTGGGCACCGAAAAGGCAAATCTCTTCATATCCTCCTTATCCAGAGGAATGGAATAGAAACAATCTTTGATGTCTATAACCCAAAGAGGCCATTCTCTAGGAAGCTGAGTAGGAGATGGAAGTCCAGGCTGAAGAGTTCCCATAGTTTCCATCTGTTCGTTCACTTTTCTTAAATCAGTGAGCATCCTCCATTTTCCCGATTTCTTTTTTACAACTTTCAGGTTCTGGCCAAAACAACTTCTTCTAAGATTAGATCAACTCTAATTACTTAGCAGTTAGTAAGGATTCCAACATCTCCCCCTTTCTTATCAATCAAAGGATAGGCATGATAGCAGCTGAGGTTACACCCAGAGAAACTTTAGAAATTCAGAACTCTGATGTCATCAACCAACAGAAAAGCAATCAGGATTACAGTTGGGAAGAATAAGGGAGGAATGATGAGTGCAACACTGAATAATAAATATAATGTCTTGCGCACTGATGCTAGCTTATAGCAGGGACTCAGGCAATGTGGTTCAATCAAATTCATTTCCCTTGGCTTTTAGAAAAAACTCCACAGACCTGATAAAGTCTTAGATAATTCAAGTTTCCTCTAAGTTATTTCTGGGCCTCTTAAAACCACAAATAAGAGAGGAGCAAGAAATAGCATTAACACTTCTCCAGTTTTTTTTTTTTTTTTAGTAACAAGGATGATCTGACTGGTTATTAAGACTTTATCCTTTAATGGAAATGATTTTTTTCCTTTTAGGCAATTAATTAAACAATTAAATATTTTTTAATGTAATTCAACTCCTTTTCCTCTATTTTCTATTTGCCAATTTGACCTCAATTCAGTATCTCAAGCAGGTTTCAATCCTGGAAAGAGAATGTATTGAAGTAACTGAAATGGAAATACTGTTCTTTTCTCTGCTATGTTGCTTTTCAAAAAAATTATTAAATTGCCATTTTCATTTCAATAATTTTCCTGTGAGTCTGGGTTTTTAGCCCTGAAGAACAAATATCAAACCCTAGATCTAGTTAACCTCCTCTCATCAGGTATATCCCCGACGGGGCATACCAGAAATTCTTGACTTACTGCAATACACATTCACTCTCTTTATCTTAATTCATTTTCTTTCACATCACTTTTGTTAAGGAAGGAAGAAAGTATTGAAACCAGCATTTATTTATTAGCCAGCACCCATTTACTATATTCCAAGTCTTGTGTTCATTCTCACAACAATGTTAGGTGATAGGTGCTATTATTATCCCCCTTTTATACTTGAAGAAACTGAGGCAGACTACAGTTAAATGACTTGACTAGTCACAAAGCTAGCAAGTGTCTGAAACAAAATTTCAATTTAGGCCTTCCTGATTCCAGATCCAATACTTCATCTACTGTACTACCTAGCTGCCTCTTAAGTTTTTTAACTATTTAAATTTTATTTTCTGCTCAATATTTGCTTTTCTTCTCTCTTTACAAAGTTTCATGAAGTTCACAGCTTTGTACCGCAAAATGAAAAGGGACAGAGTATTTATTTATTAAAATTTTCAGAATTGTCTCATGCATTTTCATTCTTCTATAAAAATTGTTCTAAAACCAAGGACACTGAAGTAGCTTTGGTGTGTCTATAACTAAGAAAAAAAGTTTTTATCCAACATCATTGTTATCTAGGACATGATATAATTTATAGGATAGCCCAAAAATCTTAGTGTAGTTAAAAGACTTAGCTAAGAGTTTGGGGACAGTACATTTGAGAAAGTTTCATAAGTTTGATATATAGATGAAAAATCATGTGATACAAAGATCTTATATGCTGGGGAAGTTTATTAAAACTGTATTTTTGTTTTTGATAAGGGATATATTGACACAATTGTTTATGAAACTCAATCTAGACTCACTATTCCAGGAATAGTTTCTATTTACTATATATGCTAAATCAGCATCACTGATCAAGAAAACTGACTCTTAAGTTTTACAAATTTATTAAATAATGAGTAACTCCAATTTTTGAATTTCTTACTTTTTAGGTATTTGAAAGGTTCAGTGGTGTATTACTGGGGTCCTTCTGTTTCAATTGAGAATAGGCTAAGTATAAAAATGCAACAAGATAGCGTGTTATGGAAGCAAATGGGCCAAATGAACAATGAAATTGGAGAGAATATGAGGAACAAAGACCGTAGATATAAAATGTACTTAGAGCCATCAACTTCAGCCTCTCTCCTCCTCATCATATAGACCAAGAAACTGGGGCTCAGAGAGGTCAAATGACTTGTCTAGGATAATTGAATCCAGGTCTTGTAATGACCGCATATTTAAAATCAGTCAAAGTCAGGAATTCAGGTTAAGGCAAAAATCTTCAATCTTTATTGAAGTGAAGAGGTGAAAAAAGATTGCGATAGCAATATGGGCAAGAAGGATTGCGATAATACTATGGGCAGCTGCAGCTAGCAGAGGGGGATTGAAGATGAAGGGCGGTCACGATAGCAATGTGAGCAGCTGTGTCAAGACACCAGCCAGCAGTCTCTCCTTCCCCTTCCTTTTCCACTCCCCTGCCTCCACCCACCAAAAACGTCATTTCCTATACAACACATCAGGACTTGCACAAAGAGTGGATAGGGCCATTCTTTCTCCAAGCTTATATATTAATAGAGTATGGTCCAATTACTATTTAGCCTCATGTGCTTGGGACCTCAGTGCATCAACTCAAGCCTCAGCCCATTACAAGGTCTTTCTGAATTTAAGGGAGTGCTCTATCCAATATAGTGTTCACTCTCTTTAAAAAAAAATAGGAAAAGCTTCATGGATGAGAAGGCACCTGAACTGAGTCTTAAAAAGAAAAAAAATAACATTTTAACAGTATAAAATATGGAAGGTGCTCATAGAGGATAACCTATGGGAAGATATGGAAAGAAAACTGGGCAAGATCTAAGATTGGGGAACATTTACTACATTAGTCCATTTTTGGCTGGAACATAGAGGGCAAAGCTAGAATGATAGTTTGTAGACTAAGGAATTTGTTGTTTTTTCTCAAATGATAATGATAAAAAGCCAATGAAAGTTTCTAAGTACAGGAGTCAAATTTCTATCTGCTTATCCTAGGTGTAGGCAGTCTATTAGGTACAAAAGGACAAATCTATAAGTAGAATCTTCTCAGCTGGAAGCATCAGGAAAGAGTAGAGCATAAAATCACAAAGAACTAGATACCGGTAACATTGGACTAGGGTAATGAAATGCCTAGGGAGGACATTTAATTTTTTAAATTCTCTAAATCTAATGCCTTCTAAATTTGTGATGTTAGACTAAGTCTCAGGGGTCCCACCCCAGAGGATGTGCCAAAATAAATATATATTTAACTTATATAGTCTCTAGAGCAGCTCCATTTTAAATCAGGGAATAAATATTCTACTTATACATAATGAGCTCTTAAGAGTTTCTTTTTAACTCTCCATTTTTCCTAACTTCACCAAAATCCAACTTCCAAATACTCTTCTATATATATTTTTTTCAGTTCTTCATCTACATTTCCCATCATGGGTGGATTTGCTTCCTGATTTTTTCCAAAGCTTAAGAGCCTTTGGTCTGATTCACTTCTCTTTCCTTCCTTCGTACCTAGACTTTCCCTTGATCTCTTTTGATCTCCCTGACAATACTCCTCTGTGTAGTCGCTCTCCCGCAACCATTCTATTTCCTCCACCTATGTGTGGGCTCCTGAGGACATCAAGAGGATATCAAAACAGAATCAAATCAAGGGTAGTCTGTGGTCCTTTCCCAAAGAATGGTGAGTGGCCAATTACCACCCATCAATCAAATACAATTTCAGAATAAATGTGGGATCAGGAAGTGGAGGAGGGGACAGAAAGAAGGAAAGAAATCACCAACAGGATAGAGAGAAATAAGTAATGTAATGTCCTTAACTTCTTTTCTTCTACCTTTGTCTCTCTACTCTCCATGATTATGCCTTGGGAGGGAACAGCCCAGGATGGAAAGAACTGAAGGCAGCTTATAAATATTGAACCTATGAAAGTTAGCACAAAGCCTAGTATCACCATACTAGTGTACAGCAGTATCAAAATTCATCTAATATGGACCAACCACAAAGCATCGAACTGTTTGCTCTTTCTTTAGTCAGTTCTAAAGGTTTGAATATAATCAGAGAATAGGAGTGCTGGTGGTCCAAATACAACTTGTAGAAAAAATTTATTATCTAATCACAGAAAAGTAAAATAAAACCCTTGGAGAGATTCAGAGAATAAAATGAATTTCCTGTTTCCTAATAGAAGGTAGAGAGAACAAGGCTAAAAAAGTGTGCATGTATGCATATTAACATACATGTATGCATTATTTTGGATATATACATGTATGTTAATATGCATATATTTTTTCTTTTAAGAATTTAAATAATAGCTTTTTATTTTCAAAATTTATGCTAAGATAGTTATTTTAAACATTCACCTTTGCAAAAACTTGTATTCCATTTTTTCTTTCTCCCTTCTCCTCACCCCTTCCTCTAGACAGCAAATAATCTAACATATGTTAAACATGTGCAATTCTTCTATATATATTTCCACAATCTATCTAAATATACATCTAAATATTTATCTAAATACACACATTTTAAAAGATCTCTCTATCTTTCTGTCTATATATCTTAACTTCAGTTAAGTTCAGCATGCATCTACAATGTAAGGAAATAATCATAAATCATATGTAGAGAAAACAAATGTTGCCTTGTATTCTACAGATTGCTTTTTTGGTCATTCCTTCATTCCTTCATACAACCCTTCATTTATTCATTCATTCATCAAACATTTTCTAAATATAATCTATATACAGGCCTCCATCCTAGGCATTATGGGAGATCTAGAGATGTATGACAAACCTAGTTCTTTTGGGACTTACAAGCTAATTAATGTTTCTTTTTTGTCAGTGCAAACAATCTTAAAAAAAATTAATAGCTTTTTATTTTTCAAAATACATGCAAAGATAGTTTTTAATATTCAGCCCTTGCAAAACCTTGTGTCCCATCTTTTTCCTCTCTCCCTTTTCCCTCTTCCTCCCCTAGACAGAAAGAAATCCACTGTAGGTTAAATGTGTAAAATTTTTCTAAACATATTTCTACATTTATCATGCTGCACAAGAAAAATCAGATCAAAAAAAGAAAAAAATATAAGAGAAAATAAAACAAGCAAGCAAAGAATAACAAAAACCCAAAAGGTAAAAATACTATGTTGTGATACACATTCAGTTCTCATAGTCCTCTCTCTGGATGCAGATGGCTCTCTCCATCAAAAGTCTATTGGAATTGGCCTGAATCACCTCAATGTTGAAAAGAACCAAGTCTATCACAGTTGATTATCACATAATCTTGTTGCTGTGTACAAGTTCTTTTGGTTCTTTTCACTTCTCTTAGCATCAGTTCACATAAATCTCTATAGGCCTTACTGTAGTCATCCTGCTTATTGTTTCTTAGAGAAACTTTTAAAAGATATACACTAAACCAGTAGTTTCAAATTGAAATAGAAAAATGGCATGCATAAGGATCTCTGAGGGATCCATATCCCATAACTTATTCAGCCATTCCCCAATTGATAGGGATCAACTCAGTTTCCAGTTCCTTGCCACTACATAAAGGGCTGCTACAAACATTTTTGCACAGAGGAGTTATTTTCCCTTTTTTATGATCTATTTGGGATACAAACCTAGTAAAATCATTAAGTTTCAATGATCCAGAATTTCAGTGGAATGAAAGGATCACTAAAGTAAATTTTAAACACTCTAAATTTTAGACACTTAAGTCTTTGTGAGATGTTGTGGCCAAAAATCTTCATCATCTGGCAGAAAATCTTCAGTGCCATCACAATGATTTAAACAAAGTCGTATTTTTTTTTAACTTTTCTATCTTATTTTGCCAGAAAAGGTTTTACCATGTTATACATAGGGAGAATCATGTTTCAAAATATGATTGTGACCTAGCACCTAGTGGAATATGCTGTGATATTTGCCAGGCACTCAGTAGGAGAAATTGATGATCACATCAATTTTATCAATCTTTAAAAATCTTCATAAGGCATTCTTGCCTCCCTGCTCCTCTAGTCCCTACTATGAATAAGCCACATATATTCAGCTCTAATAAGATCTCTTTTGACTCTCTAAGTCTGCTACTGGTAGCCCAGGGCCCTTTAGATCATGGGCTGAAACAAACTAATCCATTCCTAGACCTCATAGAGTTATTTTATTTCTTTGGCTCATTATTTCTAAGAAAATCCAATATATTCATGACAGAATCCATGCCTAAGTTTTCCTCATATGTAAACAACATGGTTCTTCTTTCCTCTCCAAACATTCAAGATTGAAAATGTAAATTAAATAAGCAATGGAATTCATTTCACTGAATATAAAATGTATAAGCTATAAAGCACTCAGATGAGCCCTTAAAGAGATAAAGAAAATAGAGAAAACTCTTAGACCATTAGTATCCTCTTCTCCCATCCCTCCCAAAAAAGTACTGGCAATTCTTTATCTTTCCAATAAGTCCCTCTTTCACAGAGTCCTACATAATTCACCTAACTCCTTTATACTACTCTCTGATTTAGTTTAGTGGTGATGAACACATGGCCCATGGACTATATGTTGTTAATAAAACCTTCAAATTAGGAACAAAGACCGTAGATATAAAATGTACTTAGAGCCATCAACTTCAGCCTCTCTCCTCCTCATCATATAGACCAAGAAACTGGGGCTCAGAGAGGTCAAATGACTTGTCTAGGATAATTGAATCCAGGTCTTGTAATGACCGCATATTTAAAATCAGTCAAAGTCAGGAATTCAGGTTAAGGCAAAAATCTTCAATCTTTATTGAAGTGAAGAGGTGAAAAAAGATTGCGATAGCAATATGGGCAAGAAGGATTGCGATAATACTATGGGCAGCTGCAGCTAGCAGAGGGGGATTGAAGATGAAGGGCGGTCACGATAGCAATGTGAGCAGCTGTGTCAAGACACCAGCCAGCAGTCTCTCCTTCCCCTTCCTTTTCCACTCCCCTGCCTCCACCCACCAAAAACGTCATTTCCTATACAACACATCAGGACTTGCACAAAGAGTGGATAGGGCCATTCTTTCTCCAAGCTTATATATTAATAGAGTATGGTCCAATTACTATTTAGCCTCATGTGCTTGGGACCTCAGTGCATCAACTCAAGCCTCAGCCCATTACAAGGTCTTTCTGAATTTAAGGGAGTGCTCTATCCAATATAGTGTTCACTCTCTTTAAAAAAAAATAGGAAAAGCTTCATGGATGAGAAGGCACCTGAACTGAATCTTAAAAAAAATTAATAGCTTTTTATTTTTCAAAATTTATGCTAAGATAGTTATTTTAAACATTCACCTTTGCAAAAACTTGTATTCCATTTTTTCTTTCTCCCTTCTCCTCACCCCTTCCTCTAGACAGCAAATAATCTAACATATGTTAAACATGTGCAATTCTTCTATATATATTTCCACAATCTATCTAAATATACATCTAAATATTTATCTAAATACACACATTTTAAAAGATCTCTCTATCTTTCTGTCTATATATCTTAACTTCAGTTAAGTTCAGCATGCATCTACAATGTAAGGAAATAATCATAAATCATATGTAGAGAAAACAAATGTTGCCTTGTATTCTACAGATTGCTTTTTTGGTCATTCCTTCATTCCTTCATACAACCCTTCATTTATTCATTCATTCATCAAACATTTTCTAAATATAATCTATATACAGGCCTCCATCCTAGGCATTATGGGAGATCTAGAGATGTATGACAAACCTAGTTCTTTTGGGACTTACAAGCTAATTAATGTTTCTTTTTTGTCAGTGCAAACAATCTTAAAAAAAATTAATAGCTTTTTATTTTTCAAAATTTATGCTAAGATAGTTATTTTAAACATTCACCTTTGCAAAAACTTGTATTCCATTTTTTCTTTCTCCCTTCTCCTCACCCCTTCCTCTAGACAGCAAATAATCTAACATATGTTAAACATGTGCAATTCTTCTATATATATTTCCACAATCTATCTAAATATTTATCTAAATACACACATTTTAAAAGATCTCTCTATCTTTCTGTCTATATATCTTAACTTCAGTTAAGTTCAGCATGCATCTACAATGTAAGGAAATAATCATAAATCATATGTAGAGAAAACAAATGTTGCCTTGTATTCTACAGATTGCTTTTTTGGTCATTCCTTCATTCCTTCATACAACCCTTCATTTATTCATTCATTCATCAAACATTTTCTAAATATAATCTATATACAGGCCTCCATCCTAGGCATTATGGGAGATCTAGAGATGTATGACAAACCTAGTTCTTTTGGGACTTACAAGCTAATTAATGTTTCTTTTTTGTCAGTGCAAACAATCTTAAAAAAAATTAATAGCTTTTTATTTTTCAAAATTTATGCTAAGATAGTTATTTTAAACATTCACCTTTGCAAAAACTTGTATTCCATTTTTTCTTTCTCCCTTCTCCTCACCCCTTCCTCTAGACAGCAAATAATCTAACATATGTTAAACATGTGCAATTCTTCTATATATATTTTTTTCAGTTCTTCATCTACATTTCCCATCATGGGTGGATTTGCTTCCTGATTTTTTCCAAAGCTTAAGAGCCTTTGGTCTGATTCACTTCTCTTTCCTTCCTTCGTACCTAGACTTTCCCTTGATCTCTTTTGACTCTCTAAGTCTGCTACTGGTAGCCCAGGGCCCTTTAGATCATGGGCTGAAACAAACTAATCCATTCCTAGACCTCATAGAGTTTTTTATTTCTTTGGCTCATTATTTCTAAGAAAATCCAATATATTCATGACAGAATCCATGCCTAAGTTTTCCTCATATGTAAACAACATGGTTCTTCTTTCCTCTCCAAACATTCAAGATTGAAAATGTAAATTAAATAAGCAATGGAATTCATTTCACTGAATATAAAATGTATAAGCTATAAAGCACTCAGATGAGCCCTTAAAGAGATAAAGAAAATAGAGAAAACTCTTAGACCATTAGTATCCTCTTCTCCCATCCCTCCCAAAAAAGTACTGGCAATTCTTTATCTTTCCAATAAGTCCCTCTTTCACAGAGTCCTACATAATTCACCTAACTCCTTTATACTACTCTCTGATTTAGTTTAGTGGTGATGAACACATGGCCCATGGACTATATGTTGTTAATAAAACCTTCAAATTAGGCCCAAACCAGATTAAAATAAATTTCCAAAATATTTAACCAAACAAAATAAAATAAAAAATATAGATAATACAAATACGTGGTTTTCTAAATCAATATATGTCCCTCAGAGATCCTTATGCATGCCATTTTTCTATTTCAATTTGAAACTATTGGTTTAGTGTATATTTTTTAAAAGTAAACATAATTTGGGGGATATAAAACAAGGAAATTCCTTCCCACTGAACTTAAACTATCTAATTAACTCATAGTCATGAGGCAGAAAATATGGTGGCCTGGTCAGGATCTCTTCCTCATGCCATTCCTCTAGGATGTTGCTTTAGCTCATCATATGCAGGGCTTACACTAATACTTTTCCTAGACCATGCTGTTGAAAAAGTCATCTCCATAAAAGACACTAAAGCCCAAAGTCTCAAAACAGGTAGCTTTGGAATTTTGTTGCCCATAAGATAATATTCCAATTTAGCACTTCCCATTAATCTTAAAACAAAACAAAACAAACATGCATGCTAGATTATTGGGTTATGTTGCTTCAGACATCCAAGTCCTTCTCTTTTCAAATGTTTGAAATCAGGAATATGAGAAAGATGTTGGTTCCAGAATCAGAGGACCAGGGTTCAAAGCCAATCTGAAACATTTAATACTTGTGTAACAAGAAATATCTGTTAGCTTTCTTGGTCTACTTATTTAGATTTTTTTTTTCTTCCTTCCTTTCTTCCTTCTTTCCTTTCTCCCTTCTTTCCTTCCTTCCTTCTTTCCTTCTTTCTTTCTTTTCTTCCTTCCTTCCTTCCTTCCTTCTTTCCTTCCTTCCTTCTTTCCTTTCTTCCCTACCTTCCTTCCTTCTCTTCCTCCCTTCCCTCCCTTCCCTTCCTTTCTTCCCTTCCTTCTTTCCTTCTTTTCTTCCTTCCTTCCCTTTTTTCTTTCTTCCTTCTTTTTTTAGCTCAATTCTTTAGATCTTAGATAGATTTTTAATAAATCTGCCTTGAATCAATTATAAGGATTTCCCTGTGCTTCCTCATCAAGAAACCAGTAAATATGTAAACACCATATGATCATTCTCCAACCTAAGACTTATACCATGTAATCTCATTTAAAAAATTGAAAAAGTTATACAATTCATTAAGAAATTCCTTGATTAATCCTGAATTATAGTATCATAAATTGTCCTTATGGAATCTACTATATCATGTCACAACTTATTGCTTTACTAAGTAAGACTATAACTCAATTACTCATAGATCTTTTTACATATAATTTAGAGCTTATAAATAGTATTGATTGAGACATCTTATTTATGCACAATCTGTGTATATATTTTGTTGTTTATATGTATATACATACATATATTTATAAATTTATATGTATGATATGTATATGTGCATACATCTATGTGTGTATACATGTATACACATAAACAGAAGCATTTTAATGTATACACACATCTATATACATATACATATATACATGTATATGTATATATAGCTAGATATAGTACTGAACCTAGAGGTAGAAGATTCATATTCCTCAGTTCAATTTTCAACTTCAGACACTTACTAACTCTTTGATCCTGGGAAAATCATTTTACCCAATTTGTCTGTTTCTACATTAGGAAAATAAGCTGGAGAAGAAAGTGGCAAGCTACTCTCATATCTTTGTAACAAAAACTCCAAATGGGATTATAAAGAATTGGATAAAATTTTAAAAGACTGAGAAAATTTATATAAAACATGCATACATACACACATGAATACAGAGATAATTTGTATATGTACACAAGCTATGTGTATATATGCATATGCAAACACATGTATATACATATGTGTATATGTGTGTGTTTATGTATATATGTTTATGTATGAATTGTGTATATATCTCCATTTATTTTCACAATCAGTAATCCTATAAGATGATATGATTAACTCTATTTTACAAATATTTTACATATTTTCTTTTTCTTTCTTTCTTTCTTTCTTTTTTTTTTTTTTTTAACAAATATTCGAACTGAGGCTGAGAGAAACTGACTTTTTTAGGCTACATAGAAAGTGTAGAAATCAGCATCTGAACTAGGTTCCAAGTGTTACAATTTCTCCAAATACTACCTCTGCTCAGTAAAGCTGAGGCAGTGTTATTCACCTTTGTATCCCCCATAATAGTTAGATTATATCTTTGAACATAGTAAAGACTTTGAGACTGTACAACCAGAATAGATAGTATCATAATTCTTACATACCATGTAGGAATGTCTTGAAGTACTGACTCCAAATTGAACCATATATCTATTATTAGAAGTCTCATCAAACTTGACTATCAAGTAATGAATTATTTGGTTTATACTGCAACTTGACTCTAATATAGTGATGCCATTTTATTCTTTTTTTGAAAATGAAGGACAACACATTCTACCATTGTAATCATAATGCTAAGGTCAAAGGTTCAGTACCCATTCAGACTATTTTTATGTGACTAAATAGCATTTTGGAGAAAGCAATTACTTTGGAATCAGAGGCCCCATATTTGAATCCAGAGGTTTCTTAATCACTATATTTATTAGAAAAGTTCTTAATATGTTTTTATGCATCATAAGCCCTTTGACAGTATAATGAAGCCTATGGACCCCTTCTCAGAATAATGATTTGAAATGGAATATGTAACATTGGAATGAAATATATAACAGAATAATGGTTTTAAAATAGAATACATACCATTGAATTACAATGATAGACGCTGAAACAAACAAATTCACAAATTGTCTGAAAGTTTTTCATGGGCCACATGTCACTGGCTCCTGGCCCACAGACTTCTTTCTTTTCTCTGTGCCTCAGTTATTCTTCCTTCAGGTCCCTTCCTTCAACTTTATATCCTATAATGTATTGAATTCCCTAAACTGTTTACAAAGGCATGGAGGGCTTATGATCAGCATCAGAAGATAGAGTGTGTGAAGACTAAATATCAAATCTTAGAATCATGACTCAGGAAATGTTTGCTGAATGAATGGAATGGAAGGTCACATTCACTGTGACCCCATTGCACCAGTTAGCATTACTGCCAGGAATGGAATAAATTGAAGTCTTGGAGTAAACCTTGCTCACCTTGCTGTTTCCAACCTATGGATCATGTTTCTCAGCCGTAACCTCCTTTTCTCCCTCAGAAAAAAAGTGACCTAAAGGTGTTTGTATTTTATCTTGTTTTTTTGGCACTTTTCCCTTACAAAGCATTTCTGAATGCAGAAATAAAAACCAATTTAAAACAGAAATGTTTAAAATTCTTTGGTATGACCAGCAGGTTTACGTGCTCACAATTTAGCCTATGCTTTGTCATCATATTTTAGCAGCATTATGCCCTGTCATTCAAATGCTCAAGAAATTAAAGAGAATAAAGAATGACACCAGATACAACAGGCCCCGAATAAAACTCTGCAGAGAATGTCAGAAGGTGGAAAAAGTGAGGAAAGCACAAGACACATCAGGCAAGTAAAAGAAAAATGTGTTTCATTGGTTAATATTTTAGAAACACCTATAGATCTATGAATCTATAGCTAGAAGATGTGTCAGAGTCCTAGTTCAGCATCTTTATTTTATATTTGAGAAAATTAAGGTATATGAAGAATAAGAGATTTGTCCAAGATCATACTATTCCTCAGGAATAACTTCTCAAACTAAACTGCTAACCATTCAAACTTAATGCAAAGAGTGCAACTCTGTTGGGCTGGCCACATTATTAAAATGCCAAATTACACTTACCAAAAAGAACATTTTATGGAGAACTCACAAAGGCAAACACTCACAACATGGTAAAAAAAAATGATACAGAGACACTCTCAAGGTCTCTCTTAAGACTTTTGGAATTGATTGTATGACATGGGAGATACTGGTATAAGACTGTCCAGAATGATGTGCTCTCATCAGAGAAGGTACTGTGCTCTATAAGCAAAACAGAATTGAATTAATTGAAAAGAAAGATGATATATGCAAAGTTAGAAAGAATTTACCTCAAATGCTCATAGGGACTATTTGTGTCTGATCTGTGGCAGAGCATTCCAAGCTTGTATTGGTCTCATTAGCTATAGCTGGACACACTGTAACTTGATTCTAATATAGTGATGTCACTTTATGCCTTTTTTTTTTGAAAATGAAGAACAATAATCAACAGTTTTCATGATGTTGCCTTCTACCATTATATAGTTTTATGGGTTTTTTTTTAGTTTAATAGGAAAGGAGCTCTTGGTACCCACTGACTAAGTGACCCTAAGAAAGTTACTGAAATGCTCAGTGCTCTAGGAAACTCTCAGAATATAAATTGCAAAGAAGGTATTAAAAAGTTTTTAGCACAGAAAGTTTTCATAATGAGAAACTTTCTGTACTATGACAATCTCATGTCCAATCCCTTGATTGCTTCTTTTATTATAAATTTGACAAATAACATATGTGAACATCTCCATAAGCAAAGGATAGAAAAAAAGCATTGTATATAAAACATAAATCTAACATATACAGTATTTTTAAAGTGGATTTTTTGTTTTTGTTTATACTTTGGTTTATATTCCCCAAATCAGGCCAGCTACATTCCCCACATAAGGTCCAAGAATTAATGCTAAGGAGTGTAATGTGTCTTTTCTCTAATGCTATCAGTTCCACCCATTTTCAGCCTTTCCTCAACCTACTCCCCATTAAATGCTTCAGTTTCACTTAAACATTTCATGCCAATTAGTTTCTATAAATATATATTTACTCTGAAGATATAGTAATAGCAAAATACAAACATGTCCACATGAGCATTCTGGGTCCATGAGAAGGATAGTTCACTTAGTGCGGTTCCTATAAAACAATACTTCTATCAAGTATCCATCTAGATATGGATAAGGTCTAATCTATGCTACTGATCTGCTACAGATGAGCAGATTACAAATTATGTATACTAGGATGTATGTCCTCCAGATTCTTTTTTTTTTAATTAAAGCTTTTTATTTACAAAACATGCACAGGTAATTTTGTCAACAGTGACCCTTGCAGAACTTTGTTCCAAATTTTTCTCTCCTTTTCCCCACCCCCTCCCCTAGATGGCAGGTAACCCAATACATTAAATATGTTAAAATATGTGTTAAAGCCAATATATGCACACATATTTATACACTTATCTTGCTGTACAAGAAAAATCAGATCAAGAAGGAAGAAAAAAAACTGAAAGAAATCAAAATGCAAGCAAATAATAACAGAAAGAGTAAAAATGCTACTTTGTACTCAAAACTCAGTTCCCATGGTCCTTTCTCTAGGTGTAGATGGCTCTCTTAATCACTGAATAAGTAGAACTGATTTGAATCATCTCATTGTTGAAGACAGCCATGTCTATCAAAATTGATCACCATATAGTCTTCCTATTGCCGTGTACAATGATCTCCTGATTCTGCTCGTTTCACTTAGCATCAGTTCATGTAAGTCTCTCCAGGACTCTCTGAAATCATCCTGATGGTTGTTTCTTACAGAACAATACTATTCCATAGCATTCATATATCATTACTCAGCCATTCTCCAATTGATGGGCATCCACTCAGTTTCCAGTTTCTGGCCACTACAAAAAGGGCTACCACAAACATTTTTGCACATATATCCTCCAGATTCTTAAACTAAAGCAGAAAGCACTAAATGTAAGAACAATGGATGGAAACCCATTTCACAGTCATTTTGGTGATTTTGGTGGGGTGAAGAACAAAGGCTTCTCACTGGATTATCAGTGAAGGGATCAAATGAAGAACAAAGTAGCAAAACAGGAAAAAAAAATATTGAGGCTTTCATCACTAGTTCATTTGAATGCCTTCATGAAGGCATATCAGAGGAGTTTGTCTAACATCATGGTCCTTTTCTGTTAGAAAAAAAGTTTAAAAGAATTTTACATGTTTAATCTATATTAGATTGCCTGTTTAAGAGAGGAAGGAGGGGGGTGGGACTAATAAAAATTGGAATAAAAGGTTTTGCAAAGGTGAATATTGAAAACTATCTTTGTATATATTTGGGAAAATAAAAAGCTATTATTAAAAAATTATGAAAAAGAAGACCAAAGACATTATGGAATGAGCAATGTTTTGACTTCAAGGTGAATTGGATTTAAATGATGTAGACTTATTCAAATAATCAGTTTCATTTTCTCTTCCAATGTCATCAAAGACCAGTGGCAAGAAAAAATTGGGATGACTGGTGATGGCTTAGGATGCACTGGATGATCTTGGTATCTTTGATGTCTGACAAAGTTCTAAGCAATCTAAAAACATTTGTGTCAACTGCTTTCATGGTCCTTGCTCTTTCTGCTGGGGGAAAGTCTTCACATGTTTGGGATAGGCATCCCCTAACTCATCAATGGATTTGGCCAACTGTTCTGAATCTGATTTAGTACATTGCCAAGAGAGTTTTTATCAAGGTGTAGCCACTGAACATGCAGATTCTTTATGTCATAGGACAGAGTTAGATGATAGGTAGACAGCAAAAGTAAATTTACTGTTCTGAAAAAGGCAAGATAAGCCTGATCACCTAATGTATTAATACTTTCTAAATATCCTATAATCTTTGGCACAGTGCAAGTTCTATATTAGTATTAGATATTAAAGTTAATTTTACATAAAGTGACTGTTGATTTATATTGATCTGTATCTGTTAAATGAATTAGAGAATGTCATAATTGTATTATTAGTACAGTACAACCATTAGCAATTAATTCCTCTCTATTTATCTTCTTTTATTTTGTTAATGTTTTATAATATAATGTTGTATTCATATAATTTCTGTGTGTAGCTTGATAAGTGGACTCTAAGATATATTTATTTTTTAATTCAGCTTTTTATTTTCAAAGCACATGCAGGAATAATTTTTCAACATTGACCCTTGCAAAATCTTGTGTTCCAAATTTCTCCCTCTTCCACCAATACTCTCCCCTAGATGGCAAGTAATCCTATATATATTAGACATGTTAAAATATATATTATATCCAATATATGTATACATATTTATACAATTATCTTGCGCCATAAGAAAAATCAGATCAAAAAGGAAAAAAGTGAGAAAGAAAACAAAATGTAAGCAAACAACAACAAAAAGAGTGAAAATGCTATGTTGTGATACTCATTCAGTTCCCATGGTCTTCCCTCTGGGTGTAGATGGCTCTCTTTATCATAAAATCATTGGAAGTTGCTTCAGTCATCTTATGGTTGAAAAGAACCATGTCTATCAGAATTGATCATTGTATAATCTTGCTGTTGCCATGTCCAATGACCTCCTACTTCTGCTCATTTCACTTAGCATCAGTTCATGTCTCTCAAGGAATCTCTGAAACCATCCTACTAATCATTTCTTAATAGAACAATAATATTCCATAACATTCATATACCATAAGTTATTCAACCATTCTTCAACTGATAGGCATCCACTCAGTTTCTTGCCACTACCCAGTAGAAACATGGCTGGATCAAAAGGTGCACACATTTTGATAACCATTTAGGCAAAGCTCCAAATTGCTCTCCAGAATGGTTGGATCAGTTCACAACTTCACCAACAATGTATTAGTGTTCCACTTTTCCCACATCCCCTCCAACATTCATCATTATCTTTTTTTATTGTCACCTTAGCCAATCTGAGAAGTGTTTAGTGATACTTCAGAATTGTCTTAAATTGCCTGATCAATAATGATTTAGATCACCTTTTCATATGGCTAAAAATGGTTTCAATTTCTTCACCTGAATATTGTTTATTCATATCCTTTGACCATTTATCAACTGGAGAATGGGTTGAATTCTTATAAATTTGAGTCAATTTTCTATACATTTTAGGAATGAGGCTTTTATCAGAATCTTTGAATATAAAAATATTTTCCCTGTTTATTGTTTCCCTTCTAATTTTGTCAGCATTGACTATTTTGTCCTGTGAATCTAATCTATTCCATTGATCGACTACGCTACTTCTTAGCCAGTATAAAATGGTTTTGATGACTACTATTTTATAATATAGTTTTAGGTCATGGCTAGGCCGCCTTCATTTGCATTTTTTTCATTGATTCCCTTGAGATTCTTGACCTTTAATTCTTCCAGATGAATTGTTATTATTTTTTCTAGGTCTGTAAAATAATTTCTTTGGAGTTTGATTAGTATGACACTGAATAAGTAAATTAATTTAGGTAGTATTGTCATTTTTCTTATATTAGGTCAGCCAAACCATGAGCACTTGACATTTTTACAAATGGTTACATCTGACTTTATTTGTGTGGAAAGTGTCTTGTAGTTGTATTCAAATGGTTCCTGACTTTGCCTTGGTAGGTACACTCCCAAATATTTTATATTATTTACAATTAATTTGAATGGAATTTCTGTTTGTAGCTCTTGCTGTTGGTCTTTGTTGGTAATATATAAAAATGATGAAGTTTTCTGTGGATTTATTTTCTATCTTGCAATTTTGCTAAACATGAATTTTTCTAGTAGTTTTTTAGTTGATTCTATTATTAATAAATAATAACAATAAAGTAATATATTATATAATTATATAATACAATATATACAAATATATCATACATATATCATTTTAAGGAAAACTCCATTTCTTTCTATACTCTTTAGTATTTTTAATAGGAATGGGCATTGGATTTTGTCAAATTCTTTTTCCACATCTATTGAGATAATCTTATGATTTTTGATAGTTTGTTTTTGATATAGTTGGTTATATTAATAGTTTTCCTAATATTGAACCAGCCTTGTATTCCTGGTATAAATCCTATTTGGTCATGGTGTATTATCCTGGTGATGACTTTCTGTAATCTCTTTGCTAATACATTTTTTTCTTTAATTTTTTAATAACTTTTTATTGATAGAACGCATGCCAGGGTAATTTTTTACAGCATTATCCCTTGCATTCACTTCTGTTCCGATTTTTCCCCTCCCTCCCTCCACCCCTTCCCCCAGATGGCAAGAGTCCTTTACATGTTGAATGGGTTGCAGTATATCCTAGATACAATATATATGTGCAGAACCGAACAGTTTTCTTGTTGCACAGGGAGAATTGAATTCAGAAGGTATAAATAACCTGGGAAGAAAAACAAAAATGCAAGCAGTTTATATTCATTTCCCAGTGTTCTTTCTCTGGGTGTAGCTGCTTCTGTCCATCTTTGATCAATTAAGGCTCTCTTTATTGAAGAGGTCCACTTCCATCAGAATACATCCTCAAACAGTATCGTTGTTGAGGTATATAATGATCTCCTGGTTCTGCTCATTTCACTCAGCATCAGTTCATGTAAGTCTCGCCAGTCCTCTCTGTATTCATCCTGCTGGTCATTCCTTACAGAACAGTAATATTCCATAACATTGATATACCACAATTTACTCAACCATTCTCCAATTGATGGACATCCTTTCATTTTCCAGCTTCTAGCCACTACAAACAGGGCTGCCACAAACATTTTGGCACATACAGGTCCCTTTCCTTTCTTTAGTATCTCTTTGGGGTATAAGCCCAGTAGAAACACTGCTGGATCAAAGGGTATGCACACTTTGATAACTTTTTGAGCATAGTTCCAAATTGCTCTCCAGAATGGCTGGATGTGTTCACAGTTCCACCAACAATGTATCAGTGTCCCTGTTTTCCCACATCCCCTCCAACATTCCCCATTATCTTTCCCTGTCATTCTAGCCAATCTGACAGATGTTTAGTGGTATCTCAGAGTTGTCTTAATTTGCGTTTCTCTGATTAATAATGATTTGGAGCATATTTTCATATGTCTATAAATAGTTTCAATTTCTTCATCTGAGAATTGTCTGTTCATATCCTTTGACCATTTATCAATTGGAGAATGGTTTGATTTCTTATAGATTAGAGTCAATTCTCTATATATTTTGGAAATGAGGCCTTTATCAGAACCTTTGATTGTAAAAATGTTTTCCCAGTTTATTGTTTCCCTTCTAATCTTGTTTGCATTTGTTTTGTTTGTACAAAAACTTTTCAATTTGATATAATCAAAATTTTCTATGTTGTGGTCAATAGTGATCTCTAGTTCTTCTTTGGTCATAAATTCCTCCCTCTTCCACAGGTCTGAGAGGTAAACTATCCTATGTTCTTCCAATTTATTTATCATCTCATTCTTTATGCCTAGATCATGAACCCATTTTGACCTTATCTTGGTGTACGGTGTTAAGTGTGGGTCAATGCCTAGTTTCTGCCATACTGATTTCCAATTTTCCCAGCAATTTTTGTCAAATAATGCATTCTTATCCCAGAAACTGGTGTCTTTGGGTTTGTCAAACACTATATTATTAAAGTTATCGGCTGTTTTGTCCCTTGAAACTCACCTATTCCATTGATCAACTAGTCTATTTCTTAGCCAACACCAGATGGTTTTAGTAACTGCTGCTTTATAATATAATTTTAGATCTGGTACAGCTAGGCCACCTTCATTTGATTTTTTTTTCATTAATTCCCTTGAAATTCTTGACCTTTTGTTTTTCCATATGAACTTTGTTGTTATTTTTTCTAATTCATCAAAGTAGTTTTTTGGGAGTCTGATTGGTATAGCGCTAAAAAAGTAGATTAATTTAGGTAGTATTGTCATCTTTATTATATTTGCTCGCCCAATCCAAGAGCATTTAATATTTTTCCAGTTGGTTAGATCAGACTTAATTTGTGTGGAAAGTGTTTTGTAGTTTTGCTCATAAAGTTTCTGATTTTCCCTTGGCAGATAGATTCCTAAATATTTTATACAATCAGTAGTTATTTTAAATGGAATTTCTTTTTGTAACTCTAACTGTTGGGTTTTGTTAGTGATATATAAGAATGCTGATGACTTATGTGGGTTTATTTTATATCCTGCAACTTTGCTGAAGGTGTAGATTGTTTCTAATAACTTTTGGTAGAATCTCTGGGGTTTTCTAAGTATACCATCATATCATCAGCAAAGAGTGATAATTTGGTTTCCTCATTGCCTATTCTTATTCCTTTAATCTCTTTCTCAACTCTTATTGCCAAAGCTAGCATTTCTAATACAATATTAAATAGTAACGGTGATAGTGGGCAACCTTGTTTTACTCCTGATCTTATTGGGAATGGTTGCAGTTTGTCCCCATTACATGCTAATACATTTTTAAAAAAAAATTTTGCATCAATATTCATTAAGGAAATTGGTCTATAATTTTCTTTCTCTGTTTTGACCCTACCTGGTTTAGGTATCAGCACCATATCTGTGCCATGAAAGAAATTTGATAGGAGTCCTTCTTTCCCTATTTTTTCAAATAGTTTGCATAATATTGCAATTAATCACTCTTTAAATGTTTGGTAGAATTCATGTGTAAATCTATCTGGCCCTGGAGAGTTCTTCTTAGGGAGCTGATTAATAGTTTATTCTATTTCTTTTTCTAAAATGGGACTATTTTGTAATATTCTTCTCTAAAATACAATGTTCTCTGGGAACAGGTTTCTTGGGGGACTTCTGGGAGCAGCCTTCATTTCAGTTCAAAGTAATCACCCCAAATGCAGCCAGAAGTTAAAGTCCAGATCCTTTATTTTCTCTTTCCAAATATTGTCTCCTTCCTTGGACCTGGTTAGCTTTCTTAGAGGCCTATCTCTCTCCTTGGTTCCTGCCGCTAGTCCTTTGCCTCTGCCAGCTTCATCCTCTCATCCTCCCAATGTCGCCAGCCAGCACAAAGGTGGAAGTTGGAATGAATCTGACTCCACCTCTGAGAGTGGACTTGTGTGTTAGTGGGCTTGTCCTTTAGTGGGCTCCTTCTTATACATGCTCTCTTAAAGGTGTGAATCTTGTGGAACTCTAATAAGTACTAAGTACATCTAGAGAACTGTTAAGCACCCTGCTAAAAAACCATTGTCTCTATTAATTCCACTGACTTAGTACCTTGTAAGAATTCTAACACAATTTAAGTAAATTTTTTCTCTTCTGTTAATCTGGGCAATGTATATTTTTGTAAGTATTCCTCCATTTTACTTAGATTATCAGATTTACTGACATATAATTGGGCAAAAAAACTCCTAGTCATTGTCTAAGTTCCTCCTCATTAATAAAATGTTTTCCCTTTCCTTATTTTATACTAGCAATTTGATTTTTTTCATTCCTTTTTCTAATAAAATTAACAAAATATTTATCTATTTCATTGTTTTTTTTGTCACAAACCAACTCTTTTGTTTATTAATTCAATAGTTTTCTTACTTTCAGTTTCATTAATATCCCCTTTTATTTTCAGAATTTCAAATTTGGTATTCAATTGGGAACTTTTAATTTGTTGTTTTTCTAATTTTTTTAGTTGCAAACCTAATTCATTGATTTTCTCTTTCTCCATTTTATGTGAATAAGCATCTAGAGATAACTTCTCCTAAGAACTGCTTTGGCTGAGTCCTATAAATTTTGGTATGTTGTCTCATTATTGTTATTCTCTGGATGAAGTTATCAATTGTGTCTGTGATTTGTTGTTTCACACACTCATTCTTTAGGATTAGATTATTTAGTTTCTACTTAATTATTGACCCATCTTTCCTGGACTTTTGTTACATGTAATTTTATTGCATTATGATCTGAAAAAATGAATTTACTATTTCTGCCTTTCTGCATTTCATTTTGAAGCTTCTGTGTCCTAATACATTGTCAATTTTTTATAAGTTCCATGTACTGTTGAGAAAAATGTCTATTCCTTTCTGCCACTTTTCAATTTTCTCCAAAGGTCTATCATACTTAACTTTTCTAGAATTCTATTTACCTTTTTAACTTCTTTCTTATTTATTTTGTGGTTTCATTTATCTAGTTCTGAGAAAGTAAGGTTGAGAGTTCCTACTAGTAAAGTTTTGCTGTCTGATTCTTCTTGGAGCTCTCTTAACTTTTCGTCTAGGAATTTGGATGCTATATCACTTGGTGCATTTATGTTTAGTATTAATGTTGCTTATTTCTAGTACTTTTTAGTAGGATGTTGTTTCTTTCTTTGTCTCATTTAATTAGATCTCTTTTTGGTTTTACTTGATCTGAGATCAGGAATGCTAACCCTGTTTTTTTTTTTTTTTTTTTTTTTTTTAATTTCAACCGAAGCATTATAGATTCTGCTCCATCTTTTTATCTTTACTCTGAATGTATCACTCTACTTTGAATATATTTCTTGTAAACAACAAATTGTAGGATTCTGACTTTTAATCCAGTCTGCTATTTGCTTATATTTTATGGGAGAGTTCATCCCATTCACATTCACATTTAAAATCATTAACTTTATATTTTCTACCATCTTGTTTCCCCCCAGCTATACTTTTCTCTTTACTTTCCCCCTTTTCCTCCTCCCCAGTATTTTGCTTCAGACCACTCCCTCTCTCAAACAGCCCTCCCTCTTTACAACCCCTCCCCATTTCCTATCCCTTTACCCATCTACTTCTCTTCTCCCTTCTATTAGCCTCCTCCTTCCTCTTTCCCTTTTCCCTCTTATTTCCTTATAGTATGAGACAAGCCTCTCTGTGAAGCTAAATGAATCTGATATTCTCATCTTGAGCCAAATGTGATGAGAGTATGAGTCACAATGCTCATCTTTCTCCCCTTTTCTCCTCACTTGTAATAGGTCTTTTTTTGTCTCTTCATAAGATGCAATTACCACCTTTTAAGTCCATATTGCTCTTCCAGTAGAATCTCTTTTCTACCTCTAGTTTCTTTTTTATATCATCAAAATAAAATGAAATTATGCCTGCATCCTTTAAGTATAACCGTAACAGAAATACAGTTCTCAAGAGTTAAACATATCATCTTCCCATATAGGGATATAAGCTTTTTATCTTGTAAAAGAAAGTATTTTTTCTTTTCTTTTTATCTTATTATATTTCTCTTGGATTCTACATTTGAAGATCAAATTTTCTATTCAGCTCTGATCTTTTCATCAGAAATAAATAAAATTCACTTGTTTCATTGAATGATCATCTTTCCTCTGAAAGATAGTTCTCATTTTTGCTGGATAATTGATTCTAGGCTGAAATCCAAGTTTCTTTGCCTTTCAGAATATCAGATTCCATGTCCTTTGATCTTTTAAAGATGAAGCTGCTAGGTCCTGGGTAAACCTGATGTGGCTCCTTGATATTTGAATTGTTTCATTCTGGATGCTTGATTTGATTATTCTAAAATTTAGCTATGATATTCTTTGGGGTTTTCATTTTGTGATCTCTTTCAGGAGGTGATTGGTGAATTCCTTCAATGGGTATTTTATCCTCTGGTCCTAGGACATTTGGGCAGTTTTCCTTGATGATTTCCTGAAGAAAATGATGTCTAGATTCTTTCTTAATTATAGTTTTCAGGATGTCCAATAATTTTTAGATTGGATCTCTTAGATCTGTTCTCCAGGTCCACTGTTATTCCAATGAGGTATTATACATTTTCTTCTCTTCTTTCTTTCTTTTTTTTTTTTTTTTTTTTGGTTTTATTTGACTGTTTCTTGAAGTCCCATTAAGTCATTCATTTCCATTTCTACAATTCTAATTTTTAGAGAATTATTTTCTTCAGTAAGCTTTTTTATCTCCTTTTGCATTTGGCCAATTAAACTTTTAAGTTAGGTGTTTTGTTCATTGTTTTGTTTTTCCATTTCACAAATTCTGATTTTTAATGAATTGGTTTCTTTTTCATATCTATTTTATAAGGAGTTGTATGCCTTTTCCATTTGTTAAATCTATTCTGTAAGAGGTTATGTGCTTTTTCTATTTCATCAAATCTATTTTTAAAGAGTTTCCTTCAGATAATTTCTGTTTTTCCTTTTCTAAACTCTCTTGCCAAGTTCTCATTTCTTTCCCCATTTTTTTCTAACTCTCTTTTAAGACCTTTTCTGAATTCCTCCAAGAGAGCTTTGTGAAATGGGTACCAACTCATATTATTCCTCAGGGCTTCATCTGGATATGATTTGCCTTTAGGATTCTCAGGATTTGAGGTCTGTTCTTTTCTTTCTCCATAAAAGCTATCTATGATCAGAGTTTTTTGTTTGTTTGTTTGTTTGTTTTGTTTTTTGTTTTGTTTTGTTTTGTTTTGTTTTGTTTTGTTTTTTTGCTCATTTTTAAAGGTTGGCGTTTGCTCTTAAAGCAAAGGAGTGGTAGCCACTTTAGATTGCTCTGGAGCCAGTATCCTAGCTGACATTCAGTGCTGGGTAGGTGTGCCCAGGTCCCACATTTTTCTGAGGTTCAGAGGCTCACTATTTGCCTTTTCTATTTACTCTGGGTATCTCAGCTAATCTGCTGACTCACTGGATTATAACCAGGCCAAAGTAGCTTAAGAGCCTCTTAATAGATTTGCTAGTGTGGAATGTCACAAAGCCCTGGCTCCCTGCCCCAGGATCCTTATATTATGTCTGCCCTTGGTAGCCTTTCCCTCTGCCCAAGTAAAATAGACCTTTTTTGAAGTTTTTCCAAAGTAAATTCTCCTGGAAATTTTTTACACTACAAATATTTGGGGATTCTTTCACTATGAAACTAGTTGAGAGGCTTGATCTGGTGTTGATTTGAGTGAAGGATCTCAGACAAAGATGTGTCTACTCTTCACCAACTTGCCTCTGCGGAGTCTAATATATATCTTAATATTCTATAGTTATTTTAAATGGAAATTCCTTTTCTGTAACTTTTTAATTTTTTTTTATTGGCAAAATAAAAAAAGGCTCAAAAACTTTTGTTACATCTCATATTCAACGTGTCAGTTTTTAATTATTTCAATTACTTTATTTGGATCTCTAGAATTTTCTAAGTAAATATCATCATCATATCACTGACAGAGTTATAATTTCGTCACTTCTTTAACTATACTTATTCCCTCAATTTATGATTCTTGTTCTCTTTCATCAACTAGCATTTCTAGAACTTTACAAAATAATAATGTAGTATAAAGAGACAGCCTTACTTTACTCGGATCCCATTAGGAAGGTGTCTAGTGTTTTTCTGTTAGCCTTAGTTTGAGAAAAATACCATTTATCATAATAAAGATTTAAATATTTCTATTCTGTTTAAGGTTTCTAAAAAATCATTGTTAAGTCTTGTCAAAAATCTTCATGTTGATTGATGAAATGATAGGTTTCCTTTAATATGGTCTATTATGTATATAGTTTTGGTAATATTGAACTAACTCTGGATTCTTTGTATTACTCCAATCTGATAAATGTGTATAATATTTTGTTAGCCTCATTTCTATTATTCTACTCATTTTTGTATTACTTGGTTTATTGGTGCTCCAACAATTTTCTAAGGCAATGAACTGCAAAGAATATTATCAACCTGAATTGGTAGAGAAAATTCGTCACTTGGAGCTATTTGTACCAATAAATCACAAATTTAAATGCTATTCCTTTATTGGTCCCATTCAGAAGCCACCATAAATCTTGTAGGTCTGAATTCTGGTTTACTTATATTTATATTTTTACTTTTGTTTACTTTTTTCCCTTATCAGTACTATCCTTAGCTAAGGGGAAAAAAAAACATTAAAATTTCCTCCTGTTATTATCTAATTTTGTATATCTTCTTATAATTAAATTAATTTCCCCTTTATGAATTTGGCATGTGTGAGTTAAATAATAATATTGGTTTGCTATCTCTGATTTCATACTCAATTTTTTCCAGATTCCTGTGATACTTCTTTGTCCTAGTTTTCCTTCTATTCATTTAACCATTCCTTCTTTGTCTCCTTTGCTGCATTCTCCTCCAGATCATGCCCTCTAACTATAGATGTCCCTCAGGATACTGTCGTGATCCCTCTTCTCTTCCCCTTCTACTATTTCATTTGGTCTTATCAGCTCCTATAAACTTAATAATCATTTGAATATTCGTGATTCTCAAATTTTCAAATCTGGGTCCAAACTCTGTTGACTTCCAATCTTATGTGTCAAATTGCTTTTTAGATATCTCAAACATCCAATATACATCTTAGTCTTAGTATGTCCAAGGCAGAATTCCAAAGCTTTCTGCCTAAACTCTCCTTCACCTTCTACCTTTCCTATTATTGTAAAGAGCAATATCATCTTTCCAGTCCATCAGGTTTCCAAGCTAAAAGTCACCCTGGGTTTCTCACTATCACTTTTCATATCAAATTTGATGCCAATGTCTGTCAATTTTGACTCTGTAACATTTGTATATGTTTTCTTTATTCAGATTGGAAATGAATGACTTAATGAGACTTCAAGAATCAGTCAAATAAGACCAAAAAAAAAAAAAAGTGAAGAAAATGTGTAATACCTCATTGGAATAACAATGGACCTGGAGAACAGATCTAAAAGAGCCAATCTAATTCTTTCAATGGCTATTTTACCTTCTGGTCCTAGGGTATCTGTGCAGTTTTCCTTGATGATTTCCTGAAAAATGATGTCTAGATTCTTTCTTAATTATGGTTTTCAGGATGTCCAAAAATTCTTAGATTGGCTTGTTATCAGTCATCTTTGAAAATGAAGGATAGACAACAATCAGTTCCATAAATGAGCTCACTTTCTAGTCCTTTTATATTTAACCTCCACACCAAACTATGTTTTCTTTTGTCCAATGACACTAACTTTTTTGATGTTTTTCAAATGAGGTGTTCCATCTTTCAGCTTCAGTTATTTTCAATGACTCTCTCCTATGCCTGGAATATTTTTCTTCCTCATCTCCAATTTCTGACTCTTCTGGATTACTTAAAAATCATAACATTTATAAGACAGTTTTCCTAATTTCTCTTAATATGAATGTCTTCCCTATCTAAATTATCATGCACCGTGCTGGTGTCTTCTACTTATTTCCATATTATCTCTCTCATTAGATCAAGAGTTTCTGAAGGACAAAGTTTTTTTTTTAATTTGTTTTGTTTTCTACAAAACTACTAGTGGGTGCCTGATATATATTAGCCATTTAATAAAGGTTTATTGACTATTTATCTGTCTATCCATCCATCTATCTATATCTACTTTTTCTGTCTCTCTATACATATAAGATAGATATATACAAAATATATACACATGCACACATACATCTATAATTATATAATTACATCACATTTTGTATAATATATTACTTTTTTTATATTTTAGGACAATATTTTCCCATAGAAGGAATTTTAAAGAATATTCTTTTATTTTAGGATCCTTTATACTTTTACAAAATAGTCCTCAGTGATTTCTTGACTTTGATTTTTAACTTGTATTTTTTTAAATTATTGACTATAGCAATTTAGTTTTCTTCTCTTTTTAAAATAAAAAAGTTGTCTTTTTTATATTTTTAAAATTCTTTATTTTGTTTATCAATTAAATATTCAAATTTTGTTTATTTCTTATTTTTTAAGAATTGTTTTTGTATTTCACTGAGGTTTTTTAGCTTTAAAAAAATAAGGTTCTTTATGTTGTCAATTTCTTGTATAATTATGATAATTATTATCATAATTACTCCATGTATCACTCTCATTCCTCTCATAAACATTCATTAAATATGACATATAATATTTGTTAAAGAGGAAAACAATCAGTGAAACTGATACTCTAAAATTTTCAAAAGCATGTGCAATGTATAAATATCTGTGAACCTCCAACCTCTGTAAGAGGGGTTTTATCACAATTCTTAATTTGAGTCTTGTTGAATATTTTAAACTTTTTTACATTTACTTTTGATTGTTGATGATGTAGTTGTTTTTATTTTTTTCCTTTTTGCTTTGTTATAGTTACTGTATAAATTGCTTTCTTGACTTTAATAATGAAGCATTCAGGTAGGACCAAGATGTCAAAGCACAGGAAGGATTCAGGCAAGATCTTACAATGTTATTCTGCAAATAAATTTAAAATATAACCTCAAAGCAAATTCTGGAGATATTAGAGCTAATAAAAGCTCAAAATGAGACATTATTCCAGCCTGAGAAAACTTAAGAGGTTATAAAAAGAAATCTATGATGTCAGGGTGAAGTTAATGCGGAACATACATGGATACAACATCAGTGGTAGGACTAGATTGTGGTCATAATGCCAGTAGCAGCAGAAGCTATGGGAGCTGTCAAACCAGAGACAGTAAAGGATTAAGCACCTGGTAAGAAAGAGTTTAAAGACCATCCTTATACTATCTCTCGATGTAATACCAAACATTGTTTGGCAATTTCAATGGCTGTAGTCATCTTTGAGGTCACAATTCAAATCCTGAGAAAAGTACTTTTAGTAAAGAGGGAGCAGGGCCCCTGATGACAAGTATTAATGAGGAACAATATCACTTCTCAGTCCCAAGAAAGCAGAGGAATAGTAACTATAATCCTAAAAATTCAGGAACTCTTTCTGGATAAGAACCAGAGCTCAGACCAGGAGAGCAGTTCCCTAGATTGCATCTCCTCAGAAGCATTGAAAGCGTTTACATTTCCAGAACTACTTCTAAAAATAGCAGTTCAAAAGAACCTGAAACTTGGGAACAGAGTTCAACTCTTAACATAATTTCAAAATCAAGAAATTGGCTAGAAAATTGAGCTAAATACAAAAAAATCTTACTATGAAAAGTTACTTTGGTGACAGGGAAAATCAAGACACAAACTCAGAAGAAGATAAAAAAGTCAAAATAGCTGCAAAATAAGCCTTAAGGAAAGTTAATTGAATTCAAGGTCAACAAGAATTCCTAGAAGAATTGAAAAGATGATTTTTAAAAATTAAATAATAGTGATAGAGGTAAAATTAGGTAAATTAGTAAAGGAGAGGGAAGAAAATGATGGAAAGACAATTAATAAATTGGTAAAAATAAGCTCAACAATATGGAAATAGAAGCTTACAAGAAGTGGTCAAATTTTAAAAGAGGTAGAAACTTCATTGATGAAAGCACTCCTTAAGAATCAGTACTGGCCAAATAGAAAAAGAAAAACAAAAATTTGCTAAAGAAAATAATTCCTTAAATGAAAGCTAGTGACTCCATGAGACAGCAAAAAACAATAAAACAAAGATAAAAGAGTAAAAAAAATAAATAAATAGAAGAAAAAGGTGAAAAATTTCACAGGACTAATAATTGACCTGGAAAATAAATCAAGAAGAGTTAGTATCCGTATTGGAACTGAAAGTCATGATCAAGAAAGGAACATAGATATTATGCTTTAAGAATTTATAAGGAGAAATCAACTGTGTGACATAGTGGATAGAGCATCAGCCCTAAAGTCAGGAGGACCTGAGTTCAAATCTAGACTCAGACACTTTCTAGCTGGGTAATCTTGGGCAAATCACTTAACCTCAATTGCCTCAGGAAAAAAAAAAAAGTTCTAAGAAAGATGTTTACATCACTTTACATCAGCTCAAATATAACTTTCTATGCTTTCCTCAAATAAAAAATTTCTCAACACAGTAATATTCTATTATATTTATGTATCACTATTTATTTACCCATTAGTCAATTGATGGATTTCTACCACTTTTTCAATTTTTGTCACAAAAATAAATGTTTTGTAGTAAATAAGGAATTTATTCTTATAGATGGCTTCCTTGGGGCATAATCCCAGTAATGGAATCTTTGGTTCAAAGAGTATTGGCATTTTAATCACTTTATTTGCATAATTTCAAATTGCTTCCCAAAATTGTTGTGCTATTTCAATTCCACAATCAATATATTAAGTTGTTTATCCTTCCAAAATCCCTCCTACACTGACTTGCTGTAAATTGTTTTTGTCAATTCCCAAAATGTGGGATGAAGGCTTAGCATTATTTTGATTTGAATTTCTCTTATTAATAATAATTTGGAGTTTTTATGTGATCATGAAAAATTTGCAGTTTTTTTTGAGAACTGTATGCTCATATTCTTTTATCATCATTGAATTTTTCACTTGTTGTTAGTGTTTTTTTAGTTTTTTGCTCAATTCAATTTTTTCATTTTTTTTTCCCCCAACACAGAAGTTCTACCCTTCCTTATTGATAATTTACTGTATTTAGTGTAATAGTTGACCCAGATTTTGTCTCGGTACTAAATCTTCCTCACTTCTCTGATTATGATGCTCTTTCATGCTTTAAAAAATAACAAAGGAATTTGCTTAAATCTCTTCTCTTTTCATCTCATATCTTTCTGATACCACCCCACATTAGCTTCTCCTTCATTCCAGACTCTGATGATGTGGCCATACCTTCTGCTTCTCTTAATATGTGCCCCTCAGGGGAAGATTCTGGGAAGATGAAGGAGTAGGTTGGTAAATTTCAAGGGCTCCTGATTTCTCCCACAAATAGAACAAATTTGGACTTCAGGTTAATCAAAAACTGGTAAAGAGCAAGAAGACTTGGGGCAGAAGAGTTCCCCTGACACAACATAAGAAGATATGAAGAAAGACCCTAGCTTGGAGATGAACGTATAACCTCCAGACTAGCTCCACAGAATCATCAAAATGGGTGTGTCTGAAACCTCAACAGGAACTCAGAGACTTCAACCTTCCCAGGCTGCTTGTCAAATCAAAGTGTGAACCCAAGAAAATGAAGTGAATCTCAGCTGATTGGGAATTCCAGGCCCAGCTGTGGTGCTGAGAAGTGGCCCTGAGAGAGAAGGAACCATCATCCAATAAGTGCAGAAGCAGCAGGACAGGAATGCTGCTGGCTTTAGGTACTTGCAGGAGGGTGAAGTTCTTAATTTGAGGTTCCTGGTCATAATGGAGAGCTGAAGGGAAGCTTGAGGCACCATTCCTTGACTCCACTATTAGAGATGTTTATATGGATACTTCTTTTTATTAAAAAAATGAATTGATAAAGAAGAAAAAAAAACTCACCTTGAAACATATGGGAAGAGAGAAGACTGGGATTCATCTTCAGAGGAGAACACAGATCGTGGAATCATATCTACAGACAATCAAAAGAACTAGGTATATAGCCAAAAATATCATATTGAGCAAAATTATTTATAATTTTGTATGAGGAAAAAATGGACTTTCAATGAACTTTCAGATTTTCAGGACTTTCTATCAATCAAACTGAACTTAACAGGAAATTTAGCATATAAAAGCCAATATCAAAGATCATTTTAAAGGAACTCAACATGAACAAATTATTTAAATATGGTTGAATTTTTTATTTTTTACATGGGCTATGTAAACTATATGTTTAATTTACATCAACAATAGGTTAGCTCAAAAGAAAGATTGACAGACTTAAGGTAAAAATAGTAATGATGTTATACAAATGAAGTGCAGAGGAAGAATAGAAACAGAGAAATTAGAGAGGGAAGGAGGGCTTGTAATTCTGGAAACCTACTCACATTGAGAATTAATTCAATATGCAACACTACACATACACTATGAAGGGTATAACACCCTCCAAAATCTATTAAAAAATAAGGGAGGGAAGGATAGGTGGATGGAGAAGCAAAGGGTGAAGGACGAAGAAAAGGGAAAGATCCTTGTGTGGGGGAAGGTTTAGTAACAGCAAGGCAAGTTATGGAGCAGAATTTAATTAAAGAGTCAGCAGGGATAGGGGAAAAATGCGTGTGTATGTGGGGTGGGTTTGTGTGTGTGTGTGTGTGTATACACACACACACACACACACACACACACACACACACACATATATATATATATATACATAAATATATTTTTCCTTAATTGTACCTTGCTTGAGGTGGGGGTGGGAGGATGAAAGAGGAAAAAAAAATAAAGTAAATAAGGTTCACAGCAAAGAACTAAAGAACAATTTACAAGGAAGTAAAGAAAAAATGAATACTAATATCTTGGTCTGGTAATTTGTTATATATTTTGAATCCTCCCTGATGTTCTGATGGGCACATGACAATGTTCTCTTTTGTTTTATTTTATTTTGTTTTGAATTTCTTTTCTGTTTTTCTTTTTTGTTTACTGTCTTTTGAAATAAAATATTTTTTTTAAATGTGCCCTTCATCATCTTCCCTTCCATATTCTCCACTATCAATCTCTACTTTTCTTCTTATCTTCAATTTCTATGCTGCCTACATATATCCATCACCATTTTCCTTAAATAAAACAAAAGAAACAAATAATCTAAATAGTTCCTACATGTGTATACACTGATAACTGACGCATATGTAAAATATTTAGCTAAAACATAATAACAATATTGTAAGGCACTTAGTTGGTGCAATGAATAGATCTTTGTAATACAGTTATGAAGAACAATTTAAGTCTGGTATTAAGTCTGGTATCAGAATATAGAAGTCACTTGAACTCCATCTGCCTTAGTTCACTTATCTGTTAAATATAGATATAATAGCATCTACTTCACAGAATTGCTATGAAAATAAATTAGTAGTATTACAAGCTCTAGGCACTATGTAAATACTAATTATTATCAATAGTGATATTAGCATTTATAATAAAAATAATTCTCTGTAGGATTTGAATTACAGTCAATGCAATGTCAAACCACAATTCCAAATTCAAAATAATCAAATTTAATTTGAGTCAAAATTTAATTGAGTCAAAAATAATACTACTGCCTCCTAACATAAAGGTGATAGACTAAAATAAATCTAAAAAAATATGTATTGATTTATCAATGTTGAAATTTGCTTTGCTTTATTATTATTACAAGGGCGCTCTTTCTCTCTCTCTCTCTCTCTCTCTCTCTCTCTCTCTCTCTCTCTCTCTCTCTCTCTCTCTCTCTCTCTCTCTCTCTCTCTCTCTCTGTCCCCACCCTTTCCTCTTCTATTCAACTTTTTTGGTATCTCCCAGTGCTGGTAAAACTCTCTCTAAGGTTATAATCTAATCTATACATAACTTGTATGTGCTGCTTTACATATGTTGTTTACATAAGTCTGCTCATTAAGTATAAAAACTTTCAGTATAAGGACTGTTTTTGCTTTTTTGTTTTTATTTGCAGTGATTAGTACACCTCATTACACATAATAAGCACTTAATAAGAGCTTGTTGATTAAATGATTGATTTTGTTGATGAATATATTTAAAAATATAAAATTTCCCCTAATGACTACTTTGGCTGCCTCCCAAAAGTCTAATGTGTTGTCTCATTGCTGTCATTTTCTGTGATGACATTATCTGCTTTCTGTTATTTTTTTCTTTGACTGATTTTTAAAAAGGATTATATTATTTAGTCTCCATTTAGGTTTTAATCATTTTTAAAGTCTTTTGTTGATTATAGTTGTTGTTGTGAATGACATGTTTAACATCATTGTCTGTGAATGATATGTTTAACATTTATGCATTTTTGTATTTATTTAAGAGATTAATGTCCTAGCACATGATCTTCACCCTCCATCCCAGCAAAAAGCATCACACACAGCTGTATATATTATATATCAATTTCTGCTCCCATTCAATATTCTTTATAAGGCTTTCATATTTCCCAAACCTGCTTATTTACTTAAAGTCTATTTATTTACTTCAGTTTATTCATTTGTTTATATTCATTTTTGTCTTGATTTGAAATAAGCATCATTAATATGAAATTTTCTGTATGCTTTAATTAATTTTTTCAGTATTTAGATACTATTCATTCAATATTTATGTATCAAATATTTATATATGTGTCTGTATACATAATACATATATTTGTGTATTCTATTTGTATATTTGTTTATCAATATAACAACTATTATTGTGTCTTTAAGCATATTGTTGTGTCTCTGCTTATTTCTTTTCATCATGTCTCTTTTTTTCCTGCCTTGTTAGTAATCATAATGACTACTTATGGATTCTTTGAATTCATTTGAGAAATAAAAATTTTACTTCATCCTTTCACTTTAATTTTTATGCTGATCCTTTTTTTTTTTTTTTTGGTTATGTGTTTCTAGTAAACAATAGATTATAAGAATCTGCTTTCTAATCCATTTCACACACACACACACACACACACACACACACACACACACACTCTTCCATTTTATGGGTCAATCAATTCCACTCATTTGTGGTTATTATTTTTAATGATATTTTCTTTTCATTATATTGCATACCTCTTTCTTTTCTTTCTCATTCCAATATCCCTTAAGAATGAAAAAGAAAGCAATTTGCATAGTAATTAGTCATCTTCTATTTACTTTTCCCTCTTCTCTTCTATCAATCCAAGACCTTTTTACTGATTCTTTTTTTAAAAAAAAAAATTTTCCGGTTATATATACTATTCCTTCTAGTACTTCTTCCAATTAAAAAAATAAAGTTCTAATAACACATTTGAATATTTAAGGAAAAAATTTAAGGAGACCAAATTGATCAAATCTAAAAATCCATGTCTCCTATATACTATAAATATATCTATTACCTTTCTATCAAAAATTGACTAGCATGCAACAGCATCATTCCCTGAAATTGTAGTTGGTTATTACATTGATCATTGTTCATTAGTCTATTGAAATTCAGTCAATGATTCTTGCACTCTTATTCTATTCATCTATTTCTCACCTTATGTTTCATTATCCTAATTTGAAGTTCATTTTAACACTAACATAACTGATTAGATAATTTTCTATTTCTATTTCTATCTCCCATATGTTTCTGTGTTGAATTTTGGTTTCTATATACATACAACAATATTCATGAAGCATTTACATAACACTTGACCCATAATAGGTGCTTAATAAATATTTGTTACCTTCCCCTTCCCCATATCCTTCTACACCAAAGTCTTGACTATACATGTATGTATTTATGTATTTGTGTGTGTCTCAAACTTACTTTGTACAATTCAGTTAAAATTAAGGTTCATAAGATTCATGTATTTTATACTCATTTTCTCATCCACTCCAATTATGAAAAAGAGCAAATTCTGACTTCTCTTTTTTATCTAATGAATGATATTTTATTTGACTATCTGTTAGGGAAGATATAATATCCTTTTTTAGCTCCAGACAGATAACAATTTTTAGAAGACATATCAGCAGCTTTAAAGGTTGTAGTGGATACACTTAAATTTACTAGCTAAATTACCACGGGCAAATAATTTGTTTTCTCAGCTTTAGTTTCCTCATCAGTAAAATATGAGTAATAATCCAACTATCTTAATTTTAATAATTGTTAAAATCAAATAAGATAAAAACATAAAGCACTTCACAAATTTTGAAGTATTATATCAATATTAGCTATAATATACCTGAGTTAGGGGACTAGGTAGTACAGTGGATAGAGCATTGGATCTGTAGTCAAAAAGACCTAAATTAAAATCTGACCTCAGATACTTATTAGCTATGTGACCCTGGGCAAGTCATTTAACCCTGTCTGCTTCAGTTTCTTCATTTGTGAAAATGAGTTAGAAAAGGAGATGGCAAATTATTTCAGTATCTTTGCCAAGAAAACGCTCAAATGGGTCATGAAATCAGTGATTGAAGTGACTGAAAAACAACATTTTATTTTTATAGACAGGACAAGACCCCTCTGAATCAAAACTGATGTTTTTAATTGAACCATAATATGTGACATAAGACCTAATTAGTGAAGCTGTGATTTTTTGGCCTCTCTTATTTACAAAGCACCAAAGACCAGAATATGAAAAACTTTCCAAGATAAGAGATTTTATTTATGGACTCATACTGACCTAACTATGCTGAATATATTGGAAAGGACATGGGAAAACCATATCCATGATTCTTTCTGTATGTTTCTCTGTCTCTGTCTCTGTCTCTGCCTCTCTCTCTTTCTCTCTCTCTGTCTCTGTTTCTTTCTCTCTCTCTCTCTCTCTCTTTCTCTCCCTCTCTCTTTGTGTGTGTGTGTGTGTGTGTGTGTGTGTGTGTGTGTCTGTGTGTGTGTGTGTGCATATGCGACTTGGTACATCTTGATCTTTTTTTTTTTTTTTTTTGTCTCATTATGTTCTCTTCAAGTAATGTAACTTCATTCCAAACAAGACCAAGAAAGCCCTAGGAAGAGCTTAAATTACAATTTAATTGCACACTTTTTGCATCAATTCTTGCTGACATGGAATATTTAGAATCAGTATTGAAATTATATTCTCAATATTCAAGAGTAATTTTGATAGATGCATTTGTTTATATTATGGTAGATATTTCCCCAAAATTTCATCTACTTATTTTGTTCTTGTGGTTTGAAAACTGTAGTTCTATCAGATCACAGTCTTCTAGCATTTTGTGGGTGAGCTGATCCTCTTCCCATTAACTGTTATAATTGCTGTGTATTTCCATTTTCCTATTTTCTTATATTTATTCTTCTTTCTTTTTTTTTTTTATTCTGTTCCTCCATTAACAGTCTGTTTTGCTTCTGATCACTGCTTCCATTAATCACTCTTCAATTTTATCACCCCTCCTATCGCTTATACCCTTCCTGTCCTATTGGATAAGAACTTTTAAACCAGCTGAGTGGGTGTATGTGTGTGTGTGTGTGTGTGTGTGTGTGCGCGCACGCATGTATATGTGTGTATTCTGTATATGTGTATGTCTACATATATATCTAATTGTTGTTTTGTTTTTTCCCTTTTGAAATAATTCTGATGAGAGTGAGGTTCAAGCATTGGTTGTCCTCCCCTTCATTTCCCCCTCCACTATAAAAACTCTTCATTGCACAACTTATTTATGTGAGATAATTCCCCCACCTTTAATCTACCTCTCTTTTTCTCCTTCTTCTGGTGTATCTCTCTTTTTCACACCTTCAAATTTTTTTGGAGATCATCCATATTTAATCAACTTACATTAATGCTTTCTGTCTAAATGTTGTTGTGGTTGTTTTTATTGAATCTGTTTCAATCCTGTCTGACTCTGTGAGACTCCATTTGGCATTTTCTTAGCAAAAATACTGTAATGTTTTGCCATTTCCTTCTGCATCTCATTTTATACATGAGAAACTGAGGCAAACAAGATTAAATAACTTGCCCAGAGTCACACAGCTAGTCTGAGGCCAGGTTTGAATTCAGGCCTTCTTGAGTTTAGGCCTGGAACCCCATCACTGTACCACCTATCTGGCTTTTGTCTATGTACACTTCTAAGTGAACCAATGATAATAAAGTTCTTAGGAGTTACATATATCACCTTTTTCAAATTAAGTTTATTGAGTCCCTCAAAATTACTCTTTTTTTTTCTTATGTTTCACAAGTGTTGTGTGTGAATGTAGTTCTCTGTTTCATTAAATGTCCATTTCTTCCTCTAAAGAATTATGCTTGGTTTGGTTGGGTAGACTATTCGTGATTGTAATACTAGATCTTTTGCCTTCTGGACTATCATATTCTAAGCCCTCCACTCCTTGCCAATGGAAACTGCTAAATCTTTTTGATACTGATTCCATGATATTTAAATAATTTATTTGTGGATTATTATGATATTTTCTCCTTGATCTTGGTGCTTTCAAATTTGGTTACAATATTTTTAAGAGTTTCTTAAGATATTTTGTAGGAGGTCTTCCATGGAATTTTTATATGTCTATTTTATTATCTGGGTAAAAAAAAAATCAAGAAAGTTTCCCTTGCTAATTTCATGAAATAAAATCAATATATCCCTTTTTTTTGTTATACTTTTCAAGTAGTGTAATGACCGCTCTCACACCCAGGACACCCCAGAATCAGCAGGAGTCAGGATAAGCAAAAGTCCTCAATCTTTATCCTTGGTCCCCAGACTCAGAGTTGAACAGGATAGAAGCTGATTCTCCACAATCGCCTTCTCCTTGTCTACCCTGGAGAGTGTGTCTCTGGCTAGCTTTACTCCACCCTCTAGTCCTTCCTACAATCCTCTATACACCAATCATTAAGCCAGTACAGATAGTGGAAAGGACCATTTTCCAAACCTATGCCTATAGAGTATCTATTGTCCAATCAGAAGTTAGCCTCAAGTGCTCACAGTCCTGGCAGTTCCGATCTCAGTGCATAGTTCCAGCCCTCTACAAAGTAGCCCAATAATTCTTAAATTATCCTTTCTGAATCTATTTTTCATTCAATTTTTTTTCCTTTGAGCTAGTACACATTTTCTTCTAATTTTTAATTCTTTTGATTTATTGTCTTGTTTCATGTTTCTCATGAAGTCTTTAGCTTCTACTTGTCCGATTTTCATCTTTAAGAAATTATTTTCTTGAGTGAGCTTGTGTACATCTCTTTCCATTGGACAGTTGTGTTTTTTAATGAGTCCTTTTCTTTTGATGAATTTTTGTATCACTTTTTTCCCTTTTGGTCAGTTGTGTTTTTAAGAAGTTTTTTTTTTTTTCTTCAGTGAATTTTTGTATCTTTTCCCATTAGACCAATTCTGTTTTTAAGATGTTATTTTCTTCAATGTAATTTTGTGCCTCTTTTACCAAGATATTAATTCTCTTTTAATAAGTTAATTCTTTCCCCAATTTTTCTCTATTACTCTTAGCTCTTTTTTTAACTCCTCTAATAATGCTCATTGGGCTCAAGTCTAAGTAGTCTTTTTCTTGGTCCTTATATTAGGTAGCTGTTATCACATTATTGTCTTCTTGTGAATTTGTTTTTCTCTTCCCTTCCCTGTAGTAACTTTCAATAGTCAAGTTCTTTTTTGATGTTGGCTAATTTTCCCAGTCTATTTTTTGACTTTGAACTTTGTGTTAAACTTGGACTCTGCTTACCTGTGAATGGAGAGTTACTGTTCCAAGCTTTACATTTTTCATGTTTCTGTTTTCAGAGCTAAGTCTCGGATTCTGAGTTTTTGGTGTTTTGAAGGTAATGTGAGATAGGAGAAGGTATGATCATTGCTCTCCTGGTCTGCTGTTTGGCCTTTTCTGAGGAAGGACCCACTTCTCCCTTTTAGCCACAACTGCTAGTTCTCCTTTTGCCTTTGGAACTGTGACAGAAGACCCAGTCTTCTGCTTTCTTGTGATCAGTGAGAAGCAATCTAGAATAGCTTATGGGAAACAGTTCTTAATCAGTACTGATCCTATACCCAGTGTCAGTAAAGAGTTGTTGTCCAAAAGACAAGTTGTCCAATTCTTACTATCTTTACTCTGAGAGCTCCGGAAGTTACTTTTGCTGCTGCTGTTGCAAATGCTTCTAAAGCCTACCATTGGTGCTGCCAAACTATGTTCTAGCTGGCTCCTACCATCTTATCATAGACTTCTCCAGCTGACCTCCTAAGTTATCTTAGACTGGAAAAATATCTCATGCTGACCTCTTATTGATCCTACTGCTTTAATATTTGATTTGATGTTATTTTAAAGTTGTTTTAAGGGGAATGTTGGAGAGTTAAGCTGAATTGTCACCTATATTCCACTATCTTAGCTCCTTTTTAAGGGTTCCTTTTTAAGAAATCTTCTCCTAGGAAACCTAAATAAACAAAGCTAATGTATTGTCATGTTATAAATATGGCATTTAGATGTCACTTTGCTCTCATCTTAACTAGTTTATATATTTAGCTTCCTTGACCTCTTGCTTTGTTGATTCTGCTTAGCATAGTAACTAAGACAACCAAAAGGAGCAATGGTAATTAAGGGAACAGGCATGGGTGCCTTGAAAATGAATGGGCCATTTCTAACATGCACAGTTGGCATTCAGCTCATATATATGAAAAAGAGTTATGTCAGAGAATTATTATTGCAGTCATATAATTAACAGATCAAAACATCCTGTTGTGGAAGAAAGCATGTCTGTGATATTCTGGGTGAATTTAGTTGAATTTCTTACAATGTATGGTATGTTTCCTCTTCTAGAAGAAGACATAGATAGAGTACATGTGTATAGTGATAGAGGCTAGGGTAAGAATATGTTAGTGTTTTCCATTCTCTCAGATATTTCATATACTATATACTATGAACTGTATCTATTATAGAGACAGATGTCCATTCACATGGACAATGAATGAATCCATGATCATATTTTAATTCAGAGCAGTTAAAAGTAACATATAACTTTTTTTTTCTGAACAACAGAGTAGGCTTTATTTGGCTTTAATGATAATATATAAAAAAGTAGGAGAAATATGTACATGTATAGGACAACACAATTTCAATTATACTTTGTTTTATTCCTTTAAAAATTGCATTATTTAATTTAAATACACATGGCTTTATTAATAATGTGGGGAGAGAAAAATCAGAACAAAAGGAAAAAAATCATGGGAGAGAAAAAAAGCAGAAAAAAGAAGTGAATATCAATTACATTCAATTTCTATAGTTCTTTTTCTGGATACAGATGGCGTTTTCTATCCATACTCTATTTGGGAATGTCTTACATCACTGAACCACTGAGAAGAGCCAAACATCTAATAACTGATTATCACACACTCTAGCTTTTACTGTATACAATGTATTCCTGGTTCTGCTTATTTCGCTCAGCAGCAGTTCACGTAAATCTTTCCAGGCCTTTCTAAAATCAGTTTGTCCGTCATTTTATAGAACAATGAGATTCCATTACCACCATATACCAGAACTTATTGAACCATTCATTCCCCAATTGATGGACAACTACTCATTTTCAAATTCTTTGCTACCACAAAAAAGTTGTTTCAAACATTTGTGCACATGTGGATCCTTTTCTTTTCCTGATGATTTCCTTGGGATATAGACCCAATAGTGACACTGCTGGATCAAAGGGTATGCACAGTTTGATAAGTCGTTTGGACATAGTTTAAGACTGCTCTCCAGAATGTTTGGATCATTTCACAGCTCCACCAACAATGTATCAGAGTCCCAGTTTTCCCACATCCCCTCCAACATTCATCATTATCTTTTTGTGTTATCTTAGAGAGAGGTGTGAGGTTAAACCTCAGAGTGTTTTTTTTTTAATTTGCATTTCTCTAACCAAAAGCATATTAGAGCATTTTTTAAATATGATTATAGATGGCTTTAATTTCTTCATCTGAAAATTGTCTATTCATATCCTTTGACCATTTATCAATTGGAAAATGACTTGTATATTTACAAATTTGACACAGTTCTTTATATATTTTAGAAATGAGATCTTTATCAAAAATGCCAGCTAAGTTTTTTTTTCCCAGCTTTTTCCAGCTTTCCTTTAATTTTATTTTGTTTGGCTTTGTTTGTGCAAAATACTTTTTAATTTAAAGTCATAAAAGTTGTCTATTTTCCCTTTCATAATGTTCTCTCCATGAGATCTTTATCAAAAATGCCAGCTAAGTTTTTTTTTCCCAGCTTTTTCCAGCTTTCCTTTAATTTTATTTTGTTTGGCTTTGTTTGTGCAAAATACTTTTTAATTTAAAGTCATAAAAGTTGTCTATTTTCCCTTTCATAATGTTCTCTCCTTTTGTCATAAATTCCTCTCTTCTCCAATAATCTGATAATAAATTATCCCTTGTTCTCCTAATTTGTTTATGGTATCATCATTTATGCCCAAACCATGTATCCATTTTGACCTTATTTTGGTATGGGGTGTGCAATGTAGGCCTATGCCAAGTTTCTGACATATTATTTTCCAATTTTCCCAGTAAATTTTGTGAAATAGTGAGTTTTTATCCCAGAAGCCAGAGTTGTGAAGGTTAGTAAATATTAGATTTCTATAGGCATTGATTATTGTGTCATGTGTATTTAACCTATTCCACTGATCCACCACTCTATTTCTTAACCAGTTCCAAATGCTTTTCATGACTGCTGCTTTATAGTATAGTTTTACATCTGGTATCACTAAGCCACCATTGTTTCCCCATTAATTCTCTTGATAGCTTTAATATTTTGTTCTTCCAGATAAATTTTGTTATTATTTTTTTCTAGCTCTATAAAATAATTTTGGGCAGTTTGATTGATATGGTACTGAACAAGTAGGCCAATTTAGACAGAATTATCATTTTTATTATATTAGCTTGGCCTACTCATGAGCATTTGCTATTTTTCCAATTGTTTAGATATGACTTTTTTGTGTAGAAAGTGTTTTTTAATTGGGTTCATATGGTTCCTGGGCTTGTCATGGCAGATAAACTCCCAAGTATTTTATTTTGTTTACAGTTATTTTAAATGGAATTTCTTTTTCCATCTCTTGCTGCTGTGCTTTGTCAGTAATACATAGAAACGTTGATGATTTATGTGGGTTTATTTTATATCCTGCAACTTTGCTAAAGCTCTTGTTTCCAATAGATTTTTGGATGATTTTCTAGGAATTTCTAAGTATATCATCATATCATCTGCAAAGAATGACAATGTTATGTCCTTATTGTCTATTCTGATTCCTTTAATTTCTTTTTCTTTTCCTATTTCTAAAGCCAATATTTCTAGGATAATATTGAATAATAGTGGTGATAATGGGCATCCTTGTTTCAACCCTGATCTCACTGGGAATGCATTTAGCTTTTCTTCATTACAAGTAATGCTTTCTGTTGGTTATAGATAGATAGATACTGCTTAGTATTTTAAAGAAAACCCCCCTTATCCCTATGTTCTGTAGTGTTTTTAATAAGAAATGGGTGCTGTATATTTTTCAAAATCCTTTTCTGTATAGAGAAATTGCACATGTTTAACATATATTGGATTACTTGCCAACTAAGGGAGGTAGTGGGGAAAAGGGGGAGAATTTGAAACATAAGATTTTGTATTGTGATATGGGAGCTACCTGCCAGTGGCTGCTGGAGATCTAACTTAGACCTGTAGAATGTATCTCTTCATGTGAGAGGATGCTGATAATACAAAGAGATTGAGAGGCAGTTGCTGTTCTCTGACCTCTCCACTGAGAGGCAGTTGTGTTGTCTGACCTCTCTTCTTTTCCCTCTTGCCTCCAATTTATTTCATTCCCAATCCACAAGGATCATCTGCATTATCAAATGTTATGATTCATATCTGTGGAGGCTCTTGGAGAATTAACCTGCTCCTTCACTTAGGCATGATCCTTAACAATTTTGCAACAAATTTGCAATTTATCCATGCTTTTTTTTTTTTGAAAAGAAAAAGTTTTAATAAAAAAAAAAAAAAAAAAAACTTTAAAGGCATTTTTTTTTGCATCCAGTGAGATTATTATATAATTTCTAATGGTTTTGTTATTGATATGGTTGCTTATGATAATAGTTTTTTCTGATATTGAACTAGCCCTGTATTCATGTTGCTTATGATAATAGTTTTTTCTGATATTGAACTAGCCCTGTATTCATGCTACAAATCCCATTTGGTAATAATTTATTATTCTGCTGATAAATTGCTATAATGTCTCTGCTAACATGTTATTTCAAAAGTTTGCATCAATATTCATTAGGGAGACTGATCTGTAATTTTCTTTCTGTTTTGACTTTTCCGGGTTTAGATGTTAGTACCATATTTGTGTCATTGAAGGAATTTGGAATAACTTCTTTACTTACTCTTCCAAAGAGTTTACATATTTTGAATTAATTGTTCTTTGAATATTTGGTAGAATTCATTTTTAAATCAGTCTGGTCCTGGCAATTTTTTCATAGGGAATTCATTAATGGCTTCTTCAATTTTTTTTTTCTAAAGTGGAACTTAAATTTCTTTTTCTAAAAATTTAAGTAATTTATCTTCTCTTCTATTAATCTGGGAAATTTATATTTTTATAAATTTTCATCCATTTTGATTACATTGTCAGATTTGCTGCCATAAATATTGGGCAAATATAGCTCATTATTGCTTTAATTTCTTTTTCATTGGTGGCAGGTTTACATTTTCATTTTTGATGCTGGTGATTTATTGTTGTTTTTTCCTTTCCTTTTTCTAATCAAATTAGACAAAGGGCTATCTATTTTGTTAGTTTTTTCATAAAATTAAATCTTAGTTTTATTAATTAGTTTTCTTTATTTCAATTTTATTAATCTCTCCTTTAAGTTTCAGAATTTCTAATTTGGTGTTTAATTGTTTTTGTCTTAATTTGTTCTTTTTCTAGCTTCTTTAGTTTCATGCCAGATTCGTTGATCTCATCTTTTTCTATTTTTATTCATATACCTATTTAGAGATATAAAATTTCCACTAAGAACTGCCTTGGCTGCATCCCTTAAGTTTTGATAAGTTGTTTCATTATTGTCATTCTCTTGGATGAAATTATGGATTGTTTCTGTGATTTGCTGTTTGACCATTCATTCTTTAAAATTAGATTTTTTAATTTCCAATTCATTTTTAGTCTATCTTTCCCTGGCCCTTTATTAAATACACACACACACACACACACACACACACACACACACACACACATATATATATTATATATATAAACATAGTTGCATTGTAGACTGAAAAGGAAACATTTACTATTTCTCCTTTTTTGCATTTGCTTGTGATCTTTTTATGCCCTAATACACGGTCAATTTTTGTATAGGTATCATGTAATGTTGAGAAAAAGTTGTATTCTTTTCTGCCTCTATTCAATTTTTCCCAAAGTCTATACTATCTATGTTTTCTAGAATTCTGTAAATCTCCCTTGTTTCTTCCTTGTTTATTTTAGATTTGTCTGATTCTGAGAGAGGTAGGTTGATGTCCCCCACTAGAATAGTTTTGCTATCTATTTCTTCCTGGTTCTTCTCCAAGAATCTGTATGCTTTACCACTTGGTGTTATAAATTTAGTGTCTATACTACTTCATTATTTATGGTACTCTTTTTCAAGATGTACTTTTCTTCCTTATCTCTGTTAATTAGATCTATGCCTACTTTTGCTTTATCTGAGATTAGAATGGCTACCCTTGGTTTTTTTTTTTTTTTCTTCTACTTTAGCTAAAGTATAATACTTTTTGCTCCAGCCTTTTATCTTTACTTTGCATGTATTTCTCTATGTGAAATGTGTTTCTTATAAACAACATATTGTAGGATTCTGTTTTTTTTTTAAATCTTTTCTGATATTCATTTTTGTTTTATGGGAGAGTTTATCCCATTCACATTCACAGTTATGATTACTAGCCCTATCTTTCCATTCATCCTTTTTTCTTGCCTTTATATATTTTTGTTCTCTCTTTACACTTTTTCCATACTTAGGAGTGTTCTGTTTTATTTCAACCCATCCCACCCACCATCTTTCCTACCCTACCCCCCCTTTTCTTATCTTTTTTTCCCTAGTGTTTCTTCCCTCCCTTATATCCTGTCCCTCACTTTTCTTTCTTCTATCTTCTCCTACTACTTTTTAGGGTTAGATAAATTTCTTTACCCACTGATTGTTTAAGTTATTCCCTCTTTGAGCCACAGGTAATGAGATCAAACTTCAGACAATGCTCATCTCTTTTCCTTCTTTCCACAGATTGTAATAGATCTTTTGTGCCTCTTCATGTGAACTAATGGTTCCATTATACCTCCCCTTTCTTCTTATCTCAGTACAGTCCTTTTCCCATCCCTTAATGTCTTTTTCTTTGAAATCATCACATCAGAACCCATTCACAACCATACTCTCTGTCCATGTGATGCCCCTCTCTATCTGCCCCAGTAAAAGAGATTGTTCTCAAGATTTACAGATATTATTTTCCCATCGAAGAAAGTAAATAGTTTAACCTTAAATAATATATATTTCCCTCTATTGACCTTTCTATACTCTTATGTTTTATGTTTGAATATTAAATTTTCTGTTTAGTTCTGGATTTTTTTTTAACAGGAATGATTGAAAGTCTCTTAGTTCACTGAAGACCCTTCACCTTCCCTGAAAGATGATGCTCAGTCTAAGTGGATAGTTTATTCTTGGTTGTAACCCTAGATCCTTTGCCTTCCAGAATATGGCACTCCAGACCCTCCAATACTTTATTGTAGAAGGTGCCATATTCTGAATTATTATGATTGTTGCTCCTTGATATTTAAATTGTTTTTGTCTGTCAGTCTGCAGTTTTTTCCCCTTGATATTGTAGTTGTCAAGTTTTGCAACAATGTTTTTTTGGGTTTTCCTTGTGGGATCTATGGATTTTATAAATGGATTATATGAATAAATATTTCCCTCCTCTGTTTCTAGAATATCCAGGTAGTTTCCTTCATGATCTCTTAATGAATGCTATCCAGGTGCTTTTTTTTTTTTTTTTTTTTTTTTTTTTTTTAGCATGGCCTTCAAGTAGGCCATTTATTTTTAAAATGTCTTTTCTGGATCTATTTTCCAACTTGGCTGCTTTTCCAATGAGGAATTTTACATTTTTTCCCCATTTTTTCATTCTTTTTAATTTTTTAAAAAATATATTAAAGATAAATTAAATACAAAATAAGTATACATGTCCAAATCATTATTTTGCTGTACAAAAGGAATCAGACTCTGAAATATTGTACAATTAGCCTGTGGGCAGGCAGGCAAAAATATAGGGATTGGGAATTCAATGTAATGGTTCTTAGTCATCTCCCAGAGTTCTTTCACTGGGTGTAGCTGATTCAGTTCATTACTGCTCCATTAGAACTGGTTTGGTTCATCTCATTGCTGAAGATGGCCAGGTCCATCAGAATTGATCATCATATAATATTGCTGTTGAAGTATATAATGATCTCCTGGTCCTGCTCATTTCACTTAGCATCAGTTCATGTAAGTCTCTCCAGGCCTTTCTGAAATCACCCTGCTGCTCCTTTCTTTCTTTCTTTTTTTTTAAAATTACTTTTTAATAACTTTTTATTGACAGAACCCATGCCAGGGTAATTTTTTACAACATTATCCCTTCCACTCACTTCTGTTCCGATTTTCCCCCTCCCTCCTTCTATCCCCTTCCCCAGATGGCAAGCAGTCTTATACATGTTAAATATGTCATAGTATATCCTAGATACAGAAGGTAGAAATAACCCGGGAAGAAAAACAAAAATGCAAACAGTTTACATTCATTTCCCAGTGTTCTTTCTTTGGGTGTAGCTGCTTCTGTCCACCATTAAGCAACTGAAACTGAGTTAGATTTCTTTTCAAAGACATCCACTTCCATCAGAATACATTCTCATACAGTATCGTTGTTGAAGTATATAATGATCTCCTGGTTCTGCTCATTTCACTTAGCATCAGTTCATGTAAGTCTCTCCAAGCCTCTCTGTATTCATCCTGCTGGTCATTTCTTACAGAACAATAATATTCCATAACATTCAAGTACCACAATTTACCCAACCATTCTCCAATTGATAGGCATCCATTCATTTTCCAGTTTCTAGCCACTACAAATAGGGCTGCCACAAATATTTTGGCACGTACAGGTCCCTTTCCCTTCTTTATTATCTCTTTGGGATATAAGGCCAGTAGTAACACTGCTGGATCAAAGCATATGCACAGATTGATAACTCTTTGGGCATAATTCCAGATTGCTCTCCAGAATTGTATTTGTTCACAACTCCACCAATTATGCACCAGTGTCCCAGTTTTCTCGGATCCCCTCCAACAGTCATCATTATTTTTTCCTGTCATCTTAGCCAATCTGACAGGTGTATAGTGGTATCTCAGAGTTGTCTTAATTTTCATTTCTCTGATCAATAGTGATTTGGAACACTTTCATATAAGTGAAAATAGTTTCAATTTCATCATCTGAAAATTGCTCATATCCTTTGACCATTTATCAATTGAAGAATGGCTTGATTTCTTATAAATTAGAGTCAATTCTCTATATATTTTGGAGATGAGGCCTTTATCAGAATCTTTAACTGTGAAGATGTTTTCCCAGTTTTTTGCTTCCCTTATAACATTCTTTTTCGTTTTTTTTTTATTTTGATTGTTGATGTCTCATAGAGTCATGAGCTTCCATTTGCTCCATTCTACTTCTTAATGTGTGATTTTCTTCAGATAGCTTTTGTACTTTTTTTTCCATTTGATTCACCCTACTTTTGAAGGTGTGGTTTTATACAGTGGATTATTTTTTTGCATTTGTTCAACTGTATTTTTTAAGGAATTGTCTTCTTTTTAAAGCTGTTGACTCTCTCATGCATACCTCTCATTTCCTTTTAGGCTTGAGACAAACTGATATCACACTTTAAGATTTCCACTGTAGACATTTTTGTCCTCATCTGAGTTCATATTTTGGTCTTCCTTGTCACGATAGTAGCTTTTTATGGTCAATGTCCTTTCCTATTCTTGCTCATTTACTTTCCTTTTGGTATTTCCTCTTTTTTTTTTTTTTTTTTTTTACTTTTGTGACATGGATCAAATAAATGCCAGTTATCTACATCAATTGGAATTGTGTAAAAAGAGAGGATTTTACTGGAAAGTGGAGCATAAGAGTTACTCCTGTTTAAGAGCTTATGTTTTTCTTTTATAGATGTATATTTCCTTTCCATTTATAGATGTATATATGAGATTGTTACCTAGATGCCTTTCATTTAGGTAACAATCTCATATATACATCTATAAAAGATCAATGATTAAGATACTTTAAAAATCTGTATGTTGAGGAGTATCATCCATATTTAATTATCATAACATTTTGGTATTACCAATATAAGTATTTTTTGACTCTTGAAAATTCTCTGTGATATGGCCTGCCCATGAAAATATCTACAAACATGCAGACTAATGCTCACACACACACACACACACACACACACACAGATAAAGAAATATTTAGGGAAATTCTCAGCCTTAAGGGATATGAAGGACAGTAGCTTCATTTAGCTGCTGTGAGAATTGTAAAAGGTACTAAAATAATCTTTTAAAAAATTAATGCTACACACTGGCACATTATTTTAGTGATTGGATTCTAAAATTATTCAGATATCTGGGAAGCTTTTCCCTTTCTGGCTAAAGCAGATCAACTAATATCTTTTTGATTTGCCTTAAAAATAATTTCAGCCATCAAAAGGTGCTAAAACCAGAGAGATAAATTTGTCTCCTCATTCTTAAAAATAGGAAAGGTTGGTAGCTGGGTTAGAAATTAAAGAAACTTTGGAGGCTGATTATTCCTTTATTGAGGGAGACAAGAAATGTAAAGCTGGCTATTCTATAACAGACAATATATATTTGGGGAGAGAGAATTTCAAAGCTTCTAGAAGAATATTATTTAATTAAAATTTTCTAGGGGAATTCAGATTAAAATAAGTGGAAATTTTTTCTTGTATGTTATTTTTGTAAGGAAAATAATTTACTCTTCTCTGTTTTGTGTTGCAGGAATTTGCAAAAGTATTTCTTCTAATAATTTTTGCTGTTGTTGAAAAGTAGTTTTAGGTTAGCAGTTAGGGTACATTGCTTTAGGTTTTACCTTGAGTATTTTTAATTTTTGAAACTCAATATTCCATTCTATCCTATAATTGCAAATAAATCTGAAAACCCCATGTTACTCAAATTGCCTTTCTTTCATGACTTCCTCCTGGTTTCTTGCAACATGTGTTGTGTATGTAAGGCAGGGAGTAAGGCATTTTCTTCTTTCTATCAAGTGAATACTTCTTAGTCATTTAGCTGGAAAGTTCTTTCCTTTTCATTACTGGTGCTTAAATCTCTCACTGGAATTAATTTTTTCTTTGTTTGTTTTTAAGGACTCATAAGAAATAATCGATTTTTCTCATACAATCTAAACATTTTGACCATCACCACTTCAGCTGATCAAAGATTTGTTTTTACATTTAGTCTAAAGCACATATGTGATCAAGTTAATAAAAAAGTGTTATTATCTATCTAAGGTGTCAAGTCTTAGCCTCTTGACATTTACTTGAAGTGGGGTCAGGTGATTTGGTTAAACTATTCAGTTTCCACCAATACTCAAACAGCCTTTTTGGTCGTAGATAGCATGAATTCTTTGGAATTATTGTAGATTATTGATCAGAGTTATTAAATTCACTATTGATTTCACAATTGATAATTATTACAATAAAGCTGTTATTGTGTATGTTTTTCTGCAGTTTCTGCTAACTTTACTTTGAATAGTTCAAATGTCTGTCTAGGTTCTTCTGAAACTACCTGTTTCATCATTTCTTACATCACAAGAGAATTCCATCAAAATTATATACTATAACTTGTTCAGCTATTTTCCAGTTAATTTTCTATCATCCCATAAGTTTCTAATTCTTTGCCACCACAAAAAGATTGCTATAAATATTTTTATACATATGGGCCAAAACTTCCTTTTCTTTAGTGAGATTTTCCATTAGATGTTCAGTTTTTTATACCCCACAAGTTGTATTTATCATTTTGCATTGACAGCTCTTTCTGAGCTGAATTCATTCCTAATTTCTCCTTTTAAGTTTTATTTCTCTTTTGAACTGCTATGTACTTTCCTGTTTTGGTTTGTTTTATCAACTCCCTGGAGGTTGCAGAATTTTCTGTTTATCTAGGAGAAGGTTAATTTTCCTTCATATCATAGTGTTAGGTCAGTGTACTAATTCATTCCTTCCTTCTCTTTTATAAACTTTTCTGTTAATTTCTCTACTTATGAGTAATGCTTCAATTCAGGGTTTCTCTGTTGAGCTTGTGATTTCAATTCTTCTTTTGTATTTCCTATCATACACTTCTGTCTTTCCTCCTTCTTTGTCTACTTTCATTCCCATTGATTCATAGGCCCTGAAAGCTGGGGTATGGGTGTTGTTTTTCACTGATATTCAGTGGGGAATATAGAGGTAGACAGTTCTAGGTCTCTGCTTTGAGTGTTTTCCTTTATAAGAGAATTGATATCAATTGGATTTCAAACCCCCTTTTCTATAGTATTTTTGAATTTACAAAATGCTAAACAAATAGTATTTGGTTTATCCTCACAATATTACTAGAAGGCAAGAGCTATTTTCATCTAAATTATAGAGATGAGAAAAATGAAACTTACAGATATTATGTGACCTGTCCAAGGTCACATATCTAATAAATTTCTGAGGCTGGATTTGAACTCAGATTTATTGCCATATGCACTATGCCACCTAAACTGACTGGAATACATTTATTCCCAAAAATGGAATTCTCAAGATAAAAATAAAAATAATTTCAATAAAACAAAAACAATAAAAAACAGAAGTCTGAAAATATTGGTATTAATACATTAAAAACTTCTGACTCGATTAAAATTTTAATCTAAATAGCTGGCTAGATATTTATCAATGATGAAAGAGCAAAGTTGGGTATTAGTAGACAAATGTGAGTGTATTTTCTAAACTGACAGCCAGAAGTACAAAAGATTAAATTGAGCTGAAGCCAGGAAGATAAATTAAGGACAACAGATCCCTTTTTGATTTCTCTGGTAAAAATTAGTTTCATAAAAGAAGGAAAAGGACCACTTCCTAGAGAGAATTATAAATGACAATACCTATATAGTAGAGTTGATCAATCCATATTTTGCTTCTGTTTTCTATTCCAAGGAGGATACTCTTTAACCTGAAAGTGATAGAACAAAAATAGTTCCAATAGTTCCATGATCTGGAGGGTGCTAATTTTCTACACACTATAGAGCCTAAATACTTAATATTATCCGCAAAAATGAAATTCACCTTCAAACCAGCAAAACTCCCTTAGATTTCACAAAAATCTGGGACCTTTATGGACATGATACAAAACTAAAAAGAAATGAACAGTTCACATAAAAGAGAATAAAAAGGAAGCTAGCACTGATCTATGATTACTGAGCAAAAGGAGTAAAAGATATGGCAGGCTGCAATGGAAAGATCACTGACTCTTGCATCAAAGAACCTGGGTTTAAGGTTCAGTTCTATGATTTCTTCCCTATATATCTTTGGGAAAGTAACAAACTCTCTGTGCTTCATTTTTCCCATTTGCTTAATGATAAGGCAGAACCAAATGCCTTTTTCTAATTTTAAATTTGTGATTTTGCTAAAGATCAAATAGGGGTTTCAGCTTGTATTGCCTAACATGTAAAATAGAATCAATTTCTTCCTTCAAATAATAATTTATTAAGTGTCTAGTATTTTTAGACCCTATGTTTGTAAAGGAAATAGTTTGGAGAAGATAGTATGTGCATGTATGGGTGAGTATATTAAGAATTGTAGTTGTCCAGTTGAGTCTTTCTGATTTCAAGCCTGTCACTGTATTTATGTGCCATCTAGCTACTCCCATATAAAAATAAACACAAAGTTAATTTGGAAAATAGAATGCCCTAGTTCCAGCATGCAAACAGACACAGGTACATATAAATAAACAGCAACATCACTTCCAAATATCCAGTGAATGATATTTCCTCATATCCAGTTCTCTTCTGAATAAAGCATCTCTGAGACTATCAGAATTTTAATTAACATTTCAGTTCTACTGTGCTCTGGGTTAAAAAAAAATCAGAGGAGGATTTAATAAGTTGAATAAAGCACCTAAAATATTGTACCCAAACAAAGAAGAAAAGTTTTCAAAAGTTGTTTTTTTTTTAATAAAATAAAAGTAACACAGATTCAGAAACTAGAACATTTCACAGCTTGGAATAGAACAGATATATGCAATGTGCAGTGTTTTGGCCATACAATGATATATAACAGGACAGTTAGGGAAATACAAAGTACTGTCTAACAGCAAATATTTCACAGGAATGCAACATAATAATCTGTAAAAAGCCTCACTAAGATTTTCTTCCTAATCTGAGTTTGTGATCAAACTAAATGATCACTAAAATTCATTAAGAGAATAAAGAACACTAAAAAGGAAATCAGAAAGAAGCTGAATTCATCTCAAAGATTCTGGGCATAGTAGACCATCACTAAGGGGAACATGTAGTAAATACAGAAGTAATTTTTCTTTCAGCAAAGAAATCATTTATAGTTGTGTTATTATCTCTGTTAGAGTGAAGCTTCACAATGGGGAAAATATACCTGCATTTTAAAATTTTTCTTCTTTGTGCAATAACAACTAAAAAAACAAAACAAAGAAAAAAAAAAAAAAACCCACAAAAATCCCTGGAAAAAAGTCCAGCTCCATGCTACAGTCTGAGTGAGGTTAATGGTAAATGTGCATAAGGGGCTTATTTTTAGCTGAATGCAAGAAAGGAAAGATTTTATTCAGTGAAATGCTTTGAGTAACTGAGGAGGTAAAAAGTAATACCTGGTTGATACAAATCTTTGATGAAAGCTGAGTGCGGATTAGTGTAGAATGTGAAAAGAATGTCACAGCAGGAAACCTAAACAGTAGAATCATAGGCTCATGGAACTGGGAGTTGGCAGGAACTTTTAGAAATCTGTTTGTCCAACTTCTACCTCCTTATTTCAGAGGAGAAACATGGATTCCAAAGAAATTCTGTGATTTGTATCAGGTCACAAAGATAGCAGACTTCAAAGCAGAAATTTCTGACTCCAGATTTATTTTCTCCAATCGTAAATGAGAAGTTTTTTTTTTTTTTCTTGTTCCTCCAACTTATCCATGATGAAAATATACTCTTTTAGGTACTTGGAATAGAATTCAAAACTGAAAGAAATTCCCTGACCTCAAGAAACTTAGAAAGTAGTGTTGTTGTCCAAAATCCTATCAATTCTTTGTGACTCCTGGGATTTTCTTGGCAAAGATATAAGGTTGGTGCCATTTCTTTCCTCAGCTCATTTTACAGATAAGGAAGCCAAGTTAAACAGGGTTAAATGACTAGCTCAGGGTCACACAGCTAGTGTCTGAGAGGATTCAAAATAAGGTTTTCCTGACTCCAGGTTCAATATTCTATTCACTGTACCACCTAGCTACCCTAATTAGGAAGAGGAAACATTCATTTTCTGGACAATAATATTAATAATAATAATAGAGAAAAAGAAGTTGTTTTAATGATAATTTTTCTTTTAACATCATAACTATTTATGGAAATACCTCTTCTCTTCCATCTTGTAATTGAACATTCTCTTGTAAATAGTTTAAAAAGAAAAATAGTTTAAAAGAAAAACACTAAATATCATGACAATCTAGTGATGTATCTGACATTGTTCCTTAGAAGGAGGTCATCTCTGCTGAAAGGAAGGAATCATGTTTTCATCAGGACCATGATTACTTTCACAGTTACTCAAACAAACTTCCTTTTCATTCATTTGTATTGTAGTTACCATACATATGACATCGTTCTTTTCATTTTGATTACTTTTTTTGTTAGTTCATATAAGTCTTCCCAGGTTTTTTTGGAACATTCTTTTTTAGCATTCTTCCTCACAAAGATATGCTTTCTCAAGACATCAGTCAAGTTAACGTCTAATATAGTTTTGCTCCAAATTTTCTAGACTTTTACACCTCTGTCCTAACACTGGAGATTCCTCCACTCTTTATTCTTTTCCTTTAATTGGCAAGTTTTTCCATGAAATCTTTATCTGAGGAAGTTCCAGCTTACTTCTAACCCTGAGAAGTTTTAGAATTCCTGAACTCTTTCAGCTTACCCTCCCTTATCCTTGCTTTTCAGCTCTATGTCATGTGTTCTCTTCCTGCATTAAAATGTAAGTCTTTGAGGGAGGGGACTATTTTTCTTGATTGCAAAGCCAGCCCTTAGTAAGCATCTTTTTTTTTTTTTTAATTTTTATTAAAGCTGTTATTTTCAGAACATATGCATGGATAATTTTTCAACATTAACCTTTACAAAACTTTGTGTTCCAATTTTCCATCTTTTCTCCCTACTCTCTTCCTTAGATGGCAAATATTCCAATACATATTAAACATGGTAAAAAAAATATATGTTAAATCCAATATATACATACATATTTATATAATTCTCTTGCTGCACAAGAATAATCAAATCAAAAAGGAAAAAAAATAGAAAGAAAATAAAATTCAAACAAACAACAAGGAAAAGAGTGAAAATGCTATGTAGTAATTCATACTCACTTCCCACAATTCTCTCTCTGGATGTAGATAGCTCTCTTCATCACAAGATCATTGGAAATGGCATCAATCATCTCATTGTTGGAAAGTTATGTTCATCATAATTATTTGTCGTATAATATTGTTGTTGCCATGTACAATGATCTCCTGGTTCTGCTCATTTCACTCAGCATCAGTTCATGTAAGTCTCTCCAGGCCTGTATAAAATCATCTTCCTGATCATTTCTTATAGAACAATAATATTCCATAACATTCATATACCATAATTGATTCAGCCATTCTGCAACTGATGGGCATACTCTCAGTTTCCAGTTTCATGCCACTATGAAAAGGGCTGCCACAAATATTTTTATTTCTTTAAGATTTCTTTGAGATATAGGCCCAATAGAAACACTGATAGATCAAAGGGTATGCACAGTTTGGTAACTTTTTGAGCATAGTTCCAAATTGCTCTCCTGGCTGGATCCATTCACAGTTGCACCAACAATGTATCAGTGTCCTAGTTTTCCCACATTCCCTTCAACATTCATCTTTTCCAAGGAGAACTCGCCACTAACGAAGAGGAAATTAGAGCAATAATTAGGAATTACTTTGCCCAACTTTATGCCAATAAATTTGACAACTTAAATGAAATAGAAGAATACCTCCAAAAATATAGCTTGCCCAAACTAACAGAGGAAGAAGTAAATATCCTAAACAGTCCCATCTCAGAAAAAGAAATAGAACAAACTATCAACCAACTTCCTAAGGAAAAATCCCCAGGACCAGATGGATGTACATGTGAATTCTACCAAACATTTAAAGAACAATTAACTCCAATGCTAAATAAACTATTTGAAAAAATAGGGATTGAAGGAGTCCTACCAAACTCCTTTTATGACACAGACATGGTACTGATACCTAAACCAGGTAGATTGGAAACAGAAAGAAAATTATAGACCAATCTCCCTAATGAATATTGATGCTAAAATCTTAAATAAAATATTAGCAAAAAGATTACAGAAAATCATCCCCAGGATAATACACTATGACCAAGTAGGATTTATACCAGGAATGCAGGGCTGGTTCAATATTAGGAAAACTATTAGCATAATTGACTATATCAATAACCAACCAAACAAAAACCATATGATCATCTCAATAGATGCAGAAAAAGCATTTGAAAAATTCAACATCCATTCCTAATAGAAACACTTGAGAGTATAGGAATAAATGGACTTTTCCTTAAAATAGTCAGGAGCATATATTTAAAACCATCAGTAAGCATCATATGCAATGGGGAAAAACTGGAATCTTTCCCAGTAAGATCTGGAGTGAAGCAAGGTTGCCCACTATCACCATTATTATTCAATATCATATTAGAAACACTAGCCTCTGCAATAAGAGTCGAGAAAGATATTAAAGGAATTAGAGTAGGCAATGAGGAAACCAAACTATCCCTCTTTGCAGATGATATGATGGTATACCTAGAGAACCCCAGAGATTTTACTAAAAAGCTATTAGAAATAATTCACAATTTTAGCAAAGTAGCTGGATACAAAATGAATCCCCATAAATCCTCAGCATTTTTATACATCACCAACAAAATCCAACAGCAAGAGATACAAAGAGAAATTCCATTCAGAATAACTGTTGATAGCTTAAAATATTTGGGAATCTATCTACCAAAGGAAAGTCAGGAATTATATGAGCAAAATTACAAAAAAGTTTCCACACAAATAAAGTCAGACTTAAATAATTGGAAAAATATTAAGTGCTCTTGGATAGGCTGAGCGAATATAATAAAGATGACAATACTTCTTAAACTAATCTATTTATTTAGTGCTATACCAATCAGACTTTGAAGAAAATATTTTAATGATCTAGAAAAAATAACAACAAAATTCATATGGAACAATAAAAAGTCGAGAATCTCAAGGGAATTAATGAAAAAAAAATCAAATGAAGGTGGCCTAGCTGTACCTGATCTAAAATTATATTATAAAGCAGCAGTCACCAAAACCATTTGGCATTGGCTAAGAAATAGATTAGTTGATCAGTGGAAAAGGTTAGGTTCACAAGACAGAATAGTCAACTATAGCTATCTAGTGTTTGACAAACCCAAAGATCCTAACTTTTGGGATAAGAATTCATTATTTGATAAAAACTGCTGGGATAACTGGAAATTAGTATGGCAGAAATTAGGCATGGACCCACACTTAACACCATATACCAAGATAAGATCAAAATGGGTCCATGACCTAGGCATAAAGAACGAGATTATAAATAAATTAGAGGAACATAGGATAGTTTATCTCTCAGACTTGTGGAAGAGAAAGAAATTTGTGACCAAAGATGAACTAGAGACTATTACCGATCACAAAATAGAAAATTTTGATTATATCAAATTAAAAAGCCTTTGTACAAACAAAACTAATGCAAACAAGATTAGAAGGGAAGCAACAAACTGGGAAAACATCTTCACAGTTAAAGGTTCTGATAAAGGCCTCATTTCTAAAATATATAGAGAACTGACTCAAATTTATAAGAAATCAAGCCATTCTCCAATTGATAAATAGTCAAAAGATATGAACAGACAATTTTCAGATGATCAAATTGAAATTATTACCACTCATATGAAAGAGTGTTCCAAATCATTATTGATCAGAGAAATGCAAATTAAGACAACTCTGAGATACCACTACACACCTGTCAGATTGGCTAAGATGACAGGAAAAAATAATGATGAATGTTGGAGGGGATGCGGGAAAACTGGCACACTGATGCATTGTTGGTGGGGTTGTGAACGAATCCAACCATTCTGGAGAGCAATCTGGAATTATGCCCAAAAAGTTATCAAACTGTGCATACCCTTTGATCCAGCAGTGTTTCTATTGGGCTTATATCCCAAAGAAATACTAAAGAAGGGAAAGGGACCTGTATGTGCCAAAATGTTTGTGGCAGCCCTGTTTGTAGTGGCTAGAAACTAGAAATTGAATGGATGCCCATCAATTGGAGAGTGGCTGGGTAAATTGTGGTATATGAATGTTATGGAATATTATTGTTCTGTAAGAAATGACCAGCAGGATGAATACAGAGGGGCTTGGAGAGACTTACATGAACTGATGCTAAGTGAAATGAGCAGAACCAGGAGATCACTTTACACTTCGACAACGATATTGTATGAGGATGTATTCTGATGGAAGTGGATTTCTTTAACAAAGACTCAGTTTCAATTGATAAATGATGGACAGAAACAGCTACACCCAAAGAAAGAACACTGGGAAATGAATATGAACTATTTGCATTTTTGTTTTTCTTTTCGAGTTATTTTTACCTTCTGAATCCAATTCTCCCTGTGCAACAAGAGAACTGTTCGGTTCTGCAAACATATATTGTATCTAGGATATACTGCAACATATCTAACATATATAGGACTGCTTGCCGTCTAGGGGAAGGGGTGGAGGGAGGGAGGGGAAAAATCAGAACAGAAGCGAGTGCAAGGGATAATGTTGTAAAAAAAAAAATTACCCTGGCATGGATTCTGTCAATATAAAGTTATTATAAAATAAAATAAAATATTAAAAAAATCCATTCATCTTTTCCTATTAACTTAGCCAATCTGAGAATTGGGTAGTGGTGTCCCAGAATTGTGTTTTGCATTTCTCTGATCAATAATGATTTAAAATATTTCTCTTATGATTGTAATGTATGTTGTTATGTATGATGGTTTTAATCTCTTCATCTGAAAATTGTCTGTTCATATCCTTTGATCATTTATCAATTGAAGAATGGCTTGAATTCTTATAAATTTGAGTCAATTTTCTATATATTTTAGAAATGAGGGCTTTATCAGAACCCTTAAATGTAAAAAAAAAAAAAAAAAAAAGATTTCTCAATTTATTGCTTCCCTTCTGATCTTGTCTGCATTAGTTTTGTTTGTACAGAAAATTTTTAACTTAATATAATCAATATTATCTGAATGTTGTTTGATTATAAGTTCCAGTTCTTCTTTGGACACAAATTCCTTCCTTCTTCACAGATCTGAGAGGTAAACTATTCCTATGTTCTTTTAATGTGCTTATAATATCACTCTTTATGTATAAACCATGAAGCCATTTAGATCTTATCTTGGTATGTAGTGTTAGGTGTAGGTCAAGCCCTAATTTCTTCCATATTAAGTTTCCAATTTTCCCAGTAGTGTTTGTCAAATAGTGAGTTCTATCCCAAAAGCTTGCGTCTTTGGGTTTGATATAGTTATTGACTATTTTGTCTTATGATCCTAACCTATTCCACTGATCGACTATTTTATTTCTTAGCCAGTACGAAACAGTTTTGATGACAGCTTCTTTATAATATAGTTTTAGGTCTGGCACAGCTAGAGCAACTGTATTAGCATTTTTTTTTCATTAATTCCCTTTAAATTCTTAACCTTTTATTGTTCCAGATGAATTTTGTTATTTTTTTTCTAGATCTGTAAAAAATCATTTCTTGATAGTTTGATTGGTATGACATTAATTAAGTAGACTAATTTAGGCAGTATTGTCATTTTTATTTACTAGGCCTACCCATGAGCACTTGATATTTTTCCAGCTGATTAAATCTAACTTTATCTGTGTGAAAAGTACTGACTTTCCCTTGACAGATAGATTTCCAAATATTTTATACTATCAACAGTTATTTTGAATGGAATTTCTTTCTGTATCTCCTGCTGCTGGACTTTGTTGGCAATATATAAAAATGCTGACGATTTATGTAGATTTATTTTGTATCCTGCCCACTTTGCTAAAATTGTGAATTGTTTTTAGTAGTTTTTAAGTTGATTCTCTGGGACTCTGTAAGAATATCATCATATCATCTACAAAGATTGATAATTTGGTTTCTTCTTAACCTACTCTAATTCCTTTAATTTCTTTTTTCTTTTCTTATTGGCAAAATTAACATTTCTTTTACAATATTGAATAGTAATGGTTATAGTGGGCAGCCTTATTTCACTCGTGATTTATTGGGAACCATTCTATTTTATCTCTATGATATATGATGGTTGCTGATGATTTTAAATAGATGTTACTGATCATTCTAAGGAAAAGTGCATTGATTCATGTACTCGCTAGTGCTTTTAATAGGAATGAGTATAGGATTTTATCAAATGCTTTTTCTGCATCTATTGAGATAATCAGATGATTTCTGTTAGTAAGGTTATTGATATAGTTTATTATGCTAATAGTTTTTCTAATATTGAACCAACCCTTCATTCCTGGTATAAATCCTACTTGGTCATAGTGTATTATCCTGGGGTTTACAGAAACAGAAATTACTTTCTGTAATCTAGTTACTAATATTTTATTTAAGATTTTTGCATCAATATTCATTAGGGAAATTGATCTATATTTTTCTTTCTCTGTTTTCACCCTATCTAGTTTAGCTATCATCACCATATCAGTGTCATTAAAGGAATTTGGTAGGACTCCTTCTTTCCCTATTTTTCAAATAGTTTATATAATATTGCAATGAATTGGTCTTTGTATGTTTAGTAGAATTCACATGTAAATCCCTCTGGTCCTGGAGATTTTTTCTTAGGGAGTTGATTAATAGCTTATTCTATTTCTTTTTTCTAAAATAGGACTATTTAAATAATTTATTTCCTCTTCAGTTAACCTGGGCAATCTATATTTTAGTAGATATTCCTTCATTTCATTTGGATGATCAAATTTTTTAACATATGGTTGGGCAAAGTAACTCCTGATTATTGCTCTAATTTCCTCTTCTTTGGTGGAAAATTCTCCCTTTTTATTTTTTAAAGTAACAATTTGATTTTCTTCTTACCTTTTCTAATCAAATTAACTAAAGGTTTATCTGTTTTGTTGCTTTTTTTCATAAAACCAACTCAGTTTTATTTATTATTAATTCAATAGTTCTCTTATTTTCAGTTTTATCAATCTCCCCTTCTATTTTCAGAATTTCAAATTTGGTATTTAGTTGAGGGGTTTGATTTTGTTAATTTTTTTTAGTATTTTTACTTGTAAGCTCTATTTATTGATATTCTCCTTCTCTATTTTATGCAAATAAGCATCTAGTGATATAAAATTTCCCTTTATAACCACTTTGGCTGCATCCCACAAATTTTGACATGTTGTCTCATTGTCATTCTCTTGGATGAATTTGTTGATTGTGTCATTCTTAAGGATTAGATTATTTTATTTCTAATTAATTTTTGGTCTGTTTGCCCTTGGCCTTATATTGCATGTGATTTTTACTGCATCATGATCTGAAAAAATGTATTTATTATTTCTGCCTTTATGAATTTGATTTTGAGGTTTTTATGCCCTAATATATGGTCAATTTTTGTGTAGGTTCCATGAACCACTGAGAAAGAAGTAAATTTCTTTATGTCTCCATTCAATTTTCTTCAAAGATCTATCTAACTTTTCTAACATTTTGTTTACCTCCTTAATTTTTTTTCTTATTTATTTTGTTGTTTGATTTATTTATTTAGTTTATTCATTTAGTTCTGAGAGAGCAAGATTGAGATTCCCCACTTGGTGTAGATGAGATCAGGATTGCTACCCCTGCTTTTTTAACTTCACATGAAGCATAATAGATTCTGCTCCAGGTCTTTACCTTCACTCTGTATGTATCACTGCGCTTTAAATGTGTTTCTTGTAAACAACATATTCCAGGATTCTGGCTTTTAATCCAGTCTGCTATCCACTTCTGTTTTGTGGGAGAATGCATCCGATTCACAGTTAAAATAATTAATTCTGTATTTCCTGCCATTTTATTTATCCTAAGTTATGCTTTTCTCTTCCCTTTTCCCCTGTCCTCCTCCCCAGTATTTTGCTTTTGATGACCACCTCTCTCAAACAGCCCTCCCCATTTAGAGCCCCTCCCTTTTTTTACAACTTTCCCCCAATACTTCTGTTTCCCCTTTTATTAGTCTTTCCCTTTCTTTTCTCCTTTTCCCTCCCACTTCACTATAAGATGAGATGAGTTGCTCTGTGAAACCAAATATGCCTGTTATTCTCTCTTTGAGCCAAATCTGATGAGAATAAGAGTCACACAATGCTCATCCCCCTCCTTTCTTTTGCTCAGTTATAATAGGTTTTCTTTGCCTCTTTGTGAGATGTAATTTTCTTTATTTTGCCTCTTTTTTCTCTTTTTTCCAGTACAATCTTCTCCCCACCTCTAGTTTCTTTTTCATATTTATCAATAACATCAAATTATACAAGCATTTTCTAAGTATACCAATAACAGAAATGTAGTTCTCAAGAGTTCTTTCGTTTTTACTTTTATGTTTCTCTTGAGTTCTGTGTTTGGAGATGGTCTTTTCATTAGAAATAGATGAAATTCATCTATGTCATTAAATGTCCATCTTTTTTCTTGAAAGATAATGCTCATTTTAGCTGGATAGCTTATTCTTGGATATAATCCAAGTTCTTTGCCTTTCACAATATCAGAGTCCAGACCCTTTCATCCTTTAAAGTGGGAGCTGCTAGGCCCTGCATAATCTTAATTGTGGCTCCTCAGTATATAAATAGTTTGTTTCTGGCTGCTTGCACTATCTTTTCCTTGCTTGATAGTTCTGAAATTTGGGCAGCTAGGTGGTGCAGTGGATAGAGTACCACCCCTGTAGTCAGGAGGACCTGAATTCAAATCTAATCTCAGACACTTACCACTTTCTAGCTGTGTGACCCTAGGCAAATAACTTAACTCCAATTGCCTCAGTAAAAAAAAAAAAAAAAAAAAAAAAATGATAGTTCTGAAATTTAGCCATGATATTCCTTGGGAATTAATTTTGAGGACTCAGGAGGTGATTGGTGAATTCTTTCAATTACTATTTTATCTTTGATTCTAGGACATCAGGGTAATTTCCCTTTATGATTTCCTATAAGATAATGTCTAGGTTCTTTATTGCATTGTGGGCTTCAGGAAGTCCAGTAATCCTTAGATTACTTAGATTAAATCTACTAGATCCATTTTCCAGGTTTACTTGTTTTTCCTAGGAGTATTTAATATTTTCTTCTATTTTTTCATTTTTTAAATTTTTGTTTGACTGATCCTTGAAGTCTTATTGAATCATTCACTTCCATTTGTTCAATTTTAATTTTTAGTGCATTATTTTCTTCAATTACTTTTTTAGCTTCTTGTGTATTTGCTTAATTGAATAGTTTTGTTCATTGCATTTTTTCCATTTCACAAATTTTGCTTTTCAATGAGTTGGTATCTTTTTCATATCTATTATGTAAGGCATTATATGTTTTTTCCATTCCTTCTTGCAATGATCTCATTTCCTTTCCCCATTTTGTTCTAATTCTATTTTAAGATCTTTTATGCAATCTTCCAATAAAGCCTTGTGAAAGACGGACCAGTTTATACCTCCCTTTGGGACTTAATCTGGAGATGATTTGCCTTTAGCAACCTTAGGATTTGAAGTCTGTTTTTCTCCCTCTCCATAAAAGTTGTCTGTGGTGAGAGCTCTTTTTGTTTAGTTGTTCATTATTTTTTTAATTATAACTTTTTTATTGACAGAATATATGCCTGGGTAAATTTTTTTCGACATTGCCCCTTGCACTCATTCTGTTCCAACTTTTCATCTCCCTCCCTCCACCCCTCCCCCAGATGGAAAGCAGTCTTATACAGGAAGAATTGGATTCAGAAGGTAAAAATAACCCAGGAAAAAAAAAAAAAAACCAAAAATGCAAACAGTTTACATTGATTTCCCAGTGTTCTTTCTTTGAGCGTAGCTGCTTCTGTCCATCACTGATCAATTCAAACTGAGTTAGATCTTCTCTTTGTTGAAGAAATCCACTTCCATCAGAATACATCCTCATATAGTATCGTTGTTGAAGTATATAATGATCTCTTGGTTCTGCTCATTTCACTTAGCATCAGTTCATGTTAGTCTCTCCAAGCTTCTCTGTATTCATCCTGCTGGTCATTTCTTTCAGAACAATAATATTCCATAACATTCATATACCACAATTTACCCAGCCATTATCCAATTGATGGGCATCCATTCATTTTCCAGCTTCTAGCCACTACAAACAGGGCTGCCACAAACATTTTGGCACATCTAGGTCCCTTTCCCTTCTTTAGTATTTCTTTGGGGTATAAGCCCAATAGAAATATTGCTGGATCAAAGGGTATACACAATTTGATAACTTTTTGAGCATAATTCCAGATTGCTCTCCAGAATGGTTGGATTCATTCACAACTCCACCAACAATGCATCAGTATCCCAGTTTTCCCGCATCCCCTCCAACATTCATCATTATTTTTTCCTGTCATCTTAGCCAATCTGACAGGTATGTAGTGGTATCTCAGAGTTGTCTTAATATGCATTTCTCTGATCAACAGGGATTTGGAACACTCTTTCATATGAGTGGAAATAGTTTCAATTTCATCATCTGAAAATTGTCTGTTCATATCCTTTGACCATTTATCAATTGGAGAATGGCTTGATTTCTTTAAGTTAGAGTCAATTCTCTATATATTTTGGAAGTGATGCCTTTATCAGAATCTTTAACTGTGAAAATGTTTTCTCAATTTGTTGCTTTCCTTCTAATCTTGTTTGCATTGGTTTTGTTTGTACAAAGGCTTTTTAATTTAACATAATCAAAATTTTCTATTTTGTGATCAATAATGATCTCTAGTTCATCTTTATTAACAAATTTCTTCCTCCTCCACAAATCTGAGAGGTAAACTATCCTATGTTCTCTCTCTCTCTCTCTCTCTCTCTCTCTCTCTCTCTCTCTCTCTCTCTTTTTTTCTCTCTCTCTCTCTCTCCATATATATATATATATATATATATATATATATATTATATATATATATATATTCTTAACAGTATTGCTCAACAACCCTCATAGGTAAAACTTCAATGAATAGTGAACCAAGATACAATTTTTTAAAAAAATGAAAATAAAAAAATGAAATGCTGAACTTGCATTGGATTGATCAACCATAGTCAGACATACTATAACTCAACTCTAATATAATGATGTCATTTTGGTCCTCTTTGAAATCAAAGAACAACATCCAGTTGGTACAATTAACTCAAAGTAAAGACATTTATCAAGATAGCATGGCAAAAATAGTAAGTAAGAAATAACCCCCCCCATGCCTCCAAAACAAAAAAAGGTTTACAAATTTAGAAAACATATGTAGCCAATGCAACTCACACTTCTGGTTCTGTGGGATTTTGATGTCCTTTCTCTCTTTGTGAAGACTATGTGGTCTCATTAGTATATTATCTGTGCTAAATTAGTCACTAAATATTTATTACACACCTACTATGTGGTGGACACTTCTTAAGTGGAAGTGATACAAAGAAAAGCAAAAAAATAGTCCATGTTCTTAAGGAGTTCACTGTCTATTGGGAGAGATAACATGGAAACAACTACATACAAATAAGATATAGACAATAAATTGGAGATAATCAACAGAAGGAAGGTGCTAGAATCCAGGGAGACTACTCTAGTCATTTTCTTCTTTTTTTTGAGAGTGGGGAGGTGATTTATTTTTATTAAAGCTTTTTATTTTCAAAACATATGTATAGATAGTTTTCAACATTCACTCTTATAAAATTTTGTGTTCTAAATTTTTTTTCCTTCATTTTCCCCACCCCTTCTCCGAGATGGCAAATAATCCAATATATGTTTAAAAAAAAAAAAGTGCAGTTTTTCTGTACGTTTTTCCACAATTATCTTGCACAGGAAAAATCAGATCAAAAAGGAAAAAATGAGAAAGAAAATAAAATGCAAGCAAACAACAACAAAAACGTGAAAACACTATATTGTGTTCTACACTCAGTCCTCACAGTCCTCTCTCTGGGTGTAGATTACTCTCTCCATTACAAGATCACTGGAACTGGCCTGAATCATCTCATTGTTGAAAAGAGTCACATCCATCAGAATTGATCATCACATAATCTTGCTGTTTCTGTGTACAATATTCTTTTGGTTCTACTCACTTCACTTAGCATCAGTTCATGTAAGTCTCTCCAGGTCTTTCTGAAATCATCCTGCTAATTGTTTCTTATACAACATTCCATAACATACAAACTTATTCATTGGCCATCTTCTTGTAGAATATGGACTATTGACTATGATTTAAAGGAATTCAGTAAATCCAGGAGATAAAAATTAAAAGATAAAACATTTTAGACATGGTAGACAATTAGTAAAATGCTTTTATCCTAGTGAGAAAGGGTCTTTTTCAAGGAATTGCAAAGAGTAATTATAGATAGATAGATAGATAGATAGATAGACAGACAGAGACAGACTTGAAAGATAGGAAAGTGGAAGACAGATTATTAAAAACTTTGAAAAAACAACAGGATTTTGTATTTAATTCTGGAGGTGATAGGGAGCTACTGGATTTTTTTGAGTAGGAAGGGTTTGTGACAAAGTAAAACCAATGCTTTAGGAAAATCAATTTGATGGCTAAATGAAAGACAAATTATAGTAGAGACAGATTTGTGGCTGAGAGATAAACCAGTAGACCAGTTATTAAAATAATAACTCACCAGTAGTTTTAAGGTTGGTTGGCTGTCCTCACTGGTTAAGCCCATCTGTTGAACAAGTTTACTGGAGTGTGGAAGTTGAACATATTACAATTTCTTGGAGCCATAAGTGAGAATTGGATGACGGTGGACACCACAAATGAATAAGCAGCCCTGAAAAGGGCCCCCCAAACCCTCACACTTGATGTGTTAGTTCTCTCTGAGCAATCCATACCCTACTCATCTGTCTGTGAGTTAATGGAATGTCTACTCCAAACATGTGAAGACTTCTCCATTGCAATGGATGAATGAGAATAATTTGTTCCAAAGGCTGTGAAAGCAACCAATGCAAAAGCTGTGATACCAAGGTCATCCACAGTATCCTGGATGATTGGCCTGATTTTGGTGACTCTGAAAGAGAGTGAGGTGGAGGATTTTGTGCCATTCTGATTTACTTAAATTCATTTCATACATGAATCAAAACTTAACCTATTGATGTCATTGGTCCTCTTGAAAAGCAAGAACAAATAATTACAATTTTTTTCAGAGTAATTAATCATTTTATTAATTATTGCTAGTAGATTGTAGCAAAAGGATTGGTAATTTGGCTCACTCTTCTGAACCAAAGACAGATCATGAAAGCTTTTTTTTTTTTTAATTTTATTTTTTCCAATTATACACAAAGATAGTTTTTAACATTTACTTATACAATTTTGAATTCCAATTTTTTTCTTCCTCTCTTGCTTCCTCCCCAAGACAGCAAGCAATTAGATCAAGCAAACAGTAACAATTAAGAGAGTTCAGGAATAAAGTGATAAAAGCCTAAAACAAGGGAGGAGAGAAGGATGTATATGCAAAAGATGGTACAAAGATAAAATCAAAGACACTGGAAATGGATTGGATATGGAGAGCAGTGAAAGATAGTGAGAAATTGAGGATGACGCCTATATTTTATGGCTGGATTATCTTCAACAGAAATAGGAAATTCTAGAAAGAGATACAACTTGGGCTAATTAATTCAGTTTGAGACATAAGAGTTTAAGATAATCATTTCGATATGTCCAATTGACAGTTGAGGATAAAATTCTGGAGATCAATAGAGAAGTTAAGACTAAATGGAGGAAAGGAAAATTACAGGCATTTATTATGCACCTCCTATGTGTCAGGCATAATGCTAAGTGCTTTTTTACATTTGTCTTATTTGATCTTCACCACAAAACTGGGAGGTAGATGCTGTTGTTATCCCCATTTTATAGGTGAAGAAATCAATACAGATAGATCAAATAACTTGCCCAAGGTCATATATCTAGTAAGTGTCTGAATCCACATTTGAACACATCTTTCTGATTCCAGTGCTCCATGCATTCTATTACCCAGTCTGAAAAGTGGATTTTAAAATCATTTGTATGGAGAAGATAATTGAATCTTTGGGAGCTAATGAAATCACCAAGTGAAGTCATATTAAAGAGGGAGAGGAAAGGTCTCCAGATTAAGAAAGCCTTGTGGCATGTCTATAAATATTTCTTCTGGGCTTCTGGGATCTTTGTTTATTCTTCAACTCAGATCCATTTGAATCTAGAAGATTTTATAAAAGGATAACAGGGTGTTAACAGGTCTTTACACTTCATTAACATAGTAATACCTCATTACCTCTTTTATTTTCCTATTATTGTCTGTGATGTCGTCTAGGAAGGGATCAATTGATAGAAAACCCTTACAACAGTATTTGGCCTTTCCCCAGGGATTATGTCTTTCCTGGATTTAGGACTTTTGACTGTATTGGCCTCCAGAGTGAATGAGCCAAGTCTTTGAAGGGCTATCAGAAGCAGGATCAATCTTCATCAAGCAGATACTAGTTTACTTTCCAACAATCACGGAAAACACCTTCATATTTCCTAAAGGGATGATAGTATTTAGAAACCTCAGCTGCTCCTATAATTCCACTAAGGAGAAACTTGTTCACATTTTGTGAAGGGATAACAGGGTATTCGCACTTCTTTAACATATCAATAAATCAGCTTATTAGCTCCATTATCTTATTCCTTCTTTCTGGACTACTTCCACTGGGGTGTTGGGATTGTGGTTGATAATCAGTCAGAGATCACTTCCTCTCCCCACCCCCTTAGTTACACATAGAAATATAAAGAAAACAGGATAAGTGACTTGCTCAAACTCACACAATAAATTAACCAGGATTCAAACCTTCTCTGACTACATCAAGTGCTCTTTGTGCTATACATCCTACCTGAATAAAATAAAGAAACAAAAATCTCTTCCTACTGAGTGAAATGGGAAACTGAGGACTTCTCAGAATAATAACTTTGGGTAATTCAAGACTCAGCAACAAGGATCTGTTTAATCATTAGGCTCTGGGAAGAAGAGCAAAGATTTACTTTTCCAGCAGAAAATACCTGAGGTAACCCCTTAATCTTTACTCTACTGTTTAGAGAAGTACCTGACTAATTATTTAATGGCCTGGAGATATGAGAAGTCTCCAAACTGGCTATCTCTATTTGTTGATTACTTATCAGAAGTAAAATAGACCAATCTCCTTAGTTACTAGCTCATATAATGTAGGAAACTTTTAACCTCTCTGGTTTAATTGATTACTTACCTCTAAATAAATCTCCTTAGAAAATGATTATTAACCTTTGAAGCAGAACAGACCCCTTTTTCTTAATAACATTTTGAAATATTTATTGCTTAAAGAAGCCCCTAGTACCACAAAAGCCCATCTGTATTCCAAAGGCAAATAAAGGAATAAAGGTCGAGTTTGCCAATGATTTTAGGAGGATTAACAGGAAATGGGTGGGTGAATAGTTTCTATAACTTTTTTTTTCTTGACTATTTAAACTGCCTATTAACCTCCTTTGGCCTCCTTTGTCTGAGCACTCAGAGAACTGACCACTTGCTTCTCATGAGATTCTAATAAAACTTCTAATCTTCACTTTGAGAGAGATTTCTGAGTAGTCATTTTTGGTCAGGGCTCACACTGTCCCACACACTACTTTCCCACATTAAAATCATTCCTCACTTTTATATGGAGGCAAACATAAATTACTGAAAGCTATCTCAAGAGAGTAATCTCTGGACTAGCCAAATTAAATGTACAGAAAAATAATTAAATTAAATTAAACAAATTAAATGCTCATCATCCAAAATTTTCCAGCAAAAACTGGATGAGATTCATTCCATCTTCTATCAGGCTCTTGGTGGCTCTCCTGGGGAACTGAGAGGCTCAGAGACAGAGCCAGAGAAAACAAGTGGACTGGGAGGTAGGAGCTCAAGCTCTTAGAGCTAAGGAGAAAGATTCATTCTATCTATATCAGCCTCATAGTAGCTGGCCTGGTCTCCTGCATTTCTCCACTGAAACCAAGACTTCAGAAGGCCTCTAAGAAAGCTAGCCCAGGTCCCAGGCAAGGAAACTAGATTGTGAAGGAGAAAATAAAGACTTTGGACTTTAACTCCTGGTTATTCTTGTGGTGATTACTTAGCCAAAAGAAGGCTGCTCCAAGACCTCCAGAAAACCGAACAAGAACATTACACCCTCCTACTTCTCCTTCTTTTTCTCTTTCTCTTTCTCTTCCTCCTTCTCCTCCTCATCTTTATCCTCCTATTTCTATTTCTTTTTCTTCTCCTCCTTCTTCTCTTCCCTTTTCTCTTCTTCCCTTCTCTCCTCCTCTTTCTCCTCCTCTTCTTCTTCCTCCTTTTCTTTCTTCTCTCTCTTACTCCTCCTCCTTTTGCTTCTCCTTCCTCATCTCCTCCTTCTTCTTCTTCATAACCACAACCTTTCTCTCTCTCTCTCTCTCTCTTTCTCTCTCTCTCTCTCTCTCTCTCTCCTCTCTCTCTCTCTCTCTCTCTCTCTCTCTTTGTCTCTCTCTCTCTCTCTCTCTCTCTCTCTATATATATATATATATACATACATATACGTGTGTGTGTGTGTGTGTGTGTGAGTGTATGTATATCTAGAACTTTGAGAAGCAATGTCTAAAGAGATTGTCATTGGTATGTATGGGATGAAAATCCAAACCAAACCAAACCAATGAAAGAAGTGTTAGGAGAAATATTTAAGCCTAGTCTAAAGAACTAGACTTGGGCTCAAAGATTCAATATTGACTATTTAGAAACAAAAAGACCAAGAGTAAGTATTTGATGACTCTGAAATTCTGTGTCAATATTTATTTATTTTTACAGAATATTAATAAATAAAAGTAATTTATATTCATAAGTTTATTTATAAAATATTTGTGATATTTTAAATGTATTTATTTATTATTTATAAAATAAAAGGAATACCAGTTTCATTCCCTAACTTTCAGGGATATTGTCAGAATATCACTGTGTCATAAAATTGTTAGTTATTGTAATTTTGATGTTAAAGATGTACATGATAATATTTCCTGTTTTTGTAAGAAAAAATAGCAAAAGACATTTTAATCTTTGGCAAGGTTTTCCTAATTATTTTAATCCTTTCTAAAACATATCAATTTTGATTTTTTTTATTGTATCAGTGTGAAAGAATCAGATTGTGTGAATCAAAGAAATCAAAGAAAGCTAATATATATTTAAAGAAATATAAGAAATGATAACACGTGAAGTTGATTGGCTTATAAGTTTATTTCTATCTCTGTTCCTATTATATATGATCTTAACAGATTATATCTAGTAAGTTATTAATAAGGTTTGCTTACAAGAATATATGAATGAATAAAATTGATGGATATCCAATTGCTGACTTCAAATATTTAAGGGGATATTGGGTGGCGAAAGCAGACATACTCTTCTTGTGTAATGCCAGAGAAACTAAGGCAGGAGAGAGATTAGAGAGTTTTTAATATTTTATTAATGGGAGAGTAAGATTGATTGGACAGGACTCTCGTCTCAAATTATCCAGTTTCAAACAGAGATAAAGATATACTGGGACCAAGGAATCCATGTTGGTCCCAGGGCTGGAGGAGACTATCATCTCAAAGAATCTAGCATTCAGCCGCCAGCCTCCAGCTGCCAGCCTCCAGCAATGAATGGAGGAACTCCAACCTTTTCTCTAAACAAAGGAAGGGGTAAGAATCTGTCAGGATGGGGGAGGCCATAAATCCTAAAAAAAAAACCCAGAGACAGGATGTCTGGATACACATAGATATCTTGGAATATTTTAGAGGAATATTGTAAATTCTTGAGGACAGAAAAGAGCCAGGAGGTCTACTCTCTTGTTTATCTTGCTTGGGCTAACAATTTATAACCTTAAAGTAATTGGTCCTCAGTAATGGACCAGAGGGAGAGTTACAACTTAGGGGATTGACACAGAACAGTTAAAGAAACTGAGACAAGGGAAACTAGTGCAGGGAAACTGAGTCAGGACAGTTAAAGAGAACTGTGGCATAACACTTGGCCCCAGTGAGAAAGAGAGGCTACAATAGGATGAGAAGGAGATACAAGGACAGATTTTTTGGCTCACTACAATAAAGAACTTTCTAGTACTCATAGCAGACCAAAAATGGAATTGACTGCTTAATGATTTTCTCCTCCACAGTGGTTTTCAAGCGGAGGCCAGGGACCACCTGTCAAGAGTACTATAGAGGGGATTCAAGCATTTAGCAGTTAGTTAATATTCTCCAACTGGAACAAGTCTCAGAAATTATCCCATCTAAATGGGATTTAGGATTTTCTCAGGCAATAGACTGTTTTCAAAGGAACAGAATAAATTGAGTTAGCCATAACAAGCTGATTATCACATTCTGTTTGTAGGGTGAGTAGTGGTAGTGGTAGAAACATTCATTCCTATTTAAATTCTTTTGTCATTATTTCCAGAAAAGGATCAGCAGCTCAGAAGTAGGTACTTGCATCTGCTCTCTGAAGCAAAGGACAAAATGAAAACAGGAAGAAGGCAGGATTGTAAACAGTCTCCCTAGTTGCTAGTTGAAATACAACTATATTTGTGGAAGGGAGAATCTGCAGCCTTTAGCTGTCATTAGAGGCTCTGTTGCATTTACATGGGTGTCATTATTCATCAGCTAATTAGAGACAACAGTGTCATGCTCTTTAAGATATATTTGCCTTGATGGAAAGGAATGACAGTATAACAAAAATACATGACAAACTATATTATGTAACAATTAGCATATCATTCTCCTATAGGAGACATGAACTTGAACTAAATAATGGGTAATCACTATTGGGACTAAAACAATATGCCTTCTCTCCTTAAAGCTTTAGTTCAACTGCCAAAATGTTGTTAATTTGCACAGGATTCATATTTTAAAATATTCAAATAGGCATAGGTCCAAAAGATTTTGGTAATAGCCCCATGCTTTGTGCTAATGATTCATCTTTCTCCTGGCTATGCTTCTGACTCAATGGATTTTGTCACTATGAAACATACCTGGGAATGTCCCTCCATTTCTAGGGCCTTCTCTGCAGTATCCTTTTGCTATCCCATTCTTCCATTAGTGAGTTTCTTCAGGACCTGCATTTGGGAGATAACAAATCCAGGTCATTTCAAAATCATTCTCTCCTGGGTGTGCTTCTAAGTCTATGTAAGTTGCCTCACTTTCACTTCCAAACCCTTTAGCCTACTCTTTTGAGTACATTCTTATGTATTTTTTCCCCCAGCTGAAAAGTAATCCCCTTGGGGTTGGTGATTGTTTTTGCTTGTTATTTGAATTCTAGTGATTAGCAGAGTATCTGGCACTCAGCACATGCTTAATAAATGAATATTGCTTTACCTTGCCTCAGGAGTTAGTAGAGGAAAAGCTCTTGAGGGGGATTACTCAACTCAAATGGATTTAGGCAAATAACCAGTTGCTTTTTCTTAAATCCTAGGCTTAAACCAATTCTGAAAATGGAATCTAGTCACCAGTGTTTTCAGCAAACATTGCAGGAGGAGACAGAGACAAATGCTTTATTTTCCAGCTGGTAACAATTTCTAAAAGTGATTGGAGACAGTTGAAGACCTAGAATCTTTCCATGCTGATCAAGCTCTCCCTTATCTTCCACTTTAATTTTATTGAATAGCCAGCAGTTGTGTAGCACACTCAAGCAAAGGAATTCCACCAGAAGCCAAGACATCATTCTATGTTACAAATGAAACAAATCAATGTCTATCATGTACCACAAGAATGAGTTGCATATGGGTTTGCCTTATTTTTATTTTTTCAACGAGTTAATTCATGGTAGCCTGTAAATGATCATGATCATCCTCTCTGCAGGTGATTCAAATGAAAAACAAAACAAAACATCATTTATCAGTATATGAATTGCCTGGAACTTTCTGGAAAAAATTATATTGGATAGTATTAATAACAAGCAAATATGACCGTGCATTATGGAGAAGTCAATCACTCTTACTTTTCCCTTCACACCCTTTCAACCCGCAGGAGACATCATGATAAAGGAAAGAAGACAGCAAATTGGCAAGGAGTTCTTTCCTCAGGAATTACCCCCCTTCCACATCTTTTCATATTTAATTGAGATTTATCTTGGATTATAACCTTCTGGAGATTTGTACCAATGCAAATAGTAATTTGTTTATGAAATTTAGTGAGGAAGAAAATAAAAGGTTCAGAAGCCTATATAAAGCCTATTAAATATGACCAAAGGGGTGGGGGGAAGCAAGCCCTGTACTATAAGCAATACCACACAATTCTCAGCATGTGACATTTCAGGCCATTTTCTTTTCCATGATGAATCAAAAGAATAGCAGTTGGAGATGGATCATTCTCTTAAATATATTTTTTTCTTATGTTTTCTAGTTATATATCAATCCACAATCTTATCCAGATGATAGTCTCTGTATAAACTGCAGATAAAATAATGTTTTGTGTTCTAAGCATTCCAATGCATGCCCTGTCTTTCAGCTTGGACGCATTCTCATGTTCATAGCAAATAACTTCACTTTCCTTGTTCATTCAGAATATTGAATCTCCACACCTCAAAACTTGTCTATATTTACTTCCACTATCTCTCCCCTTGTTTCTGAGGGTGAGATGTTTCTATTCTTTTCCAAGACTGAATCTCATAATAATAGCAATAATACCTAACATTTATAAAAAGCTTTGAGTTTTACAAAAGGATTGGCATATATTATTTTATTTGATAGTTCTATCCTTTGCCAGTGTTAATCCTTATGTCTTCTTCCTTTCTTTGTATCCTTAGCACTTATCACAGTATCCATTTGCAAATTTTTATTGCTTAATAACCAACATTCATATAGCAATTTAAGATTTATAAAATGGTTGAACATAAATTCTCTCATTCTAGTCCCAGTAGTGATCTATTGTGATGAACTAATTGTCCTTATTTCAAGGTTCATCTTCCTTGATCTCTGTGCAATTTTTTGACACTATTGTTTACTATCTTTCACTCCCCAAATATCGTCCCACCATCTTCAAAACAGCACATTCTCTGGGTTCCCCTCCTATCTCTGTTGACCACTATTTGCATCTCATTAATTCCTCATCTTTCTGTGTATTTGATGTATGTTTTCTCCAAGTGTTTGCCCTTGACCCTTTTGCTATAAGTACTTACTTGACAATATCATTCAGTCTGATGGCTTTAGTCATTGTCTCTGTCAAAAGGACCCACTGAAGTAGACTCACAAGGATGTAGAAAATAAAGAAATAAAAATAAATGAAGTTACTAAAATGAAAACATGAAAAAAAAAAAAAAAGGAGAGAGCTTTGGACTTATCTACATTTAAGCAGTGGTGACAAGAAGAGATAATAGTTCAAGTAGTAGAAGAGAAAGGAGTGTCAAAGAAGTACAGAAAGTCAAGGAAGTATGAAAAAGATAGATTTGACCAATATGTGAGAAAAGTCAAGAAGACAAGAAATTAACAAAGGTTATTAGAGTTCCAATTAAGTCATGGGTGCCATTAGAGGTGCCAGTAGTGGGAATAAAAGCCAGATTTCAGAAAGTGAAAAATGAATGGATGGATAGGAAGGAAGGAAAATTAAAGTATAAAATCTTCTCTTTTCTTAGTCATGTAAATGATCCTGTTTGCTGAATTCAAATGAATGTTATTCCTCTGCTCAAAACCATTCAATAGCTCAATATTAACTAAAAATAAACTTAAAATTCCTTGTCCTAACGTTTAAATTCTCCACAATCTGCACCCTCCCACCACACACACAAACACAGACACTCACACATCCACACTCACACTCCCCCACACCTCCTCCCACACACTTCCAACTCTACTCCCATTTCTCTTCTACATGTTATACTATAGACAGTTAGACTGACTAATCACAGTTCCCTGTTTATTCCCTAGTTTGCTTCATGTTAATAGCTTTGCTAATGTCATGCCTTTAAGTCCCAGGTAAAATCATATCTTTTACAAGAAACTTTCCCTGACTCACCTTAGTTCTTGTACTTTTCCTCTGTCAAATCCCCTATTTATCTTTTAAATAGATTGCTTTGTATATATTTGTTTGCACACTGTCTCTCACCCATTAAATTGCAAGTTCCACGAAGACAGAGACTATCTTTTAAATAAATAAATTATTTTATTTTTAACTTTTGGTATAGAATAAGCACTTCCATAATATAATACAAAAAATATGATTTCACATGAAACTGCAAATTTATTACATGAAACTTGCTATTCCTTTTAAATGTATAAGAAAATGATATAAATTTCTTCTCCCCCTTTCCTGACCTCACACCCTAAAGATGGCTACCATTAAATAGAAATATTTACATATATACATATACACACACACACACACGTACATATAAAATCAATCTATACATATCAATTTTTTCTCTTTCTCTGGGTGCAAATAGTATCTTCCTTAATACATCCTTTTTAGTTAATTTGGAAATTTATAATAGTCCAAATATCTCATTCACTCAAAATTGTTCTTAAAACAGTAATGACTATCATTTGCCATTTTTTATATCCCTAGCACTTAAAGAGATTGACATATGGTAGGTATTTAATAAATGTTTATTCTCTGAGTAAAAGATATATTTAAAAATTGTTTAACATGAATATTTCATAGTGGACTTTTGGCAAATTATTATCCTGCACATTTATATAGATGATAAAAGAGGGTTCCTACAGTGTTTCATGTTGTCTTTGGACACAGGATAAAAACAACTCTCCAACTTCTTTATAAGGATATTATTGCCCCCATTTTTCAGATGAGGAAATTGACATAAAAGAAGATTAAACTCAGAGAAGTAGTCAATGAATGACAAAACCAGATCAAGAGTTCATGTAATACTAATTCCTAGCACAATTTTCATCTCCCAACACTATCTCCCCCTTTTATTACAGTGATAAGTATCTTAGATGTCTCTGAACAGAGTAAAAAAATTGAAGATTTATAATTTTGGAAATGTATCATACATAACAAGAAAGAAGTATATGAAAGAAATAGAGCATGCATTCTCAGACAGAACAGTCATTAAATACATCAAGCCAGGGAATGGATAAGAAAGCAAGAAAAGATCTTTTCAATGCTGAAAAAATTAAATTACATTTAGTTGATTGATATAAAATATTGATAGAAGCAAAATAATGGTCATTATTCCCAGCTGGACTTAGGATGATTTCATACTGAATGGATTTTGGTGGGAGATAGAACTTTTTGGGTTTTTTTCATCTTGTTTCACCAAAATCGGCAGCTAGGCACTAACCTTGTTAACTGGGTCTAAACTGAGCTCTCCAGGGCTTATTCTGTGGTTTTCTGTAGCAAGCTACCTCTTAGTCCTGGATTATCCACCTGGTCATACTCACCACTGGTTAATGTATTACTTTCACCACTAATTGATTTGTATTTTAGGCCTATTTCACTTTATGGCTTCAGTGGTTATGAACTTGAATGTACTATAGGCCACTCGATCTCAATAAAATGGCATGGCCAAGTTAATTGTGGATGCTCAGTAAATATTAAAACATCCATAGAACAGCAAGAATAATTGCTCAAGAAGACCAGTTTCCAAAGGACTATGTCCATAGTAGTGAAAAGATATGTTTCACCCCTCTGCAAGCAAATTTACACCCTTCCTTAAGCTTCTAGGAACTAATGAGATAGCAGCCTGAGAAGAGAAAGCTTGAAATCCTAGCTGTACGGGGTTGGAGATTAGCAAGCAAATTTCATGGTTTGGCAAAATGATAAGAGCAAATGTTATAAAATTATCATTCAAGAAACAGACAACAAATGTTTATTAAGTGATGGGGAAATAAATAAATGTTAAAAGAAACCTAACCTTATAGAGCTTATATCCTAATGGGAAGAAATAATATATAAAAGGGAGCTTTAAAAAGGAGTGGGTGCAAATCATTATTGATCAGAGAAATGCAAATTAAGACAACTCTGAGATACCACTACACACCTGTCAGATTGGCTAAGATGACAGGAAAAAATAATGATGAATGTTGGAGGAGATGCGGGAAAACTGGGACACTGATGCATTGTTGGTGGAGTTGTGAACAAATCCAACCATTCTGGAGAGCAATCTGGAATTATGCCCCAAAAGTTATCAAACTGTGCATACCCTTTGATCCAGCAGTGCTACTACTGGGCTTATATCCCAAAGAGATACTAAAGAAGGGAAAAGGACCTGTATGTGCCAAAATGTTTGTGGCAGCCCTGTTTGTAGTGGCTAGAAACTGGAAACTGAATGGATGCCCATCAATTGGAGAATGGCTGGGTAAATTGTGGTATATGAATGTTATGGAATATTATTGTTCTGTAAGAAATGACCAGCAGGATGAATACAGAGAGGACTGGAGAGACTTACATGAACTGATGCTAAGTGAAATGAGCAGAACCAGGAGATCATTATACACTTCGACAACGATATTGTATGAGGATGTATTCTGATGGAAGTGGATTTCTTTGACGAAGAGACCTAACTGAGTTTCAATTGATAAATGATGGACAGAAACAGCTACACCCAAAGAAAGAACGCTGGGAAACGAATATGAACTATTTGCATCTTTGATTTTCTTCCCAGGTTATTTATACCTTCTGAATCCAATTCTCCCTGTGCAACAAGAGAACTGTTCAGTTCTGCAAACATATATTGTATCTAGGATATACTGCAACATATCTAACATATATAAGACTGCTTGCCATCTAGGGGAGGGGGTGGAGGGAGGGAGGGGAAAAATCAGAACAGAAGCGAGTGCAAGGGATAACGTTGTAAAAAATTACCCTGGCATGGATTCTGTCAATATAAAGTTATTATTAAATAAAATTTAAAAAAAAGGAGTGGGTGGTTGGGGAGGATATTGGTAAAGGCTAGCTAGTCAAAAATCATAGCCAGTTGTGAATCGAAGCATGGATATTCTGGATCCATCCTCAAAATGAAAGAAAGGCCTCTAATAGTTGATGATACAAGCTGATCTTTGAATGAAGCTAAGGATGACAAGTTATGGAGAGAAAAGTGATAAGATGTATTAAGAAAGAATTCCAAACAGAGTATACAAAGGCAAAAGGGATAATGATGAAAAATCCTGAGGGATAAATTTTATGTTTAAAAAAAAAAATTACTGAGGGGAACTTGACTACCATCTTTAAATATTTGAAGACATGTATTTGAAGATATATCTGGTTGAAAAAAAATAATGCTAGTTTGTGTAGGTACAGAAGAAGACAGGAAAACCAAAGACTAGAAATTACAAGAAAATGTACTAGCATTTAAATGACTTAATATCCAGAGATGTGTCTCATTCATCTCTAAAACTCCCTTAACGATTATGGATATTGATGATAATGAATAGTCAATAAACATTAGTTGAATTGAATTGAACTTTTTAGTTCTTTGTAACTTTTTCAAAAAGATAGATTCTATAAATTTCTAGGCTTTGGAACATACTTGAAAATAACCATTTGTCATAAATGTAGTATAACTGAGTTCCTCTTTCACCTTTTTAAATCTAGAATCCCATGTAACTTATGCAAAGATAGTACCTATTTCCCTAAGAACCACAAAACTATAAATTAGCTGTGAGTGAGAAAATGTAAAGATACCAAACAGGCTATCAGATCATGGATTCAGAACTGGAAAGAACTTTAAAGGTCAGGTAGGTCATTGTCCTCATTTTATAAATACATAAAACTGAGGCCCTAAAGGACTAAATAACTTGTTCACCAGCTAACTAATAATAGAGTTAGAATGTAAACTCAAATGCTCTGTCTCCAAATCCAAGGTCTTACATATTCATTTCCCACCTAATGGTGGAATGACATTTACAATTTTTTTTGAGAAATGCTCTTCTAGCCTCTCTTTAAATACTCCCAGAAATGAGTTTATTACATTAAAATATAGGCTTTACGTCTGTTGAATTGCTGAAATCATTACTATAACTCATATTTTTTATTGTTTTGAGGATTATAATTTTTCCCATGGAACTTTATTTTAATTAACTTATTATTATTTTAAAATTAGCAAACATTTATTTTCTCCCTACAACTTTCCCCAAAAAAAGCAAATTTTAACAAATACAAATAATCAAACAAAACAAATTTCTTCAAATTGAGGCCATCTCTGCTCTTTAGGATGTAGGTAACAAATATTTTTCATCATCAGTTTTCTAAAATTGTATCTGGTAATTGCATTAGTTAGTGTTTTTAAATTTTGCAAGTTGGTTATCTTTACAATATTGTTGTAATTTAAATTGTTCTCACACACATACATACTCTCTCTGCCTGTCTCTCTTTCTCTCTATATATATATGTATATATATATATGTGTGTGTGTGTGTGTGTATTTATATGCATATAATAATTTGTCAATATTTCTTTTTAAGAAATATTTAATTGTTCAACTCAAACTGGACTGAAGATCTGACATAGATCTTCAGATAAGATCTGACTAAGCAGAAAATGATAAGATGACCATTTTTCTGAATAATATATGGGATTTATATTAATACAGTCTGAGGTTGTATGCTATGAATTGACAACCTTAGCTGAAAATCAATCTAACACCATCCAATATTGTAGTGCCAGAGGTTTTGTTAAAATGTCAGTGATAGTATAGTCTTAGTTCTTATATTTAACTCTGCAAATGTGCATAAAAATCTACATTATAGCTGTCCAATGATTGAAGCAGTTTATCAATAGACTATTCTTATCTACTTCTGTAAACCTGGCATATTGTACTGATTAGGAAAGCTTTTGCCATTTTCAGATATTCATGTTCCTAAGCAGAAAAAGACTAAGAAAATGAATTGATTAATTATGTTTCCTTAAGATCTTTTTAAATGTCCAGGGATGATTACATTGAGGAAACAGCCTCTTCTTATGATGCTAATCTATTATGAAAATCAATGTCAACTCATCACCACCTAAGAATCACTGAATTTTGAGTACTTCAATGTAAATGAATGAATGAAAATAATTATCAACTCTGAGGTACCAATCACTGGGTTAATATTGAAAATACTCATTTAAAAATTATGAAATACAAAAAAAGACAGTATCTGGCCTCAAGGATTGTATATTGTAATAAGGACAGAGTTATATATTAGGTAGTGGTAGCCTGAAAGGGGTATTTTGTTTTGGAAAGTTATTGATATGGTGATTAGGACTGAAATGGAATAGAATGATCCATCCTTTCCTTTATCTATAGAAGTATAAATTTCATTATTCCAGGTCTGGAAAAGGAAGTAGCAGAATATATCAACTGGAACAAATGTGTGGTAGAGGGTATATTAGTGAAAAAGGACAACTAAGTTTGTTACATTATAGGATACCAGGTAAAGATGATTTGTACTCAGAGAGTCCAGAATCCCAAACTTAAGATTATAAAACTTGAAAATAATTTTTACCTCTCCTTATTAGGTATCTTTGATAGCTTACCTATTCCTACAACTTTTGTGACTTTCATTCTTGTCTGCTATGACATATTCTGGAAAACAAAGATGGAAAAAAAAAAAAAAAAGAATGAGTCAGTCTCTTTGCTTCATCAGTCAAAAATATGTTCCCTTTACCTTACCTCTGAATTTAGTATTGAAATCCGTTGCTCTAAGAAAGTCTTTAGTCTACCAGCCCCTTACAATTTTATCATTAAGATTTTCCTGGATTCCCTCATATTAACACCAGATGAAGCCTCTGAACTAATTTGATGTGACTCCACAATTATTTAGAGGGTAACAAATTTCAAGTAGAAAATATTTTGGAAGAACTTTTGAAAAGGTTTGTTTCAATCAGTCATGGGGGGAAGCAGCCAATCACAGGTGCAGATCAGGGACTCAGAGTGAACTGGCCTCTATGTGTTGGCAGAAGCTATTGAGAGCTCTTAACCAAAATGCAGTAGTGTTGATTACCCTATCCTGGTTCAGAAGCCAGTGGATCAGCAGTCTAGCTATGAGACATCCATGCAAATACAGAAGACAAATAGTGAGCCCCTGAATCCCAGAATAATATGGACTTGGCTATGCCCACTCAGCATAGACAGGAAGCCTATAGAGGAAGCTTGAGACAATCTCCCCTTTATTCTAAGAGCAGACCTCAACCTTTAAACATAAGCAGAAAAGCAAAAAGAGCTCTGATCATAAAGAGAAGAACAGACCTCAACCCCTGAGGAGAGTAAAGACAAAACAACTCTAGATGAAGCCCCAAAGGGTATGAGTTGTAATCCATCTCACACGGCTATCTCAGAAGAATAAAAAAGGAATCTTAAAAGAGAATTAGATGAAAAATGGGGAAAGAAAATAAGAAATCTGCAGGAGAATATGGAAAAGGAATAAGAAATTATCAGAAGAAAAATCCTTAAAATAGATTTGATGAAATGAAAAAAAATGTAGCTCCTTAAAATAGATTTATTGAAATAGAAAAAGAAAACAACTCTTTGAAAACCAGAATTTGTGAAATGGAAAAAAATCCTATGGACAAGAGATCTCATTTAAAAATTCAAATGGTCAGGACTTCCAGCCAAGATGGCAGAGAGGAAGCACACAGCTGTGTAGCTCCACATTTTCTCTCACTATCCATTTCATTACAAGCCTCTGAATTAATGCTTGACTGAAAAAAAAAAAAAACCACAAATAGTTACCAAGAGAAGACATCCTTGAGATTCGCCAAGAAAGGTCTGTTTTTCCACAAGGGCGGGACAGTTTTAGATCGGGCACAGGCTGCAGGCAGGCAGCTGAGAGCACGGCAGGCAGCTCACAGCCGAGCAGATTGGAGCGGGGTGGGGTGTGATCGCCATCTCTGCGGAGAGAGCTTTGCTACAGGATTGGATACTTTTCCCTGGCACCAAGCCAGCAGCCCAGCAGAGAAGCTAAAAACACCGGGAGTGAAGAATACAACCCCAAACAGCTGGAGTGTCTCAGGCCCTGGCCACCCCTCCCCCACGGTGACTCAGTACGCTCTCGGAGTCTCAGAGCGCAGGCGCAACGCAGTCCTACTAGTGCCTCACTGCTGCCCCGCAGTCTGTAGAGGAAGCTCGGTAACACAACCCAGCCCCTTCCCCCAAAAAATCAGACTCCATTTAGGGATTTTTTCTTTATTTCTTTTTGCTAGTTTGTCCTTGATTCTTCTCTGACAAAATGAGCAAAAAATTGAAGAGGACTTTAACCCTTGACAGCTTTTATACAGATAGAGAGCAGACTCTAAACCCTGAGGAGACTAAAAACAGACAGTCTCCAGGTGAATCCCCAAAGGAGGAGATTATCTGTTCCTCAGCACAGATGAACCTCATAGAAGTAATTAAAAAGGCTCTCACAAGAGAGCTAGAAGAAAAATGGGAAAAGGAGAGGGAGGCTTGGCAAGAGAGTCTGGAGAAGTCATCCCACTCATTTAAAGACAGAGTGGATAAAGAAATAAAATCCTTGAAAAATAGGATAAGTGAACTGGAAACAGAAAATAGCTCTCTAAAAAACAAAATTGGCGAAATGGGAAAAAAAGTTCCATAGAACAAAAGAACTCAATTGGACAATTAGAAAAAGATATTTAAAAAGTGAGTGAATAAAATACTTCATTGAAAATCAGAATTGAACAATTGGAATTGAATGACTCGAGGAGACAAGAAGAATCAGTCAAGCAAATCCAAAAAAATCAAACAATGGAAAAGAATGTGAAATACCTTCTGGGGAAAACAAAAGACCTGGAAAACAGATCCAGGAGAGACAATCTGAGAATCATTGAACTCCCAGAAAAGTATGATGAAAAAAAGAGCCTGGACACTATTTTCCAGGAAATTATCAAAGAGAACTGCCCAGAAGTCATAGAAACAGAGGGTAAAATAGACATTGAAAGAATTCATCGATCCCCTACTGAAAGGGATCCTAAAATCAAAAAACCAAGAAATATAGTGGCCAAATGCCAGAACCCTCAGACAAAGGAAAAAATACTGCAAGTGGCTAGAAAAACCCAATTCAAGTATCAAGGAGCCAAAATAAGAATCACCTAGGATCTAGCAGCATCCACATTAAAGGATCGAAGGGCCTGGAATATGATATTCAGAAAGGCTAAGGAACTTGGTATGCAACCAAAAATAACTTAACCAGCCAGAATGAGCATCTTTTTCCAGGGAAGAAGATGGACATTCAACGAAGTAAGCAAATTTCACCTATTTTTGATGAAAAAGCCAGAACTTAACAAAAAGTTTGATCTACAAATATAGAACTCAAGAGGAATCTAAAAAGGTAAAGATTAATCTTGGGAACTATATTTCTGCTATAAAGATGTATAAAGAATACATGTATATCTTGTTCTAGAAACTAGATGTGGAAAGGACATTGTACCAGAAAAAGGGTAAAGTGGGGGTACTACATCTCATGAAGAGGCAAAGAAAACCTATTATATCTGAGAGAAAGAATGGAGGGGGATGAATATAGTGGGTATCTTACTGCCTTCAGAATTGGCTTTAAGAGAAAAATTTTAGACATATTCAATTTATGGTGAAACTTCTCCCACCTCATTGAAAAGTGAGAAGGGAAAAGTGAAAAGGGAAGGAATAAGCTAAGCGGAAGGGAATATGGAAATTGGGAGGTAAAGGGGTAAGATAGGGGGAGGAAATCTAAGGCAGGGGGAGAGATACTAAAAAGGGAGGGCTGTGAGAAGCAAGTGGTGCTCACAAGCTTAATACTGGGAAGGGGGGTAAGAGGGAAAGAAGGGAGAAAAGCATAAACAGGGGTTAACAAGATGGCAAGTAATACAGAATTGGTCATTCTAACCATAAATGTGAACGGGGTAAACTCCCCCCTAAAGAGGAAGCGGTTAGCAGAATGGATTAAAAGCCAGAATCCTACAATATGTTGTTTACAGGAAACACACTTGAAGTGGGGAGATACATGCAGGTTAAAGGTAAAAGGTAGGAGCAAAATGTACTATGCTTCAGATCAAGTCAAAAAAGCAGGGGTAGCCATCCTGATCTCAGATCAAGCTAAAGCAAAAATTGATCTAATTAAAAATAGATAAGGAAGGGCACTATATCTTGCTAAAGGGTAGCATGGATAATGAAGCAATATCAATATTAAACATATATGCACCAAGTGGTGTAGCATCTAATTTCTTAAAAGAGAAATTAAGAGAGCTGCAAGAAGAAATAGACAGCAAAACTATAATAGTGGGAGATCTCAACCTTGCACTCTCAGAATTAGATAAATCAAACCACAAAATAAATAAGAAAGAAGTCAAAGAGGTAAATAGAATACTAGAAAAAATAGATATGATAGATCTCTGGAGAAAATGTAATGGAGACAGAAAGGAGTACACTTTCTTTTCAGCAGTTGATGGAACCTATACAAAAATTGACCATATATTAGGACATTAAAAACCTCAAACTCAAATGCAGTAAGGCAGAAATAGTAAATGCATCCTTTTCAGACCACGATGCAATAAAAATTACGTTCAACAAAAAGCCAGGGGAAATTAGACCAAAAAATAATTGGAAACTAAATAATCTCATACTAAAGAATGATTGGGTGAAACAGCAAAACATAGACATAATTAATAACTTCACCCAAGAAAACGATAATAATGAGACATCATACCAAAATGTATGGGAGGCAGCCAAAGCAGTAATAAGAGGAAATTTCATATCTCTAGAGGCCTATTTGCACAAAATAGAGAAAGAGAAGTTCAATGAATTGGGCTCGCAACTAAAAATGCTAGAAAAGGAACAAATTAAAAACCCCCAGTGAAATACTAAATTTGAAATTCTAAAAATAAAAGGAGAGATCAATAAAATTGAAAGTAAAAAAACTATTGAATTAATTAATAAAACTAAGAGTTGGTTCTATGAAAAAACCAACAAAATAGACAAACCTGATTAAATCTGATTAAAAAAAGGAAAGAGGAAAATCAAATTGTTAGTCTTAAAAATGAAAAGGGAGAATTGGCCACTAATGAAGAGGAAATTAGAGCAATAATTAGGAGTTACTTTGCCCAACTTTATGCCAGTAAATTCGACAACTTAAATGAAATAGAAGAATACCTCCAAAAATATAGCTTGCCCAAACTAACAGAGGAAGAAGTAAATATCCTAAACAGTCCCATCTCAGAAAAAGAAATAGAACAAGCTATTAATCAACTCCCTAAGAAAAAATCCCCAGGACCAGATGGATTTACATGTGAATTCTACCAAACATTTAAAGAACAATTAACTCCAATGCTAAATAAACTTTTTGAAAAAATAGGGATTGAAGGAGTCCTACCAAACTCCTTTTATGACACAGACATGGTACTGATACCTAAACCAGGTAGGTTGAAAACAGAGAAAGAAAATTATAGACCAATCTCCCTAATAAATATTGATGCTAAAATCTTAAATAAAATATTACCAAAAAGATTACAGAAAATCATCCCCAGGATAATACACTATGAACAAGAAGAATTTATACCAGGAATGCAGAGTTGGTTCAATATTAGGAAAACTATTAGCATAATTGACTCTATCAATAACCAAACAAACAAAAACCATAGGATCATCTCAATAGATGCATAAAAAGCATTTGATAAAATCCAACATCCATTCCTAATAAAAACACTTGAGAGCATAGGAATAAAAGGACTTTTCCTTAAAATAGTCAGGAACATATATTTAAAATCTTCAGTAAGCATCATATGCAATGGGGAAAAACTGGAACCTTTCCCAGTAAGATCTGGAGTGAAGCAAGGTTGCCCACTATCACCATTATTATTCAATATCGTATTAGAAACACTAGCCTCTGCAATAAGAGTCGAGAAAGAGATTAAAGGAATTAGAGTAGGCAATGAGGAAACCAAACTATCACTCTTTGCAGATGATATGATGGTATACCTAGAGAACCCCAGAGATTCTACTAAAAATCTATTAGAAATAATTCATGATTTTAGCAAAGTAGCTGGATACAAAATAAATCCCCATAAATCCTCAGCATTTTTATATATCACCAACAAAATCCAACAGCAAGAGATACAAAGAGAAATTCCATTCAGAATAACTATTGATAGCATAAAATATTTGGGAATCTATCTACCAAAGGAAAGTCAGGAATTATATGAGCAAAATTACAAAAAAGTCTCCACACAAATAAAGTCAGACTTAAATAATTGGAAAAATATTAAGTGCTCTTGGATAGGCCGAGCAATATATAAAGATGACAATACTCCCTAAACTAATCTATTTATTTAGTGCTATACCAATCAGACTTCCAAGAAAATATTTTAATGATCTAGAAAAAATAACAACAAAATTCATATGGAACAATAAAAAGTCAAGAATCTCAAGGGAATTAATGAAAAAAAAAATCAAATGAAGGTGGCCTAGCTATACCTGATCTAAAATTATATTATAAAGCAGCAGTCACCAAAACCATTTGGTACTGGCTAAGAAATAGATTAGTTGATCAGTGGAAAAGGTTAGGTTCACAAGACAGAATAGTCAACTATAGCAATCTAGTGTTTGATAAACCCAAAGATCCTAATTTTTGGGATAAGAATTCATTATTTGATAAAAACTGCTAGGATAACTGGAAATTAGTATGGCAGAAACTAGGCATGGACCTACACTTAACACCATATACCAAGATAAGATCAAAATGGGTCCATGACCTAGGCATAAAGAACAAGATTATAAAAAAAAATTAGAGGAACATAGGATAGTTTATCTCTCAGACTTGTGGAGGAGAAAAAAAATTTGTGACCAAAGATGAACTAGAGATCATTATTGATCACAAAATAGAAAATTTTGATTACATCAAATTAAAAAGCCTTTGTACAAACAAAACTAATGCAAACAATATTAGAAGGGAAGCAACAAACTGGGAAAACATCTTCACAGTTAAAGGTTCTGATAAAGGCCTCATTTCCAAAATATATAGAGAACTGACTCAAATTTATAAGAAATCAAGCCATTCTCCAATTGATAAATGGTCAAAGGATAGGAACAGACAATTTTCAGATGATGAAATTGAAACTATTACAACTCATATGAAAAAGTGTTCCAAATCATTATTGATCAGAGAAATGCAAATTAAGACAACTCTGAGATACCACTACACACCTGTCAGATTGGCTAAGATGACAGGAAAAAATAATGATGAATGTTGGAGGGGATGCGGGAAAACTGGGACACTAATGCATTGTTGGTGGAGTTGTGAACGAATCCAACCATTCTGGAGAGCAATCTGGAATTATGCCCCAAAAGTTATCAAACTGTGCATACCCTTTGATCCAGCAGTGCTACTACTGGGCTTATACACCAAAGAAATACTAAAGAAGGGAAAGGGACCTGTATGTGCCAAAATGTGGCAGCCCTGTTCGTAGTGGCTAGAAACTGGAAAATGAATGGATGCCCATCAATTGGAAAATGGCTGGTTAAATTGTGGTATATGAATATTATGGAATATTATGGTTCTGTAAGGAATGACCAGTGGGATGAATACAGAGAGGCTTGGAGAGACTTGCATGAACTGATGCTAAGTGAAATGAGCAGAACCAGGAGATCATTATACACTTCGACAACAATATTGTATGAGGATATATTCTGATGGAAGTGGATTTCTTTGACAAAGAGACCTAACTCAGTTTCAATTGATAAATGATGGACAGAAGCAGCTACACCCAAAGAAAGAACACTGGGAAACGAATGTGAACTATTTGCATTGTGTTTTTCTTCCCGGGTTATTTTTACCTTCTGAATCCAATTCTCCCTGTGCAACAAGAGAACTGTTCAGTTCTGTAAACATATATTGTATCTAGGATATACTGCAACGTATCTAACATATATAGGACTGCTTGCCCTCTAGGGGAGGGGGTGGAGGGAGGGAGGGGAAAAATCAAAACAGAAGTGAGTGCAAGGGATAATGTTGTAAAAAAATTACTCTGGCATGGATTCTCTCAATATAACATTATTATAAAATAAAATAAAATATTAAAAAAAATTAAAATGGTCAAATGCAAAAGGAGATTTTTTTCTCTTTTTTATTGTTATTTTTATTAATAAAATTGAAAGCAAAAAGAAAAACTATTGAATTAATAAATAAAACTAAAAGGCTTGGAGAGATTTACATGAACTGATGCTAAGTGAAATGAGCAGAACCAGGAGATCATCATACACTTCAACAACAATCCTGTACGAAGATGTATTCTGATGGAAGTGGCTACCTTCGAGAAAGCAAAGATCCAATTCAGTTCCAGTTGATCAATGATGGACAGAATCAGCTACACCCAGAGAAGGAACACTGGGATATGGATGTGGAATTACTTGCATTTTTGTTTTTCTTCCCAGGTTATTTTTACTTTCAGAATCCAATTTTTCATGTGCAACAAGAGAACTGTACAGCTCCACACACATATATTGTATCTAATAAATACTTTAACATATGTAAGACTGCCTGCCATGTAGGGGAGAGAGTGGAGAGAGGAAAGGGAAAAGTTAGAACAGAAGTGAGTGCAAGGTATAATCTTGTAAAAATTACCCATGCATATGCTCTATCAATAAAAAGCTATAAACAGGAATAATTAATTTCAACATTGTACTAACTATTTGGAAAAATAGAGAAAGAAAGAATCATATCAAATTCCTTTAATGACACTGATATGGTGCTCATAACTAGTTAGGCTCAAAACAGAAAGAAAATGATAGATAAATTTTCCTGATGAGTATTGAGACAAAAATCTTAAATAAAATATTACCAAAGAAATTAAAACAAGTTACTGCCAGGAAAAAACAAAATGACCAAGTAATATTTGTACCAGGAATCCAGGGCTATTTCAATACTAGGAAACCTGTTAGCATAATTTATAATATCAGTAACCAAACTCACCAAAATTATATCATTATCTCAATCGTTGCAAAAAAAGTATTTGATAAAATTCACATCTATTTCTATTAAAAACATTAGAGATATAAAAAATAAACAGAGTTTTTCTTTAAATGATCAATAGCATTTATTTACAACATCAACATGCATCATATGTAATTGGGATAAACTAGAATCATTTTCAATAAGATCAATGGTGAAAAAAAAGTTGCTATCATAAAGTATTCAATATTGTATTAGAAATATTAATTTTGGCAATAAAAGAAGAAAAATGAAAGGAATGGGAGTAGAGAATGAAAAAAAAAACAAATTATCACTCTCTGTAGATGATATAATGATATACTTAGAGAATCCTAGAGAATCAACTAAAAAACTACTAGAAACAATTCACAACTTTAGCAAAGTTTCAGGACACAAAATAAATGCACATAAATCATCAGCATTTTTATGTTACTAACAAAGTCCCAGCAGCAAGAGATAGAAAGAGAAATTCCATTTAAAATTACTGTAAATAATATAAAATATTTAGGAGTCTAACTGCCAAGAGAAAATCAGGAATTGTATGAACACAATTACAATACACTTTGCACACTAATAAAATCAGATCTAATCAATTGGAAGAATATCAAGTGCTCCTGGAGAAACCAAGATAATATAATGAAAATGACCATTCTATCTAAATTAATCTACTTATTTAGGGCCATACCAATCAAACTCCCAATAAATTATTTTACAGTGCTAGAAAAATTAATAATAAAGTTCATCTGGAAGAACAAATGGTCAGGGATTTCAAGGGAATTAATGAAAAAAAAAGAAAAGAAAAGAAAATGAAAGTGGCCAAGCTGTATTAGACTTCAAGCTGTATTATAAATCAGCAGTCATCAAAACATTTGGTACTGGCTAAGAAATAGAGTAGTTGATCAATGAAATAGGTTAGGTTCATAAGTCAATGAGTATAGTGATCTAGTGTTTGGTAAACCCAAAGGTCCCAGCTTCTGGAAGGAAAACTCACTATTTGACATAAAATTTCTTAAAAATTGGAAATTAGTATGGCAGAAACTGGGTATTGACCCACATCTAACACTCTATACTGTCTGGATCTGCTTACTAGAGAATTTCAGTCCCAGTTCAAATCCTGATCATGGGTGAGGAGTAAAGGGGCATAACTCAAGAGGATAGTCAAATAGGAGTCTGTTGATTCTATTTTTTTTCCCAGCATTATATACCCTAATATATTTATATAACTATAGCACACTGTGTATGCACTAACTATAGGATACTACACATGTAGGACTATATAAACAACTTGCTATTGTGTGCAGATGTTTCCTTGCCACTTTAGTATAATTCTGCTTTAATTACAACACAGGTTCTCACACCCCCTTACTCCTCAGAAAGGCCAAAATGCCCCTAGGAGGGATAAGGAGCCACACCAAACACTGTCAGCAGGGTTCTTTTTACTGGACTAAATGGTCTTATACCTTGCTCAGGGTTATCCATTGTCTTGGCCCTCTACATCTCTTGCTTTCTTTTGTTTTAATTGAAGCAGGTATACATCAGTGGTTAAATCCATAAAACAAGCTTCAGCATGGAAGGAATCACACAGAAAAGTAGTAATATAGCAAACAATATGAATAAATTGGGTACTATACAAGACTTCCATAAGTCCCAAAAAGAAGATAGAAAATAACTATTAATTCATAAGCACACATACACTTCCTTCAACAGCCAAGAGTCAGTCCAAAGCCAATCTATTGTGCATCATTTCATATGTCACAGAATCCAATGCTTCCAGCAGATTTTGGTTCCATTGGTGGTTCTACTTGATGTTTCCCGCGTCTGCTCCTTCATTTTGAGAGTCTTCTCTTTTTCCATCTCTCTCTGATGGACAAGGTGGATACGTTAATTTATGTGTTCCATTCCATTCACCTTTCTCCAGATCTCTCCACATCATTTGACAATTATCTAAAGATACCAGAGCTGCTCTTACTGAACATTGTCCTTTCAGTGGGTTATAAAACCTGTCTGCTGGAGCCAGTGTGTTCTCATCAAAAAATCAAAAAATTAATAGTATAAAGGGTTAAATTTATAAGTTCTCTGGGGTTACCTGGGTAACCTAGGATTACTCTCTTGTTTTTGGAAAAGGGTCTTGATATCTCCGTTCCTCCTCTCTGCTATTGCCTGTCCTTGAGGATTTAAAGGTATGCCAGTAGTGTGTGAAATCTGATACTGTGCACAAAAGTGTATGAAATGTTTGGAAGTTTATGGAGGTCCATTATCTGTTTTTTATTGCTTGTGGAATGCCCATAACTGCAAAGGCTTGTATAAGGAATTCAGTGACTGCTTGGGCTGTCTCTTTTGTTGCTATATTGCAAAAGTAAAACCTGAGAAGGTGTTCATGACAACATGAATAAAAGACAGATGACCAAAATATTTATTTATAATGGGTCACATCCATTTGCCAAATTTCATTGGGCTTCAAACCATGAGGATTCTTTCCTAGAGTGAGGGAAGGAGAGTGGAAAGGGAGGCAAGCTGTACAGACTTTTACTATGCCCCTAGCTTCCTGTCTTATTATTCCAAATTACAGATGTTAGGCTTGTGCAACCTGATGATATTTAGAATGAGATTCTTGGGCAACCTGAAATAGGGGACTGTTGGCTAACATGGTCAGAAGGTGATCTGCCTTTTGAGTTTCAATAAAAAATAAGTCCTGAAAGAGCAGTATGAAAAGGAATATGAAAGAGGTAATACTTACCTGAGCAATTTCTCACTTGATCCTAAAGTTCCTTAAAAAAAATGCTGAAATATTAGAGGCAACAAATTATATTTGGGCTGTGACAATTTTTTGTACCACACCTACTGAATAAGCCGAATCAGATATTATATTTGCAACTCCTGGGTAACAAGTAAGAAGTAGCATAATTGCATACAACTCATTCTGCTGAATGAACTGAAAGGAAGTTCTGATTACTCTTTTTATAGCTAAGTCAGGAGAATATATAGTACAGATGTTATACATGGACATATGTATAAAGATGGAAAAAGAGAAGACTCTCAAAATTCCTCCTTTAAAAAGAATCTTAGAAACCTTTTCTTCAAAAACCTATGGCAAATTATGTAATAGCTGGGATATTCTTAAGAGGGACCCATGCATAAAATTTGGAGCTCTGGCCAATAAAATTTGTCACTCTGAGAAGGTTTCATAGCATTTGTATATTAGTATAAAAGGTTTATATCTTGCTAGGTCCTATCCCAGATAATTGTATTATTCATTTAATGGCCTTTAATAATATTTTAGGCACAAGCACTGGATAAGGAACAAGGCTTTGGTCTGGTTGTGCTGTTTTTGTTATAGATTTTCAATCATTAGGGGTTAGGATTTCATAAGTCAAATTCTTTAACAACATTTTAACATAAGATGATGTAGACCCACAGAACATGCAAGACTTTTTCAATCTTTGATAACTTCCAGATTAAAAAGAGTGTGTGTCTTCTCCTGGTTTGACTTGGAGGATCATTAGGGTCAGGTTCTTCAATCACAGAGTATGCTTCCATTCTCAATACAAATGCATCATGACCCTCCTCCCTTGTTTAACTAATGCCTCTTGTAATCAGGATTTAGGAGGAGGGCAAAATTGCTGTGTGGGTGGTGATGATGGTGTCACCATCCTTCGCACTCCTCCTTCTGTTTGGGGAGGACCTTCAGGAAGCAGAAGATACCCCAAGTGCGCATGTGCAGGCGTAGGTGGAAGTAAAGGCAGGCTGAGAAGCTGAGAAGCACCCCACCCCTCAAACTTCCCAATACATTGCCTATCTCAGTCCCCACTCACATGCCATACCATCCAGAGCTGTAGGCATTATTGGACCAAAGGGTCTTATACCTCACCCAGGGTTTCCCACTGTTTGTGGCCCTCTACACTATATCATTAGGTGGAAATGGGTTCATGATTTAGATATAAAAAATAATGCCATAAGCAAATTAGAAAAACAAAGGATTGTCTACTTCTCTGCTCTGTGGAAGAAAGAGAACTCCAAAGAAGAACCAGAGTATACTATAGAATGCAAAATGGATAATTTTTATTATATTAAGTTATAAAGGTTTTGTACAAATAAAACCAATGCAGACAAGATCAAAAGGGAAACAGTAAATTGGGGGGAAAAATTACATCCAAGAGTTCTGATAAAGGCCTAATGCCTAAAATATATAGAGAATTGACTCATATTTATAAGAATTCAAGCTATTCTCCTATTGATAAATAATCAAAGGATATGAACAGACAATTTTCAAATGAAGAAACTAAAATCATTTCTAATCATATGAAAAATAATTTAAGTCACTATTGGTCAAAGTAATGCAAATTAACACAACTCTGAAATTGGCAAGATCTCTCAGATTTCAGATTGGCTAAGATGACAGGAAAAGATAATGATAAATGTTGGAGGGGATATGAGAAAACTGGGACACTGATACATTGTTGGTGGAGTTGTGAACTGATCCAACCATTCTGGAAAACAATATAGAACTATGCCCAAAGGACCATGCATCTGTGCATACTCTTTGATCTAGCAGTGTCTCTACTGGGCCTGTATATCAAACAGATCATAAAAAGGGAAAAGGGCCCACATATTCAAAATGTTTGTAGCAGCCCTTTTTGTAGTGACAAGGAACTAGAAACTGAATGGATGCTCATCAGTTGGAGAATGGCTGAATAAATTATGGTATCTTAATGTTATGGAATATTATTGTTCCATAAGAAATGATCAGCAGGATGATTTCAGACAGGCCTGGAGAGACTTAGATGAACTGATGCTAAATGAAATGAGAATTATAAGAGATCATTATACACGACAATAGCAAGATTATATGATGACCAATTTTGATGGATGTAGCTCTTTTATACAGCAAGGTGATTAATAATCTTGTGATAAAAAGAGCCATCTGCATCCAGAAAGACAACTATGGGATCTGAGTGTGGATCACAACACTGTATTTTCACTTTTGATGTTTGCTTGCATTTTGTTTTCTTTCTCATTTTTTCCTTTGTGATATGATTTTTCTTGTGTAGCATGATAATTGTGGAAATATGTATAGAAGAATTACAAATGTTTAACATAAATTAGATTACTTGCTGGCAAAACAAGATTTGTGGGGAAGGGAGGGAGAAAAATAATTTGGAACACAAAGTTTTGTCAGGGTGAATTTTGAAATATACCTATGCATCTGTTTTGAAAACAAAAAGTTTTATATAAAAAATGAAATTATAAAGCTAAAAAAATTAAACAGCTTTTATTATTTCAGAGAAAACCCTAATTCTGACCCGACATACTCTTTTCCATATAGTCTCTGGAGTCTCAATTTAAAGTTTTCTCTGTCCTAGGAAGATCTTCCCTCTCCCCACCTCAGCAATAGTAATTGTTATTCATTACCCCTTATTCTATTAAAGTCCCTAATCTGTGAGGCAGACATGACTTTAAAAAAAAAGAGGCTGGTTTCTTCCATTTTATGGAGGAAAATACCAAAAGTCAAAGGAATTGAGTGACTTGCTCAAAAACATTGTGTTCATTAGTCGCAGAGTTGATATATGTGATTACCAAGCCAATATCATTGGTATTTGATATCTCATGAAAAATAGGATAGATACAGCAAAACTGGAAAAGGACAACTGTTGTTTGATATTTTGTTTGTTTGTGCAGTTGTTGTTGTTGTTTTGGCATGTCATTTCGGATTAAGTGACTTGTTCAGAGTCACACAACTAACAAATGTTAAGTGTCTGAAACTGGATTTGAACTCAGGTCTTCCTAACTTCAGGGTTAGTGCTACCTTTATCCACTGTGCCATCTAGCTGCCCAGTTTTTTTTTTTTTTCAAAAAGAAAAACAATAGAATAATAGAACATTATAGGCCAGTGTGTTTAACTTGGATTTCAGGAAAAATACTAGGATGGATCATTAAAAAGCTGGTTAGGGACCTAATAGAAAAGGAAATAGTCATTACAAATAGTCAATATGATGTCATTAAAAGCAGGTCATGTTAGAACAAGCACATTTGCTGCTTTTATGAGAGGATGAAACTGCTAGTTAACCAGCATGTAATAAGCTTAACTAAATTTTAGCAAAGTTTTTGCTAAATATCTCATATCATCCTCATTGAGAATATGACAAACAAACAAACAAACAAACAAACAAAAAAAAAAACCCAAAACAAATAGACTCAATGATGACATAATTGCATGAATTCCAAACAGGTTAAATGTCCAGATTATAAAATTCCCAACTGAGAGCTTCCAGCTATGTGCTTGTCACTCTTCTAGTTAAAATTTATGACAATGACTAGATTTAAGGTATATGACATGAACAGCAAATTTGCAAATGATACAAAACTGGTAAGGATTTGTAAAAGTCGCAAAATAGGTTAAAAAAAGATATGGTTACACTAGAGCATTCTGACTAAATCTGGGAAGTGAGATCAAAGAAGGATCAATATGTTGTCTTAATCTTAGTTGTATAATTTAGAAAGCAAGAAGGGAAATAAAGGCTTTATTAGGCATCCACTTCATATCAAGCACCAAACCAAACACTTTACAAATATTATCTCATTTGATTCTTCTAACAACACTGGAAGGTAGGTATTATTTTTATTCCCATTTTATAGTTAGGAAATAGAAGTAAACAGAGTTCAATTAATTCATTCTGTACCATAATACTAGCAAATGTCTGAGGTTAGATTTGAACTCTGGTTTTCCTAAATGCAGGTCTACTGATAGTACTACTGCACTACTAAGTCACCATAAGTATGTCTTTTCTAGTATGTGTCAGGAAAAAAAAAAAAGAGATTTTTTTTTTTAATTCCAGAGATTTTAGGAGACTATGAATTCAACATCAGCCAGCAGTAGGGATTTGGCAACCAAAAAACTAAGGCAGTTTAGATTTTATTAAGAGAGACATGACTTCCAGAAATAGTACGCTACTTCATTCTGTCCTCATGAAGACTCTTCTGGAGTTTTGTGGGTTTCATAGTTAAGAAAGCTATCATGGAATAACTCAAAAGCATCCAGAAGAGGTCAAATAAGATGGGGGAAAGCCTTGACTTCATGTCTTTCTCAGGTTTAATGTACCCAAAGATGGATTGAAGGAACTGATTATATTTAACATGAATAAAAGCAGTGGTGGAAGGAAATTTTGTATTTATTAAGACCAAGTATTTGAAGAAGAATCCCTCTGGAAGAGATTTATTTTTTCTTCTATCTTGAAAACAGCATCACTATGGTAAATGTTTCTAAGAAATAAATTTAGGTTATGTTTCAGGAAAACATTTCCTAACAATTATAGATACCCAAAAGAGAATTGAGATGTCTTGAGAGTTGGAGTTTCCTCTTCTTGGAGATTTTAAGTAGTCTAGATTATTTTTTCCTGCATATGATTTAGTAGAGATTCCTTTTGCATTTGAGTTAGATTACATGGCTAGTGATGTTCTTTTCAACTCTTAAATTCTGTGAAAACTAGATCTTCTGTCACCAATTCCAGTGTTTGTTTCATCATATGATATTGCTATTTAAATATAAAAGTCCAAGAAGAAACAAAAAATTCTGGAGTATGCCTTAAAATGAATGGAATGTGGGAAATGTTAAGAGACAAAGGTGATGAAGAAGAATATTCCAGACATAACATAATGAAATGCCTGGTCATAGGAGATGAAATGCTTTTTTTGAGAGAAACAGCAAGAAGATCAATATCACAGCATTATAGAGTTTGTGCAGAGGATCCAAATATGATAAGACTGGAGATTAGGAAGACTTAGGTTTTGAAGAATTTTAAATGCCAAACAGAGGATATTTTGTGTGGTATATTTTCCTTGTTGGTAACAGGGACCCACTGGAATTTATTGAACAGAGGTAACATAGATCTACACTAAGAAAATCACTTTGTAATGGAGTGAAGTACAGACTTGGAGAGTGAGATAAGGCAGGAAAGGCAAAAGTCCAGACCAGAGATGTCAAATTCACAGGGCTACAAATGGCCTGCAATAATTTCAAGTCTGATTTGAACCAAATTAAAATGTAATTTGGAATTGTTTTACCAAATAAATTAAAAAGAAACATTGATAATGTAATTTCTTGTTTTCTAAGTCAATATAAGTCCTGCAAGGATGATAAGATAGAGCTAAGGATTTGAAAGAAAATATGACTTCAATATTGGACACATTGAATTTAAGATGCCTACTATACATCCAGTTTCTAGATAGAGAACATTGTACACAGTAACAACAAATTATGTGATGACCAACTAGGACAGACTTGACTCTTCTCAACAATGCAATGATTCAATGAAATTCCAATAGACTTGGGATGAAAAATGCCAATCACATCCAGAGAGAGAACTATGGAGAATGAATGTGGATTGGATTGTGTATTTTCACCTTTGCTTTCTCTTCAGAGAAAAGAATATTTAGTATGGGGTTAATATTGTTTATAATAACAATAGTTAGCATTTATGTAGTATTTACTATATTTTAATCACTAACAAGTTTTATCTCATTTAATCTTCATAACAACTCTGCAACTAGGTATTATTATCCCCATTATTCAGTTGAGAAAACCAAGGCACACAGGCTAATTAACTTACCCAGAGTCACAGAGATAGTGACTATCTGAGATTGCATTTGAACATAGGATTTCCTAATTCCATGACTGTTCTAGCCACTATGTGCCCTATTTGTCTCTTATAATGAATAGCGCCCCTACTGTCTAGAGCTGAAGAAAAATGAGAAATGACTTTTAGCTCTTTACTTAATTTTGGTGCCAATATCTAAAGCTGTGTAGGCACATGCCAGAAACCAGATGGTTAAAAGCTAGAATCAATGGATTCAGTCACACTGAATGCCTGATGACCTGGTCTGCATTCATTTAAAGCAGAGTAGATTTTGTGACCATCAATGATACTTTTATTGACCTCAACAGTGTACTTTATATGTTTCAATATAACTCCATCCAAGGCAAATTGTAGGGAACTATCAAGGCTAAAAATAGAAGCTATTAATTAATGCCAAAGTCATTATTCTCTTTCATGAATCAAAAAGCTCTCTATCATCCCACCAGTAATAAATGGGAAGATGCTTGTGCAAAGTGTTTGGTAGATTCAGTAGTGTCTTTGCTATTATATAAAAAGATGGGCTTTATTTGGGGAAATGGAACTAAGCAGTTACATCTTTTTTTCTGATGATGTCGCATGTTTGTAATAGGAGTAAAGAACAAAGAAAGTGATAATTGCCTTAAGTTTTTTAATAACTCCTTAAGAGCCAAAAATTGTCCCTTGAATCAATCAGAGTCATCCATTACAAGTTCAGCATCATGGAAGGATTCATAGCCAGAGTTAATCACATTATTTCTATCCAGGAGGCAATAATCACATTATTTCTATCCAGGAGGCAATAGATGGTCCTCTGGGAAGTATCATTAGCAAAATATTTTTCAGAGTCTAATCTCCCAATTGCATTGATACTGACTTAGACTGTGAACAATACCATCCTTGAGAGGACTGAGAGGCTCACAAGAATGGTCTTCTTTGGGGCAGCTAAGTAGCGCATTGGATAGAGCACCATCCCTGAAGTCAGGAGGACCTTACACTTAACACTTCCTAGCTGTGTGACTCTGGGAAAGTCACTTAACCCCAATTGCCTCAGCCAAAAAGAAAGAAAGAAAGAAAGAAAGAAAGAAAGAAAGAAAGAAAGAAAGAAAGAAAGAAAGAAAGAAAGAAAGAAAGAATGGTTTTGTTTGTCTCTATTATCAATTTATCTGTGGTGGATCTTATCTGCTACCTGAGAAAATTTGCTAAAAATGATGTTATCAAGAAAATGGTGAAGGAAGCATTAAAGGGGCTTTTGAAAATCATCTTGTACTATCTAGAAGATTAAAATATAGGTTGTGATACAATAGTACACACTCATCCTTTGATGCTAGGGATAGCCTTGCCCTCAATGACCATTTTGTCAAGTTAATTTCCTATATGACAATGCACATAATTATATCAAATTTATAATAGACATTATGGTCTACATGGCTTCCAATGACTAAAGTAGAAAGCCATTAAACAGGATACAATCAAAGAAGGACAATTAGAAAAAAGGAGTACAGCTTACCTCTCTTCTCCAACTACTCAATTAAAAAAAGATCAAAGAAGAAAATATAGATCAAGATATCCAAAGAGAAACATTAAAAGACCCTTTTTTTCCTGGCTAAGAACAGCAGAAGGAGACACAGAGAGACCTTGGGGCACTGGAGATATAGTCTAGCCTTAAGGCCTCAAAAAAACCTTCTATTGTAAGGGTGAGGTTGTGGCCTGCAGTATAAACAAGGGCATTGTAAGAACCATGGAGGATAAAGAGAGATAAGAAGGAATGCTACCCCAAAGGAACTAAATACAACCTTAGCAAAAGCAACTTGAAAGAACTATTGAAGAGATGCAAACTTCAGAAGATTATGTTGGTATATAACTGCTGTTCAATGCAAAAGAACACCTGAATGCCACCTTATTCCGTTGAAAGAAAAAGAGAGACACAGGAGAGAGAAAGAGAGGGAGAGGGAGAGAGACAGAGAGAGAGACAGACAGAGAGAGAGAGAGAGAGAGAGAGAGAGAGAGAGAGAGAGAGAGAAGAGAGAGACAGAGAGAAACAGAGTGACAGAGACAGAGAGAAACAGAGAGAAAGAGAGAGATATAGAGACAGAGAGACAGGGACAGAGACAGAGATAGAGACCAAGACAGAGAGAGATACACAGAGAAATGGATGCAAAATTGAAGAATTTGAAAAACAAAAGTATAACGATATTACAAGTTCCTTTGATCAACAATTGAAAGTTAAATCAAAAGGTTTATAAATTAAAGAGTTCAAGCCATACAAAGAATAAATAAACACTGCAAAATTATTTTAAAATTACTATAGAAACTTGAGAAGTAAAGGAATCAGGGACAAGAGAGAACTTTGACGAAATTAGAATGTTGAAAATTTCTGATTCTATATATGATTACAAAAAGTCTAACAATGAAATGCAAGTTGGATGAATACATAAGCTGAAAGTTTACTTATTAATATGAAATGAAAAAAATATTTAAATCAAGGAATGTAACTGAAATTAGAACTTTTCTGAAAAAAATGAAAAGATGATGATAAATAATATGTATAATTATTGTTTCAGATTGCTACATTAGTTAACTAGCACCACTTTACCACCTTTTTTACAGACACAAATCTGATCACACTTTTCTTAACAAAAAGCACTGAATTTGAGATTTGGAGTTAACCACTTATACAAAAGGAATCCTTACCCTACAATTTCTAGCAAATGATTGTCCCATTTCTTTTCAAAGACCTCCAAAAAAGGGAATCTAACTAAGCTATTTGTCAAAGCAGCTCATTCTACTTTAAGGCAGATCTAATTTTTAGGAAGTCCAAATTTGTCTCTTTTCAACTGTTACTGATCCTGCCTTCTAGGATAAAACATATCAGTTCTCATTCTTTATCCACAGGACAACCTTCCAAAAACTTGAAGACACTTTCATGTATTCCTCTTGAGCCTACTCTTTTCTAGACTAAATATATCTAATTCCTTATATTTTTGGATTCAAAACCCTTCATCATTCTGGCTATACTTTTTGAATTCTTTCCAGCATATCAATTTCCTTCATAAACTCTGATTCTTATAATTAAACATGGTATCCCCATAAGATAACAAAAGTAGAATAAATTAAGATTATCAACAACTTGTTTCTCAAAGTTATGTCTCATTTGCATTTTGGGAGAGGAGTCCAATATATCATGCACAGACTACTAAGTCTAAATTGCACTATGCTCTGGATCATTTTCACAATATTTTTTTATCCATTCCTTTCTAATCTTGGAGTTAGAGTTGTTGTTGGGTTGTTTGGTATTAAGTATAATACTTCTTTTATTATTAGATTTCATCTTAATAGTTTTTAACCCAGTACTCTGGTACTTAAAGATTTTTTTCAACTCTGACTCTACTGACTTGTGTCTTACCCATTTATCTTGACTTTGCACATTCTACAAATTTGGTAAGTTCTAAGACTTAATCAAAATCATTAATAAAAATGTTAAAGAGAAAAAGGCTAAGCATAGATCTATGGGTTACCCTACTGGAGAACTACTGCCACATTGATCTTAAAATATGATATATAATCTAATTAAATATAGATAAATTATGTTTATATGCTTTATTAAAAAAAAAACAGTCACAGTTTGTATAACTAAAAGAAATTTGTAAGCTCTTATAAAATATATATTGGGTAGGGAACATAAACGATGCATGAGAAAGTTTTAGGATTATAAAAGATAATCTTTTTGTCATTGATTTTTAATTATAGGATAGACTGTTTGAAATCACTGTTAATACATGTATTATGTTGAATTTTACAATTCATTTTATTCAGTTATATAGTCATTGCTTATTTATGTGAAGGAAATATATATAAAATAGGCCCAAGGATAGTTAGAACTTTATATTTTATGAACATATGGAAAATAGTGTTGTTAAAAATTAACATTTTTCAGGGTGATAATTTTTTTTCAGTAATATTTTATTTTTCTAAATGTATATATAGATAGTTTTCCACATCATTTTTGGTAAGATTTTGTGACCAAAGCTTTTATTCTTCCTTCTCTTAACTCTCTTCTCCCCAAGATAGCAAGCATTGTAATATAAGTTATACATGTACAATAATTTAAAAGAAATTTTCCTATTTGTCGTGTTGTGAAAGAAAAATCTGACCAATGTATCTCAAAGAAGTCATAAAAAAGAGATAAGGAGTCACATGTGCAAAAGTGTTTGTAGCAGCCCTTTTTGTAGTGGCAAAGAATTGGACAATCAGTAGATGCCCATCAGTTGGGGAATGGTTGTATAAATTATAGTATATGAACGAATGAAAGTTATGGTATATGAATGTAATGGAATATTATTATTCTATGAGAAATGATCAGCAGAATGAATTCAGAAAGATCTGGAGAGACTTATATGGAATAATACTAATTGAAGTGAGCAGAACCAAGAGAACTTTGTATATAGCAACAAGAAGATTATGTAATGATCAAATGCGATGGACTTGGCTCTTCAGCAATAAGGGGATTGAGGTCAATTCCAATAGAGAGTCATGGGGATTGAATGTAGGTCCAACATAGCATTTTCACCTTTAAAAAATCAGACCAAACAAGAAAAAACCACAAGAAAGAAAAAGGAAACAAGCAAACAAATAAAAAGGTGAATATGTGATGCTTCAATCCATATTCAGTCTCCATATATTTATCTCTGGATACAGATATCATTTTCCATCAGGATGACTATTCAAATAATGAAGTTTAAATTCTTCTGCATTATATTATCAGTTCTGCTTATAAAAATAAGTATGGTTTCCAAGTTAAAGTGAAAGTTTAAAAAAAGCATTTTATTGGGGCAGAGCCAAGATGGTGAAGAAGGCACACACAACCTTCTGAGCCTCTCTCATACCCTCATTACTATTTATTAAATTCAGCCTCAAAAATAGTGCTTGACTGGTAAAATTCAGGAAGATTAGAAGTGCAACAACATACCAGATGAATATATTTGAGATAGCCAGAAAAGGTTTGTTTTGAGCAGTGGGAACAGACCAGCACAGTCAGGGATAGAAACAGAGATTAGCATTTGGAGCGAACCAGGAATGGGGCTGGTCTCCATGGTTGGAAGGTTTACAGAGAGCTCTTTGCCAAAGGTTGACTGCTCTGCTTTGGTTGTGGAGTAGTAGACCAGCAGAGAAATGAAAGCCTAAGGTAGAGGGTACTCTGAAGGACACCAGAGCCTAACAGAATCTGGCTGTGCCTACCCCAGGACCAGAAGTGACTCAGTGCAGACAATAACACAGTCTGCATTGGCATTCTGCAACTAGGGGCTTTCATGGGGGCAGTCACAAATCTGTATGGCAGGGGGCACAGCCTGGGGCAGCCTCTAATCTGTACAGTGGGGGACTCAGCCTGGGTCAATAGAACTTCAAAGCATGACTGTGCTTCCCTGGGCAGAGACACTTTGGTGCCGTGAGGAGTAGGGCAACTGGCAATACCCAAAATAGGCTTTTGCTGGGGGGGAAAAAGGGGGAAGAGAGCAGTGATACTTTCACTGCTCAACTTGTAGCCCCAAGCCAGTTGCTAATTCTCACAGCAAAATCGCAGAGCACTTCTGCAGCTTAGCCCATGAAACCCAAGCCTGAGTCACTTCCAGTGTGAAACTTTTCCTAGAGCACTCCCGCAGCTTGGCCACTCTTTATAGCCCATTGGCAGGATAGCTACTGTACATATACCTATCCCTGCTCTTCAGAAAAAGTTGGTAACCTCCTTGCCCTGAAGGCAAACCCTAAAGGCTTTTAAAAATGAGTAAAAAAAATCAAAAGGACAATTGATGGCTTCTATATAGAAAGAGAGCAGGTTTCCAACCCCAAGGAGACTAATAGCAGACAAAGTCCAGGCAAAACCGCAAAGGGCATTGTAACCTGGTCTCCAACACACAAGATTCCCCTAGAAGAAACTATAAAAAAATCTTAAAAGAGAGCTAGAAGAAAAATGGGGAAAGGAAAGAAAAGCTATGCAAGAGAGTAACAACTTCATGAAATGTGAATTAGAAAAGGTAAAGAACTCCCAGTAAGTGCAGGGAAACAGAATTTATGAGTTGGAAAAGATAAAGAATTCCCAAGAAAGTGGGATTTGTGAATTGGGAAAAGAAAATAACTCAGTAAAAAAAAAATAATAATAATAGTGAAATGGGAAAAAATTCCATAGAGCAAAAAAATTCATTTAAAAACTCAATTGGACATATACAAAAAGAAGTAAAAAAAGCTAACGAAGAAAACAACTCATTAAAAATTAGAACTGAATGACTAGAAATGAATGATTCATTGAGACATCAAGAATAGTCAAGCAAAAGCAAAAAAAAAGAAAAAAAAGAAAAATCACCAAAAAATATGTTAAATACCCACTTGGAAAAACAACAGACCTGGAAAATACATCTAGAAGAGATGATCTGAAAATCATTGGACTTAAAGAAAATTATGATGAAAAAAAGAGCCTACATACTATTTTACAGGACATCATCAAAGAGAACTGCCCAGATGTAATAGAATCAGAAGGTAAAATAGGCATTGAAAGAATTCATCGAACATCTTCTGAAAAAGACACTAAAATAAACACTCTAAGGAATATTGTGGCTAAATTTCAGAACTATCAAAATAAGGAAAAAAATATTACAAGCAGCCATTAAAAAAAAAATTCAAATACCAAGGTGTCACAATAAGGGTCACTCATGATCTGGCTTCTTCCACATAAAAGGATCAAAGGTCCTAGAATCTGATATTCTGAAAGGCAAAAGAATTTGGAATGCAGCTAAGAATAAACTATCCAGCTAAGCTGAGCATTTTCTTCCATGGAAGAAGATGGACATTTAATGAAACAGAGGAATTCCATTTGTTTCTAAGGAAAAAAAAAAAAAAAAAACTCTTGTCAGCTGTATTTCTGTTGTATATACATAAAGAGTACATGTACAATTTGATTTTACTTATATAACATAAAAAAGGGAAGTAGAAATGGAAAGAGGATAGTGTAAGAAAAAGGGAAAAGGGTTAAAAAAAAAAAAAAAAGAGGGAAACTACATCCTACAAAGAGGCATATCTTTATCTGAAAGAATTTAGAGAGGAGGAGGAACATTGAGTGAATCTTACTCTCATCAGAGTTGGCTCCAAGAGAAAATAACTGACATACTTGTTTTACAGAGAAACCTCTCACCTCATTAAAAAGTGGGAGAGGAAAAGGGTAAAGGAAAAGAGTAATAAAGGAAGGGTACAAAAAAGGGGAAGGGATTCAAAGCGGGGAGGCAGGGATCCTAAAGATGGAAAGCTGTGTGATGCAATTGGTGCCCATAAGTCTAATACTGGAAAAGGGGGTTAAGGAGGGGAAAGAAAAAGAAAAGCATAATCTGGGGATAATAAGATGGCAGGAAATACAGAATTAGTAATTTTAACTGTAAATGTGAATGGAATGAACTCTCCCATAAAGCGGAGATGGATAGCAGACTAGATCAAAAGTCAGAACCCTACAATATGTTGTTTACAGGAAACACATTTAAAGCAGGAAGATACATACAGAGTAAAGGTAAAAGGCTGCAGTAGAATCTATTATGGTTCAGGTGAAGTAAAAAAAAAGCAGGGGTAACCATACTTATTTCAGATCAAGCAAAAGCAAAAATGGATCTAATTAAAAGAGATAAGGAAGGAAACTATATCTTGCTAAAGAGTACTATAGACAATGAAGCAATATCAATACTAAACAAACATGCACCAAGTGGTATAGCATCTAACTTCCTAAAGGAGAAGTTAAGAGAGTTGCAAGAAGAAATAGACAGCAAAACTATAATAGTGGGAGATCTCAACCTTGCTCTCTGAGAATTAGATAAATCAAAGCACAAAGTAAATAAGAAAGATATCAAAGAGGTAAATAGAATACTAGAAAAGTTAGATATAATAGATGTCTGAAGAAAACTAAATGAAGACTGAAAGGAGTACACTTTCTTCTCAGCAGTTCATGGAACCTATCCAAAAATTGATCATATATTAGCACATAAAAACCTCAAACTCAAATGCAGTAAGGCAGAAATAGTAAATGCATCTTTTTCAGACCAGGATGCAATGAAAATTATATTCAATTAAAAGCCAGGGGAAAATAAACCAAAAAATAATAGGAAACTAAATAATCTTATTTTAAAGAATGTTTGGGTGAAAAGCAAATTATAGACACAATTAATAATTTCACTCAAGATAATGACAACAATGAGACATCATACTAAAATTTGTTGGATGTAGCCAAAGCAGTAATAAGAGGAAATTTTATATCCTTAGAGACTTACTTAAATAAAATAGAGAATGAGAAGATCAATGATTTGGGCCTGAAACTAAAAAAGCTAGAAAAATACCAAATTAAAAATATCCAATCAAATACTAAATTTGAAATTCTAAAATTAAAAGGAGAAATTAATATTGAAAGTAAAAAATTATTGAACTAATAAATAAAACTAAGATTGGTTTTATGAAAAAAATCAATAACATAGATAAACCTTTGGAAAATCTGATTAGAAAAAGGAAAGAGGAAAATTGAATTGTTAGTCTTAAAAATGAAAAGGGAGAACTTTCCACCAATGAAGAGGAAATTAGATCAATAATAAGGAGCTACTTTGCCCAACTTTATGCCAATAAATTTGATAACCTAAGTGAAATCGATGACTACTTCCAAAAATATAGGCTTCCTGGATTAACAGAGGAGGAAGTACATTGCTTAAATAGTCCCATTTCAGAAAAAGAAGTAGAACAAGCTATTAAATTAAATTAAATAGAACAAGCTATTAATCAACTCCCTAAGAAAAAAGCTCTAGGACCAGAAGGATTTACCTGTGAATTCTATCAAACATTTAAAGAATAATTAGACCCAATGCTATATAAACTACTTGAAAAAATAGGAAATGAAGGAGTCCTACCAAATTACTTTTATGACACAGATATGGTACTGATATCTAAACCAAATAGGTTGAAAACAGAGAAAGACAATCTCCCTAATGAATATTGATGCTAAAATCTTAAATAAGATATTATCAAAAGGAATAAAGAACATCATCCCCAGGATAATACATCATAATCAAGTAGGAGTTATACCAGGAATGCAGGGCTGGTTCAATATTAGGAAAACTATTAGTATAATTGACCATATTAATAACCAAATTAACAAAAACCATATGATCATCTCAATAGATGCACAAAAAGCATTTGATAAAATCCAACATCCATTCCTATTAAAAATACTTGAGAGTATAGGAATAAATAGATTTTTCCATCAGTAAGCATCATATGTAATGGGGATAAACTGGCACCATTCCCAATAAGATTCGGAGGACACAAGGTTGCCCACTATCACTGTTACTATTCAATATTGTATTAGAAATGCTAACTTTGGCAATAAGAGTTGAGAAAGAGATTAAAGGAATTAGAGTAAGTAATGAGGAAACCAAATTATCACTCTTTGCTGATGATATGATGGCATACCTAGAGAACCCCAGAGATTCTACTAAAAAGTTATTAGAAATAATCCACACCTTTAGCAAAGTTAGAGGATACAAAATAAACCCACATAAATCATCACCATTCTTATATATCACTAACAAAATCCAAAAGTTAGCGTTAAAGAGAAATTCTATTTAAAGTAACTATCAATAGTATAAAATATTTAGGAATCTATCTGACAAGGGAAAATCAGGAACTATATGAGCAAAACTACAAAATACTTTCCATACAAATAAAGTCAGATCTAACCAAATGGAAAAATATTAAATGCTCTTGGATAGGGCGAGCAAATATAATAAAGATGACAATACTACCTAAACTAATCTATTTAGCACTATATTAATCAGACTCCTAAAAACTATTTTAATGACCTAGAAAAAATAACAACAAAGTTCATATGGAAAAAAAACAAAAGGTTAAGAATTTCAAGGGAATTAATGAAAAAAAAAATCAAATGAAGGTGGCTTAGCTGTACCAGATCTAAAATTATATTATAAAGCAGCAGTTACTAAAACCATTTGGTATTGGCCAAGAAATAGACTAGTTGATCAGTGAAATAGGTTAGGTTCAAAGGACAAAACAGTCAATAATTTTAATAATCCAGTGTTTGACAAACCCAAAGACCCCAGCTTTTGGGATAAGAACTTACTGTTTGACAAAAATTGCTGGGAAAATTGAAAATTAGTATGGCAGAAACTAGGCAATGACCCACACTTAACACCGTACACCAAGATAAGGTCAAAATGTGTTCATGACCTAGACATAAAGAATGAGATATAAATAAATTAGAAGAACATAGCATAGTTTACCTCTCAGATCTGTGGAAGAGGAAGGAATTTATGACCAAAGAAGAACTAGAAATCATTATTGATCACAAAATAGAAAATTTTGATTATATCAAATTGAAAAGTTTTTGTACAAACAAAACTAATGCAGACAAGATTAGAAAGAAAGCAATAAACTGGGAAAATATTTTTACAGTAAAAGGCCTCATTTCCAAAATACATAGAGAACTGACTCTAATTTATAAGAAATCAAGCCATTCTCCAATTGACAAAAGGTCAAAGGATATGAACAGACAATTCTCAGATGAAGAAATTGAAACCATTTCTAGCCATATGAAAAGATGCTTCGAGTCATTATTAATCAAAGAAATATAAATTAAGACAACTCTGAGATACCATTACACATCTGTCCGATTGGCTAGAATGACAGTGAAAGATAATGAGGAATGTTGGAAGGGATGTGGGGAAACTGGGACACTGATACATTATTGGTGGAATTGTGAATACATCCAGCCATTCTGAAGAATGATTTGGAATTATGCTCAAGAAGTTAGAAAACTGTGCATATCCTTTGGTCCAGCAATGTTATTACTGGGCTTATATCCCAAAGAGATTTTAAAGAAGGGAAAGGGACCTATATGTTCAAGAATGTTTATGGCAGTCTTCTTTGTAGTGGCCAGAAATTGGAAACTGAGTGGATGCCCATCAATTGGAGAATGGCTAACTAAATTTTGATATATGAATATTATGGAATATTATTGTTCTGTAAGAAATGACCAACAGGATAATTTCAAAAAGGCCTTGAGTGACTTACATGAACTGATGCTGAGTGAAATGAGGAGGACCAGAAGATCATTATATACTTAACAACAATACTATATGATGATCAATTCTGATGGACTTGGCCTTCTTCAACAATGAGAAGAACCAAATCAGTTCCAATAGAGCAGTAATGAATTGAACTAGCTACCCTCAATGAAAGAACTCTGGGAGATGACCATGAACCACTACATAGAATTCCCAATCCCTCTATTTTTGTCCACCTGCATTTTTTATTTCATTCACAGGTTAATTGTACACTATTTCAAAGTCTGATTCTTTTTGTACAACAAAATAACTGTATGGACATGTATACAAATATTGTATTTAACTTATACTTTAACATATTTAACATGTATTGGTCAACCTGCCATCTGTGGGAGGGGAGGGGAGAGAGAGGAAAAGTTAGAACAAAAGGTTTTGCAATTATCAATGCAGAAAAATTACACATGCATATATCTTGTAAATAAAAAGATATGATAAAAAAAGAAAAGCATTTTAAAATCATTTATTATACATGAATTACATACATGTATTACATGAAAATCTATGGCTACCCAAAAAGAAAACACCACATAAATCAGACCTTTTATCTTATGACATATTTATACAATGAAATAAATATCATTATGTGTACTCAGTGAGTTCAAAAACTCTTTAAGTTGTGCAAAGTAAAGATATAACATGTAGTTTTTTAGCTTTAATCTCTTGAAAACATTAAACTGGTGGATGAAAGCAATACTTTTAATGCATTAAGATGCATTGAATATAAAACCATGAAAATGTTTATGGCTATCTATGTTTAAAGACTAACTGGCATCCTTTAATTAAAGTTTTAGTGTTTATCCATGGTATTCTAACATGTATTATAACAATTTGTAATTATCCAAACAAAAACACATGAAATGCAAATAAAACCTAACACTATTATGTAATTATGGACAAATTAATAATTCTTTGGAAAAAGACAAGAGACATATTGGGACACATTCCAAGGATCCTAGTTCTATACTAATTAGAATATTTTAAAGCATGAAAGGTTCACTTCACCAAGAAATAATAAAGAATAAGTACAGACACAGAACCAATGGACACATCAAATGAATTTAAAAATGGTTTACTTTTATAGATGATGGAAGGTATGAAATAATTAAGATGCAAGAATAGAATAAAAATATTTTCCAGGAACTTAATCAACAACATGTTGACAAAATATTGAATTGATATATGCATTGTTTCCATTTGCTTGTGGAAATATGGAGTTTTGTGGTAACAATCAAGGACCAAATATTTGTCAGTAGATAACATAAAATGATTATTATTAAAAATCCTGGACTTAGTATTGATCAACATTCAGGCAGTCCCAAAAATATTAATGCAGGGTCAAGCCATGATAATGTGGAATCCATAAACATTTAAGAATAATGTTTTTAATAGCTTTAAAACTATTAAAGCCTAAAACTACACTAAGATTTTTGGGACTCATTTATTATGCGAATAAATGGTATAAGCTATGCAACATATCATTATAAATTTTAAAATATATTCTGGAGAACTTAAGCAATGAGCTATCCTGGAACTGAACCATTATTATGAATTGAACTGTTACGCTTCTACTTTATATTCATTACATTTAATGCTTGCTGATGATTTTAGATAGGTACTAATTATCCTTTTAAGGAATTTTATTCCTATGCTTTCTATTATTTTTAGTAGGAATGGATACTATATTGTTGTCAAATACTGTTTTCTACATCTATTGAGATAAGCATATATTAGTTTGGTTAATTATACAGAACTCATTTGGTCAAAATGCATTATCTTGGTGATAAATTTCTCTAGGGGCAGCTAGGTGGCCCAGTAGATAGAGTACCAGCTCTGAAGTCAGTAGAACCTAATTTGGAATCTGGTCTCAGACACTTAACACTTCCTAGCTGTGTGACTTTAGACAAGTCACTTGACCCCAATTTCCTCAGCAAAATAAATAAATAAATGAACTTCTCTGATCTTTTTGCAAATATTTTAAGATTTTTGCATCAATTTCACTAAGAAAATTGATCTATACTTTTCTTTCTCTGTTTTGGTCCTTCCTAGTTAAGGTTTTACAGCCATATATGTACCATAAAAAGAATGTGGTAGAACTTCTTCTTCACCTATTTTTCCAAATAGTTTTTTTTTTTAATTATAGCTTTTTACTTACAAAACATATGCATGGGTAAATTTTCAACACTGACTCTTGCAAAACCTTCCATTCCCACTGTTTTTCTCCTTCCCCTCATCCCCTCCACTAGATGGCAGGTAGTCAATACATGTTAAATATGTTAAAGTATATGTTAACGCCAATATATGTGTACATATTTATAGTTATCTTGCTGCACAACAAAAATCAGATCAGGAAGGAAGAAAAAAATGTGCAAAAGAAAACAAAATGCAAGCAAACAACAACAAAGAGAGTGAGAATGCTATGTTGTGGTCCACATCAGTTCCCATGGTTCTTTCTCTGCGTGTAGATGCCTCTCTTTACCACTGAACAAGTGGAACTGGTTTGAATCATTTAATTGTTGAAGAGAGCCATGCCTATCAGAATTGATCATTGTACAATACTATCTGAGGATCAATTCTGATGGAAGTGGCTATCTTTGGCAATGAGAGTATCTAAATCAGTTCCAATTGATCAGTGATGAACAGAACCAGCTATACACCGTGAAAGAACATTGGGAAATGAATGGGGATCATAATATAGCATTTGCATTCTTTTTTGTTGCTGTTTGCTTGCATTTTTGTTTTTCTTCCCAGGTTATTTTTACCTTCTTTCTAAATCCCATTTTTATTGTGCAACAATATAACTGTATAAATATGTATACATATATTGCATTTAACATGTTTAACATATATGGGACTGCCTGTCATCTGGGAGGGGGGGAGTGAGGGAAGGAGGGGAAAAGTTGGAACAGAAGTGTTTGCAAGGGTCAATGTTGAAAAATTACCCATGCATATATTTTGTCAATAAAAAAGCTATAATAATTTTTTTTAAAAAAGAATTGATTTTTGTATAGTTTTGTTGTCACTATGTATAATGATCTCCTGGTTTTGCTCATTTCACTTCAGATCAGTTCACGTAAGAATCTCCAGGTCTCTCTGAAATCATCCTGCTGGTCATTTCTTACAGAACAATAATATTCCATAACATCCATATGCCATAATTTATTCAACCATTCTCCAATTGATGGGCATTCAATCGATTTCCAGTTTCTACCCACTACAAAAAGGCTGCCACAAACATTTTTGCATGTGGGTGCCTTTCCCTCTTTTAAGATGTCTTTGGGATATAGGCCCACTAGAAATATTGCTGGATCAAAGGATATGCACAGTTTGATACCTTTTTGAGCATAGTTCTAAATTGCTCTCCAGAATGGTTGTATCCATTCACAGTTCCACCAACAATGTATCAGTGTCCCAGTTCTCCCACATCCTCTCCAACATTTGTCATTTGCTGTTTCACCCATTCATTCTTTAGGGTTAGATTTCTAGTTTCCAATTGATTTTTGGTCTATTTTCCCCTGACCTTTTATTGAATGTAATTTTTATTGCACCATGATCTGAAAAAATGCATTTACTATTTCTCTCTTTCTGCATTTGGTTTTAAGGGTTTTATGCTCTAATATATGGTCAATTTTTGTATTAGTTCCAGATACTGCCTTGAAAAAAGTGTATTACTTTCTATCCCCATTCAATTTTCTCCAAAGGTTTATTATACCTAACTTTTCTAGGAATTTATTTACTTTAACTTTTTTCTTATATATTTTGTGGTTTGATTTATCTAGTTCTGAGAGAGCAAAGTTATGATCCCTCACTAGTATAATTTTGCTGTATATTTCTTCTTCCAGCTCTCTGAACATCTCTGCTAAGAATCTGGATGCAATATCACTTGGTGCATAGTTTACTATCTTTAATACTAATATCATTTCATTATCTATGGTACTTTTAATTAGGCTATAGTGTCCTTCTTTATCTTTTAAAGTTAGATCTATTTTTTGCCTTTGCTTGATCTGAAATCAGGATTGCTCCCCCTGCTTTTTTTTTTTTTTTTAACTTCAGCTGAAGCATAATAGATTCTGCTCCAGCCTTTTAGCTTTGACCTGCTTCTACTCTGCTTCAAATGGATTTCTTGTAAACAACAAATTGTTGGATTCTGGCTTTTAATTCAGTCTGCTATCTGCTTCGATTTTATGGTAGGGTTCATCCCATTCACGTTCACAGATAAAATTACTAACTCTGTATATCCTGCTACCTTTTTTTTCTTCCAGTTATATTTTTTCTGTTTTGCTCTTTCTCTCTTCCACAGTGTTTTGTTTCAATCATCCCCTCCCTTAAACATTCTCCCCTTTTTGCAACTGCTCCCCCTTTCTTATACTTTTCTCCTCCTACTACTTTTCTCCTACTACTGTTCTCCTTTCTATTAGCCATTACTTTTGTCTTTCCCTTCCTACTTCCCTATAGGGTGAGACAAGCTTTTCTGTGAAGCTAAATATGTCCAGTATTCTCTCTTTGAGCCAAATAGGATGAAAGTAAGAGTCACACAATATTCATCTCTCTCCCTTCTTTCTCTCAATTGCCTCTTCATAAGATGTAATTTACCCAATTTTTACTCCATATTGCTCTTTTTCAAGTAGAATCACCTTTCTTCTTCTAATTTCTTTTTTATATCATCACAATAAAATCAAATTATATCTGCACCCTCTAAGTATATCCTTAACAGATACATAGATCTCAAGAATTAAATATGTCTCCCATATAGAGATACAAACTTTTTATCTTTTAAAATAAATTTATTTTTTCTTTCCTTTTTACCTTTAAATGCTTCTCTTGGGTTCTGTATTTGAAGATCAAATTTTCTATTCAGTCTTGGACTTTTCATTAGAAATAAATGAAATTCATCTATTGCATTGAATGTCCATCTTTTCCCCTGAAAGATGATGCTCAATTTTTCTGGGTAATTGATTCTTGGCTGCAAACCAAGTTTTTTTGCCTATCAGAATATCAGATTCCATGCCCTTTGATCCTTTAAAATGGAAGATGCTAGGTCCTGGGTAATCTTGATTGTGGCTCCTTGATATTTGAATTGTTTCCTTCTAGCTGCTTGCAATGTTTTATACTTGATTTGATAATTCTGAAAGGTAGCTACAATGTTCCTTGGATTTTTCATTTTGGGAGTTCTTTAAGGAGGTGGTTGGTGATTTCTTTCAAAGGTTAGTTTACCATCTGGTTCTAGGACATCTGGACAGTTTTCCTTGATGATTTCCTGAAAGATGATGTCTAGGCTCTTTTTTCATCATGGTTTTCAGAAAATCCAATCATTCTTAGATTGTCTCTCATAGATCTATTTTCCAGGTCAGTTGTTTCTCCAATGAGGTATTTTACATTTTCTTCTATTTTTTTCATTATTTTAGTCTTGATTGATTTTTGAAGTCTCATTGAGTCAGCCACTTCCATTTGCTCAGTTCTAATTTTTAGTGAATTATTTTCTTCAATTAACTTTTCTATTTCTTTTTGCATTTGGCCAATTAAACTTTTAAATGAGGTTTTTTGGTCATTACATTTTTTTTTTCCCATTTCACAGATTCTGTTTTTCAGTGGATTGGTTTCTTTTTCATATCTATTTTGTAAGGAGTTATATGCTTTTTCTATCTCGTCAAATCTATTTTTAAGGAGTTTTTTTTTTTTTCAGATAATTTCTGTCTTTCCTTTTCCAAATACTCTTGCAAAGGTCTCATTTCCTTTCCCCATTTTTCTTCTAATTCTATTTTAAGAGCCTTTTTTAATTCCTCCAAGAGAGCCTTGTGAAATGAGGACTGACTCATATTAGCCTTTGGGGTTTCATCTGGAGCTGATTTACCTTTAGGATTCTCAGGGTTTGAAGTCTATTTCTTTTTTTTTTTTCTTCATAAAAGCTATCTATTTGTTTTTTTTCTGGGGTTCAAAGGTTCACTATTTGCCTTTTGTATTTGCTTTGATTGTCTCAAAGCAAATATGCTGAACCACTGGCTTGTAATTACAGAATAGTCTAAAAGCCTGGCAATACATTCCCAGTACCCTGTACCTAAAAGGTGTTTAATAAATATTTCTTACGTTGGGATGCCTTTCTTTTAAGAGCCAGTTTTTGTAAAGTCAGAGATAAAGCATGTGGTTGTCTGTTGGGGTTTCAAATGTTGGGTTCTTGTTCTTCTTTAAAATATTATAAAAGTTCCTTCAAATGTCTTTAAATCCAAAGGTCTGGTCCTTCAGCCTCTGCCTCTGCTTTCTTCAGCCTCCAGCCAGCTCCAGTCTTCATGTCATTCCAGTGAAATCTCGACTTGTAGCATCTTCCTCTGAAGAACTCCTTCGACTGGCCCATTGGCCTATTTATGCTCCTTCCAGAGAGAGAGATTATGGGTTTTCTTCCATAGTGCTCTTTGGCCCAAAGAGCTTCAAGGGAGGTATGAACTCATTGAACTCCAATGAGTAAAGGTGTGAACACAAGCCTTGTATTGATTAGTTCTACTTAGTACCTAGTTTCAGGTTCTGGCCAAAACATCTTCTTGTAAGATTAGATCAACTCTAATTAGTTAGCAGTTAGTAAGGATTCCAACAGTTGTCCTCTATCACAAGATAATCACCACTCTAAAGACTCTGGAGAGGCTTATTTTCTCAATAGCTGCAGATAGAGTAGAATGTTGGCTGACCTTGTCAAACTTGAAGAGGCTATCGAGGAACTTGCCCGGGTCCTGAAGCAGCCCCTTGCCAGGCTCCCAGTAGTCATCCACCTTTGTTCCTGGCTTTTCTCCAGGCACCTTTTTGGGCTTAATCCCCTTCATGATGCAGACAGCTTCTATGACCAATTTCACACCTGGCGGTGGATGCTGCATTGCACGAACGTGGAATAGGAGGGGAAACAAAGGCAAAAGAGAAAGCAAGTGAAGATAAGACATCCTTATCTTCCTTATTATATTCTACTAAATTTCATTTTTGTATATTATTAACTATTATTTTGTCAAAATCATATCAATATGTGATGTATAATTATTGTATATAACAAAATAATCCTTATCTTATTATATCCTTTCTTCCTTATTATATTCCATTAAATGTCATTTTTGTATATTATTAATAAAGATTTTATCAATATCCTAAAAATAAATAAATAAAAATAAAAGCCTGGCAATATTTTCCCCAGTGTGGGACAGCACAATGCCCTAGTTCCCTGTTTTGCCTCCCTGCACTGCCTGTGGGCTCACAGTCTCTACCCTTGTCTGATTGAAACAGATCTTTTCTAAAGTTCATCTAAAGTATCTTCTGGAAATTTGTTGTACTCCAAATATTAGTGGGTTCTGTCGTTCCAAAACCATTTCAGAGGGTTAGTCTGGAGTTGGCCTGAGGTTTACTAGGAGAATCTCAGAAAGAGACATGTCTATTGTCCACCATCTTGGCTTCACCCCTATCAATTAAACCTTTAAATGAGTTTCATTTTTTGGATATATATTTTTTCATTTCAGAAATTCTGTTTTTCAAGAAGTTGTTTTCTTTTATTATTTTGCCAAAACTATTTTTTAAGTAGTGATTTTCTTCAGACAATTTCTGTTTCCTTTTTCAGACCTTTCATTTCTTTTCCCCATTTTTCTTCTAACTCACTTTTAAAATCCATTTTAAATTCTTCCAAAAGAGTCTTGTGAGATGGAGACAAACATATCACTCTTTGAGGCTTCACCTTGAGATGTTTTGCCTTTAGTATCCTCATAGTTTGAGGTCTGTTCTTTCCTGTCTGCATAAAAGCTATCTATGGTCAGAGCTCTTTTGCTTGTTTGCTCATTTTTAAAAGATGAAATTCTTAGGGCAAAGGGAAGATTGTCCCAAATTTCCTCTATAAACTACAAAGATTACATTCTGCCCTCTGGCTGGTGCTTCAGGTTTCCTTTCCATGCTGGGCGAGCATGGAGAACTCCCAAGTTATGCCGGTGTTCAGGGGCTCACTCTTTGTCTTCTATAGTTGTGTTAGAGACCTCATAACTAGTCTGCTAATCCACTGGCTTCTAAACCAGGACAGAGTATCAAATTCTGTTTTATTTCGACTATGAGTCTCCTACTAGATTTCCTTAGTAAGAAAGCCTCTCCATCCTGAGTCTGCCTGCAGTGTGCTGTGCTGTGCTGCACCTGGTGAGCCTGCAAACTCCTCCCCTTCCCCCACCACCCAATTGAGACATATCTTTTCTTAACTTCTTCCAAAATATCTTCTGCTGGAAATTTGTTACACTCTAAATATTTGTGGGTTCTGTAACTACAAAACCCATTCAGAGTGTTGTTTATGTGGATCTGAGGGAATCCAGGAAAAGCTCAAAGAAAGACCAGTCTATTCTCTGCCATCTTGGTTTCATACCCTGGTAGATTCATTCAATGACTATTTTGCCTTCTGTTTCTAGGATATCAGGACAGTTTTCCTTAATAATTTTTTTTGAAAAATGTTGTCTAGGTTCTTTTTTTCTATCGTGGCTTACAGGTAGTTTGCTAATTCTTAGATTATTCCTCCTGGATCTAAACAACTGGTTTTTCCAATAAGGTATTTTACATTTTCTTCTATTTTGTCATTTTAAAAATTTTGTTTAACAGATTCTTGATGTCTCACTGAGTCATTCACTTCCATTTTTCTTTTATTAGCTTTTTTAAACTCCTTTTATATTTAGTCAATTGTAGTTTTAAAAGAGTTGTTTTGTTCAGTGGATTTTTTTTTCCATTTCATCATTTCTATTTTTAAGAAGTTGTTTACTTTTCCCATTTAACAAATTCTAGATTTTAAAAATTGTTTTCTGCTGTATTTTGCCCATTTCACTGAATTTATTTTTAAGGACTTCTTTTCTTTAATTTGTGTGCTTTCTTTTCCAAGGTGTTGCCTTCCCTCCCCCACAACTTTTCATAATTCTTATGCATTGCTCTTATTTCTTTTCCCCATTTTTCTTCTATTTCTCTTTTAAGATCCTTTCTGAGCTCTTTCAAGAGAACCTTTTGAGCTTGAGAGCAGTTCATATCCTCTTTTAAAACTCCACATGTAAGCATTTTGCCATTGTTCTTATCTTCTGGGTTTGTTTTCTGATCTTCCCTGTCACAATAGTAACTTTCTAGGATTAGTATTCTTTTTACTTTTTTGCTCATTTTTAAAAGTTGAGTTCTGCTCTAGGGCACAGGACAGATTATCTCAAGCTTTTTATGCAGGAGGACAAGGGCCTCTCATTGACTTTCTACTGCACTGGGGCTGGGAATGCTGCAGGCTTTCCCACTGTGTTTCATTGGCCTTGGCTAATTTCACTTATGATGCTGAGAGTAATGGGCTCATAATTTTTCTTTTGTTGTTGCACTGAAGGTCTCATAGCTGATTGCTGATCCACAGGCCCTGTAAACTAGGACAGAGTAGCCAAAGTTATTACTCTTGCTAAAACCTCCTTCTAGATTCCCTGGATTAGGTCTCTCTGTGCAGGGCCTGTTACAGGCCATGTTCCTCCCTGCTCAAGTCAAATAGATATGTTTCTTAAAGTTCTTCCAAGTTATCTTAAGCTAGAAAATTATTATACCCCAAATGTTTGTGGGTTGTCACATCAAAATCTGTACAGAGGCTTGATCTGTATTGATTCTAAATGAAGCCAGGGAGAGCTTAGGTAATGTCCTGACCTCACTTCACTTTCTTGGCTCCACTTCACTCTGCACCCTCTCCCCCCCCCCCCGATAGATTATTCTTTAGGACCTTGGACTTCTTCTTGATAGGAGAAAATTATGCATGGACATTTTAGAAACTATGTAATATATCACAAACTTTCAAAAAATTAGTTTCTAATGAACACCAACATAAATAAGGAACCAGAATTATATATCTGAAGCTCACTATTTTTCATAAAGTACAAATAACAAATCACTATAGAAGAAATTCAGATTTTACAAAATATCACTGATAATAAATAAATTTTACTGGAATTAATACATAAATACAAACAAAACAATTGTCCATAATCTCTGCTACATAATTTTAAAAAATTAAAGATAATATTTTAAAATAGATGTTATAAGAAATACTTAGTATCTCCAAACTAAATAGAATGAAAAAATTTCAAACTGTAAAGACTTAGAACTCAAAACCATGTAGGAATAGGACCCAAAAGATATTAACATCTTGTCTGCTACTAGACTTATATCAAACATGTTTTCAGTGTACCTATTGAAGATTCAATTATATCTTACTACTTTTATTAAATTACAAAAACAGTCATTCTATCTACCTATGCAATGACGCTATAGAACATTAGTTATAAAAAGATAGTTATTTGCATAACTGCTATTTCTATTGAACTCTGTTTAATAAGATGAGAATAAGATTTCAATAATAACTAATATTTGTATAATACCTTAAGTTTGAAAAGTGCTTTACAATATATTTTCTCATTTGATCCTCACAACAATCCTATGAATGAAGGTAATAAAGATATTGTTGTCTCATTTTATGGATGAAGAAACTAAAACTCATAGGTGTAAGGTGACATTATAAAGCTGGTAAATGATGGAAGGAGAAGTTGAATATTTCTTGACTACAAATCCAGAACTTTTTCTACTATACCATCCTTCAAATGTGAGTACATCTCTAGAGCTTCCCATAGAGTTGAAAGCATGGCTTATTCAAATATTCAAGGTCTAAGGAAAGCCTTCAAGTTTTCACTTTCTCACTCCTTTAGTTTGTAGAACACTCAGGATTTTTAGCAGGGTTTTGAATGACCATATAATTGGAGAAAAGTGTAATTTTGCTGAAACATAAAAAATAATAACAATAACAAAAACGTCAAAAATTTAGCCTTCATTGTGAAGAGGGGGTATTATAATTGTAGTATACTAACTAGAAAACAGTTATTTCAATGTTTCACTTACTTGCTTTAGAAGAAAAATTTCTGTCTGGAGTAGAAGAGTTTCTTAAGGAAATTTGTGTTGCTTTATCCCCTTCAGTTGCACATTAAAAACCTAAAAGTGGTTTTTCCTTACATATGCCCAAACCACAATCCCACTGGAGCATTTAGAATACCCCACTTTCAGCACAATGGATCCAAATGCATCATTAACTTTAAAGCTGTTAAGTGAGCATACAATATACCTGCCCAAGATTTCTACTAGGAAAAATGACCTGCACAGAAATACTCAAGCTTGTGGATATTTACCTGAACTTATCCCATGATAGCTGTAAAATGTTTGGAAATGATTTTGCTTATAGGTGCAACAAAACAAACAAGTGCAGTAATGGTGCAAGAATGTCACATAGCATTTTCCCTTTTTTTTTTTAAAGGCTAAAACTCATGTTCCTTACCATCCAACTTCCATATAATATTCCACTTTATGATTGTACATTATAATTGATTGCAATTGGTACAAGTTTGGAAAAATTGAGGTTATAAGAGAGTCAAGATTTCCATTAACATTCAGTTTAAGAGGAAAAAAGTGTTTGTGCTTTGGAATGTTCTCATCTGATTAGTCCATATCCCTGTCAACAGAATCACAATGCAATATGTAGAAAAGTACAGAAATGAGTAGCAAGAAAGGTTCCTAGAAGGACAGAAGAAAGATTTTTTATTAAAATACTGACACATATTATATATTTTAGAAATGTTGTTATCTCTCTATACCCTCACAACCACCTTGGGATGTATGTAATGTTACTCCTATCTTACAAATGAGAAAACTGAAGCTGAGAGTGTTTAAGTGACTTGTCCAGAGTCACACAGCTAGTCAGTGTTTAAGTTTGAATTTGAACTTAGTTCTTCCTAACTACACTCAGTTGACTCACTATTCTATGTACAGAAACATCTAGCTGCTTATGGTTTTATACACTTCTTTAAGTGAAATAATTTGTGTAGTCCTGGCCTTTGTGGGTGCTCATGTGTCATCTTTATTCTCTTCCAGGCATGCAATACATTTATATATGTTGTTATGTACCCACAGTTGAGCCCTATGTCTCTGCAGGACTGGTTGAGAGTGCAGTTTGGAGATTTCTAAACAGAGAGTAGTTAAGTGACAGATTCAGATAGGTAGAGGAAATTTGATCCTACTTCCGAACTTTTCCCATTGTCACGTGGAAGATAGGTCAGAAATGGGACTTACTAGTTACAAAGATGCCTTTTTTCTCTCTCCCCAGTGAGTATGCAGTTGTTTTCTTTTAAAATTTGATTTCAGAACTAATTTGATTCACCAGCAATCCATTAAGTCTATAAATCTTGATAAACAATTCTTTCTAATTATTTTGGAGAATTTTGAAATTAGGTGCTTAATTCCCCTTTTCAAAGAAAGTAGACCTAAATTTATTGCAGAACAATATTAATAATAGTTCTAGCTGCCTATTTTATAGCTCCTCATTATAGGATTCAGATACATTATAGAACAAATCATATCCTCTTAAATATAAAGCAGATACACATCAGAAACCTGCCATAGGAATGTTGATTTTAAAAAGTGTGTCTTAACATTTCCTAACTGTGTGATCCTGGGCAAGTCACTTAACCCTAAATGCCTCAGGGGAAAAAAAAAGTGTGTCTTAGGACTATTAATTGGTCTAAACGTTATAAAGGGGTATTCTCTTTTTATTTTTATTTCTCTATTTGATTTCCTTTAAGATCTGTATTATAGTTAGAAGAGATATGCAGGAGCCAGCCCATTGTTGTATTTTCAGGATAAGCATTTATAATTCAAAATTAAGCAAACAATACAGATCACAGCTTGATTTACTATTTTATTGATTGCCTTGATTTAAGAAAATATTACTAATGTAAGGATTTTTTTTTTGGAGAAATGGTTATTAAATATTTACCAGCATACCCTTTGTTTTTGAAAGAGCTCTGGATCTGGAATCTAAAGATTTGGGTTTATATTCCAGATCAATCAGTCAGTCACACATCTTGTATTATCTTGAGCAAATCATTTCCTCTTCAAGGCCATCAGGTTCCTTCTCTATAACATGATGGGATCAAAAAAAGGTAATTTCTAAATTTTACTCTTTCATCTCTTAATCCTGTGATCCAATGAATTCCCTAGAAACAATCTCCTCTGAAGCCTTTCTAGAACTTCTCTCTTATTCTTTTCTCCCATATCACCCTCCCCATCTATTATCTACAGATAATAATTATCCCTTCCATCTCAAATTTTTCATAGCCTTTTATCTGTCTAGGTCTTGTTTGCCCTTAATAATTGTTACCTTACATACTGATTTGTTTGTACATCCCCTTCTAGTGGCCCCTGTATGTTCCCCTAAGAGAAATACTATGTGCCATACATAATGACCTATCTACATATTGTTATTAATATTGTGGTTACTAAATGAATTCTGGATAGAATGTAATTTTATAAGATTGTTGCCATTGGTCAATTTAATCAAATTAGTTTTTATTTGTCTTAATATGATGTAGATTATCGAATAGAGTTCAAATTCTGTCTCAGACAATTATCTATTAGTTATATGCTCCTTAGAAAGTTATTTATTCTTTCTGTATCTCAATTTTGTTATCTATAAATTGGGTAAGTTAATATCTTTCTCCATGAGATCTATTCACTTTAGAAATCTTCATGTGGTATATGAATCCTATTCATTATTTTTGTTGTTATTTTTGCTATTGTTAAATGGACATATGGTTATCCTGCAGTCAGCCTTAGGCTGATTTTATGAAGAAACCAGGATATTTTGGTGAGAATGTCAACTTTATGAGGGGAAGCAGAGATCTCTGCTTTTCTTCATTCTTTCTTCAGAGCTGTGCTGGTTAATAGATTCCCTAGGGGGAAGAGGGGACCTCTTTGTCATCATCTCTTTCATTTCCTCCATAAAATGAGAAAAGATCAGTTTTCAACCTAGTTCTCTAGGAGTACACATTTTTCTTTTTTAGAAGACTTTCACACACCAGCAATTACTACTTTGGCTAAGTCTGACTAGTATTTTTTTTTGGGGGGGGGGGATGGGGAAGCATAGAGTATTGAAAGTGACTTTCTTGTTCTACAAAGGTTTATTAATTTTCTCTCAGTTTTCAATATTACGAAGTAACTCATTGGCTCAAAAAAGGATAGGAACAGAGATTCACAGCTGGAAAGGACCTCAGAATCTAATCCAATTCTTTCACTTTACCATTGAGGAAAATAAGGCTCAGAAAGGTTTATCTCGAGACAAAAACCTAGTAAGAGTCTGTGATAGGATTTGAATCCACATCTGCCTGATTCCATGTGGAGCAGTGTATACATTACACCTTCCCTCAATCCTTTTCCAACATTCCTATCATCAACTTCTTTCCCATTTAGCAGGAACAAGGCATGTGAAAAGCTTTACAATGCTAAGATGAAACAAGAAACAGGACTTTGTGAACTCTGTTCCCTTCCACTTTGAAAATTGAATGATTCTTTGATTCTATTTTCTGCATTTACAAAACATTCCTTCTTCCTCTCCTCTTCCCTCCAATTCAAAAGTATCATCTAATTTCATCAAGTTCAAAGATATAAAAATTACACAGAAAACTGAAGAGGTTTCCAGTAGATTGCAACTCAATGTTTTTTGTTTGTTTGTTTGTTTTTAAATTTTGGGCTTTTTCATGTTGTCATATGGGGGGAAAATTATTTGTTTTTTGTTTGTTTTGTTTTGTTTTGGCACTCATTTTTCTTTATACACATCTCTAAATTCCATCTCTCCCTTGAGTAGCTTCTTGGCCAGGAAGATAGTTTTTACAGGCTTGTGATCATTCTTAAACTCGAATTTGTTCCCCGACTTCGCAGGGCTGACAGTTTCCTCTACCTGTCTGAGCATGAATACATTCACTACAACCAATTTGTTTCCCTTATTACCAACAGCAGGCACCATGGTCTCCACCACCAAATTAAATACAGCACTGCAGATGTTGCAGCTTATGAGGTTCAGGGCTACAATTTATCTTCTCTTCCCCCCTGGTGTTGTCAGAGCTGCCCTCCAATTCTCCACCCTTCAAAATTAGAGACAAATAGAATAACAGCTGCTGTTCCTGCTGCTCTGAATTATTCATGCCAGTTTAGCTTTAGCTTGGTCATGTTATTGGCCTTGTTTAATACCAAGGGAAACTGTTGGTCCTAGAGAGAGTTCCCAAAATATGAAGTTTTATAGGAATTTTAATGATGTTTCTTCAAAATTCTAGAAAAAGAAATCAAATGATTTTTAGGACTTTTTAAAAACAACAACAAAACTACTATTCTCAAAGAGTCCTTTCATTAACAATCCCATTTATGTCACATATTTGACATGTTTTCATTTGATCTCCACAAAAGCTCTCTAGGACCTATTTTAATGATTTGGAAACCGAGGTCCAGACAAGGAAAAGGGATTCTGTGAGACACACAGTTACTCAGGAGTAGAATCAGGAATCCCAGTGGAATCTTATGACTCAATTTTCAGGAGTTCCTATATGTCATTGTTTAAATTCAGCTGTATAACTCACCCATTTCTTTGACTTCAATTTGATTAATTTCAATAAGAATTTTTTTTTTTTTTTTTTGCTGAGGGAATTGGGGTTAAGTGACTTTCCCAGGGTCACACAACTAAAAGAATTATTATTAAAAGCGTATTCTATGTAATGTACAGAGCTAGTTACTGAGGACACAGAAGGCACAGCAACAACAAAAAATTAAGAAATCATGTCCTTAAGGAACTTATATTTCATTAAATGTTTATTATTTATTAAATGCTTTCTGTGCATTATCCTAAGTTATGGAAATACAAAAAGGCAAAAAACAGTCCCTGTCCTCAAGAAGCTTACATTCTAATGAGAGAGACAATGTTCAAACAAATATAAACAGAGCAAATTATGTACTGGATAAATAGGAAATAATTAAAAGAAGGAAAACATGGGAATTAAGAGGATTGAGGAAGACTTACTGTAGAAGGTGGGATTTTAGTTAGGACTTAAAAGAAGCCAAGGAAGTCAGTAGCTGGATCACAGAAGAGTGTTATAGGCATAAACTAGATTTTTTAAAAATCTAATAAACAGTACGGGTAGCTAGGTGGCCCTGAGGATGGAGCACTAGCCCTGAAGTCAGGAGGACCCGAATTGGAATCTGGTCTCAGACGCTTAACACTTCCTAGCTGTGTGACCCTGGGCTAGTCACTTAAGCCCAATTTCCTCAGCAAAAACAAAATAAACAAACAAAAAACTAAGAAACAACGCTCCCTCCTGTCCCCCCACCTCCCCACCCCAGAACCAAACAGCAATAACAAAAACACCACCACAGACACAAAAAAGATGCTGCTGTTGTTCATCTTTCATTCTTGAAGAGAATCAATGATATTATACAGGTTATGTAAGTGTCCTGTAAGTGAATTTCACTTTCAAAAAAATAAAGACAAGTATAAAGAGTTTTAGTAAAGTCTCCTATAGAAGGCAATATCTGTGCTAATCCTTGATAGTAGCTAGGTATTCCAAGCGGTAACTATCAAGAGAAAGAAAATTACAGGCATGAGGGGACTACCTGGCAACATTAGAGAAATAGGAAATGAAATATGTCCTAGGTTAGTTTGACTGGAATATAGAGTAATGTAAAGTCAACATATGTATCTGACTATAAAATTAACTCCCAATCTGAAGAGTAAGTTATGGGAATGTGTATCCAAAGAGTTTCCCTCCTCTCTCAATACCTACAAAACTTTGTTTACAATTAATTCCTCCAAATCCTTTCATGAGTGGGTTACCATGTTTTGATTTTTTTTCTCCTATTGTTTTCCAGTTTTCTAACATAACTCTTAAACACTGCCAGATTTCATTCTGCTGTTGGCTAGACTTCAGTGATAAGCAGTGTGATCTCCACAGATAAAGGCAACCTAGAAAATTAGATTTTATCTTCTGCCAAGAAACCTTAGACTTTTCACCCCTAAACATTATAGAGCCTCTGCCTTTACTTTTTTCTACATTAGCTTCTAAAGCTTTATGCTAATGAAGTACAATGCTTGGCATGAAAAAAACTCAAAGTGGAGGGACTTGTTTTCAAAAATAGAACTTCTGACAAATTAAACAAAACTAAGAGAAGAAGTAGGATACATGTTGGGCAGCCAACTGCTGTTGATAGTGCATTATTAATCTCTACCATGGACGAGCATAGATCCAAAATAATCTCACTCTCACTTTTATATGTTGAGTTTTAAGAAAAGCTGCAATAACGATTGATCCACCTTTTCTTAAAACTCAACATTACCATTCATTCCCAACTGTTCATCACAAATGTTTCAAAACTCTGTTCACACTACTAATGTTAAAAAGAATTGACAGAAAGTATACCAATTACAATTAGGAATTATGAGCCTTTTTGAAGTATTGGGTGATTTATGCTATCATTGAACACCTAGGATTATTTGCTATTTTACAATCTCTTTGTCTGTCTCTCTGTGAGCTTCTCTATGTTTCTCTGTTCCTCTCTCTTACTCTCTCTCCCCGCCTTTTATTCCACCAGAGATTATCATTTCTTATTGAACAGCTTGCAAGACTTTTGTCTTTCTTAACCTTCAACAATAGATACTATTTTGAGAAAATTGAAAAAGTAAATCAAATGGTCACTTAGATTTGTCAGATTGTTTTCAAGGGAGTATCATAAAGTATTTCCTGTTGTTCAGGAATTAGACTAAAAATAGGCCTTCTTGGTGAAGGCAGATTCTGGACTTTAGTGTTTGAAGGGAACATAGCAACCATTTAGTTCATTCTCTTTTTATAGGAGAGAAAACTAGGTGCATAAAAATATTAATTGATTTGCCCAAGGTCACACTAAGTAATAGCATAGAATTTTTAAAGACTGGATGTTTCTACTCTACCCAGTCTTGAATGCAGGGGCTACTCAGAGATGAATTTTACTTCTAGGATTTACTTGCTGTATTTCTGACTGGGCCTGTTTTGCCTCTACTTTGGCAACTTGATCCTCCCCACCCTTTTCTCAGGAGCTCACCATATCATTCAGACTTAATGCAAAACCATAGTTGACCTAGTTCACTGTAACTTAAAACTTTGTAGTTCAAGAAAGCCACTAGTCTTAGCCTCTCAGGTAGCTGGGATTACAAATATCTGCTACCATGGCCAGGCAGAACTGGGCTTTGAAACATCTAATTCAAAATGCAATTTTTTTATTTCATTATGCACCTGGATATGTGGAGAAATTTGTATTAACAAACAAATCTCTCCAAAATTCATATTCAAATATCTGGTCACAAAGACACAAGTAGATGTGTACCTATTTAAATCTTATCCATGAATTACACTAGCTCACATTTCTTAGTATGCTCTTTTATTATAGCAATCTATCAGTTTCTTTTCCTCCTCCTCCTCCTCCTCTTCTTCCTCCTTCTCCTCCTCTCCTCCTCTTCCTCCTCCTCTTTCTTCTCCTCCTCCTTCTTCTTTTTCTTTTTCTCCTCCTCTTCCTCCTCCTTCTTTTTTCTTCTTTTTCTTCTCTTCTTCATTCTCTTCATCCTTCTCTTCCTCCTCTTCTTTCTCTTCCTCTTCTCCTTTTTATTAGTTATTATTAGTATCTACATCTTACAAGTAAGGAAATTAAAGGTCATATTATTGACAAGCATTGAACTAGTACTTGAATCCAGGTGTCTTAATCTAAATGCAGTACTCTTTTTTTTTTTTTTTTCTTGGCCCATTTCCTCTTAGCACTGGGTTTAGACAAAGCATAGATTTAAAATAGCTGTTGTTATGAGATCTATGAACATTCCAGTTTCTGTGGGTAATCAATTTATGACCAGAATTAATTCACTTAGCCTCAATGATCCTAAATTTCCTCAGGTGTAAGAGATGTAATAAAAAAAAATCTGATTTCTAGGGTCAATTCATAGGGTCAAATATCAGCAGCTAAATGGTATCCAGTCCAGTCCTCTAATTTCATAGAAGAAGAAGCTGAGGACTAGTAAGATTAAATGAGGAAACTATGTATTTACTCCATGTTTTTACATCAGCTGTGCCTTATTCCTAGAATGTACTTCTTTCTTACTTCTGCCTCATAGGATCTCTCATTTCCTTCAGGCTGCAGCTCAAGCATACTGGCTATGTGAAGCTTTTCCTGATCTTCACAACTGCCACTGCCCACCCTTTCTAACTAATTTTTATTTAACTGCTTTGTACTTGTATTTATTCTATTTATGCATATATATATATATACTATCTGGTCTGATTTTGGTCTGATTTGATCAGATTTTTTTTATTACATCTCTTACACCTGAGGAAATTTAGGATCATTGAGGCTAAGTGAATTAATTCTGGTCATAAATTGATTACCCATAGAAACTGGAATGTTCATAGATCTCATAACAACAGCTATTTTAAATCTATGCTTTGTCTAAACCCAGTGCTAAGAGGAAATGGGCCAAGAAAAAAAAAGAGTATATATTCTATTTATTCTATTTATGCATATATATATATATGCATAAATAGGTAACATACATTCAAAGTTCTATAAATATTATCATATAATGATTTCCTTTATTGTCTTTAGACATTTTAGAACATTGCAAAATACATAGTAAAAACTTAACAAATTTGTTTGATTTGATTGATTAATTGATTATCTGGGGACATACAGATAATGTGGTAAAAGCTACATTGGATTTGATGTGGTAAGATTTTCACTAATTACAGCAAAGGATAATTGAAGATTATCAAATAAGATGATATACTTAAAAGTACTTTGTAATTATTAGGAGCAAAATAAATGTTGATGTATTATTTCTATGGGTGTGAGGGATAATTATTTGTATTATTTTTGTATTATTTCAAACTCCAGAATAGTTGGTGCTCAATAAATGATTATTGAAAGTATGAATGAAAGAATGAACAGGTGTATATATCAACTACTACAATAAGTCATTTATATTAAAAGAGCGAAAGGAAGAATACTGCAAAGTTGACAAAGGACAGTCATTCATTAATTCATCGATTTATTCAGCAAATTAGTATTAAACATATATCACACAGTGAACACTTTGCTAGACACCAGAAGAGGTAAAAGGTTAAGATAGGACACAGTCTTTGTTACCTAGAGGACACAGTCTTTGTTACCTAGTGGAATAAGACATGAACATAGGTACCAAGCACATATATGAGAGAGGTATTAAATTGCAAAATGTTAAGTCCAATTCATGCATGCTGAAGACTTATGAAGTCGAATTAATTTCAGTATAAGTCGAATATCTGCTAATACACAATAATAAAAAGAAATTCCCAGAGTAAAATTACAGCCCTGACACTTTAAAGACCACAGAATTATTGTAGAAGACCCAGAAATACATTACTATATCCCCAATTTTACAGATGAGAAAACTATGTCCAAAATAGATTAAATGACTTTTTTAAAAGACATGCAGTAAGAGCTAAGACTGAAACCCAGGACTGAAACCCAGATTCTCTAACCCCCAAACCAAAACCTCATTATAGGTATGTGGTCATGTGCAAATTAATACATTTCACTGATGCTTTGTTTTCTCATGTACAAAATAGAAATAATTCTTCCCTACATACCTCACAGTGTCCTGGAGAAAGCCACTTGTTAACCTTTATGTACTATAGGAATTGAAATCACTATTAATTCTGAGTGGCTAACATTGTTTTTATAGCATTTTATTTTTCTAAATTTATGAAAAGATAGTTTTCAACATTTACCTTTGCAAAACCTTATGTTTCAATTTTTTTTTTTCCTCTTCTCTTGCTTCCCCTTTCCAAGACAGCAAGGAATCCAATTATGTTAAGCAAGTGCAATTCTTTTAAACATATTTCCATATTCATCATGCTGAGCAAAAAAAAAAAAAAAATCAGATCAAAAAGGAAAAAAAAAAAACAAACGAGGAAGGGAAAAAAACCAAGCAAATAAATAAAAACCAAAAAAGATGAAAATACTATGCTTTGATTCAATCTCCATAATTCTCTCTTTCCATCACAAGTCTATTGGAGGGACTTCCGGCCAAGATGGCGGAGAGGAAATACACTTCTGTGTAATCTCCGTGTTTTTCTCTCACTATTCATTTCATTTCATGCCTCTGAATTAATGCTCGACTGAAAAAAAAAACCATACAATTACTTACCAAGAGAAACCATCCTTGAGACTCGTCAAGAAAGGTCTGTTTTTGCGCGAGGGTGGGGACGGTATTTGGAAGCAGTCTGCGGGCAGCAGCGGCAACCAGAGCACAGATAGCAGCTCAGAACCGGTGGAGCGGAAAGGGGGTAGGACGCGATCGCAGCCGTCTCTGCGGTGAGAGCTTTGCTATAGGAGCAAGTCAGCAGCCCAGCAGAGAAGCTAAAAACACCGGAGTGAAGAATACAATCCCAAACAGCTGGAGTTTCTCGGGACCTGGCCACCCCTCCCCCACAGTGTCTTAGCCCGCTCGGATCTCAGAGCGCTCGGATCTCAGTGCGCAGGCGCCATAGCACAGTAGGACCTGTGCCTCACGAATACCCTGCCCCTCCCCCAAAGAAAGCAGCCTCCATTCAAGGGGTTTTTTTTTCCTTCTGTTTCTTTGATAGTTTGTCTTTGATAAATAGACAGAATGAGCAAGAAACTGAAAAAGAATTTAACCCTGGACAGCTTTTATACAGATAAAGAGCAGACTCCAAACCCTGAGGAGACTAAAAACAAACAGTCCCCAGGTGAATCCCCGAAGGAAGAGACCTTATGTCCCTCAGCACAGATGAATCTCATGGAGGAAATTAAAAAGGCTCTCACAAGGGAGCTAGAAGAAAAATGGGAAAAGGAGAGGGAGGCTCTGCAAAAGGAGAGGGAGGCTTGGCAAAAGAGCCTGGAGAAGTCAGTTAAAGAGAGAGTGGATAAAGAAACCAAATCCTTGAAAAATAGGATTAGTGAACTGGAAACAGAAAACAGCTCTCTAAAAAACAAAATTGGCGAAATGGAAAAAAATTCCACAGAACAAAAGAACTCAATTGGACAATTAGAAAAAGATCTTAAAAAAGTGAGTGAAGAAAATACCTCACTGAAAATCAGGGTCGAACAATTGGAATTGAATGACTCGAGGAGACAAGAAGAATCAGTCAAGCAAATCCAAAAAAATCAAACAATGGAAAAGGATGTGAAATACCTTCTGGGGAAGACAACAGACCTGGAAAACAGATCCAGGAGAGACAACCTGAGAATCATCGGACTTCCAGAAAAGTATGATGAAAAAAAAAAGCCTGAACACTATCTTCCAGGAAATTATCAAAGAGAACTGCCCAGAAGTCATAGAAACAGAAGGTAAAATAGACATTGAAAGAATTCATCGATCCCCTACTGAAAGGGATCCTAAAATCAAAACACCAAGGAATATAGTGGCCAAATGCCAGAACCCTCAGGCAAAGGAAAAAATACTGCAAGCGGCTAGAAAAACCCAATTCAAGTATCAAGGAGCCACAATAAGGATCACCCAGGATCTGGCAGCATCCACATTAAAGGATCGAAGGGCCTGGAATATGATATTCCGAAAGGCTAAGGAACTTGGTATGCAACCAAAAATAACTTACCCAGCGAGATTGAGCATCTTTTTCCAGGGAAGAAGATGGACATTCAACGAAATAAGCGAATTTCATCTATTTCTGATGAAAAAGCCAGAACTTAACAAAAAATTTGATCTACAAGCACAGAACTCAAGAGAAATCTAAAAAGGTAAAGATTAATCTTGGGAACTATATTTCGGCTGTAAAGATGTATAAAGAATACATGTATACCTTGTTCTAGAAACTAGTTGTGGAAAGGACATTGTACTAGAAAAAAGGGAAAGTGGGGGTACTACATTTCATGAAGAGGCAAAGAAAACCTAGTAAATCTGAGAGAAAGAATGGAGAGGAATGAAAATAGTGAGTATTTTACTGCTTTCAGAATTGGCAGTAAGAGAAGAATTTTAGACATATTCAATCTATGGTGAAACTTCTCCCACCTCATTGAAAAGTGAGAAGGGAAAAGTGAAAAAGGAAGGAATAAGCTAAGTGGAAGGGAATACGGTAACTGGGAGGGAAAGGGGTAAGTTGGGGGGGGGAACTCTAAGGGGGGGAGGGATACTGAAAAAGGGAGGGCTGTGAGAAGCAAGGGGAGCTCACAAGCTTAATACTGGGAAGGGGGTAAGGGAGGGGGTAAGGGAGTAAGAAGGGAGAAAAGCATAAACCGGGGTTAACAAGATGGCAAGTAATACAGAATTGGTCATTTTAACCATAAATGTGAACGGGTAAACTCCTCTATAAAGAGGAAGCTGTTAGCAGAATGGATTAAAAGCCAGAATCCTACAATATGTTGTATACAGGAAACACACCTGAAGCGGGGTGATACATGCAGGTTAAAGGTAAAAGGTTGGAGCAAAATCTACTATGCTTCAGGTGAAGCCAAAAAAGCAGGGGTAGCCATCCTGATCTCAGATCAAGCTAAAGCAAAAATTGATCTAATCAAAAGAGATAAGGAAGGGCACTATATCTTGCTAAAGGGTAGAATGAATAATGAAGAAGTATCTATATTAAATATATATGCACCAAGTAGTGTAGCATCTAAATTCCTAAAAGAGAAATTAAGAGAGCTGCAAGAAGAAATAGACAGTAAAACTATAATAGTGGGAGATCTCAACCTTGCACTCTCAGAATTAGATAAATCAAACCACAAAATAAATAAGAAAGAAGTCAAAGAGATAAATAGAATACTAGAAAAATTAGATATGATAGATCTCTGGAGAAAATGTAATGGGGACAGAAAGGAGTACACCTTCTTTTCAGCAGTTCATGGAACTTATACAAAAATTGATCATATATTAGGACATAAAAACCTCAAACTCAAATGCAGTAAGGCAGAAATAGTGAATGCATCCTTTTCAGACCATGATGCATTGAAAATTACATTCAATAAAAAGCCACAGGAAAGTAGACCAAAAAATAATTGGAAACTAAATAATCTCATACTAAAGAATGATTGGGTGAAACAGCAAATTATAGACATAATTAATAACTTCATCCAAGAAAATGATAATAATGAGACATCATACCAAAATGTATGGGATGCAGCCAAAGCGGTAATAAGGGGAAATCTCATATCTCTAGAGGCCTATTTGTATAAAATAGAGAAAGAGAAGGTCAATGAATTGGGCTTGCAACTAAAAATGCTAGAAAAGGAACAAATTAAAAACCCCCAATCAAACACTAAACTTGAAATTCAAAAAATAAAAGGAGAGATCAATAAAATTGAAAGTAAAAAAACTATTGAATTGATTAATAAAACTAAGAGTTGGTTCTATGAAAAAACCAACAAAATAGACAAACCCTTAGTAAATCTGATTAAAAAAAGGAAAGAGGAAAATCAAATTGTTAGTCTTAAAAATGAAAAGGGAGAACTCACCACTAACGAAGAGGAAATTAGAGCAATAATTAGGAGTTACTTTGCCCAACTTTACGCCAATAAATTCGACAACTTAAATGAAATAGAAGAATACCTCCAAAAATATAGCTTACCTAAACTAACAGAGGAAGAAGTAAATATCCTAAACACTCCTATCTCAGAAAAAGAAATAGAACAAACTATCAATCAACTCCCTAAGAAAAAAACCCCAGGACCAGATGGATTTACATCTGAATTCTATCAAACATTTAAAGATCAATTAACTCCAATGCTAAATAAACTATTTGAAGAAGTAGGGATTGAAGGAGTCCTACCAAACTCCTTTTATGACACAGATATGGTACTGATACCTAAACCAGGTAGGCTGAAAACAGAGAAAGAAAATTATAGACCAATCTCCCTAATGAATATTGATGCTAAAATCTTAAATAAAATATTAGCAAAAAGATTACAGAAAATCATCCCCAGGATAATACACTATGACCAAGTAGGATTTATACCAGGAATGCAGGGCTGGTTCAATATTAGGAAAACTATTAACATAATTGACTATATCAACAACCAACCAAACAAAAACCATATGATCGTTTCAATAGATGCAGAAAAAGCATTTGATAAAATCCAACAGCCATTCCTAATAAAAACACTTGAGAGCATAGGAATAAAAGGACTTTTCCTTAAAATAGTTAGGAGCATATATTTTAAACCTTCAGTAAGCATCATATGCAATGGGGAAAAACTGGAACCTTTCCCGGTAAGATCTGGAGTGAAGCAAGGTTGCCCACTATCACCATTATTATTCAATATTGTATTAGAAACACTGGCCTCTGCAATAAGAGTCGAGAAAGAGATTAAAGGAATTAGAGTAGGCAATGAGGAAACCAAACTATCACTCTTTGCAGATGATATGATGGTATACCTAGAAAACCCCAGAGATTCTACTAAAAAGCTATTAGAAATAATTCATAATTTTAGCAAAGTAGCAGGATACAAAATAAATCCCCATAAATCCTCAGCATTCTTATACACCACCAACAAAATCCAAGAGCAAGAGATACAAAGAGAAATTCCATTCAAAATAACTGTTGATAGCATAAAATATTTGGGAATCTACCTACCAAAGGAAAGTCAGGAATTATATGAGCAAAATTACAAAAAAGTTTTCACACAAATTAAGTCAGACTTAAATAATTGGAAAAATATTAAGTGCTCTTGGATAGGCCGAGCAAATATAATAAAGATGACAATACTCCCTAAACTAATCTATTTATTTAGTGCTATACCAATCAGACTTCCAAGAAAATATTTTAATGATTTAGAAAAAATAACAACAAAATTCATATGGAACAATAAAAAGTCGAGAATCTCAAGGGAATTAATGAAAAAAAAATCAAATGAAGGTGGTCTAGCTGTACCTGATCTAAAATTATATTATAAAGCAGCAGTCACCAAAACCATCTGGTATTGGCTTAGAAATAGATTAGTTGATCAGTGGAAAAGGTTAGGTTCACAAGACAGAATAGTCAACTATAGCAATCTAGTGTTTGACAAACCCAAAGATTCTAAATTTTGGATAAGATTTCATTATTTGATAAAAACTGCTGGGATAACTGGAAATTAGTATGGCAGAAATTAGGCAAGGACCCACACTTAACACCACATACCAAGATAAGATCAAAATGGGTCCATGACCTAGGCATAAAGAACGAGATTATAAATAAATTAGAGGAACATAGGATAGTTTATCTCTCAGACTTGTGGAGGAGAAAGAAATTTGTGACCAAAGATGAACTAGAGACCATTACCAATCACAAAATAGAAAATTTTGATTATATCAAATTAAAAAGCCTTTGTACAAACAGAACGAATGCAAACAAGATTAGTAGGGAAGTAACTAACTGGGAAAACATCTTTACAATTAAAGGTTCTGATAAAGGCCTCATTTCCAAAATATATAGAGAACTGACTCAAATTTATAAAAAATCAAGCCATTCTCCAATTGATAAATGGTCAAAGGATATGAACAGACAATTTTCAGATGAAGAAATTGAAACTATTACCACTCACATGAAAGAGTGTTCCAAATCACTATTGATCAGAGAAATGCAAATTAAGACAACTCTGAGATATCACTACACTCCTGTCAGATTGGCTAAGATGACAGGAAAAAACAATGATGAATGTTGGAGGGGATGCGGGAAAACGGGGACATTGATGCATTGTTGGTGGAGTTGTGAACGAATCCAGCCATTCTGGAGAGCGATCTGGAATTATGCCCAAAAAGTTATCAAACTGTGCATACCCTTTGATCCAACAGTGTTTCTATTGGGCTTATACCCCAAAGAGATACTAAAAAAGGGAAGGGGACCTGTATGTGCCAAAATGTTTGTAGCAGCCCTGTTTGTAGTGGCTAGAAACTGGAAAATGAATGGATGCCCATCAATTGGAGAATGGCTGGGTAAATTGTGGTATATGAATGTTATGGAATATTATTGCTCTGTAAGGAATGACCAGCAGGATGAATACAGAGAGGCTTGGAGAGACCTACATGGACTGATGCTAAGTGAGATGAGCAGAACCAGGAGATCATTATACACTTCGACAACGATATTGTATGAGGATGTATTCTGATGGAAGTGGATTTCTCTGACAAAGAGACTTAACTGAGTTTCATTGGAGAAATGATGGACAGAAACAGCTACACCCAAAGAAGGAATACTGGGAAATGAATGTGAACTATTTGCATTTTTGATTTTCTTCCCGAGTTATTTTTACCTTCTGAATCCAATTCTCCCTGTGCAACAAGAGAACTGTTTGGTTCTGCAAATATGTATTGTATCTAGGATATACTGCAACATGTTTAGCATATATAGGACTGCTTGCCATCCTGGGGGCGGGAGAAGGGAGGGAGGGGGAAAAAACGAAACATAAGTGATTGCAAGGGATAATGTCGTGTAGAAATTATCCTGGCATGGATTCTGTCAATGCGAAGTTATTATTAAATAAAAAATAAAATTTATTATTAAAAAAAAAAAAAAAAAAAAAAAAAAACACAAGTCTATTGGAATTGTCTTGAATCACCTCATCATTGAAAAGGTGGCTAACATGCTCAGATACTATTCTGGAAATTTGTAAATATTGCAAATGTTAGAAAAGCTAGGTTATGAATTGATAAGTCTTTGTGTCTTTAAATTTGAGCAAGAAAAAGTTCCCATTTGTCATGTGTTCCCACTCTGTTTTTTAGCTCCCCCTTATGTTGTCTCTCCATATTGAAATGTAAGCTCCTAAAGAGTATAGATTGTTTTGTTTCCTTATCCCTGAATCTTCAGCACTTTATGTTCTACCTATCTATTTATCATCCAAGTTTCTAGCTTATCTATCTTTTGAATGAATTACAACGAAAGAAGAGATTTTTTGAAATTTAGTCAAACTCTAGTCTGCTTTTTTTTTTTCTGGGTGGATTGATTAGCCCCTATTTGGAATAATTATTAAAATCTGAAGTCTGTTTATTAGAAAGTGATTACATATTGATAGCAAGATTGTCTTCTGCTTTGATGGGCACATATACTTCCTGTAGCTAGGAAATACAGATTTCTCAGGTTGAATAACTTATTCTCCTGACACTGGTAAATCCTGTCAGGAAGGGCAACATTTAGTGTTCATTAATTTTTTTGTTTTGTTTTTGGCCAGAAAGGTTCTTGAAGACAAAGATCCGAACATCAATAGTCAAAACAGTTATGCCACAAAAAGGAAGAAATCTTTAAAAAACAACTTGTGTGAGCATATTGGCAAAAATATTCATTTTATTTTTATATCTTTAAAATGATGTTCTATAGTTATAAAATGATTAAGAATTTTGTGTCTGGGTACAGGAAAACAAGTTCAAATTTCATCTCATACATCTATTAATTCTGTGACCATCTTTGAGCAAGCCAACCATCCAGAACCTCAGGGTATACTTTGAGATTTTTTTTTTTAACAAGAAATAGCTACTTATTTGCATAGATATAATTATTGAGCCTATATGTATTTATGGATAAAATTCAGAATCAGTTCAATAGAAATATATTAATCATACTAAGATAAAATGGTAAAACAAATCAATACGTAAATTGGATTAAAGGATTGAACCTAGAAATTTTTTTTATTCAACATCTAATTTGATCCTGTCGGTTTATATATGGGAAAACTGAGGTCAAAGGGAAGTAGTGACTTGGACAATGTTACATATCCAGTAAGTAGCAGATTTGAGATTTGAACCAAGAACTTTAGATTCTTCTTTTTTTCTGATCTTGTATTTAATTTTTAATTTTTAAATTTATTTTTGAGGATTATACATGTACATTTCTTTTTAAAAATATATTTCCTTATGAATCATATTGGGAATCAGAATGAAAGGGAAAAACTACAAGAGAAAAATAAACAGAAGAAAAAGGAAAAAAGTGAACATATCATGTGCTGGTTTAATTCAATATCCATAGTTCTCTGTCTGGATACAGATGGTGTTTTCTATTCAAAATTTATTGGGATTGCCTTGGATCATTAAGCACTGAGAAGAACCAAATCTGTCACGCTTTATTATCACACAATCTTTCTGATGCTCTGTACAATGCATTCCTGGTTCTGCTTGTTTTGCTTAGCATCAGTGCATGTAAATTTTTCCAGGTCTTTCTAAAATCAGCTTGTTCATCATTTTTATGGAATAATAATATTCCATTACCTTCATATACCACAACTTATTCAGTCATTCTCCAAATGATGGCTATCTACTCATTTTCCAATTCTTTTCCACTATAAAAAGAGCTGCTAAAAACATTTTTGCACATGCAAGTCCTTTTCCCTCTTTTATGATTTTTTTTGGGATGCAGACCCAGTAGTGGCACTGCTAGATCAAAGTGTATGTATAATTTTATGATCTTTGGTTCTTAATTTCCTGCCTACTATACCTGAAAGTGTTTATAAACATGGCTCTGAATAACTTTGCCTCATTTTTAGACTTATAATGAATGCAACACAATTCTAATATCATTTGGGAAGGAAAGTGAAGATGCTTATCTACAGGTGAATTTGAAGAATCCTTGATTTGGAATCAGGAAAATCTGAGACCATATCAGAGCTCTGACAATTGTTCCCTGAGTGACTTTTTGCATGTAACATAACCTTTCTGGGTCTTGACTTCATCTGTAAGATGGAGACTAGGCTAGATGATCTTTGTGATACCTTCTAATTCTAAATCTCTGCTTCAATAGTCACTCAGACTTTTCCTGGAATATATAGGCAAGAATCAAAATTGCTGACCATTGTCCATCCACATACATGAAATGGATTTTTACATTAGGAGCTGCCCAGAGGTCTGCCCTATCAACTCATAATAAACAGACAAGCAAGCTAACAACATAAAAATGAAATAAGTGGAGCAAGAATAAAATGCTGGGGGTGTGTTATTGGTTGTTTTGTTTAACTTACATAAATTGTCATATTGCATTTTGTGCTTCATGTAAAGAAAATTAAAAAGACAATGGGTATGACCTGGTGTGGATTTTCTTGATGCAAATTTTAATTTGAATTTCCACATGTTGGTAGATCCATAATATCCTGTAATTCCATAGGATGATAGATTTAGAGGTGGAAACTCATTAGTGTGGGCACTGACTCTCTTGGAATGAATCTAAATTTTTTATGGTATTACCATCTTGTGTATCTCTTGTTATAAACCACTCCAACAAACATCTAATTTGATATGCTGAATTACTTTCTGTGGATTTTTAAATATTTTATAACTACTCAAACAAAATTCAAGATGTCCATCTTTAACACCTTATTTTCTAGGCATGACCAACCCACCTATATTTTCTTGTTGATGTCTTTCTTTTTTTGATACTATATCTTGCCTGTTTATATAGCTACTCTTCATCTTTCTCATTCCAATCTCATTAAAATTAGATAATATTTGTAAAACACTTAATACAATGTCTAGCCCATAGTAGACACTTAATAAATGTTTCTCTCCACCATTCTTTGGACAACACACAATTTTGATTCTTTTGAGATTCTGGTGCTCAAATTTGTAGTCATATAACCTCCTACAAGAATACTGTTGCTAACAAACTGGGAAAACATTTTCACAGTTAAAGGTTCTGATAAAGGCCTCATTTCCAAAATATATAGAGAACTGACTCAAATTTATAAGAAATCAAGCCATTCTCCAATTGATAAATGGTCAAAGGATATGAACAGACAATTTTCAGAGGATGAAATTGAAACTATTACCACTCATATGAAAGAGCGTTCCAAATCATTATTGATCAGAGAAATGCAAATTAAGACAACTCTGAGATACCACTACACACCTGTCAGATTGGCTAAGATGACAGGAAAAAATAATGATGAATGTTGGAGGGGATGAGGGAAAACTGGGACACTAATGCATTGTTGGTGGAGTTGTGAACGAATCCAACCATTCTGGAGAGCAATCTGGAATTATGCCCAAAAAATTATCAAATTGTGCATACCCTTTGATCCAGCAGTGTTTCTATTGGGCTTATATCCCAAAGAAATACTAAAGAAGGGAAAGGGACCTGTATGTGCCAAAATGTTTGTAGCAGCCCTGTTTGTAGTGGCTAGAAACTGGAAAATGAATGGATGCCCATCAATTGGAGAATGGCTGGGTAAATTGTGGTATATGAATGTTATGGAATATTATTGTCCTGTAAGAAATGACCAGCAGGATGAATACAGAGAGGACTGGCGAGACTTACATGAACTGATGCTAAGTGAAATGAGCAGAACCAGGAGATCATTATACACTTCGACAACGATATTGTATGAGGACGTATTTTGATGGAAATGGATTTCTTTGACAAAGAGACCTGAGTTTCAATTGATAAATGACGGACAAAAGCAGCTACACCCAAAGAAAGAACACTGGGAAACGAATGTGAACTATCTGCATTTTTGTTTTTCTTCCCGGGTTATTTATACCTTCTGAATCCAATTCTCCCTACGCAACAAGAGAACTGTTCGGTTCTGCAAACATATATTGTATCTAGGATATACTGCAACATATCCAACATATAAAGGACTGCTTGCCATCTAGGGGAGGGGGTGGAGGGAGGGAGGAGGGAAAAAAAAATCGGAACAGAAACGAGTGTCAATATAAAGTAATTATTAAATAAAAATTAAATTTAAAAAAATAAATAAATAAAAATAAAAATAAAAAGACCTTTGTTATAGAAAAAAAAAAAGAATACTGTTGCTAAAAAGATGGAATTTTTGGCAAGTGAACAGTAATATAACTAAAATAAAGGTACTTGGATCCTTTTTAATTTTCCTTGGCCCATACACATGAGCCTCATTTGTGCCCTAATATTCATCACTTCAAAGATCCTTGAATTCAATAGGAATGGTGAAACCTTTATGGATGCAGATGGTAACCCTTCTCTGCTTTAGTAGACAGTTTAATGAGTTACCATGGCCAAAATTTCATCAAAATCTCTGATGAAAAGCCTCTGATCACTAATGAGTATGGATATTTATGAAACAAAAAACCTAATACATTGGACAATACTGGAAAGCTAAAAGGAAAAAAAAGGAAAAATATGTCACCAAAATGATAGATGGGGATACACTATACACATGAATATGCATGATATAGCTAGCATTTATATAGCATTTAAGTTTGCAAAGCTTTTTACAATTTTTTTTCTTTTTATCCTCACAAGAATCTTAAGAGGTAGATGCTATTATTTTACCTATTTTACAGATGAAGAAACTGAGGCTGAGAAAGGTAAGTGATTTGCCCAGGATCAAATATCTTATATGTGTGTTTAGAAAAAAGACAGAAATAGAGAAAGATTCAAATATTCATTTCACTGAATGTAAATTATTTGCATTTTTGTTTTTCTTCCCCGGATTATTTTTACCTTCTGAATCCAATTCTCCCTGTGCAACAAGAGAATTGTTCGGTTCTGCACACATATATTGTATCTAGGATATACTGCAACATATTTAACACATATAGGATTGCTTGCCATCTAGGGGAGGGTGTAAAGGGAGGGAGGGGAAAAATTGGAACAGAAGTGAGTGCAAGGGATAATGTTGTAAAAAAAATTACCCTGGCATGGGTTCTGTCAATAAAAAGTTATTATTAAAAAAAACACAAATATTCATTTCACTATCTCTATCTATCTACATATATTTATATATAATACCCATAAGTACATATCTACTATCCATCCATCCATCCAACCATCCATTCATCCATCCATATCTAGTATCTGTACATACATTGTACCTCCATTTTAGTACAGTTTTAAGCTATTGAAGCTTAATAGATTATATTTAAAAGTAATAATATATACATATACATGCACACATATGCATATACTTGTGTATATAAATATATGTATGTGCATCTCTATATATGCATGTATATACATATATATATATACATATATATCCCTGATTCTACTCTAAATGATGTAGAAGGATACACTATGCCATATATTGTAAGAGTATTTATTTATTCCGTGCTTTTGTATACTATTAATAGTGTGATAGGTAACAGTATAAATGAAGATGATATGATAAATAGTTCTTTTTTATAAATAGGCCTCCATATGTCACCATATATCTTTCTTGACCTTCTTTCCTACGGCCCACTAATCAATTCCATGGAATAGAATTGGACTGCAATGCTCTTGATGCTGCTGATATATTTGTCTTTTGTTCCTAGTGATCTGTACACACTGGGTTGTAAGCACCAGATGGTTCCTTGGATTTGTTTAATGATTTCCAAAGGTTAGAGACAATTGGATCTTCCTGACTGCCACTCAGATGAAAGTGAAGTATGTTAAGACTTTCCATAGTTCCAATAAGAACCAATTTTGACCTGTTATCCCTATAAAAAGACTGGAGGGAATTCCTCTGTCCTTGTGAGATGACCAGTGTGCATTTGTATCTATGTTCAATTTGGGACCTACATGCTTTTTGTTAATCCAGATACCACATTTATGCAAATGGAATAGGCAAGAGGGGACTGCCCAAATCTATCATAACTGAAATCTACTGTGCATAGAGATGAAATGAAAGAGAGAAGGGTACCTCATGTACTCATTTAAGGTTCATTTCTCATCCAAACAGCATCACTTCAATAAGTAAGTGCACTTTAGTTCATTAAGTTTCATGCTTAATACATCCCTCTTTCCTCAGAATCTTGTTTAAAGAAAAACATTTGGACTAGTAATATGCGGATTGGACTTTAGGGTATCAATTTATAGTACTCTTTATCAGGGAGTTTCTTCCACATACATAGTAAAACATTTTTCTAAATCTCTCTTTGAGAATGGTTAACTTAATTACTATATTAACTGAAATACATGGAAGATATTTCCATTTTAAGACCTTGGACAGTACCTTTCATAGAGTAAACATATAATGCATTAAGAATTAATTCAGCTCTCTCTGGGTCTCAGTTTCTTCATTTGCAAAATGAGGGTTTTGGATTATCTCTATCATTTTCAAAAATCTATTACAAATTTATCTTCCTCTTTTCTTCTCTTTCTCTCTCTCCTCCTTTCTTTCTCTCTGAATTTATGCCTCTCTCTCTCTCTCTCTCTCTCTCTCTCTGTTTCTCTCTCTCTCTTTCTCTCTCTCACACACACACCCACACACCCACACACCTACACACCTACCCATACCCCCAAAAAACATTTATACATAAACATAGTCAGCCTAGGATAACATAAAATGAAAGACTGAAAAGTATTAACTATATGATCAAAAGACTTCAGGGTCAAATCCCAGATTCCAACCTTAGTGTCTGGTGATGAACCACACATTCAATCTCCCTGAGACGCAGTTTGTAATTTATCAAATGAAAATGATAATTCTTTCCCTACATACTTCATAGGGCTATTATGATCCTAGCACTTTACATAAATGAGTTGCCACTTACATTATTTCTTTTAGAGAAGATTTTGTAGGTTGAAAATATACATAAGTTTTAATTTGATTTAAGTAAAACATAAAGATAAAATAGACCCTCCAAAAGATTAAAAAAAAAAAACAGAAAAAATGATGTCCATTTAAAAAAACACACACACTCCCACTCCACTGATGTGTTTGTTTTTACAATCTATTCTGTGCATATCAAGATATTTCTCAGGAAGGCCGTTGAGAAGTATTTTTAGATGTTTATTTTGTGCTAAGCATTCTGGTAAACACTGAAGATCCACAAAATTAAAAACTATGGTCCTCATCCTCAAAGACTTTATATTCTAGGGGGGTGAAAGCATGTAAATAACTAAGTATAATAAACTTTAACATACTTAACATGTATGAGACCACCTGCCATCTAAGGGAGGGGGTAGAGAGAAGGAGGAGAAAAGTTGAAACAGAAGTTTTTGCAAGGGTCAATATTGAAAAATTATCCATGCATATGTTTTGTATATAAAAAGCTATAATAAAAAAGAAAAAAAATAACTAAGTATATTCAAGTTATATACAATATAACTGAAAGACATAGATCAGGAAAGAAGGCACAAGCAGCTAGGGGGACCAGAAAAACCTAGGATTTGAACAGAATCATCAAGAAAACAAAGCTGAGAGATTGGTACAAGTTAAGAAAGCATGTCCTTATCATAATCTTCAAGAATAATTAACATGAAGGCATAAAATTCTTAACAGATTTGTAGTTTGATTGGTATAAGGAACTCTTAGAGGGGATCTCACTGCTCAAATGCAGTTTTGGCATCTTTTCTGCACTTTTTGGTATTTTAAGAGTTTATTAGGGCACTGAAAAGTTAAAACTTGCTGTGATCCCAATCTAGTATGTGTCAGTCAGGATTTGAACACAGGATGCCTTCCAAGATTAGTTCTCATGTCACTATATCACAATGTTTCATACATAAATTATGATTTGTCAATTGTTGAAGCAAATATAATATACATTCATGAAATATTGTGCTTTATGCTTGTATATACATGGCTACAAAAGTTGGGTACACATGATTCTTTATTGAAGAATTGTTGATTAATTCAAAAGATCCTTGATTTCTTCAATGTAAGGGTTTCCTGCACTAATGTGAATAGTAATCTCTCCATGCTTTAGGAGACAGATTCAGGAATGCTGTATATGAAATTCATCACCTGCAGGTGATGAGCCTTAGGCATACAGCCCAAAACTGCAATATAACTAGCAATTCTTGTTTTGAGAGCAAATTCATTTGAGGAAGAGATGAGTCATAGAAGCAGGAATAGTTGCATCAATAAAGCAAGTGGCTAATTCCCCAGTGTGTCTGGCTGGCAACATTAAAATGTAACTAATGCTTCCTGATCCTCTACCTCATACCATGAGGTAGAAATAGAAGAAGGTTAAAAAAGAGATGTTGGCATAGGGTGGGGAAAAGCTGTAATGTGGAGCAGGAAAGCATAGAAAAAAGGAATCTGGGAAAGTTAGGTGATACTTCATCATTCTGCTAGAAAGTAGAATCATAAACTAGAGTAATGTGTAAGAGAAGGACTGCCTTCCCTGTTCCTGAAACTTTAGGGCAGTTTCCTAAATATCATACTTGTTATGGCTGTGAACCATTAGGTCCATAACTGAAGTGTTTCCAGTTTGCCTGGATCTTTCAAGTTTTAGACTTAGAGAACCTTGGATCACCTCCATATCATAGAGTAGTATCAGAGCAGGATGTGGCAGTTGGTGGTACAAGAGGTAGAGCACTGGACCTAGAGTCAGGAAGATTTAAATTCAAATCTAGCCTCAGATACTTATTAGCCATATAATTCTTGGCAAATCACTTAGTCTATATTAGCCTTAGTTTCCTCAGCTGTTAAATGGGGATAATAGCACCTATATTTCACGTTTGTTGTGAGGAGCAAATGAGACAATAACTCCAAAGTACTTAGCACAGTACCTGCCACATAGTACTAAATAAACATTAGCTTTTATTATCTATTATTTTTAAATGCAAAATTTAGAATCACTTGACACTGGGTGTCAGCCAATAGAGCCCACGTGGCATCCATTGATGAGCCCTCATTCTATATAACCAGACCCCATCTTTTCAAATCATACATCTCTTGAGACTTTTTGTGCCATAAGCTGCACATCATAATATTTTTTCTTGGTACTAAGCTGGTCTCTAAACCATGCCATCTCTACATTAACTGTTATGCCCAATCACCTTTTCCCAGAAATTTTCATTTGCTTTTGAAATATCTTGGGCTTTGATAAGTGAATTTTGCTTTATTCCTCCATGAAATCACTTTCTCTACCTCACTTCCTGAGTATCACAAAACATGATACTTAAAATACCCTCCTATCCTTCCAGTTTATGTATTCTTTCTCCTTTCCCCTTTTTCTCCTTTATGTATTTCTTTTGCAAACAGAGTATAATCTCTTTGAGGGAAGGGACTGCTTGGGGTTGCTTAGTGCTTAGCACAGTTCCTGGTTTGTTTGGGTTTTGTTGTTGTTCAGTCATTTCAGTTCTGCCCACCTCTTTATGATCCCCTCTTTTTTTGTTTTGTTTTTGTTTTGGCAAAGATACTGGAGTAGTTTGTAATTTCCTTCACCAATTCAAAATGAGGTGAGGCTGAGGAAACTGAGATAAAAAGTGGAAAATGACCTGCCCAGTATCACAGAACTACTAAGGTCTGGGGCCAGAATTGAACATAAAACATGAATCTTCCTCATTATAGGCCTGGCACTCCATCTACTGTTCTATCTAATTGCCCTCCTGCAATGTAGTAAGTGCTTAATAAATCATCCATCCATCTATCCATTTATCTCTCTCTCTCTCTTTCTCTCTCTCTCTCTTTCTCTCTCTCTCTCTCTCTCTCTCTCTCTCTCTCTCTCTCTCTCTCTCTCGATATATATATATGTGTATGTATATATATGTATATATATACATATATATGTGTATATGGATTCTCAAAATTAATTACTATACATGATAATCAATGGCCAGTCCATCAGCTCCATATTTTAGAGAATCCAAGGAGATTAGTAGCTGCAAAATATCTTTCAATCTTTGTCATATGTCTTTTTTTTAAGGATAGTGGGAAAGGAACATTTTATTTTTTCATTAAAGAATGAAATTCAAATGATTTTACATTCCAACTTTAGTTTTCAAGCCTAGCATATAGCCAAACTAGCATATAGTACAATTTTGCTGCTGTGGTTGTTGGGACAAATTGGCATCTGGTACATCAGACAAAAAAAAGGACTTTTCTATATTAAAAAGGATACCACAACTTAAAAATAATGAGTTTCATGTGTGTAGCTCATTTATAGTTAATTGCCACTAATTTATTCAGCTGAGATCCCTTGCAGTTTTCTATGATTAAAGGCCACAATGTTTAACTTGTCACTGAATTAGTCTGATATTGATATAAATGAGCTATAAAGTATGTCCATGATTGCTTCCTGAATAATATGAATGCATTTCTTTTTGTTAGTTGCTCAATAAAGAATGAAATATACCTGATCTTTGGGTTCTGCAGCAATCTTTTGCAGTTGGAGAATAAATGAAAGATGAAATTAATCAGCATCAACTGCATTTTCCACAAAGAAATTAAAAGTTTCACTGCTAATGAAGCTTATTTATTGCAAAGCAGCAGGAATAATGATGGAAGGTTTCAGGCTTCAAGTTAAGCCTAATGTAAATACATCTCAACCAATCAAAATGAGATATAACTAGACAAATGGATTCTCAAAATTAATTACTATACATGATAATCAATGGCCAGTCCATCAGCTCCATATTTTAGAGAATCCAAGGAGATTAGTAGCTGCAAAATTATTTAAGAAGGAAAACTTTGGGACTTAATGAAAAAAGCAGAAATTAGTAAAATGAAAAATGGACTGAGTTAAGATCCAGTTTCTTATCCTGATTCTAGCAATTACTAGTGGTATGAACTAGGCCTAGTTACATCAGTTCTATGAGTAACTCATTCTTAAAATTATAAGATTAAATGAATGTTACATAAAGTTCCTCAGAGTTCTTATATTCCTTAAAATTATTGATTTTTTGTATTAGATTAAGATTAGATATGTATAATATATGTGTGTATATATAGTATAAGATAAGATTAGATTCTTATATATAGTATGTTTGTTGCATTGTAGAACGATAGTGTTTGAATTGCCTTTAGAGAAAAAATAGTCCAACTTCTTCCATTTCGATTATTAGCCTGAGATCCAAAGATGAGAAATGATTTGGCCAATGTCAGTAACTAGTTGGGTCAAGAACCCAGTCCTTCAATTTCAGTCTTTGTGGTGCTTCCCTCCCATATCCTGAATTCAAATGAAGACTACATATCAGAAGAAAATTAAGACTTCAATTGATGCCTTTTCATAAATACACATTTCAGAGTATCACATTAGGCATTCCATAAAGTAGCACATAAAATGGTTATGAAATATTTACACAAAGAACATACATTAATATGAAATAGCAACATAGAAACGCATATTTACATAAACCAATGTTATCCATTAATAGGGGCTATATTAAATTTTAAAATGCTATGTTGGTCTGTAATAAGAGGCCAAGAAAGCAGTGGTAATATATAGAAGTGCATTTCAAGAAAAGATGGAAATCAGAAAATGCCCTTTTGATAGATTTTAAGCACTGTTCTACAGCTGGAGTGCTTCAGTCTGGCTGGATTGGATGAAGTACTGCCATTGCAGCAGCTCTAATCTCTTTTCTGACCTTTCCCCCACCCCTCCACTCCCCCACCTCCATTGCAGGTTATCAGAAAATGCCTCTGACTGCTGTCTAAGAGGAGCATATGCAGGCTCAGCAAAGACACATGACTTAAAGACAGACTTAGGGATGCACAAAGATAGTTTAAATTCATGCAATTCAAAGAATGAAAGTTGTAGCTGGCTTTGCAATGAGTATTTAGAAAATATGGTTCATGAAGTTCTGTATTTATAAAAAAAATTAATTACAATTTAATTACAAAGCAAATAATCCAGAAGTAGGGCTTGAGAGGAGGAGCAGCTTCTCTTTGGTATTCATTTTGCAGTTTTCAAATCTTCACTTTAAAGAAACAAAAAATACAATGGAGGAAGAATCAAAGTACTTGAGCTAGAATTCTGGTTCTGCTAATTGTTATCTGCATAACCAAGAATACATTGTTTCACTAATTCTAAATCCTCTAAATGCAACACAATTTTAAGAGTCATTATTATTTTTTGTTGGTGTTGAATGTTTTCAGTTGAATTTTGACAATTTGTGACCCTATTTGGAATTTTCTTGGTGGAGACCTTGGAATGGTTTGCCATTTTCTTCTCTAACTCATTTTATAGATGAGGAAACTGAGGCAAACAGAGTTAAATTAAACAGGGTCACACATCTCATTTTCTCTAAGAAGAGACATAGTAGTAAGAAGCACCTTTTACTTGGCATCCAACATCAAGTGAGGGACCCAGGATCTCTCACACTTATGAAATAACCACCAAATCCGTAACCATTGACCTTAGGATTGTTTGCTGGCCACATTCCTATGCTCAGAAAGAAACACCTAGCATAGTGCCTTATATAATGTGGGAATGATTACTTTTTTAATTGTATTGATTGAGATAGATAAGCCTGAAATCAAATTTTCTGATGCTGGAGAATCAAGTCATGAAAGAATAGTATCAATTCAATTTAACAGTCATTTATTAAGTATGGACTACATGTGCAAGGCACAATGATAATCATTAGGCATACTAAATAAAAAATAAAACAGTTTCTGCTCTAAAGTAGCTAGGTCGTGAAATGAATAGAATTCTGGAAAAATCTGAATTCACATCTAGCTTCAGACACTTATTAGTGACATGACCCTGGCTAATTCACTTAATTCTGAGGCCAGATTTAAACTCAGGAAGATAAATCTCTTCTTCCCCACCTAGTTGCTTTTACTGTATTTACTGTTACTAAATGAATTATGCTAAGTCATGATTCAAATCATTCAATTTATTGTTCTGCTCAAAATATATACAATGGCTTTAGTTCTCCATCAACTAAAATCTCTACTTCTTAAACTGACATGCAAGCTCCTTTAGCATCTGACTCTAGCATGCTTCATCTCTCACTGCTTCCCATGCTGTGCTCCAGACAAATAGGACATTATCCCTATGTCCCCTCCTTTGTACTCCTCCTCTAAATATTTGACATTACACCTCTCCTTTTTTCTCTGTTGATCTCCTTCTAAACAATTTTATATTCTCTGCTTCCCTTTTCCCTTTCACCACTCAGAAGTTCTTTAGCTCTTAAAATTGTGTTGCATTTATATTATATATATTTATTATTTAGTTAACAAAGCCCATGTGCATCTCTCTTCTTCCCCTATTAGAATGTAAACTCTTTGAAAGAAGGAAGGAAAAAAAAAAAAAAAAGAAATGAGCACTTGTTAAGTTTCTTCTTCTCTATTCTCTATTTAGCTCAATCCACTACCATGTATGTTTCTTTTTATTAGGTACCAGTGACTAGTATCCCAGTTCTATTTAACCATTTAACATCAATTAAATTTAACAAAAATATATTTACTTTGAAGGTATAGTATGAACAAAAATATCAACAAGTTTCTCTCTTTCCCAACATATATGTACGCATCTTAACAACACATTCTCATCCGCACCCTTCCTTATCATAATCCTATGTAACATTAGTCTAATCAAGTTCATGTCTACTTGTAGCACTGATCTTGGATGAATCTTCTCTGCTACCACTGGGCTGGGTCACTGATGCAAAAATGCAGAGGCTAATAAGCCCAGACACCTGCTCTCCTGATCTTATAAAACTCATAAGATTGGAGATTTCAATTCCTTTGCCTATAATTTATACCAATATAATGTATTATTATCTCTCCCTATCACTTCATATGATTATGTTTCCTTTATATCATGTTCTATTCTATATTATAAGGTCATAAATTTAATGCTGAAAGGAAACTTACTGATCATATTGCTCACTGCCATATTTTACAGCTTAGGAAACTGAGGGCCACAGAATAAAGAAACTTGACTGTAACACCTAATAGTCCAGTTAATCCAGTCATAGGTTGTTGTCTAGTAATTTCAGTCTCATTCAACTCTTTGTGATCACATTTTGGGTTTTCTTGGCAAAAACACAGCAGTGTTTTGTCATTTATCTCTCAATTTCATTTTTATAAATAAGAAAAGGCACAGAGGATTAAGTGACTTGCTTAGGGTCACACAGCTCTGGGTCTGGACTCAGGAAAACCTGGATTCAAATACTCCAGGCACCAGAGCTTTATCTAGTGTACCACCTAGCTGTCCCATGTCATCTGGCTGTTCCTGTCACTTAGGTATTGAGTAACAAACTTCTAACTCAAAGTAGAAAAGACACTAGAATTGTCACAGCATCATATGTTCAAGTTTAAATCATTTCACTTAACTTCCAAATCACTTCATGATCTGTAATATTAGAAGACAGAATCAATTACTTCTAAACTCCTTGCTTTCATCTCTAAATCTATTATCCTATGGCTTAAACTTAGACTCCTTTCTACCATGCTATTGTATACATGCTGCATTTCTCTTTTAGAGTATCAGTTTTTTTCATTACTGAAAGTGTCTGGTCCAAAATTTCCATTTACAGTTTAGGGTACTCCGTTCTTCATGAAATAGGTGCTTGCTAATGCTCTGAGTTTATTGATTATGATTTCAGGATTCATATGTTTTTTTCATTTTCTTTCTTTCTTATTAACTTTTTATTGACAGTACATAAGCATGGGTAATTTTGTACAACATTATTCCCTGCACTCACTTCTATTCCAATTTTTCCCTTCCCTCCCTCTACCCCCTCCCCTAGATGGCAGGCAGTCTTATACATGTTAAATATGTTATAGTATATCCTAGATACAATATATGTGTGCAGAACTGAACAGTTCTCTTGTTGCACAGGAAGAATTGGATTCAGAAGGTAAAAAGAACCTGAGAAGAAACACAAAAATGTAAACAGTTCATACTCATTTCCCAGTATTCCTTCTCTGGGTGTAGCTGGATCTGTCCATCATTGATCAATTGGAACTGAATTGAATCTTCTCTTTGCCAAAGATAACCACTTCAATCAGAATACATCCTCACACAGTATTATTGTTGAAGTGTATAATGATCTCCTGGTTCTGCTCATTTCACTCAGCATCAGTTTAATTAAGTCTCCAAGCCTCCCTGTATTCATTCTGCTGATCATATCCATAATGATATTCCATAATATTCCATAACATTCATAGACCACAATTTACCCAACCATTCTCCAACTGATGGGCATCTATTCTTTTTCGAGTTTCTAGCCACCACAAAAAAATCTCTTTGGCTTCATCCCACACATTTTGGTATGACATCTCATTATTGTCATTTTCTTGGGTGAAGTTATTAAGTATGTCTATGATTTGTTGTTTCACCCTATCATTCTCTAGTATGAGATTATTTAGTTTCCAATTATTTTTTGGTCTATTTTCCCCTGGCTTTTTAGTGAATGTAATTTTCATTGCATCGTGGTCCGTAAAGGATGCATTTATTATTTTTGCCTTACTGCATTTGAGTTTGAGGTTTTTCTGTCCTAATATGTGGTCAGTTTGTGTATAGGTTCCATGAACTGCTGAAAAGAAAGTGTACTCCTTTCTGTCTCCATTTAGTTTTCTCCAGAGATCTATCATATCTAACTTTTCTAGTATTCTATTTACCTCTTTGACATCTTTTTTATTTATTTTATGGTTTGATTTAACTATTTCTGAGAGTGCAAGGTTGAGATCTCCCACTATTATAGTTTTGGTGTCTATTTCTTCTTGCAGCTCTCTTAATTTCTCTTTTAAGAATTTAAATGCTACATCACTTGGTGCATATATATTTAATATTGATATTGCTTCATTATCTATGCTACTCTTTAGCAAGATATAGTGCCCTTCCTTATCTCTTTTAATTAGATCAATTTTTACTTTTGCTTGATCTGAGATGAGAGTGGCTTTCCCTGCTGTTTTGACTTCACCTGAAGCATAGTAGGTTCTTCTCCAACCTTTACAAAAGTAAAGTACTCTGTATGTATCACCCTGCTTCAAGTGTGTTTCCTGGAAACAACCTATTGTAGAATTCTGGCTTCTAATCCAGAATTTTCCTGCTTTTCTCCTTTCCTTCCTCCTTACCTCCTTCCTCAGTGTTAAACTTGTGAGCACTACTTCATTCTCACAGCCCTCCCTTTTTAGTATCTCTCCCTCCACCTTAGTTCCTCCCCCTATCTTATCCCTTTTCCTCACAATTTCTGTATTCCCTTCCATTTAGCTTACTCCTTCCCTTTTCTTTTTTCACCTCCCACTTTTCAATAAGGTGGGAGAAGTTTCATCATAAATAAATATGTCTAATATTTTGTTCTATAAGCCAATTCTGATGGAAGTAAGATACACACTATGTTCATTTCCCTCCATTCTTTCTCCCAGATATAATAGATTTCCTTTGCCTCTTCATGAGATGTAGTACCCCCATTTTACCCTTTTCTGGGTACAATTTCCTTTCCATGCTCTAGTTTCTAAAACAAAGTATACATGTGTTCTTATCTTTATAGCAGAAATATAGTTCCCAAGATTTCTTTTTATCTTTTTAGGTTTCTCTTGAGTTCTATATTTGTAGATCAAACTTTTTGTTTAGTTCTGGTTTTTTCACAAAAATAGGTGAAATTCACTTATTTTGTTCAATGTCCATCTTCTTCCCTGGAAAAGGATGCTCATTTTGGCTGGGTAAGTAATTTTTGGCTACATACCAAGTTCCTTAGCTTTTTGGAATATCAAATTCCAGGTCCTTTGATCCTTTAATGTGGATACTGCTAAATCCTGGGTATTCTTTATTTTGGCTCCTCTATATTTGAATTGATTTTTTCTAGCAGCTTGCAGTATTTTTTTCTTCACCTGGTAGTTCTGGAATTTGGCCACTATATTTCTTGGAGTTTTGATTTTACGGTCCCTTTCAGTAGGTCACTGATGAATTCTTTCAATGTTTATTTTACCTTCTGTTTCTATAATATCTGGGCAGTTCTCTTTGAAAATTTCCTGGAAAAAAGTGTCCAGATTCCTTTTTTCATCATATTTTTCAAGAAGTCCAATAATTCTTAGATTATGTCTTCTACATCTATTTTCCAAGTCTGTCGTTTTCCAAAGAAGGTATTTGACATTTTTTCCATTGTTTCATTTTTTTTTTTTTTTGGTTTTGCTTGACTGATTCTTGATGTCTCCTCAATTCATTCATTTCCATTTCTTCGATTCTGATTTTTAATGAATTATTTTCTTCATTCGCTTTTTTATATCTTTTTCTAATTGTCCAATTGAGTTTTTAAGTGAGTTGTTTTATTCTATGGAATTTTTTTCCATTTTGCCAATTTTATTTTTTAAAGAGCTATTTTTTTTCCAACTCACTACTTCTGTTTTTCAAGAATTTAATTTCTTTATCCACTCTGTCTTTAAATGACTGGGATGACTAATCAGGCTCTCTTGCCAAGCTTCCCTCTCCTTTTCCTATTTTTCTTCTAGCTCTCTTGTGAGAGTCTTTTTAATTTCTTCTATGAGAGTCTTCTGTGTTGAGGACCAGATCATATACCCCTTTGGGGACTCATCTGGAGACATTCTGTTTTTAGTCTCCTCAAGGTTTAAAGTCTGCTCTCTATCCATACAGAAGCTATCTAACTAATAGAGTTTATTTTAATTTTTTGCTCATTTTGTCAAAGAAAAATCAAAGAAAACAAACTAGCAAAAAAACAAATGCAGTCTGCTTTTTTTGGAGGGTGGGGGTGGGGGAGGAAGGGCTGAATGGTATTACAGAGCCTCCTCTACAAACTGCAGGAGGCAGCAGTGAGGCATTAGCAGGACAGCAATGGCTGAGCTGTGTGTGTGCTCTGAGACTCTGAGAGCCTGCTGAGACACTTCGGTGGGGTGTGGTCAGGTCCTAAGAAACACTAGCTTTTGGGGGTTGTAGTCTTTATGCTCTGTTTTTAACATTTCTGTTTGTCTACTGGCTTGCTGCCAGGGCAAAGTAGCCACCACTGTAGTAATGCTCTCCCTACAGAAATGGCTGAGATCACACCCCATCCTGCTCTGATCTGCTCAGCTGTGAGCTGCCTACCTTACTCCGTCTGCTGTGCTGCCGCTGCCTGCCTCCAGTTTGTGCCCGGTCTAGCTGTCCTCACCTACAAGCAAAAACGGACCTTTTCTGGTGAATTTTGAAGATATCTTCTCTTGGTAATTATTTGTGTTTTTTTTTTCAGTCAAGCACTAACTCCAAGGCTTCATGAAATAAATTATTCTGAGAGAAAAGACAGAGCTTAAGTAGATGTGTGTGTCCTCTTTGCTATCTTCGCCAGAAGTCCTCGATTCATATATTTTTGAAGCAAATTTTATCCTTTCACCAAAATCTTTCACCAAAATAGTGATGTACTTCTAAATGCAAACGACCTTTTTTCATAAATGATAAAACAGCTGTAATTACTTTATCAGAAAGCATGTCCTTTTCCTCCATACAATTTGCAGTTTCCTCCTGGAGACTCTGACTTGTATAGGAGAATTTTTCATTTATCTATTGTCATTATACTTTTTTAAAAAATATTAATTCATTGTGGTGATCAGCAGCTCAACTCTCATTATCATGAGTCCAATGAGGCTTTGTTCCTCTGTATATTTTTTTTAATTAAGAAAAAATCTCAACACCCTCATATTTTCAGTTTTGCTTAGACAAAAGTATAAGTCATTTTAACTTTTCAAATTTTAGGGCTGTCAGTGGAGAGTTGAAGGCTCAAATTCAAGGATGTAAAAAACTCTACTATGAGAAGGCTTCAAGATAACAATCAGAACTAATAGCTTTTGATTTTTGCTTGCTGTTGTCTACTTTGAAATCAGCTCATATCTATCCAGTTACATTTTCCTGATTTAGCATTTATTTAAACTAAAAGGTTTTTTTTAAATCTTAAAATCTAAACTTCTAAGGGAGTAATTTGGGATAATGAATAGAGGCTAGATGTGGAGTCCAAAAACTTGATTAGAAACCCCTTCTCTGACATATACTAGTTGTGTGACAATGGGAAAGTCACTTAATGTCTATATGCCTCAGATAGCTCCCTTAGATTTATCTACAAAGTCATAGAAAATTTATGATATGTTTTGGAGAAATTCCAATATTGAAAGTTCTCCATACCATCTTCAAACCATAATGATTTTCTAGCTTTGGCAATAAGAGTTGAGAAAGAGATTAAAGGAATAAGAATAGGCAATGAGGAAACCAAATTATCACTCTTTGCTGATGATATGATGGTATACTTAGAGAACCCCAGAGATTCTACCAAAAAGTTATTAGAAACAATCTACACCTTCAGCAAAGTTGCAGGATATAAAATCAACCCACATAAGTCATCAGCATTCTTATATATCACTAACAAAACCCAACAGTTAGAGTTACAAAAAGAAATTCCATTTAAAGTAACTACTGATTGTATAAAATATTTAGGAATCTATCTGCCAAGGGAAAATCAGAAACTTTATGAGCAAAACTACACAACGTTTTCCACACAAATTAAATCTGATCTAACCAACTGGAAAAATATTAAATGCTCTTGGATTGGGCGAGCAAATATAATAAAGATGACAATACTACCTAAATTAATCTACTTATTTAGCACTATACCAATCAGAATACCAAAAAACTACTTTGATGAATTAGAAAAAATAACAACAAAGTTCATATGGAAAAACAAAAGGTCAAGAATTTCAAGGGAATTAATGAAAAAAAAATCAAATGAAGGTGGCCTAGCTGTACCAGATCTAAAATTATATTATAAAGCAGCAGTTACTAAAACCATCTGGTATTGGCTAAGAAATAGACTAGTTGATCAATGGAATAGATTAGGTTCAAAGGACAAAACAGCCAATAACTTTAATAATATAGTATTTGACAAACCCAAAGACACCAGTTTCTGGGATAAGAATGCATTATTTGACAAAAATTGCTGGGAAAATTGGAAATCAGTATGGCAGAAACTAGGCATTGACCCACACTTAACACCGTACACCAAGATAAGGTCAAAATGGGTTCATGACCTAGGCATAAAGAATGAGATGATAAATAAATTGGAAGAGCATAGGATAGTTTACCTCTCAGACCTGTGGAAGAGGGAGGAATTTATGACCAAAGAAGAACTAGAGATCACTATTGACCACAACATAGAAAATTTTGATTATATCAAATTGAAAAGTTTTTGTACAAACAAAACAAATGCAAACAAGATTAGAAGGGAAACAATAAACTGGAAAACATTTTTACAATCAAAGGTTCTGATAAAGGCCTCATTTCCAAAATATATAGAGAATTGATTCTAATCTATAAGAAATCAAACCATTCTCCAATTGATAAATGGTCAAAGGATATGAACAGACAATTCTCAGACGAAGAAATTGAAACTATTTATAAACATATGAAAATATGCTCCAAATCATTATTAACCAGAGAAATGCAAATTAAGACAACTCTGAGATACCACTACACACCTGTCAGATTGGCTAGAATGACAGGGAAAGATAATGGGGAATGTTGGAGGGGATGTGGGAAAACAGGGACACTGATACATTGTTGGTGGAACTGTGAACACATCCGGCCATTCTGGAGAGCAATTTCGAACTATGCTCAAAAAGTTATCAAACTGTGCATCATACCCTTTGATCCAGCAGTGTTTCTACTGGGCTTATACCCCAAAGAGATACTAAAGAAAGGAAAGGGACCTGTATGTGCCAAAATGTTTGTGGCAGCCCTGTTTGTAGTAGCTAGAAGCTGGAAAATGAAAGGATGTCCATCATTTGGAGAATGGTTGAGTAAATTATGGTATATGAATGTTATGGAATATTATTGTTCTATAAGGAATGACCAGCAGGATGAATACAGAGAGGACTGGCGAGACTTACATGAACTGATGCTGAGTGAAATGAGCAGAACCAGGAGATCATTATATACCTCAACAACGATACTGTTAGAGGATGTATTCTGATGGAAGTGGATCTCTTCGATAAAGAGAGCCTTAATTGATCAAAGATGGACAGAAGTAGCTACACCCAGAGAAAGAACACTGGGAAATGAAGATAAACTTCTTGCATTTTTATTTTTCTTCCCGGGTTATTTATACCTTCTGAATTCAATTCTCCCTGTGCAACAAGAAAACTGTTCGGTTCTGCACACATATATTGTATCTAGGATATATTGTAACCCATTCAACATGCAAAGGACTGCTTGCCATCTGGGGGAAGGGGTGGAGGGAGGGAGGGGAAAAATCAGAACAGAAGTGAATGCAAGGGATAATACTGTAAAAAATTACCCTGGCATGCGTTCTATCAATAAAAAGTTATTTAAAAAAAAACATAATCATTTCATGATAAATATTTTTGTAGAGAATTTCATGAATTGCATTTTGTTCTTTGGTTTGGGGCATTTTCATTTGATTTTGGTGAAATGCCTAGAAACAAGAATCTTAGAGAATTGTCTTTTATCTGGAGCAATGAGAAGTTAAATGACCTGCCAAGAATCACATATATAATTTTCTTCAGATGCAGGGCTTGAACCCATGTCTTTTTTTACTTCAGAACTGTTCTACCTTCCATAGAATAAAGATTTTATACATGCAACAGTTTTTATCTCAGGAATTGAAAACACCTTACAGACCAAAAAGCACTCAGGATAAAAATTTTAAGTGACCCAAAGCACAATAGAAAGATGTATGATGGTTGTCCCAGTAATCTGTATAGGAGAATCATCATTCAGATAATGAATCACTATAAAAGGAGATGGGGGAAATAGTGTAGTGTGAAGGAGAGGAAAGCCTGAGGGCTTAATTGATACCCCAAAAATATTAAAAGATGTAATAGTTGACTTTCACAGAACTTGATAGGTCCTCAATAAAGGATTAAAAGGAGAAGCAATGTGCTATTATAGACAGAAGACTGGACTGGAATCAGGAAGACCTGGCTCCAAATTCCAACTGATATTTATTACTTGTGTAACTCAAAGCAAGTTAATTAACCTCCTTGTTATTTAATTTCCGTATCTATAAAATTAGAGCTTTGGATGATATTTCAACTCTAAATTTATGATACAAATGTGAGAGAGGATGTGAAGATACATATAGTGTGATCTGGAACAGGGGAGAGCATTTCCATGATTATAGATCCATCAAAGTATATGTATATATTTAAAAAAAAAACTTTTATTAATTTAATATTTCTTTTTTCTCAATTACATGAAAAAAACGATTTAAACATTTATTTTAAAAAATGAGTTCCAAAATTCTCTCCCTCCCCTATCCCTTGATTGGAAAAGCAAGCAATTTGATACAGGTTATACAGGTGCTGTTATGCAAAACTTATTTCCATGTTAGTCATATTATAAAAGAAAACATAGACAAAAAATACTAAGAAAACTAAGAAAAATAAAGGAAAAGTCTGTATTCATAAATCATTAGTTCTTTCTCTAGAAGTAGATAGCATTTTTCATCACAAGTTTTTCAAAATTATCTTGGATAGCTGTATTGTTAAGAATCATTCACAATTGATCACATACACTATTGTTTTTATTATATTTGATTGCCTCCTGGTTCTGCTCATTTCATCCTGCATCAGTTCATGTAAGTCTTTCAATATTTTTCTGAGGCTATTCTGTTTATCATTTCTTATAGCACAAAACATTCCATCTATGTGTAGATTTTTAAAAAATCCCTTTTTATACCTAGAAATACATGAACTGACGCTGAATAAAGAGAGAAGAAGCAGGAAAATATTATACACAATAACAGCACGATTATGTCATGATCAACTATGATAGATTTAGCTTTTCTCAGCAATACTCTATCAATCTAAATGCAATTATAAATGATAGAGTCTAAATGCAAATTGAAGCATATCATTTTTAGTTTGTGGGTGTGGTTGTGTTTCTTTTTGTTGAATGTCTTATTACATAGCATAACTAAAGTGAAAGTACATTTAACATGATTATACTAAATAATCTATATCAGATTACTTGTCATGTTGGGGAGGAGACAGGACATTGAAGGAGGAAGAATAAGTTGTAATTCAAAATCTTATAAAATGAATGTTGAAAACTATTTATATGTAATGGGAAAAAGCAAAATATTATTTACATATAAAAGAAAAGAAAGAAATATCCCATTTTATTAGGAACTTCATCATCATCATCAACAACAACAAACAAAAGCATTTCAATATTCATAGAAGATCAAGAAAGAGAGAAGAAAACTTGGAATATGATCTTCCAAAAAGCAAAAGAAAAAGATCTACAACCAAGAATATTATTTTATAAAGCTATGTGTAATGTGACAAGAGGTAAATAAATTTTAATAAAATAAATTATTTCTGTGAAAAAACAAAAACAAAACAGCTGAGTAAAGGTAAAAGGCTGGAGCAAAATCTATTATGCTTCAGGTGAAGTCAAAAAAGCAGGGGTAGCCATCCTTATCTCAGATCAAGCAAAAGCAAAAATTGATCTAATTAAAAGAGATAAGGAAGGAAACTCTATTTTGCTAAAGGGTACTATAGACAATGAAGCAATATCAATATTAAACATATATGCACCAAGTGGTATAATATCTAACTTCCTAAAGGAGAAGTTAAGAGAGTTGTGAGAAGAAATAGACAGTAAAATTATAATAGTGGGAGATCTCAATCTTGCACTCTCAGATTTAGATAAATCAAATCACAAAACAAATAAAAAAGAAATTAAAGCGGTAAATAGAATATTAGAAAAATTAGGTATGATAGATCTCTGGAGAAAACTGAATGGTGACAGAAAGCAGTATACTTTCTTCTCAACAGTTCTTGAAACCTACACAAAAATTGACCATATATTAGGACATAAAGACCTCATAATTAAATGCAAGAAGGTAGAAATAGTAAATGCTTTCTTTTCAGATCACAATGCAATAAAAACTACATTAAAAAAAAAGTTAGGTGTAAATAGACCAAAAAGTAATTGGAAACTAAACAATCTCATCTTAAAGAATGATTGGGTGAAACAACAAATTATAGATGCAATTAATAATTTCACTCAAGATAATGACAGCGATCAGACATCATACCAAAATTTGTAGGATGCAGACAAAGTAGTAATAAGAGAAAATTTTATATCCTTAGAGGCTTACTTGAATAAAACCGAGAAAGAGAAGATCAATGAATTGGGCTTGCAATTAAAAAAACTAGGAAAAGACCAAATTAAAAACCCCCAATCAAATACTAAATTTGAAATTCTAAAATTAAAAGGAGAAATTAATAATGTTGAAAGTAAAAAAAAAAAAAAACTATTGAACTAATTAATAAAACTAAGAGTTGGTTCTATGAAAAAGCCAATAAAATAGATAAGCATTTGGTAAATCTGATTAGAAAAAGGAGGGAGAAAATCAAATTGCTAGTCTTAAAAATGAAAAGGGAGAACTTTCTTTCATTGAAGAGGAAATTAGAGAAATAATAAGGAGTTACTTTGCCCAACTTTATGCCAATAAATTTGATAACCTAAGTGAAATGAATGACTACCTCCAAAAATATAGACTTTCCAGATTAACAGAGGAGGAAGTAAATTGCTTGAATAGTCCCATTTCAGGAAAAGAAATAGAACAAGTTATTAATCAACTCCCTAAGAAAAAATCCCCAGGAACAGATGGTGTGAATTCTACCAAACATTTAAAGAACAATTGGCCCCAATGCTATATAAATTATTTGATAAAATAGGGAATGCAGGAGTCCTACCAAATTCCTTTTATGACACAGACATGGTACTGATACCTAAACCAGGTAGGTTGAAAACAGAGAAAAAAAATTATAGACCAATCTCCCTAATGAATATTGATGCTAAAATCTTAAATAAGATATTAGCAAAAAGACTACAAAAAATCATCCCCAGGATAATACACTATGATCTAGTAGGATTTATACCAGGAATTCAGGGCTGGTTCAATATTAGGAAAACGATCAATATAATTGGCCATATTAATAACTAAATTAACAAAAACCATATGATCATCTCAATAGATACAGAAAAAGCATTTGATAAAATCCTTGAGAGTATAGGAATAAATGGACTTTTCCTTAAAATAATCAGCAGCATTTATTTAAAACCATCAGTAAGCATCATATGTAATGGGGAAAAACTGCAACCATTCCCAATAAGATCAGGCGTGAAACAATGTTGCCCACTATCACCGTTACTATTCAATATAGTATTAGAAATGCTAGCTTTGGCAATAAGAGTTGAGAAAGAGATTAAAGGAATTCGAGTAGGCAATGAGGAAACCAAATTATCACTCTTTGCTGATGATATGATGGTATACTTAGAGAACCCCAGAGATTCTACTAAAAAGTTATTAGAAATAATCCACAACTTTAACAAAGTTGCAGGATACAAAATAAACCCACATAAATCATCAGCATTCTTATATATCACTAATAAAATCCAACAGTCAGAGTTACAAAGAGAAATTCCATTTAAAGTAACTACTGATAGTATAAAATACTTAGGGATCTATCTGCCAAAGGAAAATCAGAAACTTTATGAGCAAAACTACAAAACACTTTTCACACAAATTAAGTCTGATCTAACTAATTGGATAAATATTAAATGCTTTTGGATAGGGCGAGCAAATATAATAAAGATAACAATACTACCTAAACTAATCTATTTGTTTAGCACTATACCAATCAAACTCACAAAAAACTATTTTAATGACCTAGAAAAAAATAACAACAAAATCCATATGGAAAAACAAAAGATCAAGAATTTCAAGGGAATTAATGAAAAAAAAAATCAAATGAAGGTGGCTTAGCTGTACCAGATCTAAAATTATATTATAGAGCAGTAGTTACCAAAACCATTTGGTATTGGCTAAGGAATAGATTAGTTGATCAGTGGAACAGGTTAGGTTCAAAAGACAAAACAGTCAATAACTATAGCAACCTAGTGTTTGACAAACCCAAAGACTTTTGGGATAAGAACTTACTGTTTGACAAAAATTGCTGGGAAAATTGGAAACTAGTATAGCAGAAACTAGGCATCGACCCACACTTAACACACTTTTACACCAAGATAAGGTCAAAATGGGTTCATGACCTAGCCATAAAGAATGAGATTATAAATAAATTAGAGGAACACAGGATAGTTTACCTTTAAGACCTGTGGAAGAGGAAGGAATTTATGACCAAAGAAGAACTAGAGATCATTACTGATCATAAAATAGAAAATTTTGATTATAACAAACTAAAAAGTTTTTGTACAAACAAAACGAATGCAGACAAGATTAGAAGGGAAGCAATAAACTGGGAAAATATTTTTACAGTCTAAGGTTCTGATAAAGGATTCATTTCCAAAATATATAGAGAATTGACTCTAATTTACAAGAAATCAAGCCATTCTCCAATTGATAAATGGTCAAAAGATATGAACGGACAATTCTCAGATGAAGAAATTGAAATTATTTATAGCCATATGAAAAGATGCTCCAAGTCATTATTAATCAGAGAAATGCAAATTAAGACAACTCTGAGATACCACTACACACCTGTCAGACTGGCTAGAATGACAGGGAAAGATAATGCGGAATATTGGAGGGGATGTGGGAAAACACTGATACATTGTTGGTGGAATTGTGAATACATCCAATCATTCTGGAAAGCAATTTGGAACTATGTTCAAAAAGTTATCAAACTGTGCATACCCTTTGATCCAGCAGTATTACTACTGGACTTATATCCCAAAGAGATACTAAAGAAGGGAAAGGGACCTGTATGTGCACAAATGTTTGTGGTAGCCCTCTTTGTAGTGGCCAGTGGAAACTGAGTAGATGCCCATCAGTTGGAGAATGGTTGAATAAATTGTGGTATATGAATATTATGGAATATTATTGTTCGGTAAGAAATGACCAACAGGATGATTTCAGAAAAGTCCTGGAGAGACTTACACGAACTGATGCTGAGTAAAACGAGCAGGGCCAGGAGATCATTATATACTTCAACAACAATACTATATGGTGACCATTTCTGATGGACCTGGCCATCCTCAGCAATGAGATAAACCAAATCAGTTCCAATGGAGCAGTAATGAACTGAACCAGCTACATCCAGCAAAAGAACTCTGGGAGATGACTAAGAACCATTACATTGAATTCCAAATCCCTATATTTTTGACCACCTGCATTTTTTATTTCCTTCACAGGCTAATTGTACAATATTTCAGAGTCTGATTCTTTTTGTACAGCAAAATAACAGTTTGGTCAAGTATTTAAAAAAACACAGTTGAGGAGAATCTTTGAAATACAAATACAAAAAACAAGAGAAACCCTGATAGATTATAAGTTTCAGCAACTGGAAAAATCTACATGATCAGTGAGTCTGTTAAAAGGATTTATTAAGCCCCTACTAAATTCCATACACTATGTTAATATCAGGATACAAAGAAAGGCAAAGCAAAACAAGAAACAATATCCATCATTGCTTTCAAAAAGCTCACAGATTAATGATGAAATATTTATCTTTCAATAGTGAGACAAGATTCTATCCTGTCCCTTGAGAATTTTCTATTGTTAAGAAAGGATTAGTGCATGTTATTCACTATGCACCAATAGGGAAGAGAGGAATGAACTCATTCCGTTGGCCTTGGCTATTTAAAAATCATTCTTTTCCCTTTTTAGTAAAAAAGATTTAAAATTCTTGAGGTTGGCATCAGTTTTGTTTTGTTTTGTTGTATGGGCTTTTTTCCCCCCAGTGCCTAGCATGGTGTCTTGCATATAGAAATGCTTAATAAAGCCTTGATTAAATTAAAACAATATCCTGGAATTCCTTCTCAGAGTATCAATTGGAGGTCACTTGGAGCTCATTAGAGCCCAGGTTCCATGTTGGTAATTCCTTCACCTAAACTGATTGCTGCTGCTCCAGTAAAGATATTTTCAAAACAATATTACCACTGAGCCAAAGGTGATCTGAAGAAACTCATGGTCCCGGTTTTATTGACTCCACATCTGAACACAGACTTTGACCCTTTGGCTAATAATAATAATTTTTTTTTTCTTTTATAGCTTGGCTAATTAAGACTCATCGGTTTACAATGCCAGCCAGGTGTGCTGCTTTTCTTTAAAACTGAAGTTTGGGAAAATGTTCTTTCTTTAAAAAGAAAAAATGGAAAAGCGAGGGGGAAAAAGAAATCCCCCCAGATATTTGTAGTTTGTTTCTAACTCAGTTGCCAAAAAAACATATTTTGTAAAATAATATAAAGTAAAAGGATATAGAGATTACAGCCCAAAAAAACAAAACAAAACAACAACAACAAAAAAAAAACGTAGTTAGATGCAGAGTAAGTGGAGTGAAAGAAATAGCATCCTCAGGAGAGATTGGTTAATTTTTATTTGCTTTTTCACTGAAAGTTTTTTCATTTCAATGAAAGTTTTGGCAGATGACACATTAGGATATAACTCATGCCAGACCATGGGAACTATCAATTGTGAATGGAGACTGGGAAGTTTGTTCGGAATAAGTTGAAGCAAAGCTCCAAGGTTCACAGGGGTTTTAGAAGTCAGAGTGAGGCTGTCAAAATCAGGTAGGAAAGTATGAATCAGGACATAAATGACAACAGAAGTTCAAAGGAAGTATCAGACCATAGAATTAGAGAGTTGTAAAAGGTATTAGAGTTCATTGAGTCCAACTTCAATAATGCAAAACTTGCTTCCATAATCTCAGCAAAGCTCGCCATCATCTGTTTGAATACCTTCACTGACAAGAAGCTTAACTACTCAATTAAGCAGAACTTTCTATTTTAAAATTGTCTTTACATTGATCTCGAACTGATTTCCCTATGTGTTACTTGCTGGTCCCAGTTTTTCCTTCTGGAATGACCTTAAAGAAAAAAAGATTGGCTGGGAGTAATTTTCCAGAGATTATATAATGAATTCAAAAGGCAGTTGAATCATTATTACAAATGATAAGTATGTGTATGTTTATAAATGTGTTTATGTGAATCTATAGATACATATGCATGTATATATGAATTGGGGAGGGAGCTAGAAAAGGAAGCCTTCAATTTCAAGTGTTAAAAGGACTAACTTGGAAGAGGCTCTACTCCCCAGGCAATTCTTCATATGCCATGCATTTTCTTTTTACCTTCCCTTATTTTGACTGCTCTCTTCTAGACACTTTCCAGCTTGTCACCATAGACCTTAAATTATAATATACATAGTTGCACATAGTGTATGTGCATAGCTAAATATGGTCTTACAAGTCTAGAATATAGGGAGATTATTACTTCTAGTGATTTGAATATTATATTGTTAAAATGGAGGCTATTTAATAGCCCCATCATAGTATTTAATTTGTTTTGTTTCTAATACAAACCCTAGCCATTTGAAAAACATGAGCTGTCTTCTCCCCAATCCAATACTTGTTCATTTTTTTTAAACTTAAATTAAGTAGTTTCTATTTATCCTTATTTAATTTTATCTAGCTTCTTTTTTTTTCAGCTCAGTGTCTTAGACAATAGAGGTCTTTAATTTTTTTTTTTTTGATTATCATTCAACAGTCTTGCTATTTACCGTCCCCCCCCCCAATTTCTTATAATCCAAAAATGTGAAAAGCAAATTGTCTATGTCTTCACAGAGTCACTTATTTAAAAAATGATAATGTCAAGGATAGATCTCCATGACGATACATGAACATATTGACTAAGCTTATGAAATGTACTAATAATCAAGCCTGTGGAAAATGAAACAATTATCTTTTGCTCATGGCCACTGCTGTTTTTAACAAAGCAGACTATTATTGTACTTATATTATTGACTTTTGCAGTGGAAGACTAAATGGGTTACTAATGAATGAATTTATTTATTGTTTTATCTTGATGAGAAACTTAGGAGCAAAAGAACCCTAATAAATAATGACTCAGATGGGCCTAAAGTGTTACAGTTTATAAAATATTTCCCTTACAATAAGACTAAATTAGTGGTGCAAAAATTAGCATCTATCTTCTACAGATGTAACTCAGCCAGGTGAAATGACTTATCAAGGATCACAAAGCTCATATGTACCCAAAATAGAACATATATTTTCAGCTTCTGACTCCTGATAAGACCAATGTTCCTGTTTTTAGAGGAGAGTTTAGCTCCCTATACAAAATCCAATTCAGTTCAGTTCAGTTTAGTTTTATTCTGTTCGTTTCAGCAAGCCTTTGGAGAAAATGTTTTGCTTAATGCTAAGCATTCAATGATAAAAAACGAAAAACAGCCTCTAACTTCAAAGAGTTCATGTTTTCCTGGTGACAAAAATAACCCTTTTACTGAGTTTTCATTGTTTAAAATTTGCATGAGGAATTCTCATTTCCCATTCAAGCCAATATTTACTCTTTTGCCAAAATGTTGTATATAATGAAATGTATCTTTGAATGAATGATGCTGAAGGACTTTTTATTATTTTTAAACACTAGTTTGACAAATTTCTTTTCTCAGATCCTCACCTTCCTAATCTGTAAAATGAAGAAAATAAACACCTCTAATGTGCTCAATGAGGAAATTAATAAAAAATGTTTTGCAAGCCACAATTGTTGGGTAATTCAACAAGTATTTCTTAAACTCCTGTTTTGTACAAAAGATTCTGTTAGAAACTGGTGACACAAAAATAAAAATGAGTCAGTTTTGGACTTTAAAGAGATAAATGCCAAATCTTATTATTAAGGCTCTTTACTATACACAGTTCTAAAGATTTGCCTTGAAATTATCACAATCATCAATTGACACATGCAGTAGGCATAATAATTTGCTTCATCACAACTCAGCTCTAGCTAGAATTGGCCCTAAGAAAGTAGGGTGCAATGGATAATAAAGATCTCAAAGTCAATATGTCCAAAGGAGAAAACTAAAAGTAGAATTACCAAGGTTTAAGCCATTTCAATAATGTTTTCTTTTTTTGTTGACATCAGAAAGTTATTTACCACTACACTTTCATATATATATATATATATATACACATACACACACACACACACACACACACACACTACTTTAAGGATAATATAATAGAAGATAGCATGTAACCTGCTTCCAATAAATGACATTAGAGATATCATCAAGGAGATAAGCACACTAATATATTTTTTATATATGAGTATAAAAACATATATGTAGCTATATATAGGATATATATGTGTGTATGTAAATATATCCTTTTTATAGATTTGCACACAAATAAAATATGCATATATATGTCTTTAATTTATAGGGTGATAAATCATATACTAATGTCCCTTAAATATATATATTCACAAGCATCATATAGTACTTTTTATATGACAGAACCTGTGCTAATTGCTTTACATGTATTATTTCACATATAAGGAATGCAGGAAAATGGAGAAAAAAATAGAAAACAGATTGTGAAGTTTTGCATGGATCCTCTATTTTTCAATCAGTAAAGCATTTACTGAGTGCTAATATGTGCTAACCACTGTGCTAGGTGCTGAATATATGAATCAAAAGAAAAGAATAATCTTTACTCTCAAAGAATTTTTACTATTTGAAGAACAAGATGTACTCAATATGAAAAGGCAATGAATAAAATTTCAATCTGCACTGGTAGAGAAAATGCTAATATTACTGAGACAATTAATCCATTGAACCCTCAGAACAGAAGTAGAAGAATATACTTGGGCCAAGCTATTCCATTTACCAGCTTTCTCTAACATTTCAGAGCCTTGTGTTTCATCAAGTGATATATATTGCTTGCTCTGATGAGCCCTAGGTTCTGAACTATAAAAAAGTCAGCCAGAGAAATCCTTTGCTCTCCTGATTACTTGATGAAAATTGTTCCAGTAAAGTCTCATGTTTCATTTTTAACTCAATTATTTACTCTATTTTCTTCCCTTATAGAGAAGTCTCTATTATGCTACAGACAATAAAAATATTTTGACCATTACAAAGGAATGAAAGTCTTCATTGACTTTAAAAAATATCAGCGTAATAATCTCATTGGTTAGAAAAAAATCCCATTTGAAAAATTATATTATACAAATAATTAAGATAATCAGTGAGAAGAGAATAATACTAAATTATTTGTTTAAAAAAAACCCTCATATTGACAGTATGATGCCACTTCTGGTCTCTGTAATCAGGAGAAAGGAAAAAAAAAAAAAAGCTTTTCATCTGTAAGTCATTGTAGTTCTAATCCACTCGAAATCCAGCCTGACAACCAGCTGTTACTCACATATCTGATGGATAACTGATGATCTGGTGTGATGTACAGGTGGCCTTCATTCTCTCACTATTAGACAGCTGTCTGCATCACAGCTGGAGCTTTTGTCAAGCATCACAGAAGCCAAAATGGCATGTATCAAATGGCCTTGAAAAGCAGATTAGTTGGATGGGAGCTTAGTCCATTGCTTTCTGAGGAAGGGAGGAGTCCAATGGTTAACTTTACATCAGCAGTGAGCCTTCTCTTAGACTTGGAGATCAGTTTTATAGGAACCATAATTATACCTGCTTCTCCCTCCCAAGAACATCCATGTGTCTTTACTGTTTATCTCAGCTTCCACATACAATAAATATGTGGGCATAGGATTTCCTATATGTAATTATGGTTCTTCTCACACTTACAGACTGCTGTTGCTATGGTGAGCAAATGTGAATGGTAAAGGGGAGAAGGGCCCAGCATTTATCAATTTAGAATGATTTGGAGCAGAACTGGCCTAAAATGTCTAAACATAAAAAGATTTTTACTTGGGGGAGAAAAAAAAGCTGTGTATAACTAATTGACATGTTTTTGTCAAACTAATAACTGATTGGTCATAGGATATGAGTCATGGTCTTCAGATTCTATTATTTTGATCTACTAGAATATAAGAATCAATAGGATGGGGACCAATTCCTATTCAATTTTCTCCCCCCCCCCACTCCTATTCTTTTATCTCCTCCTCTCTTTCTCTCTCCTATCTTTTCTCCTTTTCCCATTCTCCTTATCCCTTACAATGACTTAAATTAAATTCAACTACATTGGTAGCATACTTGCTCAGGGTGCCAATGTTAGCTCTGTCCTCCATGCAGTTGACTTATATGTCTAAGTGATTAATGCAATCACAAGGATTGAAGGGAAGTTCCCTGTTAGGGAACAAATAAAGGTTAGAGCAAAACTAAGATTCTAAAGCATAAACTGGGTCAAGTTGGGAATGTCAGTTATGAAAGAAGCTGGTAATATGTGTGGAAGTTTCACAACAGTTAGATAAAGAGTTCCATTGCCAGAAATGTCCATGAAATGAAGTCTTATTTTATGTAAAACTGTGCTTTTAATAAATTCTTTAAAAATATGTCTAAGTGATTAATGCAATCACAAGGATTGAAGGGAAATTCCCTGTTAGGGAACAAATAAAGGTTAGCACAAAACAAAGATTCTAAAGCATAAACTGGGTCAAGTAGGGAATGTCAATTATGAAAGAAGCTGGTAATATGTGTGGAAGTTTCACAACAGTTAGATAAAGAGTTCCATTGTCAGAAATGTCCATGAAACGAAGTCTTATTTTATGTAAAATTGTGCTTTTAATAAATTCTTTTAAAAAAAATCATACCTGCTAAATGTTCTCATTTGGATTTACCCATTCTATTCTGCCTGACATGTAAGTTCTACCAGAAAGTCAGCCAGAACCCTTCCTTGACCAGCTGTATCAATAAAGTAATAGAAACAACTACCTCCCATTTCTGGCTCCTCAGCCCCTAGGATACATAGTAACAGTTCCTGATTCTGGCATATTCCAGAGTATTTTTGAATCCTAACTGCCCAAGAATTTTTAGGTCATTATTTTGTTTTACTTTTCAGCCAATGAGGTTCTACCCTGAACTATATACTCAACTCACCCTCCTCTTCTCAGCAGATTCCTGTTGTTAGTCCTAGAATCATCTGCACAGAAATAAGTAGGAGCTGGGAAGATTACCGTGGGAGACGATGTAGGGAGAAGAGAAAAGGATCTGGGTTCATACCCTTAGGCACACCCCAATTTAGATATGAAAAATCTGAGCATACAGAAATCAAGACAAAAGGACAATATCAATAGCTACAGAGAAGTACTAGGGAGTAAGGAAAAAGCCTTTGCATTTAGCAATTAATAGCTAGTTTATTAGAACTAGAAAATTCCATAATATTACCTAGTCCTCTTACTTTGTGACTAAGGAAACTGAAGCCCTGAGAGTTTCCCAACTTGCTCAATGTCAAACAGTTAGCTACGGCAAGGACTCAAATCTCCTGGCTCCTAGTGTTCTTAACTACTGGACCATATTGTCTGACTATGGAGTGAATGCTGTTGTTCCTCTTTAGTTTTCAGAGAAGAATAATATAACATCATGGTTGATATCTTGATTTACATGTGAATTAGAATTAAGTGAGGCAGAGTTGCACAGGTTTGTTAAGCTCATTTTCTCTTCCAGATTCATGAAGTCTGGTGGCAGAACAAAAGTCTGGAGGACTAGCAATGGCCTGAGATGTAGTGGATGAACTTGGTATCTTCCATATTTAGCTAAGCTCTAAGGATTCCACAGCTCCTGCTTCAGCTACCTTTATGACTATTGGGACAAATTGTTCTCATCTGCTCATTTCACTGGGGAAACTCTTCACATGTTTGGGGTAGACATTCCCCTAACTCATCAAGAAGATTGAGACCTATTAGATCCTCTCATCCTGGTTTAGCCTGTCTGATAAGACAATTTTTCAAAGGTGTGACTATAGCACATGCTATATTCTTGGAACCACAAGTGAGATTAGGATAGCAAATATCAATGAGCAGCCCAGAAAAAGCCTTGGTTTGCCCTCATGCCAGAGGTACTAGTTCTTTCTGAATATCCCATATACCCCAGAGGTGAATGTTGATGTAGCTTAGACTATCTTTTAAATTCACAAATTGAAGAGCCGTCATCAATTTTGTATATCATTAACATTTTATGTAAAAAATTAATGGCCAAATATTTCCTAATTTTTATTGATTCCATAAAAAAGACCACAAAGCCCCAAATGCCATTTACTCTTTTGCTATTAGCTGAGTATTTGCATCCTGCTAAGAGTTTATGCCTGCATATTACAGTACCTAAGCCTTTGGTTTTTACAGTTTTAGTAAAAAGCAATATAAAAAATAAATAAAATAAGCTGGGGTATCATTTACTTCTCCATGCTGAATGAGCCACTGATTAGAACAAATGAATCTCGTTAACATTCTGCTCCACCAAGATTTAGAGCTCACAACTGTTTATGGAAATATACTAGTGACAAGAATAGAGGTAAATGAGGTATTACAGTTTCCAAAGGCAACAATAGCTCAGTGGGTTAAAATCTGAATGGTATTTATACTCCCCCTATCCAAATCACGTCAGTGGGGACAATACCAAGGAAAGAAATAGAACTAGTTTCCTAAGATTTGCAATAGATGCAGGTAAGAATTCATGGGGAATTCAGAGTTATCTATGAAATAACCTCCAAACCTAATGGCACAAATTCTTCAAGATAAAATATTTGCTTAAAGATGAATATAATCAGTGTGGTATAGTAGGGAAAAAAACATGATCGATTTGGATCCAGAGGAGCTGAATTCAAAATGTTACCAGGGCATGTTGCTCAGGGACTTAGTGATTCTAAGTATAAAATTGGACTAGGTAACTTCAACTACTCCTTCAACTACAGGTCCATAGATCCATATAACCCATGGCACACTAATGGACACTGGCATTATCGAATTTATGGATAAACCACCCAAAAAAGCTAATACAGATTAACCTTGATCTATTCAATAGGTGCACTGCTAGAGAGAGTGTTCATAAACATAATTTGTATGTATATAAACATATATTGGAATTACAAAGCACCATAATTTTATCTGAGAGTACACTCCCTCCCACTGCTAGAGACTATAACCTTTCCACACCTCAATAAAGAATTGCTTCTGCCAAAGAGCAAGAAAACAACCTGATGCTTAGCCTATGGCGACATGTTTGGCACTTGTATTTTATTTCACTTCTTAATTGCAGATGATGATTTTTAAAATGCTGTGAAAATGCTTTTTGCTGAAGGTAATTCCTTGTTTCATACCTTTCCTAATGAGGATAATTAGATAATCCTTGAATAGTAATACATCCATAGTCATATCTATATATGATACTGTATGTATATAAAACTATATATGCTTTATTCTTCCTTGATTGAATTTCTATTATAGTATCTACAATGAACTATCTGAACTTATATGCAATAACACTTCACATTTTTTCCACTATACTTTGAGTCAACTACAACTTTGATTCATCTACACATGTGACATTCCACATGTAGTATATACAGTCCATTAGGACTACATTAGAAGAATTACTGGTATTTCAAATCAGTAAGCAACTTAGAAACACTGAAAGCACTGCATAATTCCCCAAGTGTTCTCCAGTTCATGCTCGTCCTTCATTTAAAATTTACTTGCCCTCTACTGGATGTATCAACTCCATGGATTTCCTAACCCATTTCCTAAACTAGATATATTTTTCATCCATTTGATTTTTCTTCTGATGTGTTGGACCAATCTTTTCTTTTAAAAATAATTGTTCATTTTATTGACATCCTAAAATCACAGTTCTTATCCTCATTGTCAGCAGCTTTTGATTGTTTCATTTATACCTCCATCCAGAAACTCTCTCCTCCTCTCCTTCCATGATATTGATCTCTCCAAATTTTCTAATCTTTTATTTCTCAACCCCATAGAATGGAAGTTCAATGAGTTCAGTGAGTTCAACACTCTACCCCAGGTATTCTTTAATTCTCATGCCTCATGTGTGCTCAATTCTCATTTTCATGCAAATGATTCCATATGTAAGTACCCGGCCAAAATCTCTGTCCTGCACTCTGGTAATGCATCTCTCTAAATCCCTACTAGACATTTCTTTCTATATAGACCATAAGCATCTCAAACTTAATAGATCCAAAATTGAAGTTATACTTATTTCCTTAATGCCAAGCTATTCTCCAGACTTTCCTAGCTTTTTATTGCTTGCCATCTTTTTCTGAGTAACCTGACTTTACACTCAATCTCAGAATCACAGTTGCTTACCTCTTCCTGTTCCCCTATAGGCAATCAATTTTTGAGTTCAGTAAATTATAGTACACAATATCTTTTATATCTGTCACTTTTTTCTTACTGCAATCTCCTTGGGTTATATCCTCACAATCTCTCTAATTAATTCTTTTTTTGGATCCCCTTATCTGTTTTCCTGCCACCAGTATTTCACAGTTCCATTATATCCTATGTAGGTGAGACAAAAGATAGACCCCTTATCACATTGGTAAAAAGAGTTCCCCAATGAGTACCACCAATGCATGTTAGCAATCTTGCTGCAAGTTATAGTTTTAGAGAATTGCCTAGGGTGCTGAGAAGTTAATGACTTGCCAAGAGTCTCTCAATCAAAATGAGGTAGTGATTAAACCCAGGTTTTCTTGGCTTCAACGCTAACTATCCGATATAGCATGTAGCCTCAGCATCTCTTCATTCTGCCAATCCCATATATACTTTCTTCAATAATCTTCCAGAGACACAGTTTTGATAATTCCAATCCCTTGTCAAAAGAATTTAGTATTAGCTCAATATTCAAAATCTTCCAAAATGCTGATCTTGGACAATAGGCACAGCCTATTTCTAAGACTACATAGGGCATCTATATAGCTTGGTAAAACTCTTTTCATCTAGAGGGACATATAATTTCCATTGTATATTCTTCAGGAAGCCACGTTTAGGGACTGGTATTACATGAGCAACAAGATGGAGAACTAAGCACTCCACACTGCCTGTTTCAACTGCTTTCGTGGCCATCGGAACAAATATGTCTCATCTGTCCATTCTGCTGGGGGATATCTTTAAGTGCTTGGGGAAGATATGATGAGTCTGAATTCCTTCTGTTATTCTCAGTCTGGTACATTCCTTCTGCCAAAATGGTTTTTACCGGGATGAAGCCTTGTGCATGCTACATCTTTTTTGGAGTCACAAGTGAAAATTGGATGGCAGGTAGTTGGCAAAGGTGAATGAGCAACCCTGAAAAGGGTTCATCAAGCCTTCATACCACAGCTGCACTAATTCTATACATACTATACATCATGCAGTAATGAGTTAATAATCTGATAAACTAAGGTCATAGGAAACTAGCCTACACATTAATGCGTTCAATTAGCAAACACTTCCCTAGGATCCACCATGCACTAACAGGCTTGCACAAGACAATCTATGGACTTACAATATAACTCTCCTCCTGTTGGAATCTTTACAAACTGCTAACTCATTAGAGTTGATAGATTATTGATCTGATCTTACAAGAAGATGTTTTGGGCCAGAACCTGAAACAAGGTACTAAGTAGAACTAATTGATACAACGCTTGTGTTCACACCTTTACTCATTGGAGTTCACATTTGGGAAATTTCAGGGTTTAGTATGAGATATCTGAATTCACACCTCCCTTGAAGCTCTTAGGGCCAGAGAGCACTATGGGAGAAAACCCATAATCCCATTCTCTCAGAAGAGTCATATATAAGCCAGTGAAGAGTGATTCATTCCAGAATATTTTCCACTTGGCTGGCTGGTGGCGGAAGGAGAGTTTTGGGAGGAAGAAGCTACGAGTCAAGAGTGCAACTGAAGATTGAGAAGGCTCTCTCAGAGGCAAGACAGATTCAACTTGGTGCTGGCTCTGGAGGCTGAAGAAAGCAGAGGCAGAGGCTGAAGGACAAAACCTTTGGATTTGGAGACACTTGGAGGGAGCTCTTGGAACCAAGCAGAGAGAGAACTATTCTACTTATTTTAAAAGAAAAAAAATCACCACATCTTCCTAACACCACAACATACTCCAATGCCCTCAACCAATAAAAATCCCTGACTGGGACAGCAATGTGGCAATATTCTATTCTATTCTATTTATTTAATGATTTTCTCCATTCAAAACATTTGTTTTACATTTATTTTTATGATTTTTGAGTTCTAGATTCTCTTCCTTATACCCACCCACAATTAAGAAACCACGTGTATAGTTATGCAAAAGATTTCCATAAAAGTCAAGTTGTGAAAGAAAACAGATCTCCCACCTTAATGACAATAGTCTCAAGAAAAATTAAGTTAAAAAAAAGAGAGAGAAAGAGAATGCTTCAATCTATACTAAAACACAATCAGTTCCTTCTCTGTATGGATAGGATTTTTCATCATAAGAACTTTAGATTAGTAGTAGATGATTGCACTACTGAGAATAGCAAAATCAATTACAGCTGTTTATCCCAGAACATAGCTATTACTTTGTATACAGTACATTTCACTTTGTTCATGGAAGAATTTCCAGGTTTTTTTCTGAGAGCATCCTACTCATCATTCCCCATGGAACAATAATATTCCATAACACATATCACACTTTATTGAACCATTCCCCAATTGATGGGCATCCCCTCTATTTCCAATTTGTTTTTCCCCTGAGAATATAGATGTTATGAATATTTTGTACATATAGGTCATTTTCCTTCTTTTGTTGTTTTTCTGAATTTCTTTTGGTATCCATGTCTAGTAGTGGTGTTGTTAAGTCAAAAGATATTCATGAATTTATAGCATTTTAGGCATGGATCATACCTTCCAATCATTTATCAATTGTATCATCATGTAACTCATTAGAATGTTCTCATTATTATAGCAGTTAGAAATAGTATATATAGACAGAGGGCACTGGTGTGAGTGGAATATGAAAGATAATATTTATGGGGAGAGAACTGTAGATCATGGGGATTTTAAGACACATGAGTGTGGCTATATGATACTTTACTAAACCTGAAGAAAAGAGTCAGCATCTGTCCATCAGGGAACAATTCTCTTCTCTCATAAGTCACTTCATTCAGAGAATGAGGCCATTGAAATATTATTTGCCCAGTATTGAATGAGACTGAAATAGATTTAAGGACCAGGCCCTAGGAAACTGTCATCAAAGGACAAGGGGTCAGAAAATGAACAATAAGAAAAAAGGGAAAAAATTCTGAAAGTACCAAAGATATGAGAAGAAGAGAAACTCCATTAAAGAACTTAAACATAAGTAAACAAATTAATAGGAAAATATTAATAATACAAGGGAATATAGCATCCAGATCACCTGAGTAAAGATATATTTGAAAAAAAAAATATTTCACAATAAAAAAAGTAACTAGGATGATCAACATGCCATAATGTAAAGTTCCACAAAGACTCCTCATATAAAATAATTTATAATTAGACTTCCCATTAAAATATTGAAATATGTTTCCAAGAAAATTATGGAACCACACTATGATAAAAAATTAATTTAAAATCTTATATACCAAAGCATATTCACTCTTTACTAGAGTATAGTAGTCTATAAGAATTTGCCTACCATGTTGTTACAAGATGTCTACCATATGATCAATCAACTCACCCTATCTTTGAAGACTTATTTTAAAGGAAACTTCAAAACTAATTTCCATCCACTGAACATTCTCACTAACCTCTTGGAAACTTACTTCTAAATCATCCATTCAAATGATACTTCTGTCTTCAAAGTAATCAGTCATCACTAAATTCTCTGCTGCCTCTATGGACAAGATACAAACTCTTTTCAGTATGTAAAGCCCTGCATAATTTGGCACCAATCTGTCTTTGCTTAATTAGTTCACATTATTATATTACATGTGTTTTAACATCAAACCAAACTGACCTAATATATTGTTTCCTTTATGTGGCATCCCATTTCTCTCTAGAGCCTAGAATCTTGCACCTCTAATCTCTTGGAATTCCTACATTTATTAAAGGTCACCTCTAATGCTAGGGTCTTTCCTGATCTTTCTGGTTATTGTTTGCCTGCCTTAGATCACTTTGCTATTGTGTCAATCTTATTTGATTCGTCAAGATCTTGTTTAGGGTTTTCTTGGCAAAGATAATGAAACTGAGGCAAAGTGAGTTAAGTGTCTTAAGGGTCATATAGCAAGAGTCTGAGGCCAGATTTAAACTAAGCACTGGATCTACTCACTCATTTGGAAGAGTAGAAGGGAAGTCTCCTCTCCCTTTTGAAATGCTCCTTTCTTCAGGCAATCTTTAGTCTATTTAAGCTAATTTTCCAAATTTCTGATAAGGAACTGAGACTCAAATGAGGTAAAAATATTGCTCAAGGTCACTTGATACTAAGTAGAAAAGCTATGATGCCAATCTAGTTTCTTTCTTTTCTTTCTTTCTTTCTTTCTTTCTTTCTTTCTTTCTTTCTTTCTTTCTTTCTTTCTTTCTTTCTTTCTTTCTTTCTTTCTTTCTTTCTTTCTTTCTTCCTTCCTTTCTTTCTTTCTCTTTCTCTTGCTGATGAGCTTGCTTTTCACTTTCAAAGTTCACTTTCAATTCTGACTGTACCTGAGCATATGCCCTTAGGGTATTACCATCTCCTGACCCTACTCCCTCAACTCTGCCTTCATGAGCTGGGGGGAGGAGAAGGAGAAGGAGTGGAAGAGCAATGACACCATCAGCACCACTTATGCAGCAATTTTGCCGACCCTCTATGTCCTTAATAGGAGAAGCTGGGTTGGGCTCCAGGGCCCCAGGCAAAAAAAAAAAAAAAAAAAAAAAACACTTGGGGCATGATGACAATTGCTATTATACTCAGATTTTAAGCAAGCCAGTGAGGGAAGGGGAATAAAATTAGGAAGAATGGAGTCGTATGACACTGGAAGTACTGAGATATTCCCTGGAGGGTTGAAACTTATCCCTGTCCAGCCTAGAGATCCCTTGCCTCCACTCACAGTAGGTTTGACCATTTCACCTCCTGAGAGTGCTTAAAAAACAATGTCTATCCATATACTTGTTGGAATCTTTACAAATTGCTAACTAATTAGAGTTGATCTGATCTTACAAGAAGATGTTTTGGGCCAGAACCTGAAACAAGGTACTAAGTAGAACTAATGAATACAAGGCTTGTGTTTACACCTTTACTCATTGGAGTTCACAAGTATGCCAGCTTCACAAAGTAAACTTTGTAACTTTGTGAATTCACACCTCCCTTAAAACTCTTAGGGCCAGAGAGCAATATAGGAGAAAACCCATAATCCCATTCTCTCAGAAGATATAAGGCCAGTGAAGAGAGATCTATTCCAGAATATTTTCCATTTGGCGGCAGAAGAAGAGTTTTCAGAGGAAGAAGCTTTGAGTCGAGATTTCAGCAGAGTTATATGAAGAGTGGAGCTGAATTGAAGGGCGGACAACCAGATTCATCTTCATCTCGCACCACTGTGCTGGCTGCATTTGGGGTAATTATTGATCCAAATTGATTTAAAGCTGCTTCCAAGAAAACCTCCCCCAGAGAGAACTATTCTACTTATTCTAAAAAAAGATCACCACATATACTGATTTGCGAAATTGGAGAATGTGTAGCTAATATCCCAGTCACTGGACAAAGAGTATGGCAAACCCCCATATGTCAAGTATAAGAGGATCAATAGCAGCTGAACTTAGTGCTACCACCGTTGAGATAGAAATTTGAAGATAAAAGAGAAAGTTTTTACTCCTTTAGTAGTAAAAAAAAAAAAAAATCAATCTATAGGGAAGAGACATCTTACAACAGTTAATAGGACAATAGATTGGCTTTGGACTACCTTTTTGTTGCTGAAGGAGGTGTATGTGTGGTTGTGAATTTTATACCTTTCTCCTGGGACTCATTGAAATCTTTTATAGGGGACTTCTGGTTAAGATGGCGGAGAGGAGGCACACAGCTGCATAAGCTCCACGCTTTCTCTCACTATCCATTTCATTACAAGCCTCTGAATTAATGCTTGACTGAAAAAAAAACCCACATATAGTTACCAAGAGAAGCCATCCTTGAGATTTGCCAAGAAAGGTCTGTCTTTACTGGAGGGCTGGGATGGTTTTAGATCGGGCGCAGGCAGCGGGCAGCGGCAGTGAGAGCACGGGAGCAGAGCGGAGGTGGGGTGGGGAGTGATCGCAGCCGTCTCTGCGGGGAGAGCTTCGCCACAGGTTTGGATACTTTGCTCCGGCAGCAAATCAGCAGCCCAGCAGAGAAGCTAAAAACACCGGGGCTGAAGAATACAACTCCAAACAGCTGGAGTCTCTCGGGACCTGGCCGCCCCCTCCTTCCCCCCCACAGTGACTCAGCACGCTTTGGGATCTCAGAGCGCAGGCGCAGCACAGTCCTGCTAGTGCCTCACTGCTGCCCCCGCAGTCTGTAGAGGAAGCTCGGTAACACACCCAGCCCCTCCCCCAAAGAAAGACTCCAGTTTTTTCTGTTTTTCTTTGCTAGTTTGTCTTTGATTATTAGACAGAATGAGCAAGAAGCTGAAGAGGACTTTAACCCTTGACAGCTTCTATACAGATAGAGAGCAGACTCTAAATCCTGAGGAGACTAAAAACAGGCAGTCTCCAGGTGAATCCCCAAAGGAGAGATCAATAAAATTGAAAGTAAAAAAACTATTGAATTGATTAATAAAACTAAGAGTTGGTTCTATGAAAAAACCAACAAAATAGACAAACCCTTAGTAAATCTGATTAAAAAAAGGAAAGAGGAAAATCAAATTGTTAGTCTTAAAAATGAAAAGGGAGAACTCACCACTAACGAAGAGGAAATTAGAGCAATAATTAGGAGTTACTTTGCCCAACTTTATGCCAATAAATTCGACAACTTAAATGAAACAGAAAAATACCTCCAAAAATATAGCTTGCCCAAACTAACAGAGGAGAAGTAAATATCCTAAACAGTCCCATCTCAGAAAAAGAAATAGAACAAACTATCAATCAATTCCCTAAGAAAAAATCCCCAGGACCAGATGGATTTACATGTGAATTCTACCAAACATTTAAAGAACAATTAACTCCAATGTTATATAAACTATTTGAAAAAATAGGGATTGAAGGAATCCTACCAAACTCCTTTTATGACACAGACATGGTACTGGTACCTAAACCAGGTAGGCTGAAAACAGAGAAAGAAAATTATAGACCAATCTCCCTAATGATATTGATGCTAAAATCTTAAATAAAATATTAGCAAAAAGATTACAGAAAATCATCACCAGGATAATACACTATGACCAAGTAGGATTTATACCAGGAATGCAGGGCTGGTTCAATATTAGGAAAACTATTAGCATAATTGACTATATCAATAACCAACCAAACAAAAACCATATGATCATCTCAATAGATGCAGAAAAAGCATTTGATAAAATCCAACATCCATTCCTAATAAAAACACTTGAGAGCATAGGAATAAATGGACTTTTCCTTAAAATAGTCAGGAGCATATATTTAAAACCATCAATAAGCATCATATGCAATGGGGAAAAACTGGAACCTTTCCCAGTAAGATCTGGAATGAAGCAAGGTTGCCCACTATCACCATTATTATTTAATATCGTATTAGAAACACTAGCCTTGGCAATAAGAGTCGAGAAAGATATTAAAGGAATTAGAGTAGGCAATGAGGAAACCAAACTATCACTCTTTGCAGATGATATGATGGTATACCTAGAGAACCCCAGAGATTCTACTAAAAAGCTATTAGAAATAATTCATAATTTTAGCAAAGTAGCAGGATACAAAATAAATCCCCATAAATCCTCAGCATTTTTATACATCACCAACAAAACCCAACAGCAAGAGATACAAAGAGAAATTCCATTCAGAATAACTGTTGATACCATAAAATATTTGGGAATCTATCTACCAAAGGAAAGTCAGGAATTATATGAGCAAAATTATAAAAAAGTCTCCACACAAATAAAGTCAGACTTAAATAATTGGAAAAATATTAAGTGCTCTTGGATCGGCCGAGCGAACATAATAAAGATGACAATACTCCCTAAACTAATCTATTTATTTAGTGCTATACCAATCAGACTTCCAAGAAAATATTTTAATGATCTAGAAAAAATAACAACAAAATTCATATGGAACAATAAAAAGTCGAGAATCTCAAGGGAATTAATGAAAAAAAAATCAAATGAAGGTGGTCTAGTTGTACCTGATCTAAAATTATATTATAAAGCAGCAGTCACCAAAACCATTTGGTATTGGCTAAGAAATAGATTAGTGGATCAGTGGAAAAGACTAGGTTCACAAGACAGAATAGTCAACTATAGCAATCTAGTGTTTGACAAACCCAAAGCCCCTAACTTCTGGGAAAAGAATTCATTATTTGATAAAAACTGCTGGGATAATTGGAAATTAGTATGGCAGAAATTAGGCATGGACCCACACTTAACACCATATACCAAGATAAGATCAAAATGGGTCCATGACCTAGGCATAAAGAACGAGATTATAAATAAATTAGAGGAACATAGAATAGTTTATCTCTCAGACTTGTGGAGAAGAAAGAAATTTGTGACCAAAGATGAACTAGAGACCATTACTCATCACAAAATAGAAAATTTTGATTACATCAAATTAAAAAGCCTTTGTACAAATAAAACTAATGCAAACAAGATTAGAAGGGAAGCAACAAACTGGGAAAACATCTTCACAGTTAAAGGTTCTGATAAAGGCCTCATTTCCAAAATAAATAGAGAACTGACTCAAATTTATAAGAAATCAAGCCATTCTCCAATTGATAAATGGTCAAAGGATATGAACAGACAATTTTCAGAGGATGAAATTGAAACTATTACCACTCATATGAAAGAGTGTTCCAAATCATTATTGATCAGAGAAATGCAAGTTAAGACAACTCTGAGATACCACTACACACCTGTCAGATTGGCTAAGATGACAGGAAAAAATAATGATGAATGTTGGAGGGGATGCGGGAAAACTGCGACACTAATGCATTGTTGGTGGAGTTGTGAACGAATCCAACCATTCTGGAGAGTAATCTGGAATGATGCCCAAAAAATTATCAAATTGTGCATACCCTTTGACCCAGCAGTGTTTCTATTGGGCTTATATCCCAAAGCAATACTAAAGAAGGGAAAGGGACCTGTATGTGCCAAAATGTTTGTAGCAGCCCTGTTTGTAGTGGCTAGAAACTGGAAAATGAATGGATGCCCATCAATTGGAGAATGGCTGGGTAAATTGTGGTATATAAATGTTATGGAATATTATGGTTCTGTAAGAAATGACCCGCAGGATGAATACAGAGAGGCTTGGAGAAACTTACATGAACTGATGCTGTTGGAATCCTTACTAACTGCTAACTAATTAGAGTTGATCTAATCTTACAAGAAGATGTTTTGGCCAGAACCTGAAACTAGGTACTAAGTAGAACTAATCAATACAAGGCTTGTGTTCACACCTTTACTCATTGGAGTTCAATGAGTTCACACCTCCCTTGAAGCTCTTTGGGAGCATAAATAGAGCTTCAATGGGCCAGTCAAGGAGTTCTTGAGAGTGAAGACGCTACAAGTCGAGATTTCACCGGAATGACATGAAGACTGGAGCTGGCTGGAGGCTGAAGAAAAGCAGAGGCAGAGGCTGAAGGACCAGACCTTTGGATTTAAAGACATTTGGAGAGAGCTCTTGGAACCAAGCAGAGAGATAGGTCTCTAAGCTAACCGGGCTATATTGGAGATAATAAAAGATCTGAACTTTCATCACCTGGCTGCATTTGGGAAGAAGATCACGACATGATGCTAAGTGAAATGAGCAGAACCAGGAGATCATTATACACTTCGACAACGATATTGTATGAGGACATATTTTGATAGAAGTGGATTTTTTTGACAAAGAGACCTGAGTTTCAATTGATAAATGACGGACAAAAGTTCACATTCGTTTCCCAATGTTCTTTCTTTGGGTGTTCTTTCTACACCCAAAGAAAGAACATTGGGAAACGAATGTGAACTATCTGCATTTTTGTTTTTCTTCCTGGGTTATTTATACCTTCTGAATCCAATTCTCCCTATGCAACAAGAGAACTGTTCGGCTCTGCAAACATATATTGTATCTAGGATATACTGCAACATATCCAACATATAAAGGACTGCTTGCCATCTAGGGGAGGGGCTGGAGGGAAGGAGGGGAAAAAACAATCGGAAAAAAAAAAAAAGTCTTTTATAGTATCTTGTTTATTCATATTGTTTGTTATGTCACTACTTATTTGTGTGATATTGTAACTTGTCTGTGTGATTCCTCCCATGGTGATGGATTTAACCACTGTATATACCTGCTTCAACTAAAAACAAAAGAAAGGAAGAGATGTAGAGGGCCACAGATAGTGGGGAATTCTGGGTGAGGTATAAGACCCTTCAGCCCAGAGGGAATCTGCTAATAATGTCTGGTTCAGCTCCCCATCTCTCTTAAGGGCTCTAGTACTTCCTGAGAAGTCAAGGGGAGGTGATAACCTGTGTTGCAACTGAAGCAGAGTGATACCGGGTGTCAAGCTACAAACAATAGGAAGTTGTTTATGTGGTTCCATGTGTAGTATATAGTTAGAGCATGCCCAGTGTTGTTTTGGTTACTTAAGGGTATTAGATTATAATAAAGTTTCCCCTGGTGAAATAAATGGACTCCATATTTCCACCATCCTGAGGAGTCTCACTTCATTACTCCTCCACTAAGACAGTATATTTTAATCATCCCGGCATGGGAGCTCTAGAAAGCCCAAAGATGACCATTGTTTTATGATATAGTTTTAAGTCTGGTGCAGCTAGGCCACTTCATTTGCATTTATTCCATTAATTCCCTTGAAATTCTTGAACTTTTGTTCTTCAAGAGGAACTGCTATTTTTTTTCTAGAGCTATAAAATAATTTCTTGAGAGTTTGGTATGACATTGAATAAATAGATTAATTTAAGTAGTATTGTCATTTTTATTATATTTGCTCAGCCTACCAATAAGTACTTGAATTGTTTCCAATTCATTAGATCTGACTTTATTTGTGTGGAAAGTGTTTTGTAGTTGTGTTTATATAGTTTCTGACTTCTTTGGCAGACAGACTCCCAAATATTTTATGTTATCAACAGTTATTTTAAATGGAATTTCTCTTTAAATCTCTTGCTGCTGGACTTTGTTGGTAATATAAGAAATGTTGATAATTTATGTGGATTTATTTTGTATCCTGCCACTTTGCTAAAGTTGTAAATTGTTTCTAGTAGTGTTTTAGTTAAGTCTGTAGGGTTCTCTAAGTATACCATATCATCTGCAAAGAGTGATAATTCAGTTTCCTCATTACCTAGTCTAATTCCTTTAATCTCTTTCTCTTCTCTTACTACCAAAGCTAACATTTCTAATGCAATATTGAATATTAATGGTGATAGTGGGCACCCTTGTTTTACCCCTGATCTTATTGGGAATGGTTCTACTCTGTCCCCATTATATAAGATGCTTGCTGATGGTTTTAAATAGATGATCATTGCAAGGAAACCTCCATTTATTCTATACTCCCTTGTGTTTTTAATAGGAATGGGTGTTGGATTTTGTCAGATGTTTTGCTGAATCTATTGAGATAATTATATGCTTTTTGTTAGCTTAGTTATTGATATAGTCAACTATGCTACTAGTTTTCATAATATTGAAACAGTTCTGTATTCCTAGTATAAATCTTACTCGATCATAGTGTATTATCCTGGGGATGACTTGCTGTAATCTCTTTGCTAATATTTTGAAGACTTTTACATCAATAGTCATTAGGGAAATTGTTCTATAATTTTCTTTTTCTGTTTTGACTTTACCTGGTTTAGGTATCAGTACCATATCTGTGGTAGCCTTCTTTTCCTATGTTTTCAAGTAGTTTGCATAGTATTGGAATTAATCATTCTTCAAATGTTTGGTAAAATTCACATATGAATTGATCTGGCCCTTGAGATTTTTTTTCTTAGGGAGTTGATTAATAGCTTGCTCTATTTCCTTTTCTAAAATAGGACAATTAAAGTAATTTATTTCCTCTTCTGTTAATCCAGACAATCTACATTTTTGTAGGTATTCCTCCATTTCCCTTATATTATCCAATTTCTTGACATGTAGTTGGGCAAAATAACATCTAATTATTGCTCTAATTTCTTCTTCATTGGTGGAAAATTCTTCCTTTTTATTTTTATACTAACAATTTGTTTTTCTTCTTTCCATTTTCTAATAAAATTAACTAAAGGTTTATCTATTTTTTTTTCATAAAACTAACTCTCTGTTTTATTTATTTATTTGTTTGTTTGTTTGTTTGTTTATTAGCTCAGTCAATTGGGTTTAAGTGACTTGCCCAGGGTAACACAGCGAGGGAGTGCTAAGTGTCTGAAACCAGATTTGAATTCAATTTATCCTGACTTCAGGGCTTGTACTCTATCCACTGCACCATCTAGCTGCCCCAGTTTTATTTATTAATTAATATTTTTTTTATTTTCAATTTTATTAATCTCCCCTTTTATTTTCAATATTTCAAATTTGGTATTTAATTGGTGGTTTTAATTTGTTCTTTTTCTAGCTTTTTAAATTGTAAGCTCATTTCATCAATCTTCTCATTCTCTATTTTATGCAAGTAAGTATCTAGAACTATAAAATTTCCCCTAATGACTGCTTTGGCTTCATCTCATAAATTTTGGAATGTTGCCTCATCATTGTCATTCTCTTAAATGAAATTACTGATTGTGTCTATGATTTATTGTTTCACCTACTCATTCTTTATTATTAGATTATTTTGATTCCAATTAATTTTTTGTTTATTTTCTCCTTTACTTTTATTGCATGTAATTTTTATTGTACTATGATCTGAAAAAAAATTAAATTATTTCTGCCTTTCTGCATTTTATTTTGAGATTCTTTATCCTAATATGTCATCAGTTTTTATATAAGTTCTATGTAATGTTGAGATAAAAATATATTCCTTTGTCTCCATTCAATTTTCTCCAAAAGTCTATCATACCTAATTTTTCTAGAATTCTATTTACCTCCATATCTTCTTTCTTATTTATTTAGTGATTTGATTTATCTAGTTATGTGACAGCAAGGTTGATATCTTCCATTAACATAGTTTTGTTGTCTAATTCTTCTTTCAGTTCTGTTAATTTCTCCTCTGCTACACCACTTGGTGCATATATGTTTAGGATTGATATTACTTCATTATCTTTGACACCTTTTGGTAAGATGTAGTTTTCTTCCTTATCTCTTTTAATTAAGTTGATTTTTGCTTTTGCTTGATCTGAGATCAGGATTGCTATCCTTGATTTTTTTTTTTTTAACTTCAGTTGAAGCATAATAGATTCTGCGTCAAGCTTTTACCTTTACTCTGATTATATCTCTCTGTTTTAAATGTATTTCTTATAAACAACAAATTGTAGGGTTCTGCATTTTAATCGAGTCTGCTGTCCATATCTGTTTTATGGGAGAATTCATCCTATTCACATTCACAGTTAAAATTACTAACTGTATTTTCTGCCACATTGTTTTCCCCCAGATATACTTTTTTCTTCCTTTTCCCCCTTTCCCTCTTTCCCAGTATTTTGCTTCTGATCATCCCCTCCCTTAAAAAGCCCTTCCATTTTGCAATCCATTCCCCTTCTTTATACCTTTCCTCTTCTACTTCTCTTCTTCCTTCTATTTGCCTCTCCCTTTCCTTTCCCATTTCTTTTCCTATTTTCTTGTAGGGTGAGACAAACTTCTCTGTGAAGCTAATTGTGTCTGATAATCACTCTTTGAGCCAAATCTGATGAGAGTAAGATTCACACAATGCTCATGTCCTTCTCTTCTTTCCCTCAATTGTAATAGGTCTTTTGTGCCTCTTCAAGGGATGTAATTTACCTCATTTAAACTCCATTTTCCTCTCTTTCCAGTATTTCCTTACCTCCTCTAGTTTCTTCTTTATATAATCACAATAAAATCAAATTATTCCTGCACCCCTTAAATATACCCAAAAGAGAGATTCAGATGTAAACACTGCAGTTTTCCTTGATGATTTCCTGAAAGGTGAGTGTAGACTCCTTTTTTTTTTTTTTTTCATCATTATTTTCAAAAAGTCCAATAATTCTTAGATTGTCTCTCTTAAGTCTGTTTTCCAGGTTTATTAATTTTCCAATGAGGAATTTTACATTTACTTGTATTTTTTTTTTCATTTTGGGGGGTTTTGTTTGACTGATTCTTGAAGTCTGTTGAGTCATTCACTTCCATTTGTTCAATTCTAATTTTAGTGAATTTTTTCTTCAGTTAGCTTTTTTATTTCATTATGCATTTGGCCAATTCAACTTTTAAATGAGTTGATTTGTTCATTGCATTTCTTTTCATTTCACAGATTCTGCTTTTTATTGAATTTTCTTTTTCATTCCTTGTAAGGACTTATATGCTTTTTCCACTTAATCAGATCTTTTTTTTAGAGAATTTCTGCTTTTCCTTTTCCAAACCATCTTCCAAACTCATTTCCTTTCTCCATTTTTCTTTTAACTCTCTTTTGAAATTCTTTTGAATTCTTCCAAAAGAGCCTTGTCAAATGGGGATCAACTCATATCACTTTTGGGGACTTCATCTGGAGATAATTTGCCTTTACTATCCTTTGGGTTTGAGATCTATTCTTGTCTTTCTCCATAAAAGTTATCTATGGTCAGAGTTCTTTTTGCTTTGTTGGCCGATGTTGTTGACCAACATCTGGTGCTGAGTAAGGGTGGCCAGATCCCATGTTTTCTGAGGTCTGAGGCTTATTATTTGCCTTTTGTATTTGCTTTGGATGTCTCATAGCTAATCTACTGAACCACTAGCTTGTAATCAATACAGAGTAGCCTAAGAACCTTGCAGTAGATTCCCCAGTGCAAGGACATTGCAATACTGGCTCTTTTTCCCAGCTCTCTGTGCTGCATCTGTGATTAGCCACCTCCCTCACTGCTCAATTGAAACAGACTTTTTCTGAAATTCTTCCAAAGTATCTTCTTCTCAAGGTTTGTTATGCTCCAAGTATTTGTGGGTTCTGTCATTCCAAAACCAGTTCAGAAGCTTGATCTGGTGTTAATCTGAGGGACTTTAGGAGGAGCTCAGATAAAGCTGTGTCTACTCTCTGCCATCTTGGCTCCATCCCACATAGCAAAATATTTCACTCCTTGGGCACTGAATATAAGTGGATGGTTTTGCTCAGGAAAAACTAAAAATAACTGGGCAACAGAAAGAAAACTGAGTTATTTACATAAGGAAATTTGATATGTGCCTTTTAATACTTTTTTGCTACCAAAAAGAAAATAGCATCTTGAATTTTCTCAGGATTTCAGATATATTATTGCAAATCTCACCTCCTTCCTTCCAGAATGGATGATCAACTCCAGCCAGGATATTTCATAAGAAGATACTCATTTCCACCTCCTGGAAAATAGGAGTAGCTGTGTATAATACCTAGCAGTAAAATTACTACCGATGCTTTCAATGCAGTTATAACTATCAATGAATATTTACTGATATAAATTTATTAAATCTCAAGCTGAGAATAGTAGTTTTAACTTGACTGAATTAATAAGAAACCTTTGAAGCTACTTCTGGATATTTAGTAATCAAGGCCCAGGGCAAGGATTGATTAAGGGCATTAAAAATGAGTCTCAGAATAATAGCATACATGGACTAACTTAAGGTCATCTATTCTAATCTCCTCATTTTACATATTGAGAAATGGGGATTAAAAGAAGCCAAATGATTTGCCCAATGTTTTGCAACATCTTGGTGACAGAGCCAGGACATGAATGTTCTTATTCACTTATAGGGAGATGTGTTAATAATGAGGTTGGCAAGAGATTTAGAGTTCCAGGTCAAACTATCTCCAAGTGAAGGCATACCCCTGCATATAGTTACTGGCCCTGAGGGCTAGCATAAGTATGCCAAAAATACACTAGAGTGAATGTTTCTTGAGGGTAAGGGTTGTTTATATATATTGTCTATCTTCAGCATTTAGCACATTGAGAATTTAATAAAAACTAGTTGATCAAAGATTCATGTATATTCCTTCTTAATCATCATAAGAATCTAAGGATAAGAATTTTATTTTTTCCCTTTAAAACTTACATATGAAATAGAACAAGAAAAATAGTAGAAAAGAAAAAAATCAAGTCACACGCACAGCAGAAGATAAGAATTCAAAATATGTTACAATAAATTTTCATTTCAAGAAAGCTCATATAATAATAGAACACATTGTATTAAGAAGTGTCCATCTTTGCTCCCTTTTAGGTTTTCTTTTTCTCTTTGTTCTACACTTTTTATTTTATTCTTTTTCCCCCTTTCTTCCCCCTGTGCCCCCTTCTCCAAATTAGTTACAGTTAAGCACAGGTGTATTTATGTGTATAGACATACATACACATATGCACACACATATCATTCTTATGTTTGTATGTATACACACACATATAGGCATCACATACACATATAAGTATTATGTCTTAAATTTCTGTCCTTGTGAACTGTTCATTACTTATACTAGCTAACTTGCCTTACTATTACTTAAGTTCCCATGCCCCCAAGGATCACCAGCTTCCTTGCTCCATTGCTTCTGTACTTACTTGGTGTGTGCTTGTTCCCTCTTGCTCAGGGCCACATCTCAGCAAAACACCTGGGCTTGGCCTTCCTTATCAGCAGTGATTCCCTCCATTTTACCAGACTCTGTCTCCCCTTCACTCCCCAATCATATCCTTTCAGGAAGTGACAGTTTTTGTGGTTGAGGCTGAGGCTGTCTCTAGACAAGCCCAGGGCTTTCTTAAGATCTTCTTGGGTTGCCCTAGGTGTTCCCCTGTTTTTCCCCAGGTCTTGTTTGCTTTTCACTGGTTTTGTTTGCTTTTTCACAGGTTCACTTTGAAGTACAATTTGGTTTGTTAGGAAAATCTGGAGAGCTTGAACTTTTTTGACCCACTCTACCATTTCCCCCAAATCCTGCCTGAGATATGAATTTTCTTGAGTAAATTTTGTGCAGTTGTGCTTTGGAAAAGGTTTTGTTCCAAAATTATCCCATCTGTTGATCAAATGGCCAGGCAATTATCAATTCTCTATTTTGTTTTGTACTGTTTTGACACAGCCATAGACTCTCTTTAAAAATTGAATAAGAGGAAATGCTAGTTGATAGCAAAGTAAAACAGAGAAAGACAGTTCACTCAGCATTGCCCCAATTGAGAAAACCCAAAAGTAAATGGAATTTTAAAAACAAAACAAAACAAAACAAACAAGAATAAATCTTAGGATACCTGCTTCAACTCCTACTGATTAACACAGTAAGGCACAGGTAGACTATTCTCTGGTATAAAATTTAATCTTTTTTTCTCTACTTATTCCCTATTTTGTATATTTTGTATAAAATGTTTTTATTTTTTTTATTTGTATATAATTTTAAATACAAAATATAATATTTTGTAGTTTGAGCATCTCAATAATCATGTAATCCAAATACACAGAAGCATATTATTATATAAGTTTTAAAGAAAATAACTCCCTTTGTGGTATAATTAAAAATAGCCTTCTAAAAGCTACAGGTCATGTTTATTATATCTGTTGTTCCAAATATTGTCCATTTTTCATTAGGACAGTTTTGCAATTCTTATGTACATTGAGCTAAATTGATCAATCATACAAACTCCCTTTTCCTCATTGACAGCTGACCTCAGCTTTGGAGTCAAAAGATCTGACCTCCTAGCTGTTATATCTTTTGTGTATCAGCTTGACTAAGTCTTTATATTTCTATGAACTTCAGATTCTACTACTGCCTCAGAAAGATAGTATTTGCTCTATCAAGATCACATGAGTGTTGTAAGAATTAAGTATTGTAATATATAAGAAAGAGCTTTGCAACAGTAAAGGACTTTATTAACACAAGCCACTAAACTTCTCCATTTTTTTGTGTGACAAATAAGCAGTTATAACTATCAGCTTTAGAACTTGGGAAATTCAATTGAACAGGAGGGTGGAGAAAAATTGGGGGAAACTACAGGGGAGAGAGTGGAGGAAGGGAATAAGGAAGGGAGGGTCATGAAGTATTCCTTTGGGATAAGGTGATGGTAAGAGAAGGAGCAGACCATATGATACATATCTATTTTAAGCAACTATTCATGTTACCTTGGTGCTAAACTCAATTGTTTCCATCCTTCAGAAACAGCACAATTGGTGTCAACTACTTTTAAATTTCAGAGCTCTAGGGCAAAGCCCTATTCACTCTGCCCTAGTTATGGCTCTGAAAATGAGGTTTCAATGTTTCCTGTGTGACTTTGTATGTAGTATGCTGTGTCTTACTTTGGCAAGTTCTAAAATCCACTAAATGTTAAATGTTTAAATTCTGATTAAAAAGTTGAGATATCTATCTGTCTATAGTGAATACTATCTTTTATTTCACCAAGTTACAAATTAGGCTTTGTGGTATTATTTATGACATTCTAAATTCCATTAGAAGTGTTTTATAGCTTAGATATAACCCCATTTATTGTTTTTGTGGCTATGTTTATTTTACATGTTTTAATATTGAAGGGAGAAAAAAGTCCTCTCTCTTTTCCACACTAAAAGTATCTACTCTAGACTATCTTTCCAGAAAAAAAAAAAAAAAAATCTTTGAACAGTCAGCGCATTGATTACTTTCTTTCTCCCCCCCTCCCATCTTTTTTTTTCAATTGATAAACAGTTGCAGGCTCCAGGGGTGGTAAGGAAGGGAAGAATGAATCAATGAAAACATACATTTCTATCTCTTAGATTCAACATCCCTTTTGTGAGAAGATAGAAATCAAGAGTTTCCTTTCAAACTCACTATTTACCTTCTAACTTTCAATGTGTCTGTTTTTTGTAGGTACATAGACCTATAAGTCAACAGTAGAGCAATGGGCTGCCGGAGGTACAGAGGATCAGTTCATTCTGTCAGCTGGATTTATTATAGAACTTTCTGTAACATGGTACATTGATACAGCCTCCTTCTGCTAAAGTTTGATGGGAATTGTTTAAAAGCAGACCTGTTCAGGATGAACACAGATACTAAAAAATAACAACATCAAAAACAAAAACTGTGACTCTCAAAGTACTTTAAGTAGACCGTTTTAAGAAGCAAATAGTATTCTTTTTTATGAACAAGATATAGTAAGACCCTGCATGACATAAGGCATAGTGAACTGGACTTAAAACTAGGAAATCCTATTTTTACCACATGCCTCTGTGTGATCTTTTTTTTAATTTTACTTTGTTCCATTTGTTATTTATTTATTTTTATGTTCTTATATTTTTAAATTTTAAGTTCTGAATTTTCTCCCTCCATCCCACTCCTCCACCAGTCACTGATAAGGCAAACAAAATCACATCATTTATACATGTGAAATGATGCAAAACATCTTTCCAAATTATCCATGTCCCAAAAACATAAAGCAACAACAAAAAGTGAGGAAATTATACTTTAATTTTGACCCAGAGTTCATCAGTTCTCTCTCTGAAGCTTGATAGTATCTTTTCATTATGACTCCTTTGAAATTGTCCTTGATAATTGTATTGATAGCCAGTCTTTCATTATTGATTATCATTATAGCATTGCTGTGAGTATGCACAATGATCTTCCACTTCTTCCTACACTTTATATCAATTTATATAGTTCTTGCTATATTTCCCCCTCAAACAAATCCCTTCATCATTTCTTATAGCATAATTGTACTCTATTACAATCATGTGCTATAACTTGTTCAACCATTCTCCAACTGATAAGCAACCCCCTCAATTTCCAATTTTTTTTCACCACAAAAAGTTGCTAAAATATCTTTGTCCATGAAGATCCATTTTCTTTTTTTCATCTTTTTAGAATACAGTCATGGCAAAGATTCTACTGAATCAATGGATATATACAATTTATAGAACTTTGACAAGTTTCTAATTTTTCTCCACAATGTCTTAGCAGTTCACAACTTTGCCAGTAGTTTCTTAATATACTTATTCTTCTTCATCCCCTCCAGCACTGTCATTTCTGATAGTTATGAGGTGTTTTAATTTGCATTTCTCTAGTGAATTGTAACTTAGAGCATTTTTTCTTATTACTAGAAATGACCTTTGATTTTTTCTTCTAAAAACTGCCTATTTATATCCTTTGATCATTTATCAATTGGGGATTGGCTATTATTTTTATAAATTTACTCAGTTCCCTAGTGAAAGATTATACTTAGTTTTGCTGGCTAGTTATTCTTGATTATAATCCTAGCTCCTTTGTTGTCAGGAATATCATATTCTAAGCCCTTTCTTCCTTTAATGTGGAAGCTTTTAAATCTTGTGTGATCTTGACAGTGGCTCCGTAGTTTTTGAAATTTTTCTTTCTGGATATTTGCAATATTTTCTCTTTGATCTGAGAGCACTGGAATTTGGATATAATATTCTTGGGGTTCCATTTTGAGACTACTTTCAAGAAATAATGAATGGATTCTTTCAATTTCTATTTTATCCTCTAGATCTAAGATATCAGAGTAATTTTTCTTAATAAGATATTTATGATCTAGTTTTTTAATCATGGCCTTCATGTAGTCTGATAATTCTTAAATTTTCTCTCCTTGATCTATATTCCAGGTCATCTATGTGTGTGTATATGTGTGCTTGTTTTGTTTTGTTTTTATTTTGCTGAGATATTGCACATTTTTGTTTTTCCATTCTTTTTATTATGATTGTTTCTTGATATCTCATGGAGTCATTAGTATCCACTTGTCCAATTTTAATTTTAAAGTAATTTTAGTGAACTTCTGAATTTTTCTCCCATTTACAGAGTTCTTTTATTCATAGGATTTTGGTACTTTCTTTTTCAGTTAGTCTATTCTACTTTTTAAGTATTTCTTTTCTTCAGGGAATTTTTTGTGCCTTTTTTAGGTTCTTTTTTAAGGTATTATTTTCTTCAGTATTTTTTGTGTGTTTCATTTATAAGCTATTAATTCTGTTTTCATTATTTTCTTGCATTACTCTGAATTATTTTCTCCATTTTCTTCTGGAGGAATCAATGAAATTTTTTTCTCTTTCTTTAACTATTTCAGGAATCCTTATTGATTTTGGGTCCAATTAGCATTTTACTTTGAAGTTTTGTTTGTACCTGCATTCATTTTGTTACTTTCTTCCCAGTTTATGTTTTGGTCTTCCCTACAATAAGTAGTATATGATCACGTTCTCTTTTTATTGTTTGTTCATTTTTCTAGCCTATTTCTTGACTTTGAATTTTATGTTAAAATTAGGCTCTGCTTACTTGGGTAAGCACTGTTCTAAGTTGCAAGCTTTTTTAAACTACTATTTTCAGATCTTTTTCTGAGTCTTAAGTTTTCAATATTTCCAAGAGGTTGTGATCTGGGGAGAAATGTGGTTAATGCTCTCCTGGTTTTCTCTCTGGTCTTTGCCCAGCAAAGAATTATGCTCCCTTGGACATACAAATGCTAGTATTCTTTTTGGCTCTAGGATCAAATTTTTCTCTTTTCTCTGAAAGTCTGACCCAGATCTGCATATATGCAATTGAGCTGCCAAATCAGCACCATCTATAAACCCAGTGCCACCAAAAGGATCACTGTAATCTCTTTTTGAGCAATTGTCTGATTCCACTACCAGCTCTGGCTGAGAGCTCCTGAAGCTATTACAACTACTGCTATTGTCACACCTGCCTCTAAGTCTCACCATTGGCATTACTGCTGTGCTCCAAGCAGGCCCCCAACCTGATGTCACAGATCTCTACTACTAACCTCTTAACTCATCTTAGGTGGGAAAAAATGTCTTAATCTGATCTCTTATTTGGCTCTGTTGCTCCAAAATTTGATTTAAGGAATTATTTTAAAATTGTTTGGAGGGGAATGTTGGTTCAATTCAATTGGGTTGCTACCTATACTACACCATTTCAATTTGGCCCCTGGCTCTGTGACCTTATGCAAATAGTCTTACCTCAGTGCTTCACTTTCTGAAACTTTAAGTTGTAGAAGCTACCAAGCAACTTTGAAGTTGCATGATACTGCATGTGTCACACTGTTTCAGTTTTGTTGTTGCTCACTCCCCACCCACCCACACACACACTTTTTATTCTTTGCTGAAAGGCATATGTCTTTAGAAGGATGTAGGGAAAAGACATTTGGAAATATAGTTGATGAAAATGTAATATATAAAAATCAAATGAGTATCCAAAAGAGGGCAATGAAATGACATATAGTAAATGTAAACAGGATGCATAGATGTGCTGGAGCCATCATTAAGACTCAAGAGTAATTGCTTTTGAGTGTGGCAATTTATATTACATAAATCAGAAACTGCTAAAAATCAGATCTTGATTTATAATTTTGTTGATTTCCAATATTACAAAAATATTAATAATGTAGATTAGATTTACAAGTGTGTGTTTACACAGATAAAATACACACATATATATTTAAATGTATGAATGTATATCTATACATTTATACATATGTATGTGTGTATATGTGTATATGTATATGTGTGTATATACACACACACACACACACACACACACACACACATATATATATGTATAGAGATAGATAGTCACTATATATAAATAGAAACATTTACTAGCACACTCCTGTATTGCTCCATAAACATTACTAGAAATTAACAAGATTCCAGTAAAAGAGATGAAAACAATATGAGAATGGGTTCTGGCAAATTTACTATAATAGTGCTGATAATAACAACAGACATATAGCATATATTTACATATATATGTAAACATACATATATGTATCACTTTGTTTGAAAAATTATTTACATACATTATCTCATTTGAACCTCACAACTCTTCTGAATATGCATCACATAACCAGTGCAGAATCAGGAAGAAAAAGAATGAAAGGCATTTTAAAAGTATTTTATGATAGGAAGAGAACATCAACTAGTTGTGTAAAGAGGAAAAGGGGCAGCAGATGGACAACTATGTAGTCTGTGCAATCTTTTAGTGGGAAGAGAAGGAAAAGAAGTCCTCTAATACTTTGGATGACTATCCCATTCCTCCCCAACAATCCCTCCTTCCCTCACGGTGAATTTAAGAGACAGATTTGAGGACAATCATACAGCTATGGATAGATTTTTATCTATATTGTTGGAGAGAACAAACATATCAGATCACAGACTCCTCTGAGTATTATTGACATTGAACATATTGGATGTTTAATACATGCTTGTTGATTGACTGGATAGACATTTTGTTCTCTCCATGACAATTATGGGCTATGAAATTTATCCTTTTAAGCACAGGAGATTATAACTCATTAGTACTTTAAGGTTTATAAGTTATGTTCTTCACAATAACTCTTGTGACAAAGATAGATCAAGTATTATTGTTCCCATTGTTCAGATGAGGAAATTGAGACTGTAAGATTGTTGTTGCCACACAGTTCCTGAATTTGAGTTGGGCTCATCATGTCTGCACTCCAAGGTTAGCTTTCCCACCTTATATCACATTACCTCATTGTTTTAGTTTTTGACAATGCATTAGTTGTTGGAATGGAAGAAAAAACAGACTACCCAATAACGTCCTTTTCTTTGGTCCTGTTTTTTATAGGTTCATCTTGGCTTGAAACTGTATCCTGTAAAGAAAGGAAAATTTAAAAAAAAAAAAAAACTGCCTTGTAATGTGTTACCTGAAATGACTCTTTCCTTTGATACTTAATTATAACTAGGCTGGGAATAGATTGCAACCAAGATAGTAAAGAGGCCTATCAACTTAGTCTTTAAGTATCAGTATTAATTACCTGTTTGTAGAGTTGTGTGATTGTACAAATTGCTCAGTGATGATTTCAAGAAGGTTTTGCATTTGCAAACAAATGCTTACACATATTGTTGGGTAAGCACCACTTACAAGATTAGGAAAATGTGGTCCTTAAAAATGAAGTAGGCAATTCATGTTTAATGGATGCACTTGAGGGAAAACTTTGCATTATTTCCTTCCCTTCTCCCACCCTGAGGAGTTTCTGAAATGTTGCCAGCTAAAACTGTCATTAAGTGGATTGGATCATATGGGGCGAACTGACCCATTGATTCAAGCCAGTTAAAATACTTTCCTCATGATAATCTTAGGAAGCAGTTGTTACAACCAAAGTATCCCCCTCACCCCTGCCCACTTTACAGATGAAACTTTTAAAGGTTATATTTGTTCTTACTTGCATAACTAATAAATGTCCCTGGGAGAATTTGAACAACTTTTTTTCTGACTTCAGGTCCTGCTTTTTACAATGCTACACCACTCAGATCAAATTGAGTGTGCTGATGTATTTGTCTAAACTGATTTATCAATTCCATCAAAACTGTCCAATTCAATTCAATCCAACTCAATTTTCACAAAAAGCTTGAGTTATTGTGATATGAAAGGCCCCATACTAGATTTAGTGAGGCTAGAGTATGTATGTATGAACATAGTTCTTTTTGTTATCCTCCTCATAGAATCTAAATATCTAGCCCAGTTGCTTTAATGTTTCTTTCTTTTATAACTGTCCTGGAATTTCAATGGTTCAGTGATCTCCTACGTAGTGTCTCTCACTATCAAAGTAATTTGCTTAGCCAATATACATGAGAAGTAGAATTGGAATCCAGCTTCTTCTGATTCAATTTTTGGCTCTTTAGCCATAATACCTTTCTCCTTAAACACAGTAAGCAGATTAGGTTTGATTAACTAAAGTGAATTTAGTGTTAGAAGGGATCTTAAGGCTCAGACTCTTGTTTTCATTGGGAGCACGAGAAGTCTAAGGCTCAGAAGTGAATTAATCCATCCTTCATACTCATTAAGACCACTACATTTAACAGCTTGTGGATAAATCAAATCGCTTCTTCTACCTAGATCTTTCTGCCTGTGTTTAGCCATTGCTTTTTGGAATTGCTCTGTACCTCCCAGTTCCCTTTTGGGAATCTCCATGTAGTAAAGTCCAGTGCTTGTGCTTTGGTCATCACAAACAAGAGTGTTGTTATCAAGCACCAGAGACAACAAAACTAATGAATACCTCATAAAGTTTTGTTCTTCACAACCAAACTAATTTATTATTACACTGACATTTCTCCTTCACAGAAAACAATCCATGAGCAGTCATTAGGCCGTTTCCATGTGAACATGTTGTCCAAGATGACTCTGAGCAAAGATGTCTTTGATCAGAATCCTTCAAAATTAGCAGCCTTAGTTTTTGCACTGAATTTAGAATGGGAAAAAAAAAAAAAGCCCATTTCTATTGTAAACAAGCTTGTCCAATAGTTGTCCAGGAAATGAGCCTGCAATCTGTGTTTAATCAAATTCATTGAGTCTTCATGGCCTTACAATGCAGTTCATTATTTTCATTTTCCAGGAGCAGATGATTCTATTCCTCTACAATGCTTAGCATTTAACACCTCCTGGCAGTGACCAGTGCCAGATTGATGCCCATCTCATTCCCAAAAGTAATAACTTCCTAGTGTAAGGCTTAAATATTATGTTATTACATTTAATCTTTCCTCTGTGTGTTATCATTTACCATAACCACTATTCCAGATAATACATAATAAGATGGGAAATAATATTGTGTCCAGGCTATTTTTTCCTCTTTTTTGTTGCCAACTGCCAACAACCAGCTAATGACTGGGCATGGAGAAAGCCATTCATGGAATCCATCATGAGGAATAATATTTCAAGAATGTCACCTATGGCCTTGGTTGATCCTTTTTGAAGCCCTCAGAGTGTGTGAGACATTCTGTTTTTCTGAGCTCCCAACAGTGACTTGTTCAGGATAAAACAAATAATGGGACCATGTTGTACAAAAAACCTGGCATTTGGCTTCTTGACTAGTAATAAGAGTTATTTCTCAGTTCTTGGGTAAAATTGTATAAACTGGATTTTTTGCATTGTGGAAGCCTGAGAACCTGGCCTGTCACTACAATTCCAAGACAACCAAACATTGGGTTCTGTTTAATCAATAATCTCAAGAATTGTGTTAATAGATACAACAACAAGATTGTATCCCCAGAGGTTACTGGGTAAAAGATTTATATGGAAAATACATACATATATGCAAGAACATGTATGAGACAATAAGGGGACTATCCAAAGTCACCCAAAAAGTTATATTATTTTCATATGGCATATCAGCATTAAAAAAAAACAATATTCTAGCAACCTCTCTATCTTGTATACATACACACACATGTATATTTAATCTATTTTTGAACTACATATTCCCTACCCTGTAGAATGAATATAAGTGCCAACATATCCTTGTTGTATATTTTTGCTATGTAAGGTTAAATAAACCCTTTTTTTGTTAACCGTTCAATGATATACAGATACCTTACTTTGTTTTCAAATAAAATCTGATCTACTAGAGTGCTATTACTGGCCTTTACTAAATAAAAGAATGATGAAGATGATGATGATATCAAGATTTATATAGCACATTAAAATTAAAAGAACATATTACCTTTATTTTCTCATTCAATCTTCAGAACAGTCTTATAAAATAGGCACTGTTATTTTTCTAAATTTATACATTGAAAAACTGAGATCCACAGAAGTGTGATGACTTGTAAATGGTAACATACCTAGTAGCTGCCTGAAACAGGATTTGAACTAAGATATATTTGACTTTATCTACTATAGCACTGACTTTTCTAATAAATACTTATTGTTTGACTGAAAGTCAAACTCCTAATAAATGCCACAAATAGAAACCGAATGCTGGTCTTCCAACTTGACAATCATACTTTCTCCATTATATCAAACCAGTTATTTTCTTGGGGCACTTGATAAAAGTGAAGTAAATTTCACCAGTAGAGATAATCTTTCTTTTTAAAAATTATTTTAGTATTTCATTTTTCCACAATTACATAAAAAATTAATTTTGTTTTTGTTTTTAAAACTTTTGAGTTCCAAATTCTCTACCTTCCTTCTCCCTCCTTACTGAGAAGGCAAGCAATTAACTACGAGTTACCTATGTGTAGTCATGTTGTGAAAGAAAACAGTTCAAAAAGGAGATTAATCTTTTAAAAGTACCCAAGCAAAGCCCCTGCTCAAGACTACTGTATTTTTAATTAAGTTAGAGGAAGATAGAAGTGACTCAGCTTAAAACCTACTTTGCCCATCTCTCCTAATTTTCCAATCCCAACTATTCTAGTCAGAAATGTTTTTGCCTTTCTTAGAATTCCCATAGAACTTTGTCTACTTCTCTTTTGAACTTTTCATATTCTCTTTTTGATTATAAGTATTTGCGTGTTACCTCTATGTGGTTACAAGCCTCAGATAGGCAGAAATCATTTTTATTCTTTTTTTGTAACTTCTCCCATTCCTCCACAGTGTTCCAAAGGCAAAGAATGATCATTTGATAAATTCTTGTTAAATTGAATGAGATCTTCAGCTAGTTGATTGAAACCCATGACTGGACTATAACTTTCAAGGATCTACTTTATTTAAAAGAAACAGAATAAACAAAATTTGGGGAGAGAAGGCAACAGTGTACATATAGAAGCTATATTGACAAATAAAATCCAGACACCCAATAAGAGAAGTATAACATAGATCATTTGGATGAAAATCAGAAGAGGTAGAAAGAATAGTCATATTATCACCAATGTATACTGAAGTCCACTTGAATACAAAGTAGACATTTATAAATCAGATGATATAGCTAGGAAATAGACCAAGAACTTGCCACAGAGACATACTATAAAATTTAAGAGGAATTGAATTGTTCAGACATCTGCTGGAACACTTGTTTTCTGCCCAAAGTCAATATAATTTTGGATTCTTTTAATGATCATTTTATTTTTCAAAAGATAGAGGAATCAAAAATGAAATTCTATTCTGGATTTGACTCTCAGAAATAAGGGGAAATGAGTTAAAGGAATGTAAATGAGAAGAACCTTTCTGGGAAGCAATCACTGTTCCTAGGGTTTGTGATGAAAAAGAATATGGGCACCATCTAATTTGAACCCTAGATTTGGAAGAATATATTTCAAAAATTTTGGGTAACAGTAGATTCCATGGCCTAAAATTATACCAAAGAAGGATGGAAATCTCTATATAATTAAATTTTCAAAGTCCTAATCACAAAGTATCATCATAGCTTCATGAATAGTTGACCATGCCAGAATAATTTTATTTCCTTTTTTGGCAGTTTTGAGACTATCAGATTTAGATCACAAATACAATTTAAATCCCCAAAGACACATATTTTGTGTCTTTTTATCTATAGATTCTAGAAAGTTCTTGATTAATGCCTGCTATAAGATCAACATTTTAGGAAGGATATTGATAAGTTGGAAAATATTCAGAGAAGGGCAACCAAGGTAAGCATAGGTCTAAAGTCCTGCTATATGAGGGGCAACTAAAAGTACCAGAAAAGTTTAATCTAGATAAAAGTCAAAAGGGGACACATAAATGTCTTCAAATATTTGAATAACTCATGCAGAAGAGGAAAGATCATTATTGGGCTTGACTCCAGGGAGCTGAACTGGGGTCAATAGATGGAAATTGCCCACAAACAAATTAAGTCTTTTGGTATAAGAATAAATTTTGAAACCACTAAAGTTATCTCAAAGTATAATGTGTAGCATTAAATTGTATTTTGTTGGCTTTTATTGAAGGCCTTCAAATAGCTGCTGAGCACCTCTCAGGTAGGTTGTAGGTAGGTTTTTTGTTCAGTCGTATGTTGAATTCTATGGCCACAAAAGTGTTTTCCAGTCTCAAATTCAGATACATAGTCATAGTTTCATACATTTAGAACTGAAGTTTATTTTAGAACAAGATTTATTAATTTAGGGTCCATGAATCACCAAAATATCCACTGATAAATTTCAGATACTCTTTGAATGTGAATAGGAAAAAATATTACATATTTATTTTTAACTAACTTCTAACAGAAATGTAGCATTTCCTTCCTTTTTGGATGGAGACAACAAACCATTGGACCATAAGGTGTCAAAAGGTTAAGAATTAGGTTGGCATTCTGGTGAGCAATGTGGAACTATGCCCGAAGGTCTATCAAACTGTGCGTATATTTTGATCCATCAATGTCTCTAATGGGTCTGTATCTCAAAGAAATCATAGAAAAGGGGAAAGGACCCTCACATGCAAAAATGTTTGTAGCAACCCTTTTTTTAGTGGCAAGGAACTGGGAACTTAGTGGATGCCCATAAGTTGGGAATAGTTGAATAAGTTATGGTATATGAATGTTATGGAATATTATTATTCTATAAGAAATGATCAGCAGGATGATTTCAGAGAGGCCTGGAGACTTACATGAACTGATGCTAAATGAAATGAAGAGAAGCAAAAGAACATTGTGCACAGCAAGAATATTATGCGATAATCAACTCTGATGGACTTTTTTTTTCTTTTTTTTCTGACATGCTAAATATATTTATTTATTTTTTAAAATAATTATAACTTTTTATTGACAGAACTCATGCCAGGGTAATTTTTTTACAACATTGTCTCTTATACTCACTTCTGTTCCAACTTTTCCCCTCCCTCCCTCCATCCCCTCCCACAGATGGCAAGCAGTCCTATACATGTTAAATATATCACAGTATATCCTGGATACAATATATGTGTGCAGAACCGAACAGTTCTCTTATTGCAGAGGAAGAATTGGATTCAGAAGGAAAAATAACCTGGGAAGAAAAACCAAAATGCAAACAGTTTACATTCATTTCTCAGTGTTCTTTCTTTGGGTGTAGCTGCTTCTGTCCATCATTGATCAATTAAAACTGAGTTAGATCTTCTCTTTGTCAAAGAAATCTACTTCCATCTGATGGACTCTTTTCAACAGCAAGGTGATTCAGGCCAATTCTCATAGATTTGTGATGGAGAGAGCCATCTGCATCCGGAGTGTGGACTATGGGGACTGAATATGGATCACATAATATTTTCACCTTTGTTATTATTTGCTTGTTTTTTCCTTTCTCATTTTTCTCTTTTTGATCTAATTTTTCTTGTATATCATGATAAATGTGGAAATACATGCAGAAGAATTGCACACTTTTAATCTATATTGGGTTACTTGTTATATAGAGGAGGGGTATGTGGGAAGGGAAGAAGAAAAATTTGCAACACAGGGTTTTGAAAGGGTGGATGTTAAAACTATCTTTGCATGTATTTTGAAAATAAAAAGCTATTGTTTTTCTTAAAAGAATTGGATTAGATTTAACATGTATGGGACTACCTGCCATCTAGGAGAGGTTGGTGAAGGGAAGGAGGGGAACAGATGGAACAGAAGTTTTTACAAGGATCAATGTTGAAAAATTACCCATGTGTATATGTTTTATCAAAAAAAAAGCTATAAAGAAATAAAGAATTATATTAGGAAAAGGTTAATAAAAATCTCAAAATTTCATATAGAGCAAGGCTTTCACTTAAAATGATGAAGTTGAGGCCTAAAGAGTTTGAAGGAAAATTTCTAGGTCACAAAGGTGGTACATGGAGGAGTAAGGATTCTGTCAACATCATATGGACGTAATCTGTATAGAACATTAACTATAAGATCTATTTTGGGTGACATATTGTATCCCACATACACATTCATTCCAAATCACTTATTTGGCATTTATTATATGCTAGGGTCTTCTACTGAATATCTCCTTTGGCCCCTCATCAAAGTAGAGAAGTGACTCTGAGTTCTCAAATGCCATCAGCATAAACACCAATCCACAAAATATTCAAGGGCCAACTCCTGTACAGGCTGTGTGTCTGTCATCTGAGGACAAACCTGCGCAATATATGGAGAACCTTATCACTAGAATATGGAGGTTAGGCACCAGGTTACTATTTCAGTCAGAGCTTGCATACAAACCTTCTAGTAAGCACAGTTGCAATTTTCACTGGCAAACAGAACCTATATACACTGATGAAATTATAGCTTTTTGAGTTATTATAGCATTGCTGTGGCCATATAATTTATAACCCACATAATATATATAACCCACATGTGTACATTTAGGTGAGCGTGGTTGTTGGGATATAAGGAAAATACAAAGTTTTGTACTAGGTACACTGTACTAGTTTCTGAGAAAGAGACAAATATAAATAAGAGTCAGTCCATAATACCAGTCTACCTCCCTTTATAATTCACAGTATCTGGTATGGCAGCATTTTCCTCCGCAAGAATTCAATAGGACATTTTGGTTCAGGAGGGGGAGCAGACAACTCACTCAGTGAAATGTGAGCATAAGTTGAATTTCACTGAACTGAAGAAAAGTGATTGTCTCAATAGCCATCTAGCGATTTTGCTCCTGGAAAAAAGAGAAAAAGATAAGACTTGCTGATTTTGAGAGACATCTGAATATCACAGTATTTCATTTCTACAATCAACTGGATTCCTATGGGGATGGACCCCCATCCTCCCCACCATGCATATATATTTTGATTTTCATATTCTGTGCTGTACTATAGTCTCTAATATCTGTTGCTCTTGCAAATAGGCATCTCGCACTTCATTTAGATTCACTTACAATTCAGTATTTAATCATGGCTAGACAGACATAAGCAGTAGGCAGGACAAGAGCCACTTAATCCATCAAAGGCGATGATATCTTCAAGGTTACTCACAAGCAGCACTGGGCTCAGAGTTGCAGTGACTAGTTTTAACTTCCTTCTACTGCAAATTCAATTTATATTTTTCTCTCCTCAGTATGATGTCTGGTGAGGTGGCTAATTTTCTTTTTGAGTCTTGTACTAATGCACATGCTAGATCTTTCATACCACCAGCCTTCTCATTTTAGCATTGTTTTCTCTGTTCACTTTTCTTTGCCCTGAAACAGGTGATTATAAGTTTTCCTACTATGATATTTGTACTTTATTGTCACCACCTAAAGTCCAGAATATTCTTAATGGGTGCAATTGAATTTCAAAATCAAATTGGAATACATTAGTTTTCAAGCCATGTGATCCCAGAAAAATAGAATGAAACAAAATGAAACAACATTGGCTAATGATCATTAAAATCTTTTCACCTAACGACTTGATTCTGGTGTATCTAATTATTTCAATAAGTTCTAAAGTCAAACTATATAATTTTAAATGCAAATGTGTCAAATCTATTTTTTAAATTTTTAACAATTTTTAGTAATTGTGCATATGATTTGCTAATGTGTGCTGAAGTGCTTTACTTTTAGTGTTTACTTCTTTACAGTCAGCTGAGAAGCTAACTGAGAATCTAATCTGTGAATCCAGTCAATGTCAGCCCAGAAAATATTTTTTTTTTTCCCCACTAAGCAATTATAAGGTTACAGTTGGCTGCTTACTCCTAGAAGTCCAAGTAGAGCTGCAGGGGTATCTTTGCTCACCTGAAACCTTTCCATACTATTAGTAGTATTCTTTAGCCAGACATTCTTGGGTTACATCTGTACTACTTAATCCAAATGGTCTTTTCTCAAGCTTATACTTTTTCTCTAGCCTGAGGCTTTCTGATTCCAGACAATATTTTCTTCTTTAAAAAACTGTGTATTCTATGTTTTCCAGCTAAAGTTCTCTTCCCTATCCACCCCCATTATAATCAGCATTCAGGTGACTCTCAAATTATTATTCCCAATCCTGGGTTTGGTATTTCCTGTCACTTAGAATACATTTTTACTTTTACCACAAAATCAGAAAGCTCAGGACTGAAAGGGACCAGAGGTCATTTAGTCCAAGTCGCTGCCCCCAAAATTAATTTGATCTAGTTATTACTATTCCATTTTACTTATAAGAACATGACAAACTCATTCTCTCCTTCTTCCCCAAAATATCACAAACCCTCATCCACTTATTGTTTTTTCTTTAATTCCAGTATCATTGCCACTAGTTCAACCACCATTGACATTTGTATCCAAGTATGTTTCTGCAAAACACTTAGTTTTATAAATGCTGTTACCATAACTGACCTTAGAGGTCGTGTATAAGGCTCCCATTTTATAGAGGATGAAACAGCTTTCCATTTTTTAATAGCAATATTCTGTCAGTGGTAGCACATGGCTACAAATCATAGAAGATGAAATTGATTAGATATATGCATGAATGAAAACATTTATAGGAACCACTATGTGATAAGCACTGTTCCAATAGCTGCAGACATAAATTTTTAAAAAGTGAGAAAGTCCACCTTTGAAGAACTTACATTCTAATTTTAAAAAAGAGAGCACAGATAGACATTTTAGTGGCAAGGCAGATTTGCAAGATCTCATGGTCCTTAGGAATAGATATAAGATAGGTAGGAAACTTAGCTTTTGTTTTGTTTTTAAAGTGGTACTGATGTAACTTTCAGCAACAGAGCAGATGGCAAGATCTCCAGGTCAGAAGAATTAAAATTATAAATGACCCAAAGGAAAATGGAGGATGCAGAATAGACATAAATAATTTGTAGCATGTGACCCTAAAATATTTGTTACTCCCATTCCAGGGTACCTTTTTAAAAATTATATACTTAATGTCCATTTTATCACAACTGAGAATTTCTCTGAGGAAAAACAGAATATAACTTGTATCTCTCAAAGTGATTCACTTCCCTGCAAGCGCTAGAGATAGCAAAAACATTAAATGTAAAAAAGGTTATTAAAAATAGAAAAGGATTTAGTAGTTAGGCACATCTTTGATTTTTTATTAAAAAGTAATTATAATTCTATTACTAGTGAATTCTAATTCTCTTCCTCCCTGAATGTTCTGTCATAATCCCCACAAAAAACTTCAACTCACTAATTCCTTGTGATGGGAGGAGACCATAAGGATTTTATGAAAGAGCAATATCTGTACCCTGCTCCATACCTGCTTCATTAACATCCAATTCTGAAAAACCACTCCTACATTGATCTGGACTCCCATGCATCAGTATATTCTCATTGCTCTCATAGTATTTGGCATGCTACTGATACTCATTAATTCCTGTAGCTAAAGAGCTGGCTCTTGAATATTTTGGTGTCTGCTGGGAAATGTGGTCATTTCTCTTTACCAGCTCTCCTTCCTTGATTTTTCATATGTTTTTGGTTCCCTTTTACTGTGTATAAGGAAAAAGCATGAGAATTTAGACCCAACATGTGGGATACACTCTGTGCCTAGAAATTGAATTGTATCAATAACTACTATGAGAATTTGTTTTCCATTAACTCTAGTAGTATTGTCCTTCATAATATGTCTAGGTTCTAACTATAGATATCTTCTATATTCAGACTCTAAAGAGAATAAAAACAGTTTGTCTCTAGATGAAAACCCAAAGGTGGATATGACCTGGTCCCCACCACATAAGGCTCTCATAGAAGAAATTAAAAAGGATCTCAAAAGAGAGCTAGAAGAAAAACAGGGAAAGGAAAGAAAAGCTTTGCAAGACTATCTAGATAAGGCATATAGCTCATTAAAAGACAAAATGGAAAAAGAAAACAATTCCCTGAAAAAAGAATTTGTGTATTGGAAAAAGAAAATAACTCCTTAAAAAATAAAATTGGCAAAATGAAAAAAAAATTCCATAGAACAAAACAACTCATTTAAAAACTCAATTGGACAAGTACAAAAATAAATAAAAAAGTAAATGAAGGAAATAATTCATTAAAAATCAGAACTGAACAAATGGAAATGAATGACTCGAGGAGACATCAAGAATCAGTCAAGTAAAACCAAAAAAAAAAAAAGAAAAAATACAAAAAAATGTTAAATACTTACTTGGTAAAACAACAGACCTGGAAAACAGATCTAGGAGAGATAATCTAAGCATTATTAGACTCCCTGAAAATCATGATGAAAAAAAAGAACCTAACACAATTTTTTTCAGGAAATCATCAAAGAAAACTGCCCAGATGTTATAGAAATAGAAGGTAAAATAGCCATTGAAAAAATTCATCGATCACCTACTGAAAGAGATCCCAAAATAAAAACTCCAAGAAATATTGTGACTAAATTCCAAAACTATCAGACCAAGGAAAAAATACTACAAGCAGCCAGAAAAAAAGAATGCAAATACTGAGGAGCCACAATAAGGATTACTTAGGATCTAGCAGCATCCACATTAAAATAATGAAGGGCCTGGAATCTGATATTCTGGAAGGCAAAGGAACTTGGTATGCAGCCAAGAATAACTTACCCAGCCAAACTGATCATTTTCTTTCAGGGAAGAAGATGGATGTTCAATGAAATAAATGAATTCCATTTATTTCTGGTGAAAAAGCCAGAGCTAAGCAAAAAATTTCATCTCCAAATAGAGGATTCAAGAAAAGCTAAAAAGGTAAAAAGAACTCTTGAGAACTGTATTTCCTTTAGGGGTATACATAAAGAGTGCATGTGTAATTTGGTTTTAGTGTTATAAAGAAGGAACTACTAGTGGAAAGGAAATTGTAACCAAAAAAAAGGGGGAAGTGGAGGTACTATATCTCATTGAGAGGCAAAGGAAACCTATTATATCTGAGGGAAAGGAGGGAGGGGGATGAACATAGTGTGAATCTTACACACATCAGAATTGACTCAAAGAGAAAAATTAAATATATTACTATTTTATTTATATATAAATATATATATATATATATGCATATGCATATATGTGTATATATATATTAAAAAGGCTCTCACAAGAGAGGTAGAAGAAAAATGGGAAAAGGAAAGGGAAGCTTGGCAAGAGAGTCTGGAGAAGTCATCCCACTCATTTAAAGATAAGAGTGGACAAAGAAATCAAATCCTTGAAAAACAGAATTAGTGAGTTGGATAAAGAAAATAGATCTTTAATTTCGAATTATGCTCAAAAAGTTATCAAACTGTGCATACCCTTTGATCCAGCAGTGTTCAGTCTATGAAACAGGATTTGTTTAGTACTAATTTATTCTAGAACAAGAGTGGAGAACATGCTGAATGATCACTTCCTCACTTAGAAGCAAGTAAAGTATGAGGCAAAGATAGTAGATGGAGCTGAGGTACAGCCTAAGCTCTTATGGCTGTGCCATTGAAAGTGAGTCCCTAAAGGAAAAAATCATTGTTAATTAGCTAATTCAGACATCAAAGGGATAGTTTAATGGATACTGTGCCCCACAGAAGCCACAGTTCTTCAGACTTCTCTCTTTATCTCCTGTTTATCTCTCTTTATCTCCAAAATGTTTGACATTTGATGATTAAAAAAAACCATGGCAGAGCCTCCAGGATAAGATCTTAACCATTCGAAAGAGTTTGAGCTAAAGATGACCAACACCCTGGAAAAACCTAGGGGATAAAGAATGCATGTCATCCAGACTGTGATAAACAGTTGAATGGAAACCTATAGTGCTTGTCATTCAGGAGGCAGAGCTTGGACAGATGCTATAAATGAGTTTGGCCCAGAATGTATCTTGAGGACAAAACACTAGACTCCACTAGGAAGATATAACCAAAAAAATATGGTTCAAATCAGATTATGACATCATTGGGACTCAGCATCTCTTTTCTTTTAGTCCACTCTACAAACTCTTAACATTTCTAATTTCCAATCCCCAATCTGAAAATGATACTTTTGTTAACTCATTTCAATTTCTGATTTTATCCTCCAGCTGAATTGCTAGTTAGTGACCACAGCAAGGTAGCCCAAGGGTCCAGTTTTCCTTTTTGGATTTTAAGGCTGTCCACATACCAAGAGATGATTCACATCTCTGGTTGCTTGGCTAACATAGGCTTAAAAGACAGGAATGCTCCTCATGACAAACTTGGATTATTCCAACTTTGTTTCTGAAGACAGTAAGGAAAGTCCTGTCCTAGGAAGACTTAAAAAAATGTTCTTATAGGTTGACTTTAACTGAAGGAACACAGCAGTGTTTCTACTGGGCTTATACCCCAAAGAGATACTAAAGAAGGGAAAGGGACCTGTATGTGCTAAAATATTTGTGGCAGCCCTGTTTGTAGTGGCTAGAAGCTGGAAAATGAATGGATGCCCATCAATTGGAGAATGGTTGAGTAAATTGTGGTATATGGATGTTATGCAATATTATTGTTCTGTAAGGAATGACCAGCAGGATGAATACAGAGAGGACTGGCAAGACTTACATGAACTTATGCTAAGTGAAATGAGCAGAACCAGGAGATCATTATATACCTCAACAACGATACTGTTTGAGGATGTATTCAGATGGAAGTAGATCTCTTTGATAAAGAGAGCTAATTCAGTTTCAATTGATTAAGGATGGACAGAAGCAGCTACACCCAAAGAAAGAACACTGGGAAATGAATGTAAACTGTTTGCATTTTTGTTTTTCTTCTCAGGTTATTTTTACCTTCTGAAAACAATTCTTCCTGTGCAACAAGAGAACTGTTTGGTTCTGCACACATATATTGTATCTAGGATATACTATAACATATTTAACATGTATAAGACTGCCTGCCATCTAGGGGAGAGGGTAGAGGAAGGGAAGGGAAAAATTGGAACAGAAGTGAGTCCAAGGGATAATGTTGTAAAAAATTACCCAGGCATATGTACTGTCAATAAAAAGTTATTTTTAAAAAAGTGAGAGGGGAAAAGCAAAAAGGGAAAGGGGAGGCTAAATGAAAGGGAATAAAGAAATATTAAGGGAAAGGTAAAAGAAAAGGGGAGGGATTATAAGGGGAAGGGAGGGAATATAAGGAGGGTGGGCTGCATGAGGCAAGTGGTACTCATAAGTTTAATACTGGGGTAGGAGATAAAGGGGAAAAGGAAGAGAACAACATAATCTGGGGATAAAACAGCAGGAAATACAGAATTAGTAGTTTAAACCATAAATGTGAATAGGGAAAACACCGCCCCCACATAAGACTGAGGTGGATAGCAGATTGAATTAAAAGCCAGAATCCTACAACATGCCATTTACAGGAATCACACTTGAAGAAGGTTGATACATACAGAGTAAAGATAAAAGGCTGGAGCAGAATCTACTATACTTAAGGTAAAGTCAAAAAAGCAAGGGTAGGCATCCTGATCTCAGATCAAGCAAAAGCAAAAACTGATCTAATTAAAAGAGATAAGAATGGACACTATATCTTGCTAAAAGGTAGCATAAATAATGAAGCAATATCAATACTAAACATATACGCACCAAGTGGTACATCATCTAACTTCATAAAGAAGTTAAGAGACCTACGAAAAGAAATACACAGCAAAACTATAATAGTGGGAAATCTCAACCTTGTACTCTCAGAACTGGATAAATCAAACCACAAAATTAATAAGAAGGAACTTAAAGTTGTAAATAGAACACTAGAAAAGTTAGATATGATATATCTTTAGAGAAAACGAAATGAAGACAGAAAGGAGTACACTTTCTTCTCATTAGTTCATGTAACCTATATAAAAATTGACCATATATTAGGACATAGAGATCTCAAATTCAAATGCAGAAAGGCAGAAATATTAAATGCATCCTTTTCTGATCACAATGCAATAAAAATTACATTCAATAAAAAGCCAGGGGGAAATAGAGCAAAATATAATCAAAAACTAAATAATCTCATCCTAAAGAATTATGGGTAAAACAGCGAATCATAGACACAATTAATAATTTCACCCAAGAAAATGACAATAATGAGATAATATACCAAAATGTGTGGCTTTCAGTCAAAGAGGTAATAGGGAGAAATTTCATTTTTCTAGAGGCTTACTTGCATAAAATAGAGAAAGAGAAAATCAGTGAATTATGTTTGCAACTAAAAAAGCTAGAAAAGAGCAAATTGAAAACACCCAATCAAACACTAAACTTGAAATACTAAAAATAAAAGAAGAGATTAATAACATTGAAAGTAAAAAAAAAAAAAAAAAAAACTATTGAAATAATAAATAAAACTAAGAGTTGGTTCTATGAAAAAAAAAAAAAACAACAAAATAGATAAACCCTTGTTAAATTTGATTAGAAAAGGAAAGAGGAAAATCAAATCATTAGTCTTAAAACTGAAAAGGAAAACTTTCCACTAATGAAGAGGAAATTAGAGCAATAATTAGGAGTTACTTTGCCCAACTTTATGCCAATAAATTTTATAATTTAAAAGAAATAAATGAATATCTTCAAACATATAGGTAGTCCAGATTAGCAGATGAAGAAGGAAATAGATTAAATAGTCCCAATTTAGAAAAAGAAATAGAACAAGCTATTAATCAACTCCATAAGAAAAAATCCCCAGGACCAGATGGATTTATATGCGAATTATACCACACATTTAAAGAACAATTAGCTCCAATGCTATATAAACTATTTGAAAAATTAAGGAATGAAGGAGTCCTACCAAATTCCATTTTTGCAACAGACATCATATTGACATGTAAACCAGGTAGGAAGAAAACAGAGAAAGTACAGACGAATCTCCATAATGAACATTGATGCAAAAATCTTAAATAAAATATTTGCAAAAAGATTACAGAAAATCATCCCTAAGATAATACACCATGACCAAGTAGGATTTATCCCAGGAATGCAGAGCTGGTTCAATGTTAGGAAAACTATCAACATAATTGACTATATCAATAACCAAATTAACAAAAATCATATGATTATTTCAATAAATGCAGAAAAGGCAGTTGATAAAATCCAACACCCATTCTTATTAAAAACACTAGAAATTATAGGAATAAAAGGATTATATGTTATGGCGATAAACTGGAACCATTCCAAATAAAATCAGGACTGAAACAAGGTTACCCACTATCACCATTACTATTCAATATTGTATTAGAAATGCTAGTTTCAGCAATATGAAAAAGATTAAAGGAATTAGAATATATAATGAGGAAACCAAGTTATCATTCTTTGCAGATGACATGATGGTATACTTAGAGAACCTCAGAGATTTTACTAAAAAATCTAGTAGAAATAATCCACAGCTTTAGCAAACTTGCAAGATACAAAATAAATCCATATAAATCCTAAGCATTTTTATATCTCAGTAACAAAATCCAACAGCAAAAGATACAAAGAGAAATTCCATTTAAAATAACTGTCAATTGTATAAAATATTTGGGAATCTATCTACCAAGGGAAAGTCAGGAACTACATAAGCAAAATTACAAAACATTTTCCACACAAATAAAGTCAGATCTAAACAACTGGAAAAAATATCAAGTGCTTTTGGATAGTTTGAGCAAATATAATAAAGATGACAATACTACCTAAACTAATCTATTTATTTAGTGCTATACCAATCAGACTTCCAAGAAACTATTTTAACGACCTAGAAAAATAACAACAAAATTCAAAATCAAATGAAAGTGGCCTAGCTGTACCTGATCCAAAACTATATTATAAAGCAGGGGTCATCAAAACTATTTGGTATTTTAAAAAAGGGAAAGGGACCGGTATGTGCCAAAATGTTTGTAGCAGCCCTGTTTGTAGTGGCTAGAAACTGGAAAATGAATGGATGCCCATCAATTGGAGAATGGCTGGGTAAATTGTGGTATATGAATGTTATGGAATATTATTGCTCTGTAAGGAATGACCAGCAGGATGAATACAGAGAGGCTTGGAGAGACCTACATGGACTGATGCTAAGTGAGATGAGCAGAACCAGGAGATCATTATACACTTCGACAACGATATTGTATGAGGATGTATTCTAATGGAAGTGGATTTCTCTGACAAAGAGACTTAACTGAGTTTCATTGGATAAATGATGGACAGAAACAGCTACACCCAAAGAAGGAATACTGGGAAATGAATGTGAACTATTTGATTTTTGATTTTCTTCCCGAGTTATTTTTACCTTCTGAATTCAACTCTCCCTGTGCAGTGGGAGAACTGTTCGGTTCTGCAAATATGTATTGTATCTAAGATATACTGCTACATATTTAACATATATAGGACTGCTTGCCATCTTGGGGGGGGGGGAGAGGGAGGGAGGGGAAAAAACGAAACATAAGTGATTGCAAGGGATAATGCTGTGTAAAAATTATCCTGGCATGGATTCTGTCAATACAAAGTTATTATTAAATAAAAAAAAAAAAAAGAAAAAAAAAACTATTTGGTATTTGCTAAAAAAAAAAAAATAGACAAGTTGATCAGTGAAATAGATTAGATTCACAGGACAAAATAGTCAATAACTATAGCGATCTAGTATTTGGCAAACATAAAGGCTCCAATTTTTGAGATAAGAATTCACTATTTGACAAAAACTGCTTGGAAAATTGGAAATTAGTATGGCAGAAAATAGGTATGGACCCACACTTAATACTGTACACCAAGATAAGATCAAAATTTGTTCATAATTTAGGCATAAAGAATGAGATTATAAATAAATTAGAAGAACATATGATAGTTTACCTCTTAGACCTGTGGAGGAGGAAGGAATTTGTGACCAAAGAAGAACTAGAGATCAATATTGATCACAAACTAAAAACTTTGATTATATCAAGTTACAAACTTGTACAAATAAAACTGATGCAAACAAAATTAGAAGGCAAGCAATAAACTGGGAAAACATTTTTACAGTTAAAGATTCTAATAAAGGCCTCATTTCCAAAATATATAGAGAATTGATTCTAATTATTCAAAATCAAGCCATTCTCCAATTGGTAAATTGTCAAAGGATATGCACAGACAATTTTCAGATGAAGAAATTGAAACTATTTCTAGTCATATGAAAAGATGTTCCAAATCATTATTGATCAAAGAAATGGAAATTAAGACAACTCTAAGATGCTACTATCTGACACACCTGTCAGATTGGCTAAGATGACAGGAAAAGATAATGGCGAATGTTGGAGGGGGTGTGGGAAAACTGGCATACTGATACATTGTTGGTAGAACTGTGAACGGATCCCCATTCTGGAGAGCAATTTGGAATTATACTCAAAAAGTTATCAAACTGTGCTTACTCTTTTATCCAGTAGTGTTACTAAGCTTATATCCCAAAGAGATATTAAAAAGGGAAGGAGATCTGTATGTGCAAAAGTGTTTGTGGAAGTCTTTTCATAGTGGCTAGAAAATAGAAATTGAATGGCTGCCCATCAATTGGAGAATGGCTGATTAAATTGTGGTATATGAATGTTATGGAATATTATTGTTCTATAAGAAATGACCGGCAGGATGAATACAGAGAGACTTGGAGAGACTCACAAAAGCTGATGCTCAGTGAAATGGGCAGAATCAGGAGAGCATTATACACTTCAACAACAATACTATATGATGATCAATTCTGAAGGGCATGACTCTCTTCAACAATGAGAGGATCCAAACCAGTTCCAATTTCATCAGTAAAGAACAGAACCATCTACACCCAGTGAAAGAACACTGGGAAATGAGTGTGGACCACAACATAGTATTTCCAATCTTTCTGTTATTGTTTGCTTGCACTTTTGTTTTTCTTCTCAGGTTATTTTTACCTTCTTTTTAAATCCGATTTTTCTTGTGCAGCAAGATAACTGTATAAATATGTATACATATTCAACATGTATGGGACTACCTGCCATCTAGGGGAGGGGATAGAGGGAAGGAGGGGAAAAGCTGGAACAGAAATTTTTGCAAGGGTCAATGATGAAAAATTACCCAAGCATATGTTTTGTCAATAAAAAGCTATAATAAAAAGCATATCTCTTATTATATATTTCTACTCCAATATTTCAAATGATTTCCTGATTGTTTTGGTATTAGTGTTTGCCATATTTCTGAGAAACACAGCCTCTTATCTCAAGCGTTTTTGCATGAATTAATGTGTTAAAATGCATTATATGTATGACAGTGCTGCAAGAAATCAAGACAATAAAGAACACAGAGATGCACAGAAAATCTTACATGAACTGAAGCAAATGGAAGATCTGGGGAAATGGTATGAAGGAATGCAATATATATTGAAAGAAAAACAACAATGACAAAAACTGGATGGTAGGACATGGTAATGATCAGTTTGGGCATCAACAAAGAGTTTTGGAAAGGAACCTCTCATATTTGTAAAAAATGGAACATTATATGTGATATTTTTCTTTTTTTAATGCTCTGTTATAAGGAATGGTTCTCTGTGGAAGAGGCAAAAAAGAGATTATATACTATATCCCAAAAGCCCTAATGCAGTTTTAAGGTACAAAAGTTTAGAACTTTGACTTTAAGGTAACATTGTTAATAACAATTAAGGTATGATATACATCATCCACAGTAGCCATTATCCTGGAGCCTCTCTATACTGAGCTAAGCTGGTTCTTAGACAGAGACATAGAATTTGTGGACCTTTACTTAAACTCTACCCAGTTTGTTAGGACTGAGGATGACTTTCATCTATTCTGCATCCTCTGCCACCAATCATAGCCTTCAAGAAGCCAGCAGTCTTATGTAGGGTAACCTCCATACTACAATGAGACATTGGCAAAGTACTTTAGAGGAGAATCTTTTATGTATTCTCTTATAATTACTCTAGCTTGGGTTACAATTTAGCATTTGAGATTTTTATTTCAAGCACTCATACAACAACAACAACAAAAAAAGCACAATAGCTCTTTGCATTATACCCAACTCTGCCAGGTGTTCTTCTACATCAAATTGTTAAAGAAAACACACAGAACATATGCTTTCTATTGTTCTCTGCATAATATAAAGATATAGGAATTTAGGATGCTTAAGATCTCAGCAGAAATGGGAGGTATCTATGAAATATTCATAAGTAACACTGTAATTATTAAGTAAAGACAAATTTTGTTGGTTTTGAAATTATAAAAATATATTTATTTTTTAAATGAAATATTCATTTTGTTATATTTTCAAATATAATTGAAGCTGAGGCAGATTCCCTAAGGGAAAGGAATTTATGAATATCTGTATTTGTGTGGGCAAACTGCTGAAAACAAATACCCACACAAACATTGGACAATCTAAAATCCTTCTGAATTCAATTCTGACAATCAGTTTTATAGCCTTCATCATCTTAAAATGGAACTATTTTATATGTTTGGGAAGTTCCAATCTCAGGACAATGCTATACACTGTCTTCTGATTCAGCTTTAGAATTAGTGCCAAGAGCTTACAAAGTACAGGTGCACCCTCCACCTAAGGGAACGGTCAGGGATGATATAGAAAACTCCTGAGTTTTTTACTGTAATCCTAATATACAACAGTGGAGCTGGAGTTAGAGCATACATCACTTGGAGACAGACTCAAATTATTTAAGAGTGCATCTGGTAATGGAGGTTCAACCTCAAAATTTCAGAGTTCAAATTTTTTCTACCAGATAACAATAACAATAATAACAAAGGAAACTGGATCTAACCACAAGGAATGTTGTAAAGGGTGCTGCTGTTTGAGTCTGAGGACCTACATTCAAATCCTGCTACTGATGCTTGTTGCCTGGATCACACTGGGTATGTCACTTAAATTCCTTTAGCTTTAGGATCCTTATCTATAAAATAGAAAGACATTATACTAGATGGCCTCTGAGGTAACTTATAATGATAAATCTATAATGCTTTTGATCATCTATTAAAAAGACAAACAAATGAGAGAAAGAGAAACAAAGAGAGAGAGAATTATATTTACAGTTTTTGCATCTTGATTCCAGTTGCATAATAATGTAGTTGACATCTTTGTGATATGGTTGTATGTAACCTGAGATGAATATTGAACATTGGTCTCACCCTATGCAGATAAAAGAACATCAGCTCTTCTGGAAAAAGTATCAAGGGTTCTCAGCTACTAAAAATTGGAGAAGGAATTAAAGCTTCTTAGGGCTTAGCAAGTGTGAGTCAGGGACAATTAGAGTCAGCTCAATACAAGGAATTTCAGAAGCTTTAGCCTAAAGAAGGTTCTTTAAATAGTCTACTGGAGCTGATGTTGCTACATTTGCAGTCAGGTTATTCACTGACCTAAATGAGATGGGACTTATGTAGTATGAGAAAACCCCCAAACAATGTCATTGTCAGTAATGTATTAATTTATATTATACGTATAATGTATGATATTATACGTATAATATAAATTAATATACCTATATAATATATATACCTATATGTGCATATTTTGTTAAGAAACCCAAAATATTTCAATTAATTTATATAGCTTATCATTACTAAGTAGTACTTACCTACCTTATTGGCAAGAAATTTGTAAAGCACCTAACACAGTGCCTAACATATAATAGGCAGTTAATAAATGCTCATTCCATTATTTCACAGTTTTTAGCATTGGCACTAGCACAATACAAAACGGAACTTCTTAACCCAAGATTCTTTATCTTCTTTAAAAAATACATTTAGATTCAATATATATTTTTTTAAATATATAGCATTCCTTTATAATCCTGTGATTGTTACTTTATTAATTAGAAAATATTCTGAGAAAGAGTCCATAGATTTCATCAAAAGATAAAAGAGATTCATGACTCTCCTCTCTGCAAAAGGTTAAGAATTCCTAATGGAGAGTTATTTTCTCCCATATGTTGTGATTTTTAGGAAGACATGACATTTTCTAGGAAGACAGACAAACAATGCAGACCCAGAAATTTCGGCACTTAAGATAACTGATAGAACATTTGCTATTTTACCAGTGTCAGGAATCATTTAATTCAATGAGTTTAATTATCTCTAAGAAAAAGTGCTACTTAAGACTAATGATAAGAAAACCTCTATGGTTGCTACCTTTTCCATTCTCAACTAAAGAGAATGATTTTAGGCAATAGCTTGTCACAAATAAACCCGATTCTGAAATCAAAGAAACTGGTTAAAAATCACTTTCCTGACCTTTACTACCAATATGTCTTCAGAAAAGTCACTTAACATTCCCAGGTCTCAGTTTCCTCAGCTGTAAAATGGGGTGGAGGTAGGGAAATGACTGCACTAAATGGTCCTTAAAGTCTCTGTCAAGCTAATGAGAACCTTGACAACAACGCGGCAGGGACACTTAGTTTTCATCTCCTGGAGGTATGTGCAAAAATGATTGCTGGCTATTTTAGCATAGCCTGGATTAGAATGGAATATGCTTCAGGGGTGAGAAAATATGCACTGCTGTCAACCCTTAGATTACTGTTAAGTAGAAGGAATGGTCAGAACCTTGTCATAGGGAAGAATTGTGGCAAATCAGAGTGCTGGTAAATGATAAGAGACTGGGGGAAGCACATCCAGCTTCTCATAGAAAAGAAAAAGCATCTGATCTCTGGGAATTGGGGGAATCTCATTGAAAGACTTAGCCTAAAACCAGCATGCTGGTTTCTTCATTGCTAAAAGCAGTGACCATAGTTCCACTGGAGCTGTAGGGCCTCCAGGGACTAGTGATGGAGCCAGGAAGTAAAACCTTCTATCACCATTGCCTATAATTTATAGTGAAAATGACTAAGATTTCCTTCAGTTAAGAACAGTCAGAGAGCAGTTCATTCTCAGATGGCAAGTTGTATTGCAGAATTGTCTCTATGTTCCCTATTTAAGAGATCCATGCCTTCTCAAATTTTCCCATAGCATGAATGGAAAGTTAATGGTCAATGGGAGAAGGAGGTAGGAAGAAAAGAATAAATAATGAATAACTGCTGGATTATATTGAAAATAATGTAGGGCATCTTTTCATTTCTCAGATAAACCCACATCTCTCCATAGGCAGCAAAAGATACTCATTTCAATAAAGGAAGTACATCCACCTTTACACCTCAAATAGGCCTTAGAAATACTTCTATGTTCCCCAATTCAATTTTCTCAAACTTTTTGTTTAAGGAATCTAGTGTGTGTATGTGTGTGTGTGTTTAGAATGGTAGCTTGGAGCCAGAGGGCTCTAAGGCTATTCTCTTTGTGTACTTATTCATCTTGAATCATAAGATCAGGAGTTGCTGCTTTGAAACAGTGCTCTTAAAAGGAGCTAAATTTTAATAATTTGGCCAAGAGTGAATTAGATTGGTAGCTAGAAGGCTTGAGATCTATTCCCTGATGTGAACTAATGCTGGGTCTCTGTTTTCTATTCTATAAAATGAATGGGTTGGATGTACTGGTTTCAAAACTTCTCTCCAGCTCCAGAAATCCATGTGTCTGATATTTGAATTCCATTTAATTCTGCTTTCATTCAAATTCATTTTTTCAATAAGATTTAAGCAAACCTTTTCTGTGATCCTGGATTAGTCACCTTTCCTAGTTGAAGTCTCTGTTTCTTCCTAGGTAAAAGGGATGAGTTGGACTAGAAGATCTCTGAAGAAATTCTGATTCTAATGTTATTTTGATGATTTTGAGGAAGGTGGTTTCAAACCTTCTCTCAGTTTCCTTCTTCCCTTCCTCCTTCTTTTGTCTTTCTGTCTGTGTGTATGTCTCTCTCTTAAAAGTAATAGCTTTTTATTTTTCAAAATACATGCAAAATTAGTTTTCAACATTCAACCTTGCAAAATTTTGTGTTCAAAATTTTTCTCCCTTTTTCCATTTTTTTCTTGCATTTCTCCATTGCATTTCTCTAATCAATAGTGACTTAGCATATTTAGAGTATTTTTCATATGACTAAACTGGGCTTTAACTTCTTCATCTAAAAATTTTCTATTTACATCCTTTGACCACTTATTAATTGGGTAATGCTTGGTATTTTTATCAACTTGAGTCAATTCTCCATATATTTTAGAAATGGGGCCTTTATCAGAAACATTGGATGTAAATTTCTTCCCTGTTTTCTGCTTTCCTTCTAATCTTGAATATATTGGTTTTGGTTATACAAATTTTTTTTTTAAATTTGATATAATCAGAATTGTCAACTTTGTCTTTTATAATATTCTCTAGCTCTATCTTTGGCCACAAATTCCTTCCTTTCCCACAGATCTGAGAGATAGACTGAGATTCAAATTTGTTTATAGCATCACCCTTTATGACTAAATTGTGAACTCATTCAACCTTGGTATATGATGTTGCTCAGTGCCTAGTTTTTGCCATACAATTTTCCAGTTTTCTGGGACACTAATGCATTGTTGGTGGAGTTGTGAACGAATCCAACCATTCTGGAGAGCAATCTGGAATTATGCCCAAAAAATTATCAAATTGTGCATACCCTTTGATCCAGCAGTGTTTCTATTGGGCTTATATCCCAAAGAAATACTAAAGAAGGGAAAGGGACCTGTATGTGCCAAAATGTTTGTAGCAGCCCTGTTTGTAGTGGCTAGAAACTGGAAAATGAATGGATGCCCATCAATTGGAGAATGGCTGGGTAAATTGTGGTATATGAATGTTATGGAATATTATTGTTCTGTAAGAAATGACCAGCAGGATGAATACAGAGAGGACTGGCGAGACTTACATGAACTGATGCTAAGTGAAATGAGCAGAACCAGGAGATCATTATACACTTCGACAACGATATTGTATGAGGACATATTTTGATGGAAGTGGATTTCTTTGACAAAGAGACCTGAGTTTCAATTGATAAATGACGGACAAAAGCAGCTACACCCAAAGAAAGAACACTGGGAAACGAATGTAAACTATCTGCATTTTTGTTTTTCTTCCCGGATTATTTATACCTTCTGAATCCAATTCTCCCTACGCAACAAGAGAACTGTTCGGTTCTGCAAACATATATTGTATCTAGGATATACTGCAACATATCCAACATATAAAGGACTGCTTGCCATCTAGGGGAGGGGGTGGAGGGAGGGAGGGGGAAAAAATCGGAACAGAAACGAGTGTCAATATAATGTAATTATTAAATAAATAATTAAAAAAAAAAAAAAAAAACAATTTTCCAGTTTTCCCAGTAATTTTTGTCAAATAGTGATTTCTTATCCCAGAAGCTAGTCTTTGAGTTTATAAAACACAAGATTACTATATTCATTGACTATTGTATCTTGTGAATCTAACCTATTCTACTGATATACTACTGTTTCTTAGCCAATCCTAATGGTTTTTGATAACTGCTGCTTTACAATAAAATTTTTTGTATGGTACAGGTAGGCCACCTTCCTTTGCATTTAAAAAAAAAATTCCCTTGAATTTCTTGGCCTAGTGTTCTTTCAGATTAATTTTATTATTATTTTTTCAAATTCCATAAAGTATTTATTGACAGTTTGATTGGTATGACATTGAATGAGTAGATTAATTTAGGTAGAATTGTCATCTTTATTATATTACCTTAGCCTACTCATGAGTACTTGATATTCTTCCAATTGTTTAAATCTAACTTTGGGTTAAAAGTGTTTTGTAATCATGTTCATATAGTTCCTGGATTTGTATTGGCAGATAGATTCCCAAATATTTTATATTATTTACCATTATTTTAAAATGAGATTTCAATTTCTATCTCTTGCTGCTGGACCTTATTGGTAATATATAGAATATATAGAAATGCTGATGATATATGTGGTTATTTTATATCCTGCAACTTTGATAAAGTGGTTAATCATTTCTAATGGGCTTTTAATGGATTCTCTAAGTATACCATCTCATCATTTGCAAAGAATGATAGTTTTGCTTCCCTATTACATGTTCTAATTCCTTTAATTTCTTTTTCTTTTCTTATTGCTAAAGCTAATATGCCTAGTACAATACCAAATATTAGTGGCAATAGTGAGCAACCTTGCATTCCCCCTCATCTTACTGGGAATGCTTCTAGCTTATCCCCATTATATAAAATGTTTGCTGATGACTTTAGATAGATATTTATTATTTTAAAGAAAACTCCATTCATTCCTATGCTTGCTAGTGTTTTTATAGAAATAGGTGGTATATTTTGTCAAATGTTTTTCCTATGTCCTATATCCATTCCTATCAATTGGTAGTATCAAACAATGCTGTTAGTTTGTTTATTGATATAGTTAATTATGCTGTATTATCCCTATATTCTTAGCATAAATCCTACTTGGTCATAATATATTATCCTAATGATAAATTGCTATAATCTCTTAGTTTATATTTTATTTAATATTTTTGCATCTCAGTTTTGACCCTTTCTCATTTAGGTATCAGAACCATATCTGTGTCATAAAAAAATAAATTTGGTAGGACTTCCCCTATTTTCCCCAATAGTTTGTATAGTACTGGAATCAAATACCAGGTTTACTTTTGTAGGTGATCTGTTTCATTAATTCATCACTTTTTTTAAAACCTAATAACCAGATTGTTTTGATGATTACTGTTTTGTAAAATAGTTTGAAATCTGGAACCACTAGGCCTCTCCTTAGCTTTAAAAAACTAATTCCTTTGATATTGATATTTTATTCTTTCAAATAAAATTTAAAATGATTTTTTCTAGCTCAATGAAATAATTCTTCATTAGTTTTATTGGCATGGTACTGAATAAGTAAATAAACTTTGATAAAGGTGTTATTTTTGTTATATTGATTTGGCCTTCCCATGAACAATAAATATTTCTCTACTTGTTTAAATCTGTTTATTTGTATAAAATTTGTTTTGTAATTGAGCTCATATAATCCTGGGTTTATTTTAGAAGTTAGACTTCCATGTATTTTATATTGTCAGTTATTTTAAATGGAATTTGTCTTTCTATCTCTCTATTGGGTTTTGTTGGTAGTATGTAGAAATTCAGGTTCTTTATGAGTTTATTTTTTTATCATGCCACCATAATGAAATGGTTCATTCTTTCAAATAGTTTTTTCTTTAGTTATTCTCTTAGCTTTAAAAAACTAATTCCTTTGATATTGATATTTTATTCTTTCAAATAAAATTTAAAATGATTTTTTCTAGCTCAATGAAATAATTCTTCATTAGTTTTATTGGCATGGTACTGAATAAGTAAATAAACTTTGATAAAGGTGTTATTTTTGTTATATTGATTTGGCCTTCCCATGAACAATAAATATTTCTCTACTTGTTTAAATCTGTTTATTTGTATAAAATTTGTTTTGTAATTGAGCTCATATAATCCTGGGTTTATTTTAGAAGTTAGACTTCCATGTATTTTATATTGTCAGTTATTTTAAATGGAATTTGTCTTTCTATCTCTCTATTGGGTTTTGTTGGTAGTATGTAGAAATTCAGGTTCTTTATGAGTTTATTTTTTTATCATGCCACCATAATGAAATGGTTCATTCTTTCAAATAGTTTTTTCTTTAGTTATTCTCTTAGCTTTAAAAAACTAATTCCTTTGATATTGATATTTTATTCTTTCAAATAAAATTTAAAATGATTTTTTCTAGCTCAATGAAATAATTCTTCATTAGTTTTATTGGCATGGTACTGAATAAGTAAATAAACTTTGATAAAGGTGTTATTTTTGTTATATTGATTTGGCCTTCCCATGAACAATAAATATTTCTCTACTTGTTTAAATCTGTTTCTTTGTATAAAATTTGTTTTGTAATTGAGCTCATATAATTCTGGGTTTATTTTAGAAGTTAGACTTCCATGTATTTTATATTGTCAGTTATTTTAAATGGAATTTGTCTTTCTATCTCTCTATTGGGTTTTGTTGGTAGTATGTAGAAATTCAGGTTCTTTATGAGTTTATTTTTTTATCATGCCACCATAATGAAATGGTTCATTCTTTCAAATAGTTTTTTCTTTAGTTTATTCTCTATGTTTTTTCTCAGTATACCATCATATCATTGGCAAAAAAGTGATAATATATTTCCTCTTTGTTTATTTTTATTTCTTCAGCTTTTTTCTTGCTTTATTGTTATAGCTAGCAAGTGTAGTACAATATTGAATTATAGTGTTGATAGTGGACATCCTTATTTCACTCCTGATTTTATCAAAGTCTTATCTTGATTTATCTTCTTTGTAGAAAATATCTGTTCTTTATTTTAGACTGATATTACTCATCATTTTAAGAAAGACTCCACTGATTCTTATACTTTCTAATGTTTTAATTGGATTGAATGTTTTAATCTTATCAAAGGCTTTTTCTACATCTATTATCTTATAATTATCTGCTTTTTGTTATTTTTATTATTGATATGGTCAATTATGCTGATAATTTTTTAGTACTAAATCAGCCTAACATTCCAAATATTAATCCCATCTGATCATAGTATATGATCTTTGTGTTATCTTGCTAAACTATTCAATGCATACATGTTCAGTATTGGAATTTCTTTATGGTCTATGGTTCCTTTTTAGGAAGATGTAGTAACCTTAGTATCCTTTTTAGTTAGTTCTATTTTTAGTTTTGCTTCTTTTGAGCTTATGATTGCTACAACTGCTTTATTTTCATTAGCTAAGCATAATCATTCTTTTCTATTCTGATTCTTCCATTTTATGGGTGAACTTATCCCATTCACATTTGCAATTATGTTTACTAACTATGCATTTCTCACTTTCCTTATTTATTTTGCTGAGGCAATTGAGGTTAAGTGACTTGCCTAGGGTCACACAGCTAGATAGTGTTAAGTGTATAAGACCATATTTGAACTCAAGGCTTCCTTACTTCAGGACTGGTGCTCTAACCACTATGCAATTTAGCTGCCCCTCACCTTCCTATTTTCTTTTGCTTATTTCTCTCTTTTTTTATACCATCCTTCCTATAATATCTGTTTTGCTTTTGACCATTGCCTTCTTTTATCCACCCTTCCACTTCACATCCTAACTACCTTTTCTCATCCCCTTCCTCTCTTACTTCCTGGTTGAGTAAGATCGATTTAAATTATCAGCTGAACATCTTTTTTTAAACCAATTTAGATGACAGTGAGGTTCAAGTGTTGACAGCCTCCCTCCATCATTTTGCCCATCAGTTTAAAAGCTCTTCCTTGTACACCTCTTTTATAAAAGATAATTTTCTCTATTTTTCCCTCTTACTATCACTTCTCTTAGGGCATGCCTCTTTTGTGCATTTTCTTTTTTGTGTGTCATCCCAGCATAATCAAGTCAATCTTGCATTGTATTTATATAGAGAATTCTTCTATCTTCCCTAATAATGATAAAATTTTAAGATGATAAATGTATTGTCCTCTTATGTAATAAAGAGTTTATCCTTATTGATTCCTGATGGATGTTTCTTTCATGTTTATCTTTTTATGTTTCTCTTGAGTTTATATTTAAAAGTCCAATTTTCTGTTCAGCTCTGGACTGTTCATTAGGAATACGCAAAAGTTCTCTATTTCATTATATATCTATTTTTTCCAGTATAAGATTATATTCAGTTTAGCTGGATAAATTTATTCTTATTTGTAATCCTCACACTTTTGCCTTCTGGAATATTGTATTCCAAGTCCTTTGCTTTCTAAATATAGCAGTACTATTTCTTTATGATCCTGATTGTGGAGCTATGATTTTTTTTTTTTCTTCATTGCTTGAAGTATTTTTTCTTTAATTTAGGAATTTTGGAATTTGGCTGTAATAGCCTTAGGAGTTTTCATTTGGGTATATATATATATATATATATATATTATATATATATATATATATATATATATATATATATATATATATATGTATGTATATATATATATATTTTTTTTCCAGAGGGCAAGTGGTCGATTCTTTTGATTTATATTTTACCCCCTGGTTCTAGGATATCAGAGGCATTTTCCTTGACAATTTCTTGAAATATGATATCTAGCAACTTGAAAAGAGCTGAAAAATGATCCTGGGAGGGGATTAACCTCTGAAGTGCCAACATCTATGCACAGAAACATCAAGTGGGTATCTCTCAGGCTAGCTAGGTATGGCTGAAGCCTCAGCAGGAAAGACAGACACTTTCACTTCTTGGACTGTTTATGGAGTGGAGGTTTGAGTCTGTGAAAATGGAATGAACCTCGGATGATTGAGGAACACTAGGCCTAGTTGTGCTGCTGAGATGCATCCCTCAGTGGGAAAGAACTAGCACTTGGTGAGTACAGAAGCACTTGGTGAGTACAGAAGTTGTGCTGCTGAGATGCATCCCTCAGTGGGAAAGAACTAGCATTTGGTGAGTACAGATCAGAGTGGAGAACTGAAGGGAAGCTTGAAGCATCATCTCCCCCATAACAAAATTAGAGTAGTTTTCACTAATATCTCTTACTTTAAAAAAATCCTACCAATGAAACATATTATGGGAACAGGAAACTGAATTCATCTTAAGAGGAGGACAATGCTTCTTTCGCTAAAGAGTAATGTGAAATGGCTCCCTATCCAGAGAAAATTTATAGAAGAATTCAAAAAATAATTCAAAAGTCAAATGAGAGACATTGAGAAAAAATTAAAGAAAAAAATTAAAATATAAAATTATAAAAAAAAGTTAATCAAAATTAGAAAAGGAGGTACAGAGTCTCAAAGATGAAAATAATTTTTTAAAATTAGAATTGGGAAAAGGTAAGCTAGCAAAGCTTTGAGAAACCAAAAAGTAACAAAACATTATAAAGAATGAGAAAATAGAACAGAATGTGAAACACCTCATAAGAAAAACAACAAATATGGAGAACAGATCAAGAAAAAAATAAGAATAATTGGAGACTGCCTGAAAATTGTGACCAAAAAGAGAACCTTGACACAAGAATGCAGAAAATAATCCTAGAAAATTGTTCTGCAGTGATAGAACATGAGGGGAAATTAGAAGTAGGAAAAATCCACCAAACACCACCTCAAGAAGATTCTCTGTGGAAAACACATAAGAATATTATTGCCAAATTTCAAAACCTTCAGATCAAAATTTTGCAAGAAACAAGGAAAAAAACAATTCAAACATGCTAGAGCTACAATTAGAACTTATCAGTAGCTATAATAAAAAGAATCCTATTTACAGACAAGCAAAAAACTAGGCCTAAAGCCAAAAATTTCATATCCAGCAAAATTACACATAATTTTCAATGAGAAAAAGCAGACATTTAATAAAACTTGCAGATTTTCAGGACTTTCTATCAACCAAATTTGAATTTAATGGAAAATTTGATATATAAGAGCTAATATCAAAGGGCAATTTTGAAGAAATCAATGTGGACAAATTGTTTAAACATGGAAAAAACTGTTCATACTTTTTTTATATGGGAAATGTATATTTAATGGTTCACATTTACATTAACAATGGAGCAAGCTCAAAAGAAAGATAGCAGAGTTAAAGTAAAAATAATAATCATGTTATACAAATGAGGTGCAGAGGAAGAATAGAAACAGAGGCATTAGAGGGTGAAGAGAGTTCATAGTTCTGAAAACCTACTCATGTTGGGAATGGGTTCCTTAGGCAGCACTACATATAAACCATGAAGGGTACAGCACCCTCCAAAACCTATAAAGAAATGAGGGGGGGGAGGGATAAATGCATGTGGAAGCAAAGGATGAGGGAAGAAGACAAGGGAAGATTCCCTGGGTGGGGGAAGTTAAATAACAGTAAGCTAAGTTGTGGAGAAGAATTTAATCAAAGATATATTTAATGAAAGGATATATTTATATATTTACATATGTATATATAAATATATCCTTCCTTAACTATAGCCTGTTTGGGAGTGGGGGGGGGAATGAAAGGGGGTGAAAAGAATAAAGTAAATAATGTAAGCAACAGAGAACAAAAAAATTGATTTACAAGGAAGTAAAGAAAAGATGTATAGTCATGAGGATAATTTCTTCTAGTAATATATACACTTTCTTAATTGGTATTTGTTGTCATACATTTTGAATTTTCCCTGATATTCTGCTGCATACATGATAATGTTCTTTTTTTGTTTTATTTTATTTTGTTTGGTATTGCTTTTCTGTTTTTCTTATTCTAATTCTTCAAATAAAATAAATTTGAAAAATAAAAAGATATATGAAATCTAGGTGCTGTCTTTGATCAGTTCTCAAACTTTCTCCCTTCAGTTTATTTTCCAGATTGCTTTTTTAAATTTTAATGAGATATTTCATATTGTCTTCTATTTTTCAATTATTTCACATTTTTTGTTTTGGAATTTAAATTTAAATTGTTTTAATTTTTAAATTTTTTTTAAAATTTATTTTATTTAAAGAAACAGAATAAGAAAAAAGAAAAATAGAAAGGAATAAAAACCAAAATGAACTAAAACAAAAGAGAATATTGTCATGTGCCCAAGCAGAACATCAGGGAGGATTCAAAGTATATAACAACAAACACCAGATCAAGAAAGAACATACATGTGTGTGTGTATATATATATATAAAATTATATTCGTGAATATACATCTTTTCTTTACTTCTTCATAAATTATTCTTCTGTTCCCTTTGTACATCTTTATTTACTTTATTCTTTTTTCTCCATTTCATCCCCCTAACCATCCTCAAGCAAGCTATAGTTAAGAAAGGATACGTACATATATATATATATATGTAGAAATATATACATATACATACATACACACATATATACCCCCACATATAGATACACAAATATATTTGCTCTTTTTTTTTCCTGAAGCAATTGGGGTTAAGTGACTTGCCCAGCGTCACATAGCTAGTGTTAAGTGTCTGAGACCAGATTTGAACTGAAGTTCTCCTGACTTTAAGGCTGGTACTCTAACAAATATCTTTCCTATTCATGCTGACCCTTTGCTTTAATTTTTCTCTAACTTGACTTGCTGTTATTTAACCTCTCCCAACCCATAATCTTGTCTACTTCTTATCTTGTCTTCTTCCCTCACCCTTTGCTTCCCTGTCCATCCATCCCCCCTCCTTTATTTCTTTATAGATTTTGGAGGGTGCTATATCCTTGATGGTATATATGTAGTATTGCCTATTTAACCCATTCCCGTTGTATGTGAGTTCAGAACTAAGAGCCCTCCTCCCCCTCTAATGCCTCTGTGTATATTCTTCCTCTATACCTCATTAGTACGACATAATTACTATTTTTACCTTAACTCTGTCCCAGTCTTTTTTTTTTTTTAAACTGTTATATTGTTGATGTCAATCTTTTGTTGTTGTTGTTGTTGTTGTTGTTTATAACTTTTTATTGATAGAACCCATGCCAGGGTAATTTTTTATAGCATTATCCCTTGCATTCACTTCTGTTCCAATTTTTCCCCTCCCTCCCTCCACCCCCTCCCCCAGATGGCAAGCAGTCCTTTATATGTTGAATAGGTTACAGTATATCCTAGATACAATATATGTGTGCAGAACCGAACAGTTTTCTTGTTGCACAGGGAGAATTGAATTCAGAAGGTATAAATAACCCGGGAAGAAAAACAAAAATGCAAGCAGTTTATTTTCATTTCCCAGTATTCTTTCTTTGGGTGTAGCTGCTCCTGTCCATCTTTGATCAATTAAAGCTCTCTCTATCGAAGAGATCCACTTCCATCAGAATATATCCTCAAACAGTATCGTTGTTGAGGTATATAATGATATCCTGGTTCTACTCATTTCACTTAGCATCAGTTCATGTAAGTCTCACCAGTCTTCTCTGTATTCATCCTGTTGGATGAACAATAATATTCCTTACAGAACAATAATATTCCATAACATTCATATACCACAATTTACTCAACCATTCTCCAATTGATGGGCATCCTTTCATTTTCCAGCTTCTATGTTGATGTCAATCTTAAACATATGCTATATATTACCCATGTAAAAAAATAAACAATTTATCCATGTTGAGTTCCTTGAAATTGCTCTTTCATATTGACTCTTATATGTTAAATTTTTTGTTATGTTTGGATTTGGTTGATAGAAAGTCCTGAAAATTGCAAATTCATTGAATGTCTACTTTTGCTCAATCACTATTATAGATAATTTTTGCTGAATATGATATTTTGGGCCACAGGCCTAGTTCTTTTGATTTTCAGTAGATATAATTCCAGGATCTGTGGTCTTTTATTGTGTCTGCTGATAGGTCCTGTACAATTCTAATCGTAGTTCCAGCATATTTTAATTGTTTTTTTTCCTGTTTCTTGCAAAATGTTCTCTTTGATCTGGGGGAGTTTCCAAATTAGGAATATTTCTACGTATTTTCCACAAAGGATCTCTTTGAAGGGGTGATTGGTGGATTTTTTCCATTTCTGAAGGGAAACAATAACTGGGAAAACATTTTTACAGTCAAAGGTTCTGATAAAGGCCTCATTTCCAAAATATATAGAGAATTGACTCTAATTTATAAGAAATCAAGCCATTCTCCAATTGATAAATAGTCAAAGGATATGAACAGACAATTCTCAGATGAAGAAATTAAAACAATTTATAGCCATAGGAAAATATGCTACAACTTTCAGGCAGTCCAATTATTTTTATATTTTCTCTTCTTGATGTGTTCTTCAAAACACATTTTTCTTTAAGATGTTTCACATTCTGTTCTATTTTTTTACTTTTTATAATCTTTTTTTGTTACTGCTTGGTCTTTCATAGCTCAAATTCTATGCCCAATTCTAATTTTCAAAGAGTCATTTTTCTTTCCTTTTTTTATTAAAGCTTTTTTTTATTTACAAAGCATATGCATGGGTAATTTTTCCAACACTGACCCTTGCGTAACTTTTTGCTCCACATTTTCCCCTCCTTCCCCAACCCCCTTTCCTAGTTGGCAGGTAGTCCAATACATGTCAAATATTGTTGAAATACATGTTAGATCCAATGTATGTATACATATTTATAGTTGTCTTGTTGCACAAGAAAAATTATATCAAGAAGAAAAAAGAAAAACTGAGAAAGAAAACAAAATGCAAGCAAATAACAACAGAGCAAGTGAGAATGCTATGTTAAGTTCCACACTCTGTTTCCACCGTTCTGTGTCTGGGTGTGGATGGCTCACCCTGGGGCTCATCACTTGGTATTTCTGTGGAGCTAGCCCAGAGATGTTTGTACTTCACCTGAGTTAATTCCATCCCAAGTCTTTCTTCATATCTTCTTGGGTTGTATCAGGAAGACCCCAGTTCTACTCCAAAACTTCTTGATTTTTCAGGAGTCTATGATTTTCCTGAGGCACAAATTTGTATTATTTGTGAGGGAAATCAGGAAAGCTTGAAATTTATCAACATACTTCACCATCTTCCGAGAATCCTCCAGCCAATTCTTTGACTTTTTAAAAACAGTTTTCTTGATAATTCATGGAGTCATTAGCTTCCATTTGTCTACTTTTGATTTTATATACATGTACATATATGTATATATATTATATATATATATATATATATATATATTTTTTTTTTTCCCTTCAGCAAACTTTTGTTCTACTCCCTCCTATTTAATCTATTCTACTTTTTAAAGAACTAATCATTGGTGAATTCTTTCACTTCTTTTTTCACTTTATCAATTCTTTTTTTAAAAGGTGTTATTCTTTTGTGCCTCTTTTATCAAATTTTTGTTTTCACAATTTTCTTCATGCTTTCACTTCTTTGTCTATTTTTCCCTTTACCACTTTTATTTAATTATGAGAATTATTTTTAAGGCCTTCTAAAAATTTCTGTGGGACTTGTGGCCACATTTTTCTTTGAAGGTTTGCTTTGCAATTGTTTTGAATTAATTGCCTTCTTCTAAGATTGTGAATTGATCTTCCCTGCCTGGATAGTAGTTTTTTATGGTAAGGATGCTTTTTGTTTATTCATCTTTTTCACCTTATTTCTTGATTTGACACTATATTTTAATGTTGCTCATATCATGGGGTTCCCATCATGGGATGCCCAATATAAAAGGGCATTACTGTAAGCTTCAGGCTCTTTTCCCCCTGTTCATTTAGAGCTAGTTCTAGTTATTTGAAAGTTTTGGGTATTTCCAAGGTGGTGTAATTTCCAAGGTGTGGTTACTGTTCTACAGGTCTGCAATATGGTCATTACTCAAGAAAAGCCCCACTCCCTTGGCATTGCAATTAATATAACAGGTAGGTAGTTGGTATAGTGCCAGGCCAGTAATTAGGAAGATCAGAGTTCAAATATGGTCTCAGACACTAGTTGCATTACACTGGGTCTTTTAAACCTGGTTGCTTCCATTTCTTATCTGTAAATGAACAGGAGAAGCAAATTGCTAAACCACTCTGGTCTCTTTGCCAAGAAAATACCAAAAAGGGACCTGAGAAGTCAAACACAACTGAAATGACTTGACAACATATTGGGTAGCTAGGTAATATAGTGGATAGAGCACCAGATCTGTCATCAGGAAGACTCTTCTTCCTGAACAGCATCTGGCCTCAGCCACTTAGCAGCCTGTGTGAACATGGGCAAGTCACTTAATCCTGTTTGCCTTAGTACATCATTTGTAAAATAATCTGGAGAATGAAATAGCAACCACTTTAGTATCTTTGCCAAGAAAAATTACAAATGGAAGCTGGAAAAGTGAAACAGGAGTGAAACATAACAACAACAATAACTGCTGCTCAAGGTCACTGATTCCTTAGAATCACAAGTGATAATTCTCAAGGCTTCCACTCCTTGACAGAATGTTCCTCTTTGTCCTTGAGATATTCCCAGTAATGGCTATAGGAAATAGAGTTGATCTATTCCTGCATTTGGTTCTAGCACAGGGATTGCCCATGGATCCTTTCTAACCAGTTGCCAGGTCTCCTTATGCTCTCTGGCTTGGAAGCTTCAGAAAAAGGTGCTGTTTTTGGCATCAATGCTTGGTTCCACCACAGCTGTTCCATTCATGTGGCTCCAGGCCAGTCTCTGCCCCCACATCACTTTCTGAAGTCCTAAGTTATCTTGGGCTAGAAGGATGTCTCCATTTGCCACTACACACACACACACACACACACACAGAGAGAGAGAGAGAGAGAGAGAGAGAGAGAGAGAGAGAGAGAGAGAGAGAGAAAGTCTCCACAACCCAGTGTCAAACTTTATTACGGCTTTTCCCTCTATGTATTTGGTGAATTGTGTGTTTGTATACATGTAGGATTATGGCTCTTCGGCTTATTCAGAAGAGAAAACAAAGGAAATCCGCGGGCAAACCCAAGGCTCGTTTTACTATTGCCTTAAGCACTTCAGAGGTTTGAGGAGGGGTAAGAGTCTCACTCCATGGTCAGTCTTACTGTGAGTGTTTGATTTCCACATGCCTTTTGTGTTTATCACTATATTGGAAGAATGTTCATCTCAGTGACTAGTCATTCATGGCCTTAAGAGGCTTTTTAAGTGGACTTGAGATGAAGACATTTCCCTACCTGCACAAACACCTTTTCCTTGCATCTACTTGCAGGTGCATTGGCTATACAATTCATTCAGCAATAATTACCTCTGAAATACTAAACCCCATACTGTTCGAGCACCTGGGAGGGATTTAGCTGAATACCCATGCTAGCTTGAAGCTGAAACCAAAAAAAAAAAAAAAAAAAAAAAAGAAGGAAAGAAAGAAAGGAACACCTGCTTTTGACATTTTAACAGCAATTGTGCAAATCTGTAGGCAGGTTCTAAGCTGGTGTCAGGATAGAGCTCTGCATTGCTACTAACTTCTGTTTCTCTTTGTAGCCATGTGCTATTGTCTTTCCTAGAATTTACTCATATCCAATTCTTTTTGTGCTTCAGTAAAGAAATTTTCATTTTGAGGCTACAAAAAACCAAGGTCATGTCAGAAAATAAAATCTAATTAAAGGGCCAATCTTTCTGAACAACCAAGGCCATAGAAAAATATGAAATCACTAATGAATGATCAACTTCAAAAGATTTATATAAACATGGGAGGAATAATAATTTTTTTAAAATTTCAAAACCTGAAGAACTAGAAGTAATGAAAAGGTCTAGTATCTCTAATATGCCTATGTAATCCCGACTCATAAGCATCCAGAAGATACATCACTTCATCCAGACAGCTTAGGGGATGAAACAGGATATATTCATTCATTCATTCATTTTTAATGCATATTGGTTTAGGAATCATATTGGGAGAGAAAAATCAGAGCAAAAGGGAAAAACCACGGGAGAGATTAAAAAACAAAACAGAAAAATAGAAGTACATAGCATGTGTTGATTTACATTCAATCTCCTTAGTTCTTTTTTCTGGATGCAGATGGCATTTTCTGTTACCACAGAAATGTATGTTACTACATACATTTTTTCCTTTTTCCTTCTTTATGATTTCCTTGGGATAGAGACCTAGTAATGGCACCATTGGGTCAAAGGTTATGCAATTTTATAACTTTTTGGAGCAGTTCCAGATTGTTCTCCAGAATGGTGGATCATTTCACAACTCTAGCAACAGTGCATTAGTTTCCCAGTTTTCCCACATCTTCTCCAACATTTATTATTATCTTTTCCTGTTCTCTTAATCTTTTCCTGTCATTTTAGGCAATCTGAGAGGTGTGAAGTTCTTTTAATTTGCACTTCTCCAATCAATAGTGATTTAGAGCATTTTTTCATATAACTACATTATCTGAAAGACTGATCATATCCTTTGACCATTTATCAATTGGGGAATGACTCATATTCTCATAATTTTAACACAGTTTTATGTTTTTTTAGAAATAAGACCTTTTTCAGAAATAGTGGTTGTAAAGATTTTTTCAAAGCTTTGTATTTCTCTTTTAATCTTGTTTCTGTTAGTTAAACAGGATACATTTAAGAAATATCTTGTGCCTAATAAATTTTTATTGTAAAATTTTAGGATTTTCAAATAGTTCTACTGATATCAATCCATCAACCAACTAATCACTGCTCATTAAAAAGCTGTTATGAATAATGCATTTATCCAGATATTGTGAAGAATACAAAATAAACTAAAGCATGATCCCTGCTCACAACAAGCACAATCTAGTTGGAAAAACAAGGTATATACTTGTTAAAAGTGAACTCATAATATCAGGAAATCTCACTTTTATCCCAAAAAAATTTTTGTATACCTTCTTTGCACAAAGGAATAGCTTAGATATGCCCTCATTTCTTCCCCTAAGCCTCCGGATGAAGTGACCTTCCTCCCTCCACATTTACATAATTTCCATAATTTCATTTTTATAAGTAACTCTTAGAAAAACAAAGTTACTCTACAAATTTATTTCAACATATTTCATGCAACCTAGAAAGTTGCCTTAGAAATTAAGAAGCCACTTAATTCATCCACTGTCACATAGCCAGTCCAATTCCAATTAGGACTTGAACCTAGCTCTTCAGGGCTTTGAAACCAACTCTTTATTCACTACTCTACTTTTTCTTTTATAAATCATTAAACCATAAAGAATACATGATAAATGCCAAGTGAGAAATATATAAAAAAAAACCGCAAACAACAACAGCAACAACAATTAAAAAATAATAATGAAACAACACATATCCAGATTTGGAAACAGGGAACATTAGTAAGGAATAGTGTACACTTAGGCTATTGGATGTGGAGTCAGAGAACTGGGTTTAAACCTTATGACTTGCTGTCTGGATAATAATCAAGAATCAAGTTCATGAACCTTTTTGGCTTTCAGCTTCCTCATTTTTAAATAGGATTCCTTGTCTTCCTTGACCTCTGGAAGGAAGAAAGGAAGGAAGGAAAGAAGAAGAGAGGGATGGAGAGAGGAAAAAAGGAAGGGAGGGAAGGAGGGAGGAAGAAAGAAAGGAAAGGAAGGAAGGGAGGGAGAAAGGAAGGAAGGGAGTGAGAGATGAAGGGAGGGAAGGAGAGAGGGAGGAAAAAAGGGAAGGAAAAAGAAAGGGAGGGAGGAAGGAAGGAAGGAAGGAAGGAAGGAAAGATCTATTAAACTATTGCTATGGGCCAGAAACTTATATTTTATTAAGAAAAGAAAATATTTGAAGAAAAGCTAGAAAAGAATTATAGAAAAGGATGGCCTGGAGGTGATAAAAAGACCTATTTCCAGGTAAGTTAAGGGAAATTTTCACTTATTAGAATCCAGTGACTTTGAGGACAATCCTTGGTTGTAGTGCGCTAGAAAAAAAAAAAAATTAAAATAATGGTCAGAGTGGAGCCAGTATAGTAAAGAGATTGTCATCACGTTTTGCTTTGTTTTTTGTTTTTGCTTTTTTGAAAAATTCAAGTGAATTTAATTGGAATAAAATTACTAAGAAAGATAGGAGGGGAAAAAAGCCCTTCATCATCACTACTTTTTCAAACATAAAGACTTAAGTGACTATTAATAGACAATTATTAGTTTGGAATATTTTTCTTCTGTCCATTTCTCCTGTTATTTCAGTTGCAACTAAATAATGTGCCTTAGGTATGTAAGTTAGCACAAAAATCAGAAATAACCTAAGTTATGAGTAATTGACAAGGCTTATATGATGAAACGCTCTCACTGGAAAGAGTCTGATGAAATGGGAAAGCTCCATGTATAAAGAACCAATCACTCTGAGGAAATGTAACTTAGAATCCTAGGATGTTAGAAATTAACAAAAAGGACCTTGAGCATTTTTTGGAATAAGCTTCCCATTTTACAAATAGATATGTTGAGGTACAGAGAAGCCAAATGATTTGTTCAGAGCCACACATACATCATGTTTATAGTTAAGCCAAGCTTTCAATTTCTGAAGTTACAAATCATACTAACTCATTGTCTTGATTTGCGAGAAGAAATGGAAGAAGGTAGAACTTTTAAAATATTTTCTGGAAAAATTGTAAAACCCATTAAAGAGATAAATTTTGAGTGTTTAGAAAGCAAGCTGATGATCAGCTTTCAAGACCATCATCACATATATGTTTCTCAGATCTGTTTTTAATCATGTAGGAAATTGTCAAAAGGGAAACTCCATTAATGCAGATCAACAATTGCAGTGAAACTTACGATTTATAGTATCTACTAGCTGTGTAACTCTGGGCAAGCCTCTTAACAGTCTAAACTCAAAGTTATAGAAGAATTGTTGATCCACACTAAGGGCTTCTCCATGGAGACTTCCCTTCGTGGTTTATATCATTGAGGTATTAAATGACTTGCCCATAGCCACAGAGCTAGCATGTAATAGTTACCTCTCACCCCACTGGGGATTTTAGCAAGGCATTTTGGAGTCTCATGAAATTATGAGAACCTGTTGAGTGAACATATCAATGGAATCTATGTCAATCCAGATGTAGATAAGTAGTAGAGAGCCCCAGGGAAATCTTCCTTTGGTATTGGGCTATTTAACATTTTAACCAATGATCTTAATGAAGGCATAAAAGACATCTTTGTCAAATTTGCAGAAAATAGAAATCTAAAAAGATATCTAGTATGTCAAATGCCAATCAGAATAAATTTTTAAAATATTTAATAATATATTTAACTTATACTAATATTTATTATTTAATTTAATTAGTTAATATATTATATTTAAATAATATTTAAAATTATAATATCCTTAATTAGAAAACAAAAGAAAACCAAAAAGATCATTTACATGTATATAGCAGAAAACAAAACAAAAAAAGAATTGTATATGAAATTCTGAATTTCTGCTTAATATCCTCCTCGTTTTTTAAAGCATAGTATAAATTTTATACTTTACTTTGCAAACTATCCCATTTTTCTGTGTTTTTTCCAAATTCCCATGCATTTTTCCCCATGCATCTAAAAAATATTTCATTGTTCATCTTTTTTTTCTTTTTGTGTCACTGTTTTCTAAGGTACCCTTTTCCAATTTAAAACATTTCTAATTGTTAAAAATAATAATATATAACTATTGCAACATTAGTATTTAAAAAAAAAAAAACCTAGGGGCTCAAGTGTCCTGCAAGCTTACTCTGAAACACTATTGTGAGAGACCTGAGTTTCAATTGATAAATGACGGACAAAAGCAGCTACACCCAAAGAAAGAACACTGGGAAACGAATGTGAACTATCTGCATTTTTGTTTTTCTTCCCGGGTTATTTATACCTTCTGAATCCAATTCTCCCTATGCAACAAGAGAACTGTTCGGTTCTGCAAACATATATTGTATCTAGGATATACTACAACATATCCAACATATAAAGGACTACTTGCCATCTAGGGGAGGGGGTGGAGGGAGGGAGGGGAAAAAAAAATCGGAACAGAAACGAGTGTCAATATAAAGTAATTATTAAATAAAAAATTAAAAAAAAAAAAAAGAAACACTATTGTGACAGGCAGTTATATAAAAGCTAACATCATTTAGCTTATGAATGAGAAAGGGGGCAGTTCCTTTGTACTCTGTCCTAGACAGAACTTATTAGAAATATTTTGTTACATTGCTGGGGGTGGGGGGTAGGAATCACATGTTTTAGATAGGGCATTGATAAAAATAAGAATTGGGGGAAAACAACCAAAATCCATCCATCTGAAATAAAGTAATCATTAAACATTTAGTTCTCTTACCTGCCAGGCACCATCCTAAGTTTGGGAATTACAAAAACAAAAAATAAAATAGTCTACTCTCAAAGAGTTTACATTAGATTAAAGGGCTCAGAAATTGTGCTATGTAAGCCTAAGAAGAAGAAATGGAATGTTTAATCTGGTTAAAATATAACTTTTGGTGAGGGCATAATAAAGATTTTGAAGTGTTTAAATGGTCATCGTCATACAGAAGTAGGAATTGGCTTCAGAGAGTAGAACAAGGACCAAAAGGAGCAGATTGAAGAGATGCAAAGAATGTAAAAATCACTCTTTTCAAGATGTTCAGAAATACATTAGACTATTGGGGGAGGTGGTAATTTAGTGAGTTTTCTTTCATTGTGGACCTTCATAGAAAGTCCAATTCATCCCTTGTTGCCTTGTTGAAAATGTTTGTTTGGGTGTAAATTGTATTAGATGACCTCTGAGGTCCTTCCAATCCTCAGATATTGAAACTTATAAACCTTTTATAAATCTCTTTGTCACAGGTAAATTCCATATTGTTAAATCATAGGTAAGTAGATAACATTTCTCCTCAACTTTTGTCCTCTTTTCTGGCATTAACTTCAAAGAGGCTGTAGTAGGTTGCCCCTTATAGACAATGCAGTTGGCTAGGGATGTGAAGGGCAGCAGAAGAAAGTGTGTTATGCTTTGATATAACCTGACAAGTTTCCTTTTATTTTTTTACCCCCTTTTCAAGCAAAGACGTGCGGGTCTGAACATCTAAAAGCCCTTAAAATATAATTTCAAAGGTGTGTCTGGTCCTCCGAAATGATATATAACACTCCATAGGAAAACTTTTATTCATGGCTTGAAAGTTCATCAGATCTGTACATTCATAATGAAATCAAAGGCATAGAAAGACATATGAAAAAAACAAACAAATAATATACCAAATGCATCAAACTGGCAAAGAAAAGTACAAAATCTAAACAAGTAGTTCTGCTACTTATGACATATATTCTTGTAGTTACTTCCTCCATAAAAGGAAGGCCTAACAAAGATCAGCCTTTAGCACCAGTCTTAGAAAGACATAACAAAAGTTTCCTTCATTGATTTTAAAGCAGAGAGATTGGTTGTTGAGTGCTCTGTTCTAAAGACATGCCAAGGGACATTTTTTTTTGTAGTTTTTATAATGATTTTTAAAAAATAATTTTGATGTCTTTTTGTAATTTAATAGTTTTATGCATTTTTATTTTTTATAATTTTTATAATGTTATTTCTCTATCACATTTACAATGCACTTCTTATGTCAAACCTGGAATTTTAAGCAGTAAAATAATTTGTTTGTTTACTTGTTCATTTACTCATTTTCCATTTATCCATTCATCTTTCTCTTTTCTTTTTTCCTTCTCCAAACAATTGTTTTTATTAGCATAAGGAACTATCAATAAAGAAATTTTTTTTCATCAAGATTATTAGTACCTGCCCTGCAACTTAAAAAGTTGTATACTAAGAGGTTAAATGACTTAAATGCTCATATACCCAATAAGTGTAAGAAGCAAGACTTAGATTCTTTCTGACACTAAAACCAAGCATCTATCTACTACTCCATGATATATTAATTAGGTACAGGTATTATTGTCCGTGATTTTTAAGTGAAGAGACTAACACTAAGTGGTGAAATGATTTTCCCAGATTCATGCAACTAATTAACAAATGAATCAGAATTTGAACTCAGATTTTTACACATTTAATTCCCACTTATGATAATTTTGGCTCTTTGGGATGTAGTCCAAATCTCTCTTCTAGTGACCCTATCATCCTCCTGAGTAAACAATCTGCTTCTAATCATTTTTAACCAACTTATGTTGACTCACTTTGCCTAAATTCTGATTTATTGTAGACATTTTGCGGTTATGATGAGAAGCCTTTTTTTGGAGCCACTAAGACCTTTATTCATAATTTAAAAAATATTCTTAAGGAAGGCTTGGTCTTGTAACTTAATTCTCTTGAACTATATCTATTTCAATTTTGATATCAAGACTTAAGGCAAAAGGGGATATAGTACCATGTTAACCATTTACCTTGCTGCCCCCAGGGCTTTCTCATGCAGAAAGTCTACAAAGGACTATACTTTCTCATGCCCATACCCTCTTCCAGAGTAGGCCTGTAGTGCAGCTTCTTGACCAGGTCCTCATACTGCTGCTTCCTCTTGTAAGAAATGATTCCAGGGGCCTCAGAAAATATAACATTGCCATCTGCCATGAGAATGGACCATGAAGAGTTAGTCACTTTCTTTACTAGAAAGACCCCCATTTATAACCACTGATAATTTGTCTGGTCTCATTATTCAAATATTCAAATATCACCTACCCTTTTGTACTCTTCCATCAGAATGATTCTGAATCTTCATCTAACAATGAAAAAAACCTACTTTTAAATGTCACTTCTTCCTTTACTCCATCTTCCTCAACCATAGCCAATTTTTTTCTCAAATCCCTTAACATGTACCTTTGATGCCATTGCTTCTTATGCTGTTAATTGTGATTCTTCACTTATTTAGTTTTGCCCCGTACTTTGTGTCCTCATGGACTATTTCCCAAAGTCTATCTAAGCTCATTTGTTGTTTCTATCAAACTCCTTTTCTTCCATCCCCCTTTCCTCTTATTTTCAGTCTTTCCCAACATCAGGGTCTTTTCCAGTGATCCCTATCTTCTCATTATGTGGCCAAACTATTTAAGCTTCAGCTTCAGTATTTGATCTTCCAGTTGAATAGTCTGAGTTAACTTCCTTAAGTATTGAGTGATTCAATATCCTTAACATCCAAGGGATTCTAAAAAATATTCACCAGTCCAACAATTTGAAAATATTGATTCTATGGCACACAGGTTTCCTATAGTTCAACTCTTACAGCTCTACATTGCTTCTAGAAAAAACATAGCTTTGACAATATGACCTTTGTCAGCAAGGTGATGATGTCCATCCTTTTTCATATGTTGTCCTGATTTGCCAGTTTTCCTGCCAAGGAGCAAGCATCTTCTAATTTCATGACTGCAGTTGACTTTTGCAAGTGATCTTTAAGCCCAAGAAGATAAAATATAATATTGCTTCCATTTTTTCTCCCTCTATTTGCCAAGAAGTAATGAGATCAGTTGGTAAGTTTTTGTTTTGTTTTTGGTGTTAAACTTCTCATGCTTAAATTTTCTGTACCATTTAACACTGGTGACTGCTTCGCCTGAATGCTGTCTTTTCTTTCTAAGTTTTCTTGATACTGTAATTTGTTAATTCTTCTTTCTCACTCTTTACTCTTCTAATCTTTTTTTTTATGGCATTTCATTTTCCCCAATTACATATAATTTTTTTAACATTAATTTAAAAAAGATTGAGTTCTAAATTCTGTCCTTTCCATCTCCCTTCCATGAGACAGTAAGCAATTTGATATAGGTTATACATATGCAATCATGCAAAACATTTCCATATTAGTCAGGTTGCGAGAAAAGAAAATAACTAAAACATACTATACACACAAATAAAGAAAATGAAAATTAGTATGCTTCAATCTACATTCAGACTTAGTCAGTTCTTTTTTAGATTACAGATAGCATTTTCCATCATGAATTCTTTGGAATTATTTTTGATCATTGTATTTCTGAGAATGACTATGTCAATCACAGTTGATCATTATACAATAATGCTGCTATTGTATATGTATTAGAATCCTTACAAGCTGTTAAGTCATTAGAGTTAATAAAGACAATAATTATCTAATTTAGCATGGTTCAGTATGATTGATCTGATCTTACAAGGAGATGTTATGGACTAGAACTTGAAACAAGGTACTAAGTGGAACTGATAGAAACAATGCTTGTGTTCACACCTTTAGAGAGCTCATATAAGCAAGAAACTCTCAGGGCCAGAGAGCACTCTGGGACAGACACAGAGCACTCTGAGAGGAAGCCCACAAGCCCACTATCAGAGGTGGAGTCAGACTCATTCCAACTTTCCCCTTGATGCTGGCTGGAGACATTCGGAGTTGAGCTAGAGGCAAAAGACTAGCAACAAGAGCTCTCGGAACCAAGGAAAGCTGAGGCCTCTAAGAAAGCTACCCAGGCCCAAAGAAGGAGAAAATAAACGTTTGGATTTTATCAATTGGCTGCATTTGGAGTGATTATTACTCTGAATAGAAACTAAGGCTGCCTCCAGAAAACCTCCCCAAGAAACCTGCTCAGAGAGAACCATTATATATTAAAGAAGAGAACAGCACATATATGTAATCTTGGTTCTGTTCACTTCATTTTGCATCAGTTCATATATGTCTTTCTAGGTTTTTCTGAAATCATCCTCCTTATCATTTCTTTTGTTTTCTTTTTGTTTGTTTTTAGCATAATGGTATTTTATTTTTCCAACTATATGTAAAAATAGTTTTCAACATTCATTTTTATAATATTTTGAGTTCCAGTTTTTTTTTTTTTCTCCCTCCCTATTCTCTCTCCTCCTGCTTCCAATCTGGTATAGGATATACATGTATAATCTTGTTAAACATATTTCCACATTAGTCATTTTATAAAAGAAGAATCAGATCAAATGAAGAAACCACAGTAGACTGCTCATTACTTCTTATAGCACAACAGTATTTCATTAAAATCATATACAACAACTTATTTACCCATTCCCTAATTGATGGACATTCCCTCAATTTTCATTTTTTGCCATCAGAAACAGAGTTGCTATAAATAGTTTTAAACAAACAGGTCCTCTATCCCCATCTTCTTTTTATTTTGGGGTGATACAGTGATATTGTTGGATTTTTTTTATCAATTTTACTTCTGTGTGTGGGGTCATTCAAGAATATATCATTGGTTCTCTTCCCACTGTACCTTACCTTCTCTTACTTTTTTTTAACTTTTGGAAAGGCATACTTACTTTTTTTCCAAAAACTTATTTTATTTAAAAAAAACAGAATTAGAAAAAAGAAAAACAGAAAAGGAAACCAAAAGAAAACATTGTCATGTGCCCAGCAGAACATTAGGGAGGATTCAAAATATATTACAACAAATACCAGTTCAATAAAGCATGTGTGTGTATGTGTGTACGTGTGTTTGTATGTGTGTGTTAGTAGAAGAAATTATATTGAAATTATATTCTATCTTCTCCTTACTTCCTTGTAAATTGTTTTCTTGTTCTCTGCTGTGCACCACTTTTTACTTTATTCTCCCCCCTTTTATCTCTACCAGCACTCTCAATCAGGATATACTTAAGAAAGGATATATTTATATATACATATGTAGATTTATATATACACAAACATACACACACACATACCTCCATACATATCTTTCCTATCCCTGCTCACCCTTTACTTTAATTCTGCCTCTGACTTGTCTTCCTATTACTTAATCTTCCCAAACCTGTGAATCCCTCCCTTGTCTTCTTTCCTCTTTGTTTCCCTGTCTGCCCATTCCTCCCCCATTATTTATTTATATATTTTGGAGGGTGCTATAATAACCCATTCAACCATTTTAACCCATTCACAATGTGAGTAGGTTTTCAGAGCTATGAGCCCCTCATCCCTCTAATGCCTCTGTGTCTATTCTTCCTTGCATCTCATTTTTATGACATAATTGCTATTGTTACCTTAACTCTGCCCCAATCTTTCTTTTGAGCTATTGTATTGTTGATGTCAATTTTAATTGCTATAAATTACTCATGTAAAAAGAAAACAATTTATCCATGTTGAGTTCCTTAAAATTGCTTTTTGATATTGACTGTTATATGTTAAATTTTCTATTAAGTTTAGCTTTTGTTCATAGAAAGTCCTGGAAATCTGCAAGTTCATTGTATGTCCATTGTATCTCATTCAATATTATAGATAATTTTACTAGATATTTTTGGCCATAGGCTTAGTTCTTTTGACTGTCAGTAGATATAATTCCAGAACTTGCACTCTTTTATTGTGGCTGCTGAAAGTCCTGTACAATTCTAACTGTAATTCTAGCATATTTAAATTGTTTTTTTTTTCTTGTTTCTTGAAAATGTTCTCTTTGATCTTGAGGTTTTGAAATTTGACACTAATATTCCTATGTATTTTTGTCACTTCCCAGAGTGCCCACAGCCAGCAGAGTCCTTGCCCTATTGCTTCTGCATGCATGGGTGTGCTGGTTCCTTCTCACCCAGGGCTGCATCTCAGCAACATAGTTAAGCCTGGCATTCCTAATTAGCCATCATTCACTCAGTCTTCCCAGACACTCCAATTCTACAAATAGTCTGGGAGGTGATAGTTTTTGTGGTTCCTACTTGAGGCTCCAACCATACCCAGCTAGCCTCAGGGCTTCCCATTTGGTATTTCTGCAGTTAGCTGGAAGGTGTTTTCACTTCATATGGGTCAATCCTCAGTCCCTCTTTCTTTCCTCAGTCTTTCTTTGGATCTTCTTTGGTCTTTCTTCAGATCTTCTTGAGTTGTATCAGGAGGAACCCTGTTCTACACCAAATCTTGATTTTTTTTTTTTTACAAGTCTATGTTTGCCACGAGGCACAAATTTGCTCTAATTGTAGGAATTTGAAATTTGCCAACCTACTCCGCCATCTTCCCAGAATTCTCCCTTTTTCTTACTTGATGATCACATCAGCTACTATAGGCATAATTATTGTCTTTGCATATGATTCTAAGATATATGTATTTCCAGACCTTGTTTCTTTCCTGAGTTTTTAGTTAAGCATCCGTAAATACCTGTTGGACACGTTGTACTGGATTTCCCATAGATATCTTGAAGTCAATGCATTAGAACCATTGTTATCTTTCTTATTATTTTTCCCTAATCACCCTCCCGCCCCCCGCAAAAAAAAAAAAAAAAGAAAAAAGAACAACTTCTCTCCTTTCATGTTGAAAAATGCTCCTTCTTCCTAGTTACCATTGCTCTAAACCTCAGTATCAACCTTGAGTTTGAACTTTCACTCATTCCACATAGCCATTCTATTACCATAATTTCTCATTTCTGTTACACAACTACTACTCACAAATCCTTATCTCTCATCTGGATTATTGAAGAAACTTTCTAATACCTGATTCATGTCTTTCTCCATTCATCTCCATTTATCCTTCATTTATCCCCCATTCACCAAGCAAAGTGATTTTCCTAAAGCATAGCTACTCCCTACTGTACCAGACCTAAAACTTGTAGCAATCGTCAAACCATTTTGGAACTAGCTAAAAAATAGGGTACTTAATCAGTGGAACAGGGTAGGTTCACAGGATAAAATAGTCAATGACTTTAGTAATCTAGTGTTTGACAAACCCAGTGACCCTAGCTTTTGGGATAAGAACTCACTATGTGACAAAAAATGCTGGCAAAATTGGAAATGAGTATGGCAAAAACTCGGCATTGAGCCACACCTAACACTCTATACCAAGATAAAGTTAAGATGGATTCATGATTTAGATATAAAGAGTGATATTATAAGCAAATTAGAAAACAAAACAAAGGACAGTTTACCTCTCAGATCTGTGGAGAAGGAAGCAATTTGTGGCCAAAGAAGAACTGGAATATTTTATTGAATACAAAATGGATAATTTTTATTGTATTAAATTTAAAAAGTTTTTGTACAAACAAAACCAATGCAGGCAAGATTAAAAGGGAAGGAACAAATTTTGGGGAAAAAATTACATTCAATGTTCTGATAAAGGCCTCATTTCTAGTTTATAGAAAATTGACTCAAATTTATAAGAATTCAAGCCATTCTCCAACTGATAAATGGTCAAAGAATATAAACAGATAATTTTCAGATGAAGACATTGAAACCTTTCTAGTCATATGAAAAGGTGCTCTGAATCACTATTGATCAGAGAAATACAAATTAAGACAACTCTGAGGTACAGTGAGACATATCTCTTGGATTGGCCAAGATGACAGGAAAAGATAACAAATGTTGGAGGGGATATGGGAAAACTGTGACACTAATGCATTGTTGATGGAGTTGTGAACTGATTCAACCATTCTGGAGAGCAATTTGGGACTATGCCCAATGGGCTACAAAATTGTGTGCATACCCCAAAGGTGTTTCTACTGTGCTTATATCCCAAAGAGATCTTAAAGGAGCAAAAGGGACCCATATGTGCAAAAATTTTTGTGGCAGCCCTTTTTGTAGTGGCAAGAAACTAAAAACTGAGTGGATGCCCATCAATTGGAGAATGGCTGAATAAATTATGGCATATGAATGTTTTTAAATATTGTTCTGTAAGAAATGATCAGGAGGTTACATGAACTGATGCTGAGTGAAATGAACAGAACCAAGAAATCATTACACATGGCAAAAGCAAGATCATATGATCAGTTCTGATGGATGTGACTCTTCAATAATGAGATGATTCAGACCAGTTTCATTGGACTTGTGATGAAGAGAGTCATCTGTACTCAGAGGAGGATTGTGGGAACTGAATGTGGATCACCACATAGTATTTTCAGTCTTTCTATTGTTTGCTTGCATTTTGTTTTCTTTCTCATTTTTTCCTTTTTTATCTGATTTTTTTTTTTTGCAGCATAATATTTGTGGAAATATATGTAGAACAATTGCATGTGTTTAACATATATTGGATTACTTGCTATCTAGGGGAGGAGGTGGGGGATAGGAGGGAAAAAAATTTGAAACACAAGGTTTTGCAAGGATGAATGTTGAAAATTATCCATCATTTATACATATTTTGTATTTAATTTATATTCGAATATATTTAACATGTATTGGTCATCCTGCCATCTAGGGGAGGGGGTGGGGGGAAGGAGGGGAAAAATTGGAACAAAAGGTTTGGCAATTGCCAATGCTGTAAAATTACCCGTGCATATAACTTGTAAATAAAAAAGCTATTTAAAAAAAAGAAGAAAAAGAAAATTATCCATGCATGGTGTTTTGAAAATAAAAAAGCTTTAATTTAAAAAAATGCATAGCCACTCCTCTATCATTCCTCCTTCATAATAAACTTCGATGCCCCCCTATTACCTCTAAATCATATATTAAATTCTTTGTTTGTCATTAAAAACTCTTTAAAATCTGGACCTTTCCTATTTTTCAAGTATTCTTGTGACCACTATATGAGCCATTGATATTGGCCTTTTTGCTATTCTTTGCACATGACATTCTTTTTCTCATCTATATATACATGCATCTTCCATGCCTGAAGTGCTTTGCCTCCTCAACTCCTCTCCTTAGTTTCCCTGTCTTTTTAAAAAACTCAGCTTAAATCCAACCTTCTAGAGGAAAATTCCCCTAGGTCTTCCTCCCTCACTTATTCATCCACTCCCATTCTGATTCCCCCACAACCACCACTGCTAGTAACTTGCTCATTTACTCTGTGTGTGTGTGTGTGTGTGTGTGTGTGTGTGTATGTGTAGTATATATGTAATTGTATATATTTCTACCCCATTTTAGAATGAATTTTTGACGGGAGACTGTTTTTGACTTTCCCTTTATCTCCAGAGTTTAGAAGAGTGCCTGACTTATTAGGTCTGAAATGCCTGATGACTGACATTCTCCTCCTCATAACTATTATTATTATTTATTATTATTATTATTACTCAAATTGGGAGTAAGAATCAGAGCAACAATTAGAAAAACAGATGGAAGGAAAACAATGAAGGCATGAAGTTTAGTCCTATAAAAATAAAACTAAGTAAACTAATTTATAATCCAGAATAAAGACAGACAAAAGACATACCTTAAGGTGAAGGGAAGAGCTCCTAAATTCCTTCGAGGCAACAACATGAATGAGGGGAAAGAACTGTACACTCTGTCCAAAGACAACAAAAATTGCTATGGCCTGAAGCTAACAAAGAAAAGTGTGGGGTTGATATAACAAAGAGGCAGGAAGAAAATAAAACTGAACATATTAACCAAGGAGGTGACCCATGTTCTATGATCAAAGTTACTGAAAACCAAGTTACCATTCTATGAAGAGAGAAGAAGATTGTCTATTTCCATCTTTTGTCAAATTAATTATTCCAAGTAATTGAAAACTCAGGGTTCTATCAGTTTTGTGCCACCATCTTAAGTATATTTTTTATCTTTTTTATTTGTATCCTCCAATACCTATTTAGAGCCGATAAAATGAGTAATCTTTCCAGAAATCTGATGATCTAATGATGATTAATCAATAAGCATTTATTAAAGTACCACACTAGTCATGGAAGATGAGGGAAAAAAATCCCTTGCCTTTAAGGAATTTATGTTCCATTAAAGGAAACAATGTGTAAACATACATACCTACAATATGTATGTGTATATATCAGTGTCCTTACGTCCTTATACTGGTGAGGATAGCATTCTGCAAGAAGCATTTCTAAAATTTAATTGAATCTAACTGACTAAATGATATCGATTGATTAACATAGTGGTTAACATATGAGCAGGAGCTCTTAAACTATACAGTATTAGAAAAATACCCACAATCCCTCAGGACTTTTTTAAGAGTCCTGAGGGAATCTGGCAGCATTCATGGGACCATGACTTGTCAGTGTCAGTGGGAGTTGGACTGGTCATCTCAGATCATATGTTGTCCTGTCTTGTAACTCTTTAAGTAAAAAGGAGCACTGCAATTGAACAATCTTTTAAGGAACCAACTACAATGCTGTGGGGAGAAAATTGGGGCCTACATGGAGTGGAAAACTTTCCATCTTAAATAAAAAGGTTTAGACTCATTGTTATCACCACACCCACACAATATACTCTTTTCCTAGTAAGAACTATCAATTTCTTACACATCTTCTTTATACTTATCATGAAACCTTGCTTTTAAAATAAATCTGGTTTTTATTTTAGCTGATTTTCTCTGAAGGTCACAGGATTATACATTTAGAGTTAAAGTTCAATCCCCTCACTTTATAGATAAGGAACTAAGGGCCAGAAAAGTTAACTTTGCCAAGATCACACATATCATAAGTATCAAAGAAGAAATTTGAATCCAGTTTCTCTTGACTCAAAATCTATTACTCTCTTCACAATGAAAATTTTTTTAAATGATGTATTTTCTTCAATGTATAAAGATAGGAATATGTGAATTCTTTTTTCTATTGTCATCAACTTAGGGAAAATTTCTACTTCTCACCAGGAGGTCCTTGTCTTCTCTAACAAAGAACAAAAGGCAATAACAACAACAACAAAAACCAGATCCAATGCCTCCATAAATAACACCATATATATATGGTATATATATATATATATATATCTGTGTGTGTGTGTGTGTGTGTGTCTTCTTTCAAAGAAATAGGCTTTTCCTAAAACAAAGATTCGTCAATGCATAATAGATGAATCTAGGAGGAGCAAAGAAAGCCTTAAAAGATCCATGATAAGCCTTTAAAAGAAATGGCAACTCAGCAGAAACTCTCTTGCAACTCAATCAAACGAAACCTTTGTACATATGTTTATTCCTTTGTGACAGATGAAGTTTCATAAAGTTAATTCATTTTTCTGCTTTCCTTGATTTTGTGATACTTTCCCCTCTACAATCTAACTCTGATTGAACCCCTAAATTTCTCCATGATCTAATTTATAATGATCTGAGCCAAGGGGAAGATGGGAACTCAGAATAGTGTCCTATAAAGACTATAGAACTTGGAAGCAGAAGATCTGGCTGGGTTCAAATCTTTTTACTATCTACTTGTTCTATGACATGGAGCAAGTCAAATCAACAAATTCTCTTAATCACTTAATATATGCCAGGTACTGTCACGTATCTCTCCATATCTCAACTTTGTCATATGTAAAATGAGTCACTTGGAATGGATAATCTTAAAGTTTCCTCTGAATTTAATATTTCATGTTTAATTTTCTTGGATATCTTTCAATGCTGTTATTTTGCATTCGAAGTTCTTTTTTAGCTTTTATATTCTATTTCTTCCAAGTAATAGTCCATATTTTAAAGTATCTTCCAGTTCTAATCAGTACATGAATAAAATAATAAATGAAAATTTTATCAGTTGTCTTAACCCATGGGATCATTGAATTTTATCTTCTGGGCCTCCAGCCAAGGAAAATATTTTAAAAAATGTAGGATGCCCATGCTGATGTCTTTTGCCTATCTTGTAACTTTATTCCACATCTTATGGTTGAGTGACAAAAAGCCCTCCTTCCTGCTTTGGCACATGAATCTTAAGTATTCCCAAGTGGAGATTTGTTTTAAACATGATTCCTTATTGGAATTTAATAGTGAGAGAACAGAATATTATTTAGAGAATCAGAACTTCTAAGTCTCAGTTGCCATGCAGTTCAAATCTTACTCAATAAGGAACAAACCATTCTGCAATATACATCTACAACATAATATATAAGGATTACTCTACTGTATCTTTGATTACATATGATGGATTGATGGATTGTGTTTAGTACTTAGTGTCAGAACTAATAAAGGACATTGATAATCTTGAGAACATTTAGAGGAGGGTATAAACAACTATGTAATTACTTGAGATCATGTCATATGAGGATCAATTGAAGGAACTCATATGTTTAATCTGAAGAACAGAAGACATTGATATGACATATCTGCCTTAAAGAAATTGAAGGAATGTGTGATCCTAAACTGAGAAAAGAATTAGAATATATGTGAAGAAGCACAGAGTTAAAAAAAAATCAAAACATATTTAGTATATAAAGATGATGTCAGAGAGAAAAAATTCAACAAAACAAAACAACTGCCTAATTGTTAAAACTATCCAATATAAAATGGATTGCCTTGGGAAGTGAAGAATCTTCCTTGCATGGAAGACCATTTCTCAGAAAGTCTGTAGAGGCAAACCTTGTTCAGTTATAGGTTTGACTAGTTGGGCTTCTTGATCTCTTCCAATTCCAATATTTCAAGATTTAGCCTGTATTTGAACCATTAGGACTCAAAATTTTCATGTTCTATAATTGACATACCATCATCATCATAACTACACCAGAAGTATACTGGTCTTAAAAACATGGCAAAGTGTTCTTGAATTTCTCAAATACAATCCAATCCCTTCCTATTTAATTCTGCACCTATAGTAGTTATTTAAGATATATGTACTGATATAATAACTCAATGGACTTTTAATCCAAATGCATGCCATGATGTGGGAAATGTGGGAAGAAAATCAGAGAATCATGGATGGAGAGATCAAAACAAGATTTGAAAGCATCTAATGTAACCCTCTCATTTTATAGATACGTAAATTGAGGCTCAGAGATCTCAATTAATTTGAAAAAAAAAAGTTCACAATAGATCAAAAATGAGTCTAGATCTTCTGATATCAAATATAATACTCTTTCTTTGAAAGATTACTTATTCTTGTCTTGGTCAATACATAAACCACACCAACAGTGTTAAGTGCAGTCAAAGTTATAGTTTTATGGAAACTTTCAAAGCTACCTTTGAAATTTATTTACTATTATAGATTCTTCTGTATTAATAATACAAAGTTATTTATGGTTAATGTATTCATAAGGAAAAAAAGTACATTAGGAGTCTGAGGACCTGGGTTCAAAACCTATTATAAACATTTCCTGGGTGACCTCAGACATGCCATTTAACTCATCTGCAAAAACCGAGGGGTTGGAATAGATAGTTTCTGAGGGCTCTTTTATCTAAAAATCAAGGATTCTATGATCTTTCATTTCAATGCTTATTTGTCTTAGATTAAAAAAAAAAAAAGCTTGTGTCTGCTAATTTAACTCTGGTTCACAATGGAAACTTAAACTAACCAGAGCAAAAACTACATAGAAGGAGAAACAAAGGTAACAATACTACATAAACCCCTACCTCTTCACAACCCCAATCACAAAGCCAGGATTTAACCTTTTTCCTATAGAAGCTTTGTGCCTTTTTGAAAGAAAGCAAAATTTCATTTATTATATTCATCACCATGACCCTTTAAAGATAAAAAAGGCAAAGATCATCTCCACTGGTGGATGAGTGGTGGATTTTACATTAACCAGGCAAATCAACTTTATTATTCACTCACTTTTATTTCTTAAGTTAGACAATCTGGGGATATTTCATCTTATCTTAAGGAGTGGAGACATCTGATGGCCAATTTTGCAAGTCACTTCACATATTCTGGGATATTACGGGCATAAGATTAATGCAGTTATTATCCTTAAGCATTCATTTCGCTGTCGCTCTGAGAAATGACATTGTTCTAAACTAGCAGTGAGGGGAGTCCACATTCCCTGGTTCTCCACTGTGCAATTCAGAAATCACCAGCACTAATGATATAGCTCTGGCTTTGAATAATTACATGTGTTATTTTTATATCTCCATTCCATTTCCCTGGTTAAATACAACACAGTTGATATTTTGATAGATAAGCCATAGTAGTTCATTGGTCCACAGAGTAGGGGGTTGGAGTACAGTACAGACATATTCAATGGACACATCAAACACAACTAGGCACATTCCTGACAGTGACATGGTAATTGATATAAAATATAGCCTACAAGCTATCAATGTGAAAGATGTGGAATTGAAATTAAAAATAAAACAAATAAAAATAGCTGAATGCAAAAATTAAGCATAATATTTTGATAATCTGAAATCTTTAGATCATACATTTTAAAGAGGATATTATCTTTTTCTTTTAAAAAAGAAGTAAAATCCAGCAGCAACATATTGCCAAGATACCTATGAAAAGGAGAGCATACTAGAGTAAGAGAAATTACTTTAGAAAAGGGGGGAAATAACATTGAATCTATTTTCTCTGATTCTTTCATTCCCTGAACGACAGTAAAAATATGCTAGGCAAAGCTAGATTTTGTCAAAATACACCCCAAAGGGAGAAACCAAAAAAAAAAAAAAAAAAAAGTGTATTACCTTAGTAAATAAACTGAAAAGAAACCACCAAAATATGCACATACAGAATATAGGAAGTGTTAGAAAATTCTATTTTCCCTACAGAGATAAGGTCAGGAGAATTCTCATGAATCACAAAAACTCAAAATCAACCCATATAGTGAAAGGTGCTGCTATAGATAAGCATCTGAGAGAAGAAGATCTTCAACCTTCCTTCTTGGAAACAATATTGCAAATCAATGGGTCTGGGCTTGTCCAAACATTGGGTGCTTTCTAAAGACAACAACAACAACAACAACAATCTGTCATTTATATAGTATCTATTATGTGTCAGGCACTGAGAGTCTTCCAAATATTATCTCATTTGATCTTCTCAAGAACCCTGAGAGGGAGGTACCATTATTATCTTAATTTTACAGTTGAGAAAAAAGGGAAATAGAAAATAAATGACTTGCCTAAAGTTACCCAGCTAGTATCTTAGATCATATTTGAACCCAGCTCCACCTAATTCCAAGCCCATCCTTCTACTAACCATATTCCACAGCTACATTAATATGAAATAAAATGGAAGTACTATAGTGTCAATGAATGGGGAAAGAGGAAAGAGGAAAGATGAAGATCTATACTTGGGCATCAGGAGACCACAATTTGATTTTGTTTCTACCTCTATTAAGTGTCTGAAATCTAGCTACTTTGCTTTCTGGTGCCTCAGCTTACTCTTCTTTAAAGACTACAGATTTTCTTTACAGTTTCCTTTACATATTTAACATTACTTGGACTTCAAAGATAGATGCCTTTGTAAAGTATAGAAGCTGCTTCTTTTTAAGGTATCTCTGTCTCAGCAACTCTGTCTCAGTAACTCAGCTTTATATATTGGAATACCTTCCATTAGAATGACAGACTGAGAGTCTCCTTACTATCTTGTTTTATATATATATATATATATATATATATATATATATATATATATAATATATATATATATATAATATATATATATATATATATAGGAAAACCTTCCATTAGAATGACAGTCTGAGCGTCTCCTTACTATCTTGTTTCATATATATGTGTGTGTGTGTGTGTGTGTGTGTGTGTGTGTGTGTATGTGTGTGTGTTAACCAGGCAAAATCAACTTTATTATTCACTCACTTTTATTTCTTAAGTTAGACAATCTGGGGATATTTCATCTTATCTTAAGGAGTGGAGACATCTGATGGCCAATTTTGCAAGTCACTTCACATATTCTGGGATATTATAGTAATTAACCCTAATTGTTGTAAATGACATTTTATTCATCATTTCTGAAATGACTGTCCAACTTTGGATATTATGTTGCAATGTCCTGAAATAAAACTCTGAAATTGATCAGAAATTCTGAGCTTGGATGTACTCACCTGGTAGTTTGTAAGTTCACCATTACCTTTCCCCTAGATTTCCATTTCAACTACACATAATAGAGATAAACAGTGTTGTTGTTGAGATATGACATGGTCCTACATGGAAAATGCAGAGACACAAGATAAATGATATATATCATGTGCTCTATTGCTATAGAACCATAGGAAAAAGCTTGTGTTTGTTCTGAAATGTGGGCAAAATCTTAACCATGTTCAGAGAATAAGAACTTCTGTTGTCAGAAGTATCAGAATCTTCATTTCAAATTCACTCAGTAAGCTAATCATAATGTCATATGATACTTGCCCATTCTTCCAGATTTAGCTTCATGAACTTTTCTTTGAACTATTTTCTCCTCCCCACCTGAGTACAGGGTCTCTCTAGTGAGTGTGAGGCTTTAAACTCTGTTGTTCAACAGTTTCAGTCCTGTCTGATTCTTTGTGATCCCATTTGAGGTTTTCTTAACAAAGATATTGAGATAGTTTGTCATCTCCTCCATCTCATTTTACAGATGATTAAACTCAGGCAAGGAAGTTAAGTGACTTGCCTGGAGTCATACAAGTACTATGTGTTTGAGCCTAGATTTGTAGTCAGATTTTTCCAGACTTGCTCTCCAACTTTGAACTTTTTGAATTTGAAAAAAAAATAGCAATCTAATCTTATTCGTTTATTTTATGAATTAGGAAAATGAAGCTGGGAGAATAAGTAACTTATCCAGTCATATAATTTATAAACATCAGGCACACGTTTTGAAACCAGGTCCTCTGGATGAAATTGAAACTATTACCACTCATATGAAAGAGTGTTCCAAATCATTATTGATCAGAGAAATGCAAATTAAGACAACTCTGAGATACCACTACACACCTGTCAGATTGGCTAAGATGACAGGAAAAAATAATGATGAATGTTGGAGGGGATGCGGGAAAACTGGGACACTAATGCATTGTTGGTGGAGTTGTGAACGAATCCAACCATTCTGGAGAGCAATCTGGAATTATGCCCAAAAAATTATCAAATTGTGCATACCCTTTGATCCAGCAGTGTTTCTATTGGGCTTATATCCCAAAGAAATACTAAAGAAGGGAAAGGGACCTGTATGTGCCAAAATGTTTGTAGCAGCCCTGTTTGTAGTGGCCAGAAACTGGAAAATGAATGGATGCCCATCAATTGGAGAATGGCTGGGTAAATTGTGGTATATGAATGTTATGGAATATTATTGTTCTGTAAGAAATGACCAGCAGGATGAATACAGAGAGCACTGGCGAGACTTACATGAACTGATGCTAAGTGAAATGAGCAGAACCAGGAGATCATTATACACTTCGACAACGATATTGTATGAGGACATATTTTGATGGAAGTGGATTTCTTTGACAAAGAGACCTGAGTTTCAATTGATAAATGACGGACAAAAGCAGCTACACCCAAAGAAAGAACACTGGGAAACGAATGTGAACTATCTGCATTTTTGTTTTTCTTCCCGGGTTATTTATACCTTCTGAATCCAATTCTCCCTATGCAACAAGAGAACTGTTCGGTTCTGCAAACATATATTGTATCTAGGATATACTGCAACATATCCAACATATAAAGGACTGCTTGCCATCTAGGGGAGGGGGTGGAGGGAGGGAGGGGAAAAAAAAATCGGAACAGAAACGAGTGTCAATATAAAGTAATTATTAAATAAAAAATTAAAAAAAAAAAAAAAAAAGAAACCAGGTCCTCTGAATAAGATCCACCAGGACTTATTCCAGCACATGATTCTTTCTGCCCATTTTCAGTTTAATTCAACTTATTTGCTCATTTATTTATATATTACTTGATCTCTTGTGTTTTTAGCAATTTTTTTTAATAAAATAAAACCTAGCATATCATTTCTTGTACAAAATAAAATGAAAAAAAAAGTAGTTCAACCAAACTAACCAGCAAAACATCCTAATCTAACAGAATATAGAATATTCTGTGTCCATAGCCATATATCTGCAAAGGATAGAAGATATGTTTTTTTTCCTTTCTTCTCTGTAGCCAAGCTCAGTAATAATAATTACCCAGTTTTTATTTTCCTTATTTTTGGTTTCATTTTATTATTTTGATTTTTATTCAGTAAACATTTATTAAGTGCCTAGTCTATCAAAGCAATATGTGGCATATGATGGGGGAAAAAAGATGAAATTTCCTTGCGCTTTTTGTTTTTCCTTATCACTTGTATATTATGTGTTATTTTATTCCTCTGTTAAATTCTAAGCTTCTGGAAGACAGGTATTGTCTTTTTTTAATCTCTAACTTTCCGATTCTAGAACAATCCTTCAGACATAGGAAATCTTGATTAATATTTGTTCATCCTTCTATACTTAAAGCATGAAAATCCCTTTAGAAGATAGCTTTATATTCCATTTAATACAATCTCCTTATTTTAGAGTTGAAAAAATTGAGGCCTAAGAATATTAATTGTCTTGCCCAAGGAAAATGTCAATGGTAAGATTTAAGGCCATTATCTTTTCTCTAGGCACTGCTCTTTCTGCCATATCAAGTATTTTTCATATGTCTTCAAAATAACCTTTTCAGGAAAACAATGGATGGGTTAATGTCTCCATTTTACAGAAAAGGAAAATTGAGGTTCTTTAAAATCAATTGACTTTTCTGAAGTTATAAACTTATTTGATAGAAAATGAGGTCTAGAACTTGAACCAAAATTGTTGTACTGATTCAATGTCTCCTTGGTTCAATGTTTATCACATTATGAGAGGAATTGTGAAGAAATGGAGTCTTTAATGGAAAAGGACATCTTTTCAGTGATTGCTTTTGAAATTATGTGAATAATTAGATTTCTGTGAAGATAAAAACAGAGTCAAGCAGATAACAATCCAAATTCAATTAGAACATTGGTTGTGGTAGTTTGTGGATTTGCCACTGAGTTGATCCCCATTTTCCATTAACTCAGTCCTTATAATGTCTTATTGAAGTCAGGTTATTTGTATTAAGTGAACATATTTTATGAAAACATAAAGAGTTTCATCCTTTCAGTTACATCTGTATATACAACACTATTTTACTGAAAGAACTCATAGATTTCTTTACACTTTAGTAGATGGTCTTTTATTTTTCAATATCATTGTTTTATGATAAGGCCTCATAAGAGGTATTTAGTGGAGGAGGCCATATCTATACTTTCTTTAAAATCATGTAACATGGCCCAAATAAGTAAAAGGTAAGCAAAAAATCATGTAGAACACAGTTTTAAATTTAATTAGTATTAACATTTTCTCCACATCATTTTAATGTCTAATCGGTCAACAAAACAATAAAGCAAAGAGTGATTTGTTTGCCTGTTTCCAAGGAATAAATGCTTCCTCTGAAAATTTAATGTCCAGCTTTTTCAAACTGGTATGAATTGGCTTTAGCACATCTCTGAGTTCAGGAGAAACCATCATATTCATATCAGCAATTTATTTTAGTAGAAAATTTGAACCAAATCAAAACCAAACTGCAAGCAAAAAGGATATTTGCTGATCAAAGGATAGGTAAGAAAATTCTGCTATAGTATGCAAATTGTTTTGTTATAAAAAGCAATTAATATATAAAATTTAAAGACGCATGAAATCACTACTATGACCTAAAGCAAAGTAAAGAAAGCAGAACCAGGAGAGTAAAAATATAGTTATCATAATAGCATAAATGAAAATAGCACAAACTCTAGCTGAATACAGACTAGATTTAATGACCAATATAGCCTCTAGAGGCCAAGTAAAACACAGCCCTCTTCTTTCACTGTATGTATATGTATAAAACTATGTCTATCTAATGGTATGTGTACTAATAATTGAAGGAGCCATTCTGTTTTGCAAAACCTTTTCTTTTGTTGTTGTTGTTTGTTTACTTGGTTTTAATTTTTTTAAACTTGTTTTTCTTGCTTTTCGTTTCCTTTGTTAATAAGAAAACCTAGGGGGAAAAGTATATTGGGAAACAGCTGGTCTTTTGAAAATGAAAAGCATTAATAAAACAAAACAAAAATAAAATAGACGATGTTTCCAAACTTCCTACTACGTCTAATTTATAGAGTTTTGGTCTATCAGCAAAATGCCAGACTATGTTTAGAGAGATAAATCTTCTTAAATTCTGTAACCAAATGATGATTTTTATTGACAATTACAATTGGAATAAAATTCTGTCTCTAATAAAAAGAGACTTTGGTCAAGTCCCTTAATTTCCATGCATTTCTACTGTGAAATTAGTGGGTTTTGTTAGATAACTTCCAATAGCCATATCTTCTAGCTCTATAACTATGATACTATGACCTAGTCATCTACTAAGGTTCAAGGAGTCAGAATAGGACAAATACCCATATTCCTCCACAATGAAATACTGGAAAGAAATCATTAAGTTAGCAGTAGCCTCCTATGAGGCTAAATGGTGACTCATTACCAGATGATGAGTAGATTTTAATTTCTCCACCAAACCTCCCCCTAGTTGAGTAACATATTAGCATAGGGCAACAATGGAGTGCTGAAGAACTCTGAGACAATAGCTCTCAACTTTAGAGCTAGACTGGCGCACAAAATGTTTACCTTCCCCTGGCAAATCAGCATCTAGTTCATGCAGCAGCTCTCATGGCTGAAATATTGTGTCAGGCTGACAAAGCTATAAACGCAGTAACTGCCAAATTTATGGACCAGCAAAGAGGGCCAGTATTCCAATTATCAGTGAACCAAAGAAACCATTTCCAATAAAAAAGATATACTGAAAGCTGATGGAGGCAGAGAAAGGAAGGAGGTGGTGCAATGTTGGGATAAATGGCCTCCCAGTTCTGCCCCCTTATGGCTATGTTAAATACAGCTGTGTATCATGCTGTCGATGTTTCTGTTGACCTTAACAAACAGCAGGGATTGGGGCAGGCAGCTCAATTTGGACAGACTTGGATACTTGTTCGCCCTATGATATGGTGCCTTAAAATTTCTAAATAAATAGTCCTCCAAAAGGTCCTTTTCATTCCTAGTCTTAGCATAACCTCTTCAAAATTTCTACCATTTGTTCTTCTACCCCAGTGTCTTGTCACTGAAAATGGTAGCAAGAGTTATGTTTCAGGAGAGCAATGGAAATTATCTCTCATATCAATCTCAAAAGTTAGGGATAGTCTCCAGAAACATTCCCTCATGTCCCAGTTGAATGCCATCATAGAATCACAGATTTTGGAAAGGGACCTTAGAGGTCATCAAAACTAACTCTCATTTTTACAAATAAACTGAGGCTCAAAGAGTTGCTCAGGGTCCTGTAGCTAGAAAGTATTTGGGACAGGAGATGAACTCAAGTCTTCCTCATTTTAAGCCCAACACTCTACTATGCCAACAAGCTGGCTACAAAATCTCAGAAAACTTGGAATTCAACTCTATTATTTTATTACTTGGGATACTGAGACCTTAAGAAGTGAAATGACCAACATGTATATAAATAAAGAGGTATATTAGAGTAAAAGTCAAGGGCCATGTGTTCAAGTCATGGATCTGCTACTAATTGTGACATTTTCCATGTCATTTAACTGTTCTATCAATAAAATAGGGCGCTCACAGAATATGACTTTTAAGGTCCTTTCTAGATCAAATATCAATTAATCACATCAACCAACTGACTAAAATTCTATGAATCTATATGTAACTCTTAGTGATATAATTAAATTCAACAAATTAAATATCAACATTAATGATAAATTAAATTCAAAAATGTTTATAAAGCACTGAAATCTGTGCTAGGGATTGAGAATGCATCTAAACCTTTTCTTCATTTATTGACATTTTCTGAATCAAATACCTCTTAAAGATTCCATAAATTAACTGCCTCCATATAAAATAGGATCATAGCATCACAGATTTAGAGCTCAAACACCTTAAAAGCCATCTAGTCCAATGCAATTTTTTTTTCATATGAGGAAATCACCAAATTCACTTAGCAAAGAAGGTAAGTGAAGTCAGGTACAAAATCATGTAAAAATTAAGTCATGAGCTCAAATTCAAATTCAGTTCTTCTGACTCCACATTAAGTATGATTTTCATGAAACTGGGATACCTTCATTTATTTAATTTGTTCATTAATTTTTGTACTAAGTTTTTCTGTTTAGATTTCAAGGGAGAAACCCGAGTTTTGATGAATAAGTCCCTTTTTTGTTATTAAAACTATCTGAAAGTTAAGAGACTTCAAGGACATTTCCTCTCAGATGGTTAACCTCTAAATTTATTCTAAACAGTAAAGACAACTGCACAGTTTCCTCAAAAATTACCTTTGGTATGAAAGTTTTAGACTATCTCCTCGAGGTAATATTCCTGAATTAATTACTATACAAAGTATATAGTTGGACAAGTCCACCTGATAGATGTCCAAGCTAGATGAGAGATAAATCAAGCTCTTCAACATTTTGTCTTTTACAAAGTGAGTTGAACAAAGTGACAATTATAACAATTTAGTGAATTATAACTTTCTTTTAAAAATACAAAAATTTTCCCATGATGCTGTGTAGTGTTATATTGGGGCACATGAATCATAAAACCTAGGTTCAAAGCTAATGTTTATTATCTATAGTATTTTGGACAGGGCATTTAACTTCCTTTGGCCTTAGGATTCTTATATATAAAATGAAAGACTGAAAGGTCTCTGAGATCTAGATATATGACATTATGCATGTTGAAAGTTATCTAATGAAAGGTAGCAATGAAAAGAAAAGCATAGGTTAAAATACATAACTGATCAAGAATTAAATTAGAGATGTAATATAAAGAATCACAGTTATGAAAATCTTTTATTTTCCTTCTTTTATTCTTTAGAATAATATAAAAGATGTTTCTTTGGAGGCAATGGTAAAGAGATAAAATAGGCAATGTAAGTGATATAAAAGGAAAATATGTCAATAAATATTTAGTTTTTAAGAAGAAAATATGGGTATACCAAATATGCATAATATCAGAGCTAAAGCTTAATCTAGGTCATATGGAAAGAAGGAGATATATAACCAGAGGACATTATCATGTGCCACACTGTTATTTAAGCAATATCAAGCAAATTGGTGGATCTGCCTGCTTCAACTCTCTCCCCACTCCAACCCACGCTCCTTTCATCTACTAAAGAGATGTTTTGTTTTGTTTTTTTAATATTGTAGAACTGACCATCTGACTTTTACCCCAACTCAATATATTTAAATGGATTTCTATTTTCCTCCAGGATTAAACACAAAATCCTTGTATTCAAAATTCTTCATAACTCAGCCCTCCATTATCTGTCTAGTCTTCTTGCATTTTACTCCCCTCCACGTGCTCTTCAATCCAGCAACACTGGTCTTCTTGCTGTCCCGGGAACAATGCTCTGCTATGGATATTTTTTCTAGTTGTTCCCTATATCTAGAATGCTCTCTCTTTTTATTTATTATCTACTAATTTCCACAGTTTCCTTTACATTCCAACTAAAATTCCATCTCCTATAAGAAGCCTTTCCCAATACTTAATTCTAGTGCCTTCCTTTACTTACTTACTTTACATTTATATATATACACACACACATTTGCACTTTTTTTATTGTCATCTTCCCCCATTAGATTATAACTTCCCTGAGGGAAAGTACTAGATTCTCTCTCTCTCTCTCTCTCTCTCTCTCTCTCTCTCTCTCTCTCTCTCTCTCTCTTTTTTTTTTTTTTTTTTTTTTTTTGTCTCCAGGGCTTAGCAAATTGCCTGGCACATAATAGTTATATAATAAATATTTATTGACTGATTGAAATGATTATTATCACTATCATAATAAGTAATGAATACCTAATTATGACCAGTACCATACAAAGAACCCATGGGAAACAATACTTCCTGAAATAGACATATACAGAGACTTAAACTCATGGAATAAACAGAGCAAACCAGTAGATGGGCTTCCTTTAAATATTATTCTGGGGCAGTTATATAGTAGCTATACTAAATAGTACATATATATGTATATTATATATATATATATATGTTTATATACACATATATACACACATACAAACATACACACACACTAAATATAAATATATATACACACACACACACACACACACACACACACACAGTATAGTGGATAGAACACTGGCCCTGAAGTCAGGAGGAACTGAGTTCAAATGTGACCTGGAGCAAAGTCTAGGTCACACAGCTAGTAAGAATATGAAGTTATATTTGAACTCAGGTCTTTCTGACCCAAAGCCTAGTATTGTAGCCACCGCCATCTAGCTGCCCCTCTAGTCAGAAGTGACATCTTTCTTTGAATTAATTATACTGAAGTTCAGTTCAAATCAAAATTATCTACTTTGTACTTTCTTGTTTGACATGAAATGAACATAAACAATATCATTGAAGATAGGCTTTTTCTTTTAGGTAGGCTGGTCACATAGAGGAAGCTTTAATGCTGAATGGGTACTAATTATTCAAAATTGCTCATAGCAAACGAGCTTAGGAAAGATCTCTAATACATTAAATACAGCCTCTATGAAGAACACATTGAACTGAATTGACCAGAAGTACACAAAGATGATGGATTGATGTGTTTCTTTCTATGTACCATTGTAGAAAATACTTATATTGAAGAGATCACAGAGAAAACAAAATTTTAAAATCATGCCTTCTGCTCTGCTAGGCACCAAAGATGCAAAATTGAAATGAAAACTAATGTTTACCTTCAAGAAGCTTTCATTCCAGTATGGGATCAAATAGTTACAACCATTAACATAATAAAATAGCTATATGATAATAGAATACACCAAAATTTTAGGAGATGTTAAATAGAGACATTAGGTAAGTAAAGTATACTTCTTCATTAAAGAATCAAGGACTGCTTAATGAAGAAATGAGTGATCAGATTTTGCTGGGAGTATTTTTGCTGTTTTTTTTTTTCCTATCCTACCCTTTCATTAGAGTTTTCAGTGTTCTGAGGATGTCCAACAAATGAAAGCATTAAACTATATGGTTTCTCTCAGATTTAATATATGATCACTTTTATAGCCTTTACTCTTTACTCCAAGGTTCTGTATATATAGAGACCCTTAAATTAATGTTTACGTAATTTATATTTCTTGTTTAATGCCTATATTCAATGGTTTTACAGATATTTATATGCTGTTCTTTGATTATAAGCTCCAGAGGTCAACAACCTTGTCTAGTAAGCACAGGGCTTACAACATAACGAAGTGTGGTTGTTGGCTGGCTTAATAAACATTTTAGATGAGAAATATGACAAGGCTAGACCAAAAAAGAACAATATAATCCTCATTCTGATGCAGTCAGGCAATTTATAGCAGGTGATGGCAGAACTGAGAGAGTATTTCCACAGCAAGAACAAAATACAATTGAAGAAAATTATTGTTCTGTGAACTGTTGCTCAAACATGACCTACAACCTAACAGCTGAGGTAGATTCATTTCAACATAAATGGAAGAATTGCTTATATAAAAAGAAAGAAAAAGAAACCTTTGGTGGAATTTGGTGTGCTCTGAACAACCCTAAGAGAAGAGTTTGGCCTGTGTTGTATATTCCCTTTGTATGAGTTGAAAGAGCTAGTGGATAATAGAGCTGAGAAGTGTGTGTCCTGGGCAAATGTCAGGGCTAATTGTTATGCTTTGGGAATAAACCACTTTGCTGTGTACTAGAGTAAATGCATCCAAGGCAATGAAGCTAATGACCCAGTCATGGGAATTGTTATTGATGTAGACATAGAAATGTTGAAAGTTAGAAGTGGATGGAATCTGAAACAATCTAATCAGATCCCTTCATTTGGTATATGAGGAAATTGAAGGCTTCAAGGGAGACGTAGCTTCTCCTAAATCATATAGCTTTCACATAATAAAGGTAGGATTGTAGGCCTGTCTCCTGACATTAAGTCCAGAGCTCTTTCTGTTATTATACTACAAATGGGAAAAAGTGGAAAGACTGTCGGATTTGGATTTAGAGAGCAAACGTTCAAATCTCATCTCTGTCAGTTATTATCTTTATGACGTTGGGTAGTAATTTAATCTCTTGGGGCTCTGTTTTTTTTTTTTTTTCTTATGTAAAAGAGAAGGAAGAAAAAAGGAAAGAAAGGTGAGAGAGAGGAAGGAAGAAAGTGAAAAAAGGTAGAAAGGAAAGAAGCAAAGAAGGAAAGAGGGAAGGAAGCAAGAAAGGAGGAAAGGAAGAGGAAAGAGAGGAGGGAAGGAAGGAAGGAAGGAAGGGAGGAAGGGAGGGAGGAAGGAAGGAAGGAAGGAAGGAAGGAAGGAAGGAAGGAAGAAAGAGAAGGAAAGAAAGAAGAGGAAGGAAGAAAGAAAGGAAGGAAAAATTAATACAGAGTAATCTGTAAATTGTAGGAGACAGTAGCACTAGTATTCATTATACAGATCATCATTTGTCACATTAGATAAATAAATTTAGCTTGATGCTATGAGATAAATTATTTTGATATCAGTCAACTAATAACTTTTTATAATAATGAATCATTTTTAATAACAATATTCTTCTAGTAATGCTGTATGGCTGTGAATTATGAAACAAATCTCCAAAGAATTGACATTTTAAGCAATCTGAAAGGAAACAAAAAGACAGGATATGATGTTCATAAGAGGCTGCAATAAGTATATCAGGGTAAACATAAACTGATGTAAAATATTTGCAAAATGTGTAATTGGAAAACAAAGTGGGCCAAACAGAAAATGTGCAGGATAAATACCCTAAAGTTTGCATGTTATCCCAAAAACATTAAAATATCCAAAGTAAAGCCTTTTGTACATTGGACAGATTCTTGATGAAAGATCTGTAGGAGGACACAAATAAAAAAATTAAATAGAAGGTTCGATATGATTGCAAACAGTACCATTTAATATAATGCTTACATCAATGAAATCATGTTTCTATTAAAGTAGAAACCATATGATTTTTTAATCTCTCTACTGTTGGCAGTTGGGACAAGCATAATCTCAAAGCACCCTCTCTGATCACTTTGACACATGTTTTGTCCTTCATATCACATCACAGGAAACAGCCCCTTTTCTACCTACACAGAAAATGTGTCTTCTAGTAAGCTCTGGTAATAAGAAAGAATGTGAGGAAGAAAAATAACAACAACAAACAACAACCATTACCTATCTGAAAAATACTATTTATGAGAGGCTTTTATGTTGTGTATTTCCATTTGATCCTAACAACCACCTTGTGAGAAAGGTTGAACCACAATCACTGAATTTTACACATAAGGACTGAGGATAAGAATAACCAAATGCTTTATCCAAGGTCATTTAGCCATAAGTGGAAGAAACTAGACTTGTTAAAGGGGCTTTTTGATCCCAGGACCAGTGCTCTTGAATGTTCCTTATAAAACCAAAAGAAATGGAGGAAAGCTCTGCTGATTCTTTTACTTAGCAAAGCAGTTATGGGTCCTAGCTTTCTTTTGAGTGAGACAAAAATAGAGGGATGGACTTTGGCAAAGGCTCAGATACGTCAATAAAACTAAGCTTTCAAATGTTGAGATATTGCCTTTGAGAAGAAAAGGAGCTACACAAAATGGTCAATGAAGCACGCTGCTCCATGAATCATACATCTCTTCTCAGGCATCTCTTTAAACTAATGGTCTTTTAAAATCAATTATTTAATGCTTGTCGATGATTCAGACAATCCCAACTAAAACTTTATGACAGAATTTAGAATGAATTTATTCTTTGTATGAAAACAACAAAATCAAAATACTGTTAAGGAAATTGTCGTGTTTACCATTGATTTCTTGTCAAGTGTGTTTAATTTAGATTTCAACTTCTCTTCAGTTTTACAATCTAGAATCACAGACTTGAATGGACCTCATGGGGTATCTAGTCCAAAATGAACTTGAAGCAGGAATTTTCCCTACAATATTTTTCAAAAATAATCAGTCTCCTTTTGAAATCTAATAAGGAAGTCTAATCTATGTTTAAAGAACTCTGTTAGAAAGCAAAGTTTTTTTTTTTTCCTTTATATAAAACTTAAAAGTTATCCCTTGCAAATTCTACCTATTTTTTGTTCCCACTTTGCCTTCTGGGACAGAAAAGAATAAGTCAGTCCCATGCTTGAAACTGGCAGCTCTTTATATCCTTCATGATATTATATGTCTCCTCTTTCCCTTTTTTCTTCTTTGTGCTAAACGATTTCAGTTGCATCAAAGGATCTTTGCATGGTATTCTCCTGAACCGTCAACATTGCAATTTCCCTATTTTGCTAGTGTGAGAATTTATATGTACTCTTTAATAATTATGGTGACCAGAATGAAGTTTAATGCCCTGGATATTGTCTTATTTGAGTAACATAGTTCTATACTAACTTTCTTTCTGAAAAATTTGCCTGGAGCTTAAGATTCTTGGAATGTCATGTCCTACTATCAATGTGTATTGAGTTTGCAGTCCATAAAGCTCTCCAGGATCTCTTTTACAATAGTATATCTGTGACCTTCCCATTCTGAACTTGTGAAATACATTGGGCCTTCTAAATTTCATCTTATTGTAATGAGCCTATCTCTCTAACCTAACCAGAGATATTTTGTGATCTGGAATTTGTCATAGTTTATTAAGTATCCTTTTTTAACTTTGTGCTTTATATCATCTGCAAATTTGATTAGCATGTAAATCTAAATCATTATACAATGTTAATTAGTTCAGAGTAAAGGACATATCTCCAAGACATTTCATCAGATTTCTTCTTTCCAAATAAGCAGCAATCTTTCAATAACTATTTTTGTGACATAGTCATGACACTAATTGCAAAGCCAGTTCATTATATGATCTTCCCACATTTCTCAATCTTGCCGATTATAATAACATGAGTGACTTTCAAGCACATTGCTGAAATCTTAGTAAACTTATCATACAAATCAAAAAAGGAAGTGAGTTTAGTATGTATGATACAATATCTTCCTGATTAAGTATTTTGGAGTAATCATGCTCATAGCTTTCCTCTCTAAAATGTTCATAGATTATCCATTTAATTATAATTTTTAGGATTTCACTAGGAACCAAAATAAAACAACAGTTTTTAATTTGTAGACTCTACTCCCCGAACACTTTTGAAAATCAGAACATTTTGTTTTCTCTAGTTTTTTTTTTTTTATCATCTCTGCCATTTTTCATGATTCCTTAGAAATCACTGACAACTGTTTAGCAATCCTATCTGCTAGTTCTTTCATTGTTCTCAAATGTACTTCATTTGAGTCTCCTGAGCTGAACTCATTGAAGGCAGCTAGGTGCCCTGTTCCCATCTCATTTCTTTATCTTAGTTTCAGCTACCCATCATCAATTTCTGTTCTATCTTTTCCATATAAAGATCATTTTACTTAACATAGAAAACAAAAGCAAATGAGCATCGAGCAGTTTTGCTTTCTCTGTTAGAAATTATCATTATTCCAACATTTGCCTCTAACTCTTGCCTTCAATATAGCTTTAAAAAATGCCTTATCATTTTTGCCAGCTTTAGTTGATCTTTAAGATTAGAACTTTTTTATATAACCTCAGACATTTCTTTTCTTGCTTAGCTTTATTCTGTCTTCTTTTACTTCCAGTCAAAGGAGAATCCAAACACATATTTGGACTGTATTTCTTGTTAAATTATGGGACACATTTTTCAAAGCAACACAGTATCCCAATTCTAATTTCTCATACCTTCTACTTCAATGACAGCCTTTATAAGTTGATTTTAACTTATGTCCATGGTTTATCCAACCCTATACAGTCCTTCATTTACTACAAATTTTATGACAAATTCCTGAAAGAGTAATGATGATATGATAAATAAAAATAACCCAAATTGAAAAAGAAATTTTAATTTAATTTTGAAAACTCACCACCAAGTTTTTAGTGTGCTATTATCAGCTATTAAGGAGGTATATAGCAAAATCAGATGAGGGAGGAAAGAATTTGGGATTTAGAGCTAGAAATGGACCATAGAGATTATCTACTCCCATTAAATAATCCCACTGATTAGACTTCCTTTCAATATATTCTAGCTACTTTATCAATCCTACTCAACCTTTTTATCTTTGGGATCATATTTCACCCTTCAAAATCCTAAAGGGCATTTATTAAGAGCTTTGCTCCAGGATCTGTGATAAGTGCTCTTGTTATTGTGGTTCAGTCATTTTTCAGTCATATCTGATTGTCCATTTGAGTTTTCCTTAGCAAAGATACTGGAATGTTTTGCCATTTCCTTCTCCAGATTATTTTATGGATAAGAAAACTGAGACAAACATGTTTGACTTGCCTAAGGTTATATTAGCTAGTCAGTGTCTGAGGCTGGATTTGAACTCTGGTCTTTGTGATTCCAGGCCCAGAGTTAAATTACTGAGACAATAGCTACCCTTGTTAAGTGCTAGGGATATGAATAAGGACAAGATAGCCACTGTCTTGAAGTAGCTCACATTAAGATAGAGAGGGATAGATAATATACCAAAAAATGTATATTACAAGTACTCTCTCTCTCTCTCTCTCTCTCTCTCTCTCTCTCTCTCTGTGTCTTCTCTCTCCCTCCCTCTCTCTTTCTCTCTGTCTCTGTCTCTGTCTTACTCTCATACATATAAACCCACAAACACACACATATGTGGTGGGATTGAGCCATCAAATATTAGGCAGAGGGGTTTTTGAACCCCAAAAGTATATTGTACAACAACAAAATGGCCAGTGTCATAAGGCGTCTCAAAAGAAATTGTAGCCTTAGACCATCTCCAAATCGAGGCAAAGATTTTATTGCCCTGCTAACAGTGGGCTAAATCATAGAGGGTTTTTAGCAATTACCAAGGAAAAAGATGAGAATTAAGTTCCCTACTGAAACTCACCATTAACTGGGGAAAGGTATCATTAAGGGGGAAGACCCCATTAATGTATGTCAAGTTCCCCAAGACACTATAATAAAGTGGGACAAATTCCTATAGAAGGAGTTTTAGTGAGACATCATGTCATTGATTGGTGGGCATTACCTAGGGAATTATAGTTTGAGTAGATCTTTTATAGGGGAAGTATTTCTTACTTGACATCATAATTTGACTTTCTGATTGGATACAGTAAACTGTGGAGTCTTGATGATTTTGTCAATGCAGTAAACAAAAGGCTTTACTTAAGAACAAAAGACCTACATCAGTGTTCCTCCCTGCTTAGAGCTTGGCTTCTGTATTGTATACAGTAATTCCAGAATCTTCTCCTTTTAAACTCCTTATGACCTAACTACCTATCAAAGACCTAAGCTTTATTGGGGTCTTTTCACCCCATCATATGCACAAATATGTTTACATGATGCATATAAATATATGTATTATATAGGACATGCATATACATATCTACATGTATAGATACACATATGCATATACATACATATATACAAGTACATCTGAATATGTGTATAATATGGATATAATGTATATGTGTATTTCTTTCTTTATGTACATGTATGCCTTTGTACCTTGCCCAGATTTTTGCAGATACTCCTAAAGAGTCTTTTCTGGGTGTGTACAAATCTCCTAAAACAGAAGCCCTCTTCATTCTATGCCATATGGGTTGGGGTAGCCTTCTTTGAATCATAGTGTAGTCAGTCAGAAGGGCTGCATCTTTAAAACTGGTAAGACAAGAGATTGTCTTTCCTTTTCTGGCTTGTGCCCTCTTTCCTGCATGATTCTCTTTCCTGCTGTGAACAGAATGTGAAGATCACACTTTGCTCACAGTGTGGGTACCATAAACTGAACCATTTAGAGGAAAAGGATTTCTTTCCCGCATTCTCCTTCTCTTTTACCTAGGCTCCAAGAAACTGGTATATGGTTATTTGTTTCTATTATTTTTCTTTTGTCCTTTTTATTTTTAGATTCTGTAGTGAACCCAGAAGTTTGAGCCATGGTACCTTGGAGTCAGGATTCAAGTAGGATGTTGTAAGCAGTTAGGTCAGCAGAGAAGTCTGGGGAAGCCAGGGAGCCTAGGAATCAATCCTTAAATGGGGTTTACACTAGGAGCTAGGACTATATTCTCTAGAATCCAAGCTAAGCTGTGAATCTCATATTCTTAGGGTTAAGGACCCCTCCTCACATCATGTGGGAGACTGTATTTGGTGGAGTCTAGAGTCGTTTACAAGAAGCCTAGATACTCCTAATTTACCTTGTAGATAAAATTAAAATTTAACTAACCTCACCTTCTAGTCAATGAAGATCAAGATGATGACCCTTATATACAGAAACACAAATCCATTTGCATGTATGTGTACACAATCACACATTCAGTGTAAATAGAAAGTAAAGGAATGCCATCTACCTGGTTTTTCCTTCTAGTGTGTTAAGAAAATAATTGGTAATTATTACCTACAGTTGAATGACCAGTGTGTGTATATGTATGTATATATGTATTTGTATATAGGCTTGTGATATATACGTGTGTGTGTGTGTGTGTGTGTGTGTGTGTGTGTGTGTGTGTGTGTGTAGATTCTGGGACAGACATTACAGATGAACAATGAGTTGGACTAAGAATTCAATGGAAGAAAGAAAGGGTATTGAGTTTACTTAAATTTCAATATTTGCAATGATCCAAACTATTCTTTACATATCAATATGTTTTACTCACATATATTTTAAAACACATCCTTCAAGTAAAGCAGTATAGTTATTGTTTTAAATCATCACAATCTCTAATGAGTCAAAGCTCTGAATTACCCAAAAATAATAGAGAGAGACATGATAGGTATAAAAACCTCTATTTCATTTCTAAAAAAGACCTATGCTTGAAATGTGAAGTGTGAAATAATCTCAAAGAAATAAGAAATTGGAATAGGAGGTATACTTATAGAGCAAGAACAAGGGAAAACTATGGATAAACAAGTGCTAAACTGGTCCTCAAGAAATATTAAAATAGTAATAATGAAAGGTCTCTAGCTCATTGGGCAGAATCTCTGTGGAAGATTTATGAAAGAATGTAGACAAGAACTGTACAGAATGGCAAGGCATGGAAGGATTGCAATCTGTACTAGTGGAATAAATATTCACCTTGATGAAATCACAGAACCCTTGAAGTCTTAAAATATAGATGATTTTTTAAAAAGACTTATTTTTATAGTCCTTCATGAACTGGTCCCATCATCCTTATCTAAACTTATGATCATCCTTCCAGAGATATCTAATGTTAAAATTTATAAGATGTGTCAGCCTCTGCATAAACTATATTGAGTTATAAAAGAGTCATATTTTAAAAGACGACTTCAAGTAGTTGGAAATGTGTAACACAAAGGAATGGATTTTTTGCAGCTGGAATTTCAGATTGTACCAACAGGAGATATTTTAGACAACAGGGTTATTCCCTACACTTTGTTGTGTAGGTATATAACCATATTGTACATATGAAAATCTTCCCTCCGTGGAAAAGAAAAATAGAACAAAACTAATTCTTCATAATCCAATAATGCCCAGTCAAAAGTCCCAAACTTGAATTTTAAAAACTAAATGCAATTTCTCTCTCTCTCTTTTTTTCTTTTGAACTAACCCTTAGATTGATACCTGATATATAGGTGAATTTTTTCTAATTCATATAATGAAAAGTCAATTTCTAGACTAAAAAGAGAATACTTTATCACTTGTGTGTATGTGTTTTAAGATAAAATACCCTATAGTTTATGCAGAAGTTGAAACATTTACAGACCTATAGAAGTGGGATAAAAGTAGGATAACTGGAGACAGAGCTATAGAAGATTAATAATGCAGCCCGAAATCCTTGTCTAACACTACTACAAAGATTGGAAACCTTTCAAAAATGATGTTCCAAGCTTCTAACTCTATTCCATCAAATGTACAAGGTCAAGAAAAAAAAGGGGTAGGGTTCTACCCTCATTGGTTTACATTACAGTTTTCAAAGTGGAAAAGAAAGTAGGAAGGGATGGTATTGCAAATAATGCACAATACAACTAGCGTACAGTTGACTAGCATAGAGTTAGCTTAGTTCACAAAATAGTTTTTCTGGTATGATTTCAAAGAAATGCTATATCTCATGAACCAAGTTGCATGTGTCAGATGGTATCGTTACCTCCTTAGGAGAGTCACCTATTTTATAATCTCAAAAAGAAGAAAAATGTACATTGTCTGGTACAAGATTGCATTGTCAAACTCATAGAATACAGAATCCATTCTATATCTTATAGCCAAAGTCTTTTTAAGGTCTTTTAAAGGAAACTAGTAGCTTGTTACAACCTCATGGGATGGAGTATAAGTGACACACCACACCTGGAGTGAATGTCTCTATGCCCATTTGGTTAAATGGCCCACTTCATATATAGTTTGTCTTTTTGGTAATTAAGAAAAAAGACAATCCTTTTTGTGGGAGAGGTTGTTTGCATTTCCTTACAAATGAGCTGTTTCTGCTCTGAAACTGGAGAGAAGCCAATGGCAGCAGGTAGCATGCTCTGCACAGTCTGCATTTATGTCACTTTGGTGAATGCTGCAAAATCACCCCCTGCACACAAACAGTAATTGGGCAAACTGGTTTTCTTTTCTATAGTGTTGAAAAATAAAGTACATTGTATTTGTTATTGGAGTGGGGGAATTGTTACAAGGAGACTAAACAAATTCCTTATACTTCAGCAAAAACTCCGTGAAATATGCTCATGAGCATGGAATTAGAGATAATTAGAGCTGAAAGAGTGCTTGATAACAATAATAATAAAGATAGGCAACTACTATGTAGTACTTTAGGGCATGCAAAGTATTTGATATAAATGATCTCATTTCATTCTTAGAGGTCAGTAGTACAACTTTTCCTACTCTTTATCCCCATCATCCACCTCTATATACATTTTAAAAATAGTCACCTGAGGCCCTGTGAGGGAATATTATTAGATGACTTTTCCAAGGTTATTAAGAGTTATTTAATGTCAGAAATAACATAAAATTTAGATTCTTTTACTCACGGTCTTTTCTTGTAACTTTACTGTTCTTTCCAACATTTTGTGTGTGGGGAGATTTGCTGGGTTTATCTTGGTGACAGAGAGTTGAGAACTCATATGAGTCTATGAGGTCAGACTTAAAAATAGATTCAGGAATCATATTTAGGGGAATTTACCCCAAACCTATTCTTGCTTATTTTAATAACTTTTTATAGAAGCACAGAATGAGATATAGCTTAGTGAAAAAGGGATGAAATGAATGAATCAAAAATCATCTGTTTACTATGATAAAAATATAGTACTAAATTCTGGGAATACAAAAATGAAATCATAAACAATTCCTGCTTTCAAAAAGCTTAGATTCTTATGGGAAGATATTAAAAAGTGGTTTTGTGGGAAGGGTACTTTGATTTTGAAAGCAACTGCAATGGTGAGGGAAGAGATGGAATAGATTAACTTACTTTTTCCTGAAGCAATAGCAATATTGATCTTATTATGATTCTAAGGCTGGAGGGATCGGTCTTGGGATAAGTGTTGAGTTAAAAAAGCTGTTGAAAGGATGGAGGTGGGGTCAAATATGGTAGAATAGAGTTCTATCTGATATAATGGACTAATGAGTCATTCATCTGGTGGGGGGTGGGTTGTGGTTGGACAGAGAAGAAATTCTAGTACTCATAGCAATAAAGGTCATGGTTATGATCTCTATTATGGATAATATATATGGACAATAAATGGAAAAAATAAAACTGAACTTGAATTCCCAAAGCACTGAGTTCAAATCCTAGCACTGCTATCTACTACCTGAGTGATCTTGAGCATGCTACTCAGCATCCCTAAATCCTAATTTTCTTATTTATAATATGAGGAGCTTTGAGTAGATGAACCCTAAGGTTTCAACTACCAATTTCCAAATTTAGAGTTTTAATCCAATGAATGATCCTATTTTGTTGTAGAAAGAATATTGGAATAGAAATAAGCCTATCTGAGTCTCAATGCAGGCAACTACTCCACTACATTTTAATTTCTCCATATGTAACATTGAGTTTGGACTATTTAAACCGTAAATCTCCATATTTCATTAGCGTTTGAAAAGGAATATATACTGAATCAAATTAGTCCAAGTATACCCAGCAAAAGAAGAAATAGTCAACACATATTTGAATCATAGTATTGCAGACAATAAATTAGTAGAGACCTTAAACATAACTTAGACTAAACTCTTCATTTTATGGATGAGAAAACTTGGGTCTAAAAAGGTTAAATGCTGAATGAATGCATGAATAATTTCATGTCGTAAAGTAGCCAATGAAGTACTAAATTTGCCATACAGACTTAGTCCCAAAATAACATATAAGTGCTTTTAACAAACAGAATGGTTAAGGGTGATAAAATATTATTAAAAGGGTGTTTTCCATTTTGGAGTGCTCCCTGTGTTTTTAGCACAGGAATAGGGAGTGAACCCCTAATTACTTTGATGGAAAGTGATACTAGTGAGGAACTCCTTCTAGCACTTTTTCTTAACATCTAGTTTTAGATAATTTCAAAGTGCCAAGAGAGTCAGTGATTTGACTAGGATCATATAGATAATTTGTGTCAATGGCTTTAACACAGCACTTGGTTTTTAGTCATTTCTTTCACCTATTAAACCCCAAAGATTCTATATAACAACACATTTAGTCTTTTCCACTAATCTTTAACTAGTGGATAGATTTATTTTTCTTTTCCTTTTTTGTGAGGCCTTTGGGGTTAAGTGACTGGCCCAGGGTAACACAGCTAGTAAAGTTAAGTATCTGAGGCTGGATTTGAACTCAGGTCCTCCTGACTCCAGGGCTAGTCCTCTATCCACTGTACCATCTAGCTGCCCCAACTAGGGCCTAATGTAGTAGGATGTGTTAAGATACCAAAAGTCTGGTTTTGGTCAAAACTTTGTGACCCTAGGTAAATAATTCATCCCTTTGAGATGCATTGTACTCATCTGTTAAGTGTCAATAATGGTATTTGTATTGTCTACATAAAAGAGTGTTCATTCATTTGTCAAATATTTATAAAGTATTACTTTGTGCCAGGCACTGAGATAGCACTGGAGTTATAAAAACAAAACTGAAATATTCTTTGCCCTTAAGAAACTTGCATTCTGCTAGGGGATTGACATGTACATAGTACATAGACAATTGTATGGAGGATGGGAATGGGAATTGCTAACAACCAGTAGGATTAAGATCTTCCTCATTTAAGAATTGATATTTAAGCCACATCTTGTATCAAGACATTTGCTATACATATTTAACATGTAAAGGACTGCTTGCCACCTAGGGGAGGGGGTGGAAGGAGGGAGGGGAAAAATTGGAACAGAAGCGAGTGCAAGGGATAATGTTGTAAAAAATTACCCTGGCATGGGTTCTGTCAATAAAAAGTTATTATAAAATTAAAAAAAAAAAAAAGACATTTGCTTCAAGACACCTTGAAGCTAGACATTTTAAGATATACAGATAATTTAAGTGTTTACTGTGGGCCAGGCCTTTAGCCAAAGGGATAAAAATAACAATCAAATAAGGTAATACATATTTTTGAGAAGATCATAATCTAACAGTAGGGCTATGAAGCATGAGGAAGGAGTCACCAATGAGGAAAACAAGACATTAGAACAGACGTGTCTGAAGGGTGGCAAGACAACAGGTAAGGATGAGGAGGAATTCAGAGGGGAGTATAGCTACAAATGCAGTGATATTTGGCTGGGATCCTCCCTAAAATAGAGAATGAAGTAAGAAGTAAGTGCTTATATCCAGAAAGGGAAGGCTTTAAATATCAAAGTATTTTATTAGAGAATATGAATTAGAAAGACAAATGGCTTTGGATAAGAAGACTAGTTAGGAAGCCATTGCAAGACCTTCCTCTCTTCCCGAAAAATGATAAGAACCTGAACCATTATGTTTGTGATGTGAGTGGAAAGAGGAGGACAGAATCTGAAGAAATAGATGTTTTGAAAGTAAAATGACAGATCCTGGGCACTTGGTGTACAAGGGAGATGAAAGAAGGAGTAAACTCAGAATCTGCAAAACTGGATTAAAGGGATGTTGGTACTCCTATTAGAAATAGCAAAGTTAGGAATAGGGCTGCACTGGGATTAACAATGCTTAATATTATTTTGGATTTGAGATGCCTACAAGCTATTCATGATGAGTTGTAGTACTGATAATTGAGGAGGCTATATGGATCTCAAAATTATCTGCATTGAGATGATAACTGAACTCATGGAAACTGAGGAAGTCACCAAGACAGAGAATTGGGAAAAAGAAGAGAGACCTGGTTTACATTTATAAAGATATCATGGAAAATAACTCCACCAAGTAGAAATGAGGAATAGCTAGGTAAGTATGAGGAAAACCAAGGTGGCAGATAAAGATGTCAAAGGAATGGCCAAGAAGTAGGTAGTAAAATGAAGCATAGATGAAGCCTTCAGATAACATTTTTTCATTTAGAACAAAAACCATTGACTTGTTAAGCTGTGTGGGGTTAGGGTAAGTATTAGAGAGGTCAGTTTTACAATGATTATTTCTTAATCAGAGTCTGGCTACTGCATCTCTCCATCCATGGAGATGGGTAAGGGATAGGTGGGGATAATATTTCCAAGTAGATGGTTGACATTATTATGGGACCTGAAGCCACTGATATGAGTCTAAGTGAAGGAATGAATGAGTCATGTTATAGGGTACAGTCAGTAGAGGATGCAGCAGGGGGATGATGGTTTCTAGATTGAAATGAGAAGGAAGAGTACTCCCTGCCCTGATATCAACACTTTTGGAAAAAAAAAAAATGGAGAAGGTGAAGCAAAGGATATAAGAGCAGAAATAAAATGAATAGTTGCTTAAGGTTTTTGAGAAGTTGACCAAGGAGTAAGCTGAAAAGTAAGGCTTGCCTAAAGTAGTGGAGCAAGTAAAATTGTCACCAATGGGGTTAAGATATGGGAGAAAGGATGAATGTTTCAGAGATGGAAGATATAAAACTTATAAGTCTGTAGTCCAGTTGGCTTTCTGACTGGCCATCTGTGATACTATTAGAGAAGGTATACTATGTTCTTTCTGTTTTCCTTCAATTTTCTTCTCTAGAACAAATTGCCTCAATAATGAGAACAAATTGCTTCAATCATTTACCTGTTGTGTTCTGGAGTGACTATTACCATTGGTCAATCTTCTCTGGCATCTTAAATATTTTCTGTTCTCAAGAGACATAGATTCAAGTAGCTAATTGTGTATGTGCTTTTTAAAAGAACTGTTTCTCTAGAAATAGAATATTAAGGAAAAAAACTAGATCAAATCTTAACTTCACACATGAACTTCATAGAATTTTTTAGAACATAAGAATAAAACTTTTTTTTTGTATCAATGAATTAATTTAATGAAGGGGACCAAAAAAAAAAAAAAAAAGAGAGAGAGAGAGAGATCAAAACAGAGAATTTCTAACAGAAAATGTAGGAAGGTAGAACTGTGACCTGTTTTGTCAAGAGAAGTTTAACTTTGTAAAAGGATTCTTCAAACATGAAGTGCTAGCAAATGGGTACATACAAGTAAACACATTAGAGAAACTGACTGAAAGTGATGAAGAGGGATATAGTCAAGAGTGCTCAGGTAGCTACAAAAGGTTTGTAGTAGGCCTATGATTGATAGGTTAGAAGGCTCTTCTGTTGCTCCACATTGGAACCATAAATGGTGTTTAAATCCACTCAAGTTAAATTAGGACATCATCATACAATAGAAGTTATATTAGATTTGGAATCAGAGGACCTGCTTAAATTCTGATTCTTTCAAATGTTACCTGTGATGTATCAAGTTGAATCTCCAGACTTCATTTACCTCATTTATAAAATTTATTTTATTCCTTTGAGAGTTATTTTTCTCCTTCAATTCCCAATTACCATCAATACACAGACATGGAACATTGTTGGCAAAATAAATAACATTTTATTACAGAACAGGGATAGAGATTACTTTTGGTGAATTTGGAAGGATGCATTACTATTAAGAATGATTAGGTTGGGTTGATATTCAAACCAATTAGGCAATTCATAATATCCAAGGATTAGCAAGAACCTTCCATTGAGTGTATATACAATATTACAGTGCCATTATTGTGGTCTGAACTTCAATAGACCTCTAAATTTAACATAAGAAATGACAAAAGGGAGAAAAAAGGCTATTTCATATCATGCAAGTGAACCAGGAAACATGATCACTGAATAGGGATGAAGAAGCTAAGAAAAAGTCTTTTGATAGCTGGTTCTAGAATAACAAAGACAATGTAGAGAGGATGAAAGATTGAAGGCACATTTGGAATTTAGGATTCAGATGGAATGGTTGTTCAAAATGGATAGATGTGGGTGGTGGTTGTTAACCCAAAAAAAAAAAAAAATGAAATCAGTATTCTCCCTGGGAAAAACCTTGTTTATTTATAGGTCTATTTTTTAACAAGTGAAGGATTAATATGGCCTTAGAGAATATGGAGAAGAAAGGAAAATCTGTTTCATTACTTTAGATCTTTTATTTTTCAATTTGTCCATGCTATGGACAGAAAACATGAGAGACATGATTAGAAAAATTACTGTAGCCTGACTCTGCTACTTATTTTTCTAGATAGTTTGGCAACTGTTGGGCAACCTTTGTTGCATTTTAAGTTTTCCCCTTTCTCTTTCTATAAATCCAAATCCATGACAATTGATGCATCTTGTATCATGTCTACATTTTATTTCTTTTTCTTCCTTTTTGCAAAAAAAATGAAAAAAAAACAGAGTTTAATATCTGGAAAATTAACTGAGAAACTGTAGCTATAACTCAGGGGGTACTTACTGTATTTTTATAGTTCTTTAATTCACTACCTCTGGGAGTAACCAAGATGAATTCTTTCTGTACTTTCAAATATAATGGGATATAATGTTTGCATTACCATTGGTAATTTGAGAGGGAGGAAAAGGAGATTTGAAGAAACACTAAAAGTTGGTTTAATACACTAGAAGAATAATTAAATGATCATAACTGTACTATATATACATCTGAAATTTCTATTGAATCGTAAATGGATTTTAAAGAGAGGTTCTTTACTAGCATTTCTTGTTTGCCTAAAGAAATCAGTTGTGTCTTATAAGCTATGGTCTATAAAATGATAATTGTAAGACAGACTTTGAGTTTGTATGTTGATATAAGTCACAATGGTTGAAAAAAATCAGTCTTTTAATTGTGAGCACGAAATCAATAATCACAGTAACTCACTCACCAAAATTTGATGAGAGTCAGAGAATAATCTGGACATTGGCCATTTAAAAAAATTTATAGCTTTGAAATGAGAAATACAAATTGATTTATCATAAAATTTAAAGATCTCTGAAGGATGTTCTGAACATGTTTGCCAACTGTGGTGATGGACCATGAATAAGAAAATCTAGTTTCTAGTCTGGCTCCAGTCAATATGCATCTTTCTGGATTTCTATAGGAAAATAAAAAGGATGATGGAATGATATCTAAAAGGCCTTGGTGAACTCAGCATATGGTATATATTTGGACTGACATCTCAAAGAGCACATACATCTGGACCTTGACTCACTCTATGGATAATGAGCTAGAACAAACTAAAGAAGAGAGGTAAATTGCATAGTTCTTTTAATGATCCTAAATTTCTCCCTGAAAGATAGATTGATCTTTTAATCAACATTAATTGTTGATTGATGACTAGAGACCTAGAATAGAGGGAAAGAAAGAAATAACCATTTGTATCATACCTACTATGTACTAGTCACTGTGCTAAATACTTCACAAATAGTATCTCTTTTGATCTTCTCAAAAAAACATGTAAGGTAAGTGCTGTTATCTCCATTTTACAGTTGAAGCAACTGAGACAAAAAGAATTCATGTGACTTGTCCAGAGTTACACAGTTAGTAAGTGTCTGAGCAAGATATGAACTCAAAAGAAGTTGAGAGTTGTGAAAAGCAAAGTGTTACCATCATGCATGTGGGAGAATCACTCAATAAATTAATGAACAGCCCTTTAAGGTCTCATGAGAGAGGATAAGATAAAGAGGAAGTAAAGACCTACAGAAGGAAAGGAAAACTGGAATTTAGTCAGTTCCGAATGTTTCTGGTACCTCAAAATTCAATCACTGTGACTCATATCAACATGGACTCTAAACTCAAAATTTGCCTTATAATTATCATTTTATAGAACTTAACTTATCAGACATAACTGATTTCTTTAGGTAAACAAGAAAAGCTAGTGAATGAGAGAGGAGAGAGTGAAGGGTTATCTTAATTCTAATCCTCTGAACTTGATTGAAAACAATTTTTAAATAAAAATGTGGGAGGGGAGGAGAGGGCAAAGATTCAAAATTTAGAATTTATTAAATTCATAAGAACAAGGCAGTCAGATCAGCTCAGACACTATTCTAAAATCCAAAGTCTCCTCTGTTGCTATGCTGTAGGATTTCTCCCAACCTTTCTCTGGCAGTTTGGTGAGATAGAAAAGTAGATTCTCAGGAGTAACATAAAGCTATGAAAACTAATTTTTATTTGTTTCAGATTATAGCTTGAGCCCAAGTGACTCTAAAATCACACCATCTTGGTTTTCTGAAGACAGAAATAATCTTAATTTATTTGATTCCTTGAAGTAGCAAAGACAACGGCCTTTTATATGGGCTGTATGGAATAAGATGGGAGTATGAGAAAAGGAGGGGGAGAAAAAAGAGCGAGAAAACCCTGGTTCACTAAGATTTTTCATTTAGTTAAAAAAAAAAATCTTATTCAATTTTAACCTTTGACATAGCTATTTTTAAAGGGGAAAAACATGAAGTAGGTTACTTTAATATAACATTTTTCAGTGATTCACTTTTGAGTGTTAAATGTGCTAGACAATTTTGAGGTTCAAGAGAGTGAAAGAAAAGAATTTGGTATTGTAAGAAAGTTTTCAGAATAATTTTATGGTGATTGTGAACTACTTGGGACACAAAAGATACTTTTATGCAGTTACCAAAAACAGTATACCTTATATTCCAAAATGTGACTTTTCTTCTCTCTATAAAAAATATTAACATCCACAATTTTCCCTATTATGCTTGAGCATATCCACAGTTTTTTTTTTTTAAGTCTTTGAGTTTCCTTTCCATTTCCTTTCCTTTTTTAAAAAAAAATAGCAAGTTCAAATAACTACTGCATTAAAAATGATAAACTCAATTCAGAAGACCTTAATGTTAAGGAGGTCATAATCATAAATTTACATCTTGCATTATCTTATTCTACTATATGGGCACAGACTTGTCCCTACCAACCATTACACAGATATATTCCATTGGTCACCTGAAGCCTCAGAGAAATAGCTATTCATAGCTATTCATATCTCTTTCTATTACTATATAATGACACTATACTATACTGATACACATTTTCTTTCTCTCTCTCTCTTCCTTTCCCTCTCTTGCTCCCTCTCTCTTTACCTCCATCTCTCCCCCCATCTCTGTCTCACCTGTCTCTGTCTCTGTCCCTCTCTCTTTCTCTCTCTCTCCCTCTCTCTCTCTCTGTTTCTCTCTCTCTCTCTCTCTCTCTCTCTCTCTCTTTCTCTCTCTCTCTCTCTCTCACACACACACACACACACACACAGAGTCTCTATCTATTTATCTATACCTGTCTGTCTATATATATCTATGAGAGAGAGACAGAATTTCAGAGAGAGATAAAGACAGAGAGACAGATATCCTTACTAGAAATAGGACAGTGAAATAATGTTCAGTATTCTATGAAATAATAAGCTAGTAGGGCTTAGCTTATAAACAAATAATAACTCCAATGAATCTGAGATCTTGTCTAACATGAGCACTCTTTCCAATGAGGCCAATCATACTTCATCCATGTCTACTTAACTTTTACATACCTGGCACATGGCATCTCATCCATGGAGAGAATTGATTGGGTAGGTTATTGTAAGGATCAGACTATATGTACCTAACACAGAGGAAATGCTTAATAAATTTTGCTGATTGTTACCCATAAGTAATTTGCCCATGGTTACTCACCTTATAAGTGTCAATTTAGAAATTGAATCTAAATCTCCTAACTTCTTATCCAACCAACACATTCTGTGCTTCTGGGATTCTTTCCATCAGCCCAATAAAGGGGAGTCAAACAATTTTCCCTGCGTCTTCCTCTCATAATCTTGACATTATGTGACTACCAGTGGATCTCAGGGGTCATCCATCAGTTTTATCTTACTAGTTTATTTACATATTCAATCCAACTTTTTCTCATTTTCATTTAATTTTTTTTTTCTTTTAGTCCTAAAGAGACCTCTAACTGCTTTTGCAGGTATGGTGATGAAGTATCAGAAAAAGGCAGAAAAATGAAAAGAATTATGTGTTTTGGGGATCATCAGTAATAATAATTTAGTTGTTGATATTAAACTACTAAAGTAATTGCTTATCTTGATATTCTTAATAAATAAAACAAAAAATGTGAGAGCTACATGGAAAGATGGATCACATGTTCACTTCTTGGTTCATAATCACAGTATTATGCAGCTTAAATCAACTATTAATATCTCCCATATACATAATGTGTCATGATTTACAATGCATTTTCCTACAGTAGGCAGTGCAGGTATTATTATTCCCATTTTATGGATGAGGAAAATTAAGGTTCATTGTGTTTTCCCATCCAAAATCCTCTTGTATTTGTTCTGAATATTTCATATGTATTATATATGTATGTGTGTGGTGTGTGTATACATATATGTATGTGTATACACATATATACAGAGAGACAGAGAGACAGAGAGAGAGAGAGAGAGAAAGAGAGAGAGAGAGAGAGAGAGAGAGATCTACCTATCTACCTCCCTCTCTTCCTCTTTTCCTATCTATCCATTTATCTACATTAGAAATAAGTTCCTTGAAGGCAGGGACTATTTTTCTTTGTTTTAGCATCCCTAGCACTTAGCATAACTTAGTAAATAGGAAATGCTTGATAAATCACTCTTGATTGATTAATACAAATAAACAACTTACCCATGGTTACTCACCTAACAAGTGTCACAGATGGACATTTAACTTTGAAGTTTGAACTTTATATTTGACATTTGCTAGCTAGGTAACTTTGGATAAGTTATTTAATCCCTCTTGGCTATAGTTTCCTTATGTGTGAAGGGAAACTTGATGACCATTTCATCTGAATTTCAATCTAATCTCAGATGCTTTGTAGTTGTGTTAAGTAAGGCTTTTATTTTTTAATTTTTTTCTGGTTATATGTATACACTCATTTTTTACATATTTTCTTATGAATCATGTTGAAAGAGAAAAATCAGAGCGAAAGGGGAAAATCATGAGAAGGAAAAAAAAACAAGAAAAGAAAAAAAATTGAACATGGCATATATTGATTTATATTCAGTCTCTATAGTTCTCTCTCTGGATGCAGATTTTTCCCATTAATTCCTTTGATATTGTTGATCTTTTGTTCTTCCAGATGAATTTTGTTATTATTTATCTAGCTCTTTAATTTTTTTTTTTTGCAGTTTGATTTGTATGACGTTGAACAAGCAGACAAATTTAGATAGAATTGTCATTTTTATTATATTTGCTCAGCCTATCCATGAGGAATTGATATTTTCCCAATTGTTTAGATCTGGCTTTATTTGTGTGAGCAATATTTTGTAATTGTGTTCATATAGTTCCTGAATTTGTCTAGGCAGTAGATCACACAAATATTTTATTTTGTCTACAATTATTTTAAATATAATTTCTCTTTCTTTTTCTTGCTATTGGGCTTTGTTAGTGACATATACAAATGTTAATAATTTGTGAGGCTTTATTTTATGTCCTGCAACTTTGCTAAAGCTATTAATTATTTCAAGTAAACTCTTGGATGATTCTCTAGGATTCATTAGGTATACCATCATAGTACCTGCAAAGAGTGATAGTTTTATTTCCTCATTGCTTATTAATTTTTTTTTTCTTATTGCTAAAGCCAAAGTTTCAGGTATACTATTGAATAACAGTGGCGATAATGGGTGTCCTTGTTTTACCTCTGATCTTATTGGGAATTCATCAAGCTTCTCCCCATTACAAATAATATTTGCTGATTGTTTTAGATATATGCTGTTTATCATATTAAGGAAAATTCCCTTTCTTCCTATGCTCTCTAGTGTTTTTAATATAAATTGTCAAAACCTTTTTCTGAATCAATTGAGATTATTACATGATATCTGTTAGTTTTGTTATTAATATGATCAATTATGACATTAGTTTTCCTGATATTGAACCAGTCCTGCATTCCTGGTATTAATCCGTATTTTGTGGCTGAACAGTTATTATAATCTTTTTACTAATATTTTATTTAAAAGTTTTTGCATCGATTTTCAAGAAGGGGATTGATCTGTGATTGTTTTTCTTTGTTTTGGCTCTCCTTGGTTTAGGTAGCAATACCATATTAATTTCATAGAAGGAATTTAGCCAAACTCCTTCTTTGCCTATTTCACCAAAATTTTACATAGTTTACATAGTTTTGGAATTAGTTGTTCCTTAAATATTCAGTAGAATTTACTTATAAATCTATCTGGGATGGAAATTTTTTTTTTTAGTTAGTTCATTGATGGCTTGTTCAATTTCTTTTTTCTAAAATGGGACTATTCAAGTAATTTAGTTCCTCTTCTGTTAATCTGGACAATTTATATTTTTGTAAATATACATATATGTCAATTAGATTGCCAGATTTGTTGCCATAAAATTGGGCAAAATAACTTCTAATTATTGCTTTAATTACCTCTTTGTTGGTGGTAAATTAATCCTTTTCAGTTTTGATGCTGGTAATTTGTTTTTTTCTTTCCTTTTTCTAATCAAATTAACCAAAAGTTTTTTTTTCATAAAAACAATTCTTAATTTTATTAATTATACTTTTCTAAGTTTCAATTTTATTCATCTCTCCCCTGATTTTCAGAATATCTAATTTGATATTTATGAATTCTCAATTTGTTCTTTTTCTTGCTTTTTTAGTTGCCAATTCATTGACTTCTTCTTTCTCTATTTTATTCATACAACTATTTAGAGATATAAAGTTCTCCTAAGAACTGCTTTGGCTCAATCCCATAGATTTGGTATGTTGTCTCATTATTACTATTCTCTTGGGTGAAATTATTGATTGTTTCTATGATTTCAGTTTGACCCTCTCCGTTCTTTAGAATTTGATTATTTATTTCCAATTGATTTTTAGTCTATTTTTCCCTAACACTTTATTGAATGTAATTTTTACTGAAGTGTGGCCTGAAAAGGAAGTATTTACTATTTCTGCCTTTCTGCATTTGATTGTAAGGTTTTTTATGTCCTAATACATGGTCAATTTTTGCGTAGGTACCATGTTCTCCTGAGAAATGGTATATTCCTTTCTGTCCCTATTCAGTTTTCTCAAAAGGTCTATCATATCTAAGTTTTCTAAGATTCTATTAATCTCCCTAGTTTCTTTCGTGTTTATTTTGTGGTTAGATTTATCTAATTCTGAAAGAAGTTTGAGGCCTCCCACTATTAGAGGTTTATTGTCTATTTCTTCCTGCAACTGACTTAACTTCTCTAAAAATTTGGATGCTGTTATCATTTGGTGCAGATTCATTTAGTATGAATACCACTTCATTGTTTATGATATTCTTTTTTTAAAATGCAATTTCCTTCCTTATCTCTTTTAATTATATCTATTTTTACTTTTTTTTTAATCTGAGATGAGAATTGGCATCATATCCCTGCTTTTTTTTTTGCTTATTTTGTATATATCTCTGTTTTAAATGTGTTTCTTGTAAACAACATATTGTAGGATTTTGGCTTTTAATCTATTTTGTCATTCACTTCTGTCTATGGGAAAGTTCATCGCATTCACATTCACACTTATGATGACCACGTCTATATTTCCCTCCAAACTATTTTCTCTCCTGTATATACTAGTGTTCTCTGTTTCCACACTATCCTTCTTTAGTATCTATTCTCCCTCCTATCACCTCTCCTCCTTTCTTTTAATCTTTTCTCCGAGTGTTTCTGCCCTTCCTTCTATCCAGCCACTCCCTTACTATACTCAAATGAGTGAATGTTATTTCCTCTTTGAGCCAAAAGGAAGGAGAGTAAGCTTCAGACAGTGACCTTCCCTCTCCCTTTCTGCCCTCTATTGTAATAGGACATTTGTAGCCCCTTCATTTGTACCATTTTACCTCTTCTTTCCTCTTCTCCCAGTACAATCCTTTTTTCCACCTCTTGATGTCTTTTTCTTTGATATCATCATATCAGCTGCCTGAATGATTAAGTTATTCCTTCCTTGAGCCAAAAGTGATTAGGTCAAACTTCAGATAATATTCCTCCTTCTTTCTTCTTTCTCTCTAATGTAATAAGTCTTTTGTTCCTCTTCATGTGATCTAATTTGCCTCATTTTTAAAATTTTTATTTTACCCTCTGATTATGGAATATTAGAACAATTTTCCTTGATAATTTCTTGAAATATGATATACAAGCCCTTAAAAAAATTGACTTTGATAGGAGGCAAAGGCAAGATAGTGGAGAGGACACACATTTCTTTCTAATCTTCTCCTACAACCCTCAGACTAATTAATAAATCCAGCCATCAAAAACATCCAACACAAACACAAAAGGTAAATAATGAAGCCCAAAATTCCAGAAATTCATGGGACCTGGCAACACCCACCCAGCACCAGGAGTGAATCAGCATAGCTGCAGCTGTTTATAGAGGAAGCTTGGAAAACCTTACCCACCCTAAAGCAGACCTTAACTTTAAAAAAAAAAAAAAACCAAAGAGAACTCTGACAATAGTTTTTATGGTGAAAGAAGAACAGATTTCAAACTCTGAGGAAACTAAAGGCAGATTGTCTCAAGATGAAGCTCCAAAAAATGATATAACCTGATTCCCATCACATGAGGCTCTCCTAGAAGAAATTAAAAAGGATCTTAAAAGAGAGCTAGAAGAAAAATGGGGAAAGGAAATAAAAACTTTGCAAGAGAGTTTGGAAAAGGTATATAGCTCATTAAAAGATAGATTTGATAAAATTGAAAAAGAAAACAACTCCCAGAAAAACAGAATTTGTGAAACAGAAAAAGAAAATAACTCCTTAAAAAACAGAATTTGTGGACTTCCAGCCAAGATGGCGGAGAGGAGGCACACAGCTGTGTAAACTCCGTGTTTTTCTCTCACTATCCATCTCATTATAGACCTCTGAATTAATGCTTGACTGAAAAAAAACCTACAAATAGTTACCAAGAGCAGCCATCTTTGAGACTCTTCAGGAAAGGTCTGTTTTTGCGCGAGGGCGGGGACGGTTTTTAGATCGGAAGCAGACTGCGGGCAGACAGGCAGCAGCAGTGAGAGCACAGAAAGTGGCTCAGAGTCTAACAGTGCGGAGAGGGGGTGGGGTGTGATCTCAGCTATCTCTGCGGGGAGAGCTTTGCTACAGGATTGGATTCTTTGCTCCGGCAGCAAACCAGCAGCCAGCAGAGAAGCTAAAAACACGGGGGGTGAAGAATACAGCCCCAAACATCTGGAATCTCTTGGGACCTGGCCACCCCTCCCCCACAGTGTCTCAGCATGCTCTCAGATCTCAGAGCGGAGGCGCAGCACAGCTATCGCTGTCCTGTTAGGGTCTCACTGCTGCCCCCGAAGTCTGTAGAAGAAGCTCAGTAACATCACCCAGCCCCTCCCCCCTCCCAAAGAAAGCAGCCTCCATTCAAGGGTTTTTTCTTTTGTTTCTTTGCTAGTTTGTCTTTGATTATTAGACAAAATGAGCAAGAAACTGAAGAGGACGTTAACCCTTGACAGCTTCTATATAAATAGAGAGCAGACTCTAAATCCTGAGGAGACTAAAAACAGACAGTCTCCAGGTGAATCCCCAAAGGAGGAGATCATCTGTTCCTCAGCACAGATGAACCTCATAGAAGTGATTAAAAAGGCTCTCACAAGGGAGCTAGAAGAAAAATGGCAAAAGGAGAGGGAGGCTTGGCAAAAGAGTCTGGAGAAGTCATCCCACTCATTTAAAGAGAGAGTGGATAAAGAAATCAAATCCTTGAAAAATAGGATTAGTGAAGTGGAAACAGAAAATAGCTCTCTAAAAAACAAAATTGGAGAAATGGAAAAAAATTCCATAGAACAAAAGAATTCAATTAAACAATTAGAAAAAGATTTTTAAAAAGTGAGTGAAGAAAATACTTCACTGAAAATCAGGGTCGAACAAATGGAATTGAATGACTTGAGGAGACAAGAAGAATCAGTCAAGCAAATCCAAAAAAATCAAACAATGGAAAAGAATGTGAAATACCTTCTGGGGAAAACAACAGATCTGGAAAACAGATCCAGGAGAGACAATCTGAGAATCATCGGACTCCCAGAAAAGCATGATGAAAAAAAGAGCCTGGACACTATTTTCCAGGAAATTATCAAAGAGAACTGCCCAGAAGTCATAGAAACAGAGGATAAAAGAGACATTGAAAGAATTCATCGATCCCCTACTGAAAGGGATCCTAAAATCAAAACACCAAGAAATATAGTGGCCAAATGCCAAAACCCTCAGATGAAGGAAAAAATACTGCAAGCGGCTAGAAAAACCCAATTCAAGTATCAACAAGCCACAATAAGAATCACCCAGGATCTAGCAGCATCCACATTAAAGGATCGAAGGGCCTGGAATATGATATTCCGAAAGGCTAAGGAACTTGGTATGCAACCAAACATAACTTACCCAGCTAGAATGAGCATCTTTTTCCAGGGAAGAAGATGGACATTCAACAAAGTAAGTGAATTTCAACTATTTTTGATGAAAAAGCCAGAACTTAACAAAAAGTTTGATCTACAAATACAGAACTCAAGAGAAACCTAAAAAGGTAAAGATTAATCTTGGGAACTATATTTCGGCTATAAAGATATATAAAGAATACATGTATACCTTGTTCTAGAAACTAGATGTGGAAAGGACATTGTACCAGAAAAAGGGTAAAGTGGGGGTACTACATCTCATGAAGAGGCAAAGGAAACCTATTATATCTGAGAGAAAGAATGGAGGGGGATGAATATAGTGAGTATTTTATTGCTTTCAGAATTGGCTTAAAGAGAAAAAATTTAGACAAATTCAATCTATGGTGAAACTTCTCCCACCTCATTGAAAAGTGAGAAGGGAAAAGTGATAAGGGAAGGAATAAGCTAAGTGGAAGGGAATACGGAAACTGGGAGGGAAAGGGGTAAGATAGGGGGAGGAACTATAAGATGGGGAGAGGGATACTATAAAGGGAGGGCTGTGAGAAGCAAGTGGTGCTCACAAACTTAATACTGGGAAGGGCGGTAAGGGGGAAAGAAGGGAGAAAAGCATAAACCAGGGTTAACAAGATGGCAAGTAATACATTATTGGTCATTTTAACCATAAATGTGAACGGGGTAAACTCCTCCATAAAGAGGAAGCGGTTAGCAGAATGGATTAAAAGCCAGAATCCTACAATATGTTGTTTACAGGAAACACACCTGAAGCGGGGAGATACTTGCAGGTTAAAGGTAAAAGGTTGGAGCAAAATCTACTATGCTTCAGGTGAAGTCAAAAAAGCAGGGGTAGCCATCCTGCTCTCAGATCAAGCTAAAGCAAAAATTGATCTAATTAAAAGAGATAAGGAAGGGCACTATATCTTGCTAACGGGTAGCATGGATAATGAAGGACTATCTATATTAAACATATATGCACCAAGTGGTGTAGCATCTAAATTCTTAAAAGAGAAATTAAGAGAGCTGCAAGAAGAAATAGACAGCAAAACTATAATAGTGGGAGATCTCAACCTTACACTCTCAGAATTAGATAAATCAAACCACAAAATAAGTAAGAAAGAAGTCAAAAAGGTAAATAGAATACTAGAAAAATTAGATATGATAGATCTCTGGAGAAAATGTAATGGGGACAGAAAGGAGTACACCTTCTTTTCAGCAGTTCATGGAATCTATACAAAAATTGACCATATATTAGGACATAAAAACCTCAAACTCAAATGCAGTAAGGCAGAAATACTAAATGCATCCTTTACAGACCACGATGCAATGAAAATTACATTCAACAAAAAGCCAGGGGGAAGTAGACCAAAAAATAATTGGAAACTAAATAATCTCATACTAAAGAATGATTGGGTGAAACAGCAAATCATAGACATAATTAATAACTTCACCCAAGAAAACGATAATAATGAGACATCATACCAAAATGTATGGGATGCAGCCAAAGCGGTAATACGGGGAAATTTCATATCTCTAGAGGCCTGTTTGTATAAAATAGAGAAAGAGAAGGTCAATGAATTGGGCTTGCAACTAAAAATGCTAGAAAAGGAACAAATTAAAAACCCTCAGTCAAACACTAAACTTGAAATTCTAAAATTAAAAGGAGAGATCAATAAAATTGAAAGTAAAAAAACTATTGAATTAATAAAACTAAGAGTTGGTTCTATGAAAAAACCAACAAAATAGACAAACCCTTAGTAAATCTGATTAAAAAAAGGAAAGAGGAAAATCAAATTGTTAGTCTTAAAAATGAAAAGGGAGAACTCACCACTAACGAAGAGGAAATTAGAGCAATAATTAGGAGTTACTTTGCCCAACTTTACGCCAATAAATTCGACAACTTAAATGAAATAGAAGAATACCTCCAAAAATATAGCTTGCCTAACCTAACAGAGGAAGAAGTAAATATCCTAAACACTCCCATCTCAGAAAAAGAAATAGAACAAACTATCAATCAACTCCCTAAGAAAAAATCCCCAGGACCAGATGGATTTACATGTGAATTCTATCAAACATTTAAAGAATAATTAACTCCAATGCTAAATAAACTATTTGAAAAAAATAGGGATTGAAGGAGTCCTACCAAACTCCTTTTATGACACAGACATGGTACTGATACCTAAACCAGGTAGGCTGAAAACAGAGAAAGAAAATTATAGACCAATCTCCCTAATGAATATTGATGCTAAAATCTTAAATAAAATGTTAGCAAAAAGATTACAGAAAATCATCCCCAGGATAATACACTATGACCAAGTAGGATTTATACCAGGGAAGCAGGGCTGGTTCAATATTAGGAAAACTATTAGCATAATTGACTATATCAATAACCAAACAAAAACCATATGATCATCTCAATAGATGCAAAAAAGCATTTGATAAAATCCAACAGCCATTCCTAATAAAAACACTTGAGAGCATAGGAATAAAAGGACTTTTCCTTAAAATAGACAGGAGCATATATTTAAAATCTTCAGTAAGCATCATATGCAATGGGGAAAAACTGGAACCTTTCCCAGTAAGATCTGGAGTGAAGCAAGGTTGCCCACTATCACCATTATTATTCAATATTGTATTAGAAACACTAGCTTCTGCAATAAGAGTCGAGAAAGAGATTAAAGGAATTAGAGTAGGCAATGAGGAAACCAAACTATCACTCTTTGCAGATGATATGATGGTATATCTAGAGAACCCCAGAGATTCTACTAAAAAGCTATTAGAAATAATTCATAATTTTAGCAAAGTAGCTGGATACAAAATAAATCCCCATAAATCCTCAGCATTTTTATACACCACCAACAAAATCCAAGAGCAAGAGATACAAAGAAAAATTCCATTCAAAATAACTGTTGATAGCATAAAATATTTGGGAATCTACCTACCAAAGGAAAGTCAGGAATTATATGAGCAAAATTACAAAAAAGTTTCCACACAAATAAAGTCAGACTTAAATAATTAGAAAAATATTAAGTGCTCTTGGATAGGACGAGCAAATATAATAAAGATGACAATACTCCCTAAACTAATCTATTTATTTAGTGCTATACCAATCAGACTTTCAAGAAAATATTTTAATGATCTAGAAAAAATAACAACAAAATTCATATGGAACAATAAAAAGTCGAGAATCTCAAGGGAATTAATGAAAAAAAAAAGTCAAATGAAGGTGGTCTAGCTGTACCTGATCTAAAATTATATTAGAAAGCAGCAGTCACCAAAACCATTTGGTATTGGCTAAGAAATAGATTAGTTGATCAGTGGAAAAGGTTAGGTTCACAAGACAGAATAGTCAACTATAGCAATCTAGTGTTTGACAAACCCAACGACCCTAACTTTTGGGAGAAGAATTCATTATTTGATAAAAACTGCTGGGATAACTGGAAATGAATATGGCAGAAATTAGGCAAGGACCCACACTTAACACCATATACCAAGATAAGATCAAAATGGGTCCATGACCTAGGCATAAAGAACGAGATTATAAATAAATTAGAGTAACATAGGATAGTTTATCTCTCAGACTTGTGGAGGAGAAAGAAATTTGTGACCAAATTACAGATCACAAAATAGAAAATTTTGATTATATCAAATTAAAAAGCCTTTGTACAAACAGAACTAATGCAAACAAGATTTGAAGAGAAGCAACAAACTGGGAAAAACATCTTTACAGTTAAAGGTTCTGATAAAGGCCTCATTTCCAAAATATATAGAGAACTGACCCTAATTTATAAGAAACCAAGCCATTCTCCAATTGATAAATGGTCAAAGGATATGAACAGACAATTTTCAGATGATGAAATTGAAACTATTACCACTCATATGAAATCACTATTGATCAGAGAAATGCAAATTAAGACAACTCTGAGATACCATTACACACCTGTCAGATTGGCTAAGATGACAGGAAAAAATAATGATGAATGTTGGAAGGGATGCGGGAAAACTGGGACACTGATGCATTGTTGGTGGAGTTGTGAACAAATCCAACCATTCTGGAGAGCAATCTGGAATTATGCCCAAAAAGTTATCAAAATGTGCATACCCTTTGATCCAGCAGTGCTACTACTGGGCTTATACACCAAAGAGATACTAAAGAAGGGAAAGGGACCTGTTTGTGCCAAAATGTTTCTGGCAGCCCTGTTTGTAGTGGCTAGAAAATGGAAAATGAATGGATGCCCATCAATTGGAGAATGGCTGGGTAAATTGTGGTATATGAATGTTATGGAATATTATTGTTCTGTAAGGAATGACCAGCAAGATGAATACAGAGAGGCTTGGAGAGACCTACATGAACTGATGCTAAGTGAAATGAGCAGAACCAGGAGATCATTATACACTTTGACAATGATATTGTATGAGGATGTATCCTGATGGAAGTGGATTTCTTTGACAAAGAGACCTAACTGAGTTTCAATGGATAAATGATGGACAGAAACAGCTACACCCAAAGAAAGAACACTGGGAAACAAATATGAACTACTTGCATTTTTGATTTTCTTCCCGAGTTATTTTTTACCTTCTGAATCCAATTCTCCCTATGCAACAAGAGAACTGTTCAGTTCTGCAAACATATATTGTATCTAGGATATACTGCAACATATCTAACATATATAGGACTGCTTGCCATCTAGGGGAGGGGGTGGAGGGAGAGAGGGGAAAAATCGAAACAGAAGTGAGTGCAAGGGATAATGTTGTAAAAAAAAAAAATTACCCTGGCATGGATTCTGTCAATATAAAGTTATTATTAAATAAAATTAAATTAAAAAAACCAGAATTTGTGAAATGGAAAAAAAAAATCTATAGAACAAAACAACTCATTTAAAAATTCAATTGGACAAATAAAAAAGAAGTAAAAAAACTAAATGAAGAAAATAATTCACTAAAATGTAGAACTGAACAAATGGAAATGAATGATTCAATGAGACAACAAGAATCAGTTGAGCAAAACCAAAAAATGCAAAATACATAATTGGGAAAGAAACTGATGTGGAAAATAGATCTACGAAAGACAATCTAAGGATTATTGGATTCCTTGAAATCCATGTTAAAAAAAAAAAAAAAAAAAAAAAAAAAAAAGAGCCAAAACACTATTTTTCATGAAATCACCAAAGAGAACTGCCCACATGTCATGGAATCAGATGGTAAAATGACTACTGAAAGAATTCACCGAACACCTACTGAAAGAGACCCCAAAATTAAAACCCCAAGGAATATCGTGGCTAAATTTCAGAATTATCGAACAAAGAAAAAATATTCCAAGCATCCAGAAACAAACAATTCAAACACCGAGGAGCTACAAAAAATGTTACTCAGGACATAGCAGCTTCCTCTTTAAAGGACTGAAAGGCCTGCAATCTGATATTCTGAAAAGTGAAGGAACTTGGAATGCAGCCAAGAATAAATTACCCTGATAACCTGAGGATTTTATTTAAGGGAAGAAGATGGACATTCAAGGAAACTTGTGAATTCCATTTATTTTTTATGAAAAGACCAGAGCTAAAGAAAAACTTTGCTCCAAATATAGAACTCAAGAGAAGCATAAAAAGGTAAAAAGAAAAAAAAAAAAAAACCTCTTGATAACTGTGTTTCTATTATGGTTATACATAAAGAGTACATGTGTAAACTGATTTTACTGTTATACTATAAAAAAGAAACTAGAAATGGAAAGAGGATTGTACCCAAAAAAAAAAAAAAAGGTGGGGGGCAGTGGAAGAAAAATGAGGGAAATTACATCTCAGGTAGAAGCAAAGAAAACATATTACAACTGAGGGAAAGAAGGCAGGGTGATGAATAATTTGTGAATCTTACTCTCATCAGATTTGGCTCAAAGAAAGAATAATATATATATATTTGGTTTTACCAAGAAACTTCTCATACCACATAGAAAAGTGGGAGGGGAAAAAGGAAAAGGGAAGGGGTAGGTTAAATAGAAGGTAAAACAGAAATAATAGGGGAAAAGATATAAGAAAGGGGGAAGGTCTCTAAAGGGAAAGGACTGCTTGAGATAAGTAGGGCTCATAAGTAAAATATTGAGAAAGAGGGAAAGAGGAAAAGGAAAGATAAAAGTATTTGGGGTTAATAAGATGGTAGAAAATATAGAATCAGTAATTTTAAGTGTAAATGTGAATGGGGTGAACTCTCCCATAAAGCATAAATGGATAGCAGACTGTATTAACAACCAGAATATGTTGTTTACAAGAAACACATTTAAAGCACAGTGATAAATACAGAGTAAAGGAAAAAGGCTGGAGCAGAATCTATTATGTTTCAGGTGAAGTTAAAAAATAAAGCAGGGATAGCCATCCTGATCTCAGATCAAGCAAAAGCAAAAATTGTTCTCATTAAAAGAAATAATGAAGAAAACAATATCTTGCTAAAAGGTAGCATAGATAACGAAGCAATGTCAATATTAAACATATATGCATCAAGTGGTGTAGCATCAAATTTCCTAAAGGAGAAGATAAGAGAATTGAAAGAAGAAATAGACAGCAAAACTATAAGAGTGGCAAATCTCAACCTTGCTCTCTCAGAACTAGATAAATCAAATCACAAAATAAATAAGAAAAAAAGTTAAAGAAGTAAATAGAACATTAGAAAAGTTAGATATGATAGATTTTTGGAGAAAATTGAATGGAGATAGAAAGGAGAAAACTTTCTTCCTGGCAGTTCATGGAACCTATACAAAAATTGGCCATATATTAGGACATAAAGACCTCAAAATCAAATGCAGAAAGGCAGAAATAGTAAATGTCTCCTTTTCAGATCACAATGCAATAAAAATTACATTTAATAAAAGGCCAGGGGAAAATAGACCAAAAAGTAATTGGAAACTAAATAATCTCATCCTAAAAAATGAATGGGTAAAACAGCAAATCATAGACACAATCAATAATTTCATCCAAGAGAATGACAATAATGGGACAACATACCAAAATTTGTGGGATGCAACCAAAGCAGTAATAAGGGGAAATATTATATTTGTAGACACTTATTTGCATAAAATCGAGAAAGAGAAGATCAATGAATTGGGCTTGCAACTAAAAAAAATGAGAAAAAGAACAAATTAAAAACCCCCAATCAAATACCAAACTTGAAATTTAAAAAATAGGAGAGATCAATAAAATTTAAAGTAAAAAAAAAAAAAAACTATTGAATTAATATATAAAATTAAGAGTTGGCTTTATGAAAAAAAAACAAAACAAAATAGATAAACCTTTACTTAATTTGATTAGAAAAAGAAAAGAGGAAAATCAAACTGTTAGTCTCAAAAATGAAAAGAGAAAACTGTCCCTCAATGAAGAGGAAAGTGGAGCAACAAAAATTAGAGTTACTTTGCCCAACTTTATGCCAATAAATTTGACAACCTAAGTGAAATGGAGGAATACATATAAAAATTTAGACTGTCCAGATTAACAGAAGAGGAAATAAATTATTTAAATAGTCCCATTTTAGAAAAAGAAATAGGACAAGCTATTAATCAACTCATAAGAAGAAATCCCCAAGACCAGATGTATTGACATGTGAATCCCACCAAACATTTAAAAAACAATTAACTCCAATACCATATAGACTATTTGAAAATAATAGGGAATGAAGGAGTTATACCAAATTCATTTTATGACACAGACATACCTAAACCTGTTATGATGAAAACAGAGAAAGAAAATTATAGACCAATCTCCCTAATGAATATTGATGCAAAAACATTAAATAAAATATTAGCAAAACGATTACAGAAAATCATCCCCAGGATAATACACCATGACCAAGGAGGATTTATACCAGGAATGCAGGGCTGGTTCAATATTAGGAAAACTATTAGCGTAATTGATTATATCAATAACCAAATTAACAAAAACTATATGATTATCTCAATAGGTGCAGAAAAAACATTTGATAATGTCCAGCTACCATTCCTATTAAAAACAATAGAGAATATAGGAATAAATGGACTTTTCCTTAAAACAGTATCATCTATTTAAATAGCAAGCATCATATGCAATGAGGATAAACTGCAACCATTCCCAATAAGATCAAGGGTGAAACAAGGTTGCCCATTATCACCATTACTATGCGATTATCTAATCTAATACTACGTATTAGAAAAGAGAGCTTTGACAATAAGAGGAAAAAAACGAGATTAAAGGAATTAGTCAGTAATGAGAAAACAAAATTATCACTTTTTGCAGATGATATAATGGTATACTTGGAGAACCCTAGAGAATCAACTAAAAATCTATTAAAAGCAATCCACAACTTTAGAAAAGTTGCAGGATACAAAATTAATCCACATAAATCATCAGCATTCTTATACATCACAAACAAAATCCAACAGCAAGAGATAGAAAGAGACATTCCATTTAAAATAACTGTCAATAGGAAAAAAAATATTTGGGAACCTATCTCCAAGGGAAAATCAGGAACTATATAAGCAAAACTACAAAAGACTTTCTATACAAATAAAGTCAGATCTAAGCAATTGGAAAAATACCAAGTGCTCTTGGATACGTTGAGTGAATATATTATAAGATGACAATACTACATAAATAATCTATTTATTTAGTGCTGTGCCAATCAAACTCCCAAGAAACTATTTTACTGAGTTAGAAAAAAATAACAACAAAATTCATCTGGGAGAACAAAATGTCAAGAATTTCAAAGGAATTAATGAAAATAAAAGCTAATGAAAGTGGTGTAGCTATACCAGTTCTAAAACTATATTATAACACAGCAATCATCAAAACTATTTGGTACTGGTTAAGAAATACAGGATTGATCAGTGGAATAGGGTAGGTTCACAGAACAAAATAGTAAGTGTAGAGGGCTGAAACTCCAAAAAGATATGCTTGAATCAGACAACTAAGCACTTAAGGTTAATTACCTATTTGATGTGAGACAATGACTCTATTAGTATATGTTTGGATAAATGTCTCTTCTCAGAGTTGGTGCTTACTGAATGCTTGATATTAAGATAATAGTAGACGAGCCAAGATGGCAGAAAAGGCACATGCAACTTTCTAAGCTCCTTTCATACCCTCACGATCAATTATTAAATTCAGTCTCAAAAATAGCACTTGACTGGTAAAATTCACAAAGATAAGAAATACAACAATTTACCAGCTGAAGATAATGTGGTAGATTGCCAGAAAAGGTTTGTCCTCAGCTGTAGGAGCAGACCAGCGCAGGCAGGGATAGAACTAGAGGCTAGCATATTGAGCAGACGTGGCAGGGATGGCCTCTGTGGTTAGAAAATTTACAGAGATGACTCTGCCATAGGCTGATAGCTCTTCTTGGTTGAAAAGCAGTAGACCAGCAGAGAAATTAAATCCAAAGATAGAAGATACTCTAAAAAATGCCAGAACCTAACAAGATCTGGCTATACCCATCCAAAACCAGAAGTGACTCAGCACAGACTAAAACACACTGTGCAGCAACATTCTGCAGCACAGGTCTGGGACAGTCACAAATCTGCACAGTAGGGGGGCACAGCCTGGGGCGGCCTCTAATCTGCACAGTGCGGGGCTCAGCCTGGGGCAATAGAACTTCCAGAGCCGACTGTGCTTCCCTGGGCAGAGACACATCTGGTCCATGTGGGGCTATTTGCTGGTCAACTGCTAATACCCACAGCCCCACAGCAGACTTTGGCTTAGGGTAGTGACACTTTCAATGCTCAGCCTCTAGCCTCAGGACAGTCACTAATCCATACAGTGGGGTTCTTCACTGGACATTTCCACAGCTCAGGCCCCCTCAGGTCTGAATCACTTCCAGTGGGGAACTTTTTCTCAGAACACTCCCATACCTTGCTGCTCTTTGCAGCCTGTTTGCAGGTCAACTACTGTCCATATAGCTATCCCTGTTCTGCAGAGGAAACTGGTAACCTCCTTGCCCTGAAGGCAAACCCTACAGACTTTAAAAAATGAGTAAAAATATCAAAAGGACAATCAATAGCTTCTATACAGAAAGAGAGCAGGTTTTCAACCCCGAGGAGACTAATAGCAAACAGTCTCCAACAATACCCCAAAGGGGCATCTAACCTGACCTCCATCACAGAAATCTCTCCTAGAAGAGACTATTAAAAATCTTAAAAGAGAGTTAGAAGAAAAATGGGGAAAGGAAAGAGAAGCTATGCAAGAGAGTAACAACTTTCTGAAATGTGAAAAGGTAAAGAACTTCCAGGAAGTGCAGGGAAACAGAATTTGTGAATTGTAAAAGGTAAAGAATTCCCAAGGAAGTAGGATATGTGAACTGGGAAAAGAAAATAACTCACCCCCCCCCAAAAAAAAAAAATCATGAAATGGAAAAAAATTCCATAGAGCAAAACAACTCATTCAAAAACTCAATTGAACATATACAAAAAGAAGTAAAAAAAGGTAATGAAGAAAATAACTCATTAAAAATCAGAACTGAACTAATAGAAATGAATGATTCATTGAGACATAAAGAATCAGTCAAGCAAAACCAAAAAAATAAAAATTAGAAAAAAATGTTAAATATGTACTTGGAAAAACAACAGACCTGGAAAATAGATATAGGGTAGATTATCTAAGAATTATCGAATACTTTCTGAAAAAGACATTAAAATAAAAACTCCAAGGAATATGGTAGCCAAATTTGAGAACTACCAGACTAAGGAAAAAATATTACAAGCAGCCAGAAAAAAAAAAAAAAATTCAAATACCGGGGTACTACAATAAGGATCACTCAAGATCTGGCTGTCTCCACATTAAAGGATTGAAGGGCCTGGAACCTGATATTCTGAGAGGCAAAAGAACTTGGAATGCAGCCAAAAATAAACTACCCAGCTAAACTGAACATTTTCTTCCATGGAAGAAGATGGACATTTAATGAAACCGATGGATTCTCATTGAACTTTTTATGTAACTTTACAAGTATGTTAGTGTGTGCTTTAATATTTCAATGGCTTACATTTTAGACTTTTCTCTGTGTCGCTATTTCTCTGTTTTATACAGATTGTGGCATTTCTATGCCTTAATATATGATTTCATATGCTATGGCCAAAAAATAAATAAATAAAAATCATGATTTATATCTAAATATTTGCTGCTGAACATCTCTTTGTTGGGTGTCAAGGGAGAATATGTAGTACATCACAAATCTGGGACCCAAAGTCATTTCAGCTTGGTGATGCCTCTCCAAGCTTGTGATTTACTAGAATTGAAGGAACTTCCAGATGTCATGCCATGGCAACTTTACTGCTCTTCTAAGTTGTTTGTGCTATCACCCTTTATGCCCAAATCATGTACACATTTTGACCTTCTTTTGGTATAAGCTGTGAGATGTAGATCTATGCTGAGTTTCTGACATATCATTTTAAAGTCATTTTTATGAAATAATGAGTTCTTACCCCAATCGCTGGAATTTAGGGGGTTACCCAATACTAGATTACTATAGGCCTTGATTATTGTCATATGTATCTAATTTATTCTAGTGATTCACCACTCTATTTCTTAGCTACTAGATAGCTACACATAAAAACATAAATTCTAGCTAAAAATAATTTAATATGTATTATTGTTTGGGGGCTTACTCACTGAACTCATACTGGACTGGCAGGTTAGTTTCCCTAGTAAGAAATATTCTCCTAAGAATTATAGGGAAAATTTTAGGGGGTTGGGATTTTTTTTTTTTTTGTATTTCCCTCAACAACACCTAACAGTTTGCTTTATTTTATTATTGAGCCAGTAGACTCATTAGTTCTTTAAAAGATATATTTATTAAGGTGATATCATAAAAATTTGTTGTTGTTTTTTCTAACTTTTCATGACTGCTTGGAACTATCCATAAGATTTTCTTGGCAAAGATAATGAAGCAATCTACCATTTCCTTCTCCAGTGTGTCCCCATTTTACATATAAAGAACTGAGGTAAATCAGGGGTAAGGTCATACAACTGGTAAATGTCTGAGGACGGATTTGAACTCAGATTTTCCTTATTCCAAAAACAGTGTTTCAACCACTGCACCTTCTGGCTGTCACTACAAAATATTTCACTCGCAAAACCTCAAGCACACTTGCCTACAAATATACAGAGTCCAGGCATAAATACAATAGTAACCAGGAATATTTGTGGAGATCACATATGGTGAAAAGTAAAGACAACACTTTGTCTTGACTCTATGGTTAACATTCTAAAACTACCAGTTTTAGTCCCATCTTTCTAAGTCATGATCAACAGAAAAAACTCTTCTCTTTCCTAAGAGCAATTCTGTTTTAAAAATTATACTAACCTGCAAATTTTAACTCAAGAAATGAAATCTTAGTCTGCTTAGTTAGACTTGTATCAACATAAAATACAAATGAATCAAATGAAATTTAGGTTAATGATTTTCTCAGTTAATCATAATTTTTATCCTGAGAAAAAAATTCTTACTTTGTAATAAAGTGGACAGGGTGCAGAATTTCTCATTTGTGTACTTAAAACTTCATATATCCTTTGCAGTAGGAGAGGAAACTTTAGCCTTACAAAGTAACATTTAAATTGTGTCATCATTAGAAGAGTAAATTAGTCAATAAACCTACTACGTGCCAGGTACTCTGCTAAGCATTGTAAATGTTACATTTTACATAGCTATATCGTATGCTTCCCATTTTGTGAATAAATAAAATGATAATGTATTCAATTTTAAAAATTTTCTAGATCAAACTTACTTTAGTATGAATTTATGAGGGATTAGAAATTTTTTCTTCTTGTTCTCAGAAAATTAAATTATGATCAATAAATGGAAATTGGAAAGAGGAAGATTTAGGCTTGATTTAAGAGAAAAAAGATACTACTGGGTGGTTCTTTCCAAATATGGAAAGAGTTGTTGTCTTGGGGACTAAAGGGAGATATGTCTCACTGGAGGTTTTTCCAAGTTAAGACCACTCAAGTTTAACAATGAAGTGATTCAAGGCAATTCCAATAGACTTGTGATCAAAAATGCATCAACATCTAGAGAGAGAACTATGGAGACTGATTGTGGATGAAAACAGTTGTTTTCACCTTTTGTTGTTGTTTGTTATTTGTTAGTTTATGTTTTCCTTTCTCATGATTTTTTCCCCTTTTGATCTGATTTTTCTTATATAGCATGATGGATATGGAATATGGAATATCAGATCGTTTGCTGTCTTGGGGAGAGGGGAGAAAAGGGGAGGGGAAAATTTGGAACACAAGATTTTGCAAAGATTAATGTTGAAAATTATTTTCACATATATTTGAGAAAAATATATTTATAAAGAACAGTCAGGAATTTTATAGGTAAAGAGCCTTGTACAGATATATGTTTGACTGGTACCATACGGTCTCTAAGATTTTATTCCCCTTTTAGGTATAATGATTCTACAAGCAATTATTTGCAAACTAATTTTGCACACCTCTATTTGCATGGTGAATGCAGTAGAGAACTATATGTATTTGCCAGCTAGTTACTCTTGAATTAAATCCAGTCAGTCTCTACTTTAAGACATTTACATCCCTTCACTTCAATAATAAACATTTAATCATGTGGTCAGAGATTTCAGTTGTTAAATACCTAGTATAAATGAAACAACCCTAGTCTTCGAAGAGCTTGCATCTTTTTGGAGTGGTGCAACAGATATATGGATAATTAGTTATAAGGCAGTTTGAGAGAGGAGAGAACAGTGACAAGTGGGAAATGAGACAGCTTTAGAGAGGATATGGAACCTGAGTTGAACCTGGAAGCAAGTTAATGTTTCCGAAAGTCAGGTTTTTAAGTGAAGTGACTTTCATTGCTGATTTCATCGTTACACTTCAGCAAATATGTTAGTGTATTGCTAATCATTTTGCTCAGTACATCATGTTAAAATGTGACCCTTCTTTAAGAATAGTTCCTGGAATGTTGACAACCATTGTTGCTATATCTCTTTTACTTTGGACACATTAATCCTCTTTGAAGACAGGTTGGTTTGGGGGTTTTTTGGACTTCTTGTCCAGACTCTGAAACTGACAATGTATCTTTCATTTTCATCTCTCAGCCTTGGTTGGCTTGGAGATATCTTTAAGTATGTGTGGGTGTTTTATATAAGTGGTATGGTTTTTTAGAACATGATGCATTTTATCCAAAAGAAATCAACTTTCCTCAGATCATTCATTGCATACTTTTTTTTTTTTTTTAAACATTAAAGACAAGGCTTAAATCAGATTTTCTCCCTTTTACTTTAAACATTCAGGAATGGCAGAAACTGATTCTGAAAGTCATGATTTTATACGTTACACATTTTTTTTTTCTTGTCTATCACTGCTGTTTCTCAGAGTCTTGCTCTAAAGGACTTAACCCTTTCAGGTCTGGAAAATCCACACAGTCTTCACTGTGAGTGTTTTACCTGATTCAGTATATCTAGCTGATGTCAGTCTTGTTTTACTTTATATCCAGATATCTTGGTTTCTATCACAGGTGCCCTCTTACTCTCTTCACCCTACGTACATAGATAGTTTAATCAATACTTCTATTAATACTCTGTGGACATCATTCCACTATTCGTGTTGATGACCTTTTGGAATGAAAAGTCCTTGAAGGCAGGCCTATCTCATTCTTATATTTGATTCCTCAGTATTTAGAAAAGTGCTTGGTACATATCTAGTCCTTAATATGTTCTTTTCATTCAATCATTCATTTATTCTTCTATAGTTTAAATTCATAAAAAATGATATATAGAGCAATCTATTTTAGTCCTCCAAGTTCTAGAAACATCACACCAAACCAATGATTACATGGACTATCTAGCTATAAAGCCAGCCTTGACTTAAATACATAATTTTTTTTGTTGTTTTTAATACAATTTTTTTCCAATTGCAGGTAAAGAGAATTTTTAACATTAATTTTAAAAAAGTGTTGAAATTTTCTTCCTCTTTTCCTCACCACCCCTTCCCTAAGACAGTAAACATTTAATAGATGCCATACATGTTCATTTATGTCATATATGGTCAATTATGTAAAACATTTCCATATTGTGACAGAAGAAATAGACCTAAAGAAAAAAACACACACACAAAAAAAGAAGTGAAAATAGTATGTTTCAATTTATGTTCATATTCCAGCATTCTTTTCCTAGATGTGGATAGCATTTTCCATCATGAGTACTTTGTAATTATCCTGAATTGTCTTACTGAGAAGAGCTAATCTTTAACAGTTGATCATCACACAATGTTGTTGACACTATTGACAATGTTCTCCTAGTTCTGTTCATTTCACTTGTCATTAGTTAATGTAAGCCTTTCTAGAATTTTTTAAAAATCTGTCTACTCTTCATTTCTTATTTCACAATAATATTTCATTACAATCATATAGCAGTCATTCTAATTGATGAGTATCTCCTGAATTTTCAATTCTTTGCCACCACAAAAAGAGCTGCTGTAAATATTTTTATATGTGTAGATGCTTTTCCCATTTTTAATGATTTCTTTAAGATACAAATCTGGTAGATCAAAGCATGTCTCTGGCATAGTTCTAAATTGCTCTTCAGAATGGTTCAGAATTCACAAATTCACCAATGATACATTGATGTCCCAATTTTCCAACATCATCCTTAACATTTATCATTTTCCTCTTCTATAATATTAGTCAATCTTATGGGTGTCTGGTGGTACTTCAGAGTTGTCTGAATTTTCATTTCTTTAATCAATAATTATTTGGAGCATTTCTTCATATGATTACAGATCTGTTATTTCTTTATTTTGTTGATGTAAGAAAACAAATTTTCACCTAAATACTGCTTTGGAGGCCTCTCACAAATTTTGGTCATCTCATTGTTATCATCTTTAATGAAATTATTGATTGTTTCTATAATTTGTTCTTTGACCCACATTTTTTAGGATTAAATTATTTAATTTTCAATAATCTTTCATCTATTGATGGCCCTTTAATAAATGTTTTATTGAATTATGAACTGAAAAAGATGCATTTAATATCTGTCTTAATACATTTGATTTAAGGGTTTTATAACCTAATACATGATCTGTTTTTGTGTATATGTCACCTACAACAGAGAAAAAGATATATTCTTTTTCATTTTCATTAGATATCCTTCAGAGGTCTGTCATATATAACTTTTCTAAAATTCTATTCACCTCTGACTTTTTTGTTTATTTTGTGGTTAGATTTATCTAATTCTTAGAGTGCTCAGTCTCCCATTAGCATAGGTTTTCTTTTTTTTTTTTTTTCTTTTGCAATTCACTTAATTTATCCTTTAAGAATTTGGATGCCATATTATTTGGTTCATATATATTCAGTATCTATAGTAATTTATTTTCTATAGTACTTTTTAGCAAGATATATTTTTCTTCCTTTTCTCTTTTCTCTTTTTTAATTTTTCTTTGTTTCAGATAATGATTGCTACCCCTGTTGGTTTTTTTTAAGCTTCAGATAAAGTAAATAGATTTTGCTTCAACCTTTGCTGTCTCTGTTTCTTTTTTCATGTGTGCTTTTTATAAACAGCACATTGTAGGATTCTGGTTTTTAATCCACTGTGCTATATACTTGTGTTTTATGGAAAGTTTATTCTATTCACCTTTATTATTGATTGTGTACTTTCCTCCATCCTTTTCTTCTTTTGTTTATCTTCTCTCTCCTTTCATTCTTTGATTTCATTGCACGACCATTTTTTCCCTTGAAGGACTATGTTCAATTTTGCCAGGTAGGTGATTCTTGGTTGTAGTCCTACAACATACTTTGTTTTCTGGAATAGCATATTCTATGTCATCCTTTAATATTGAAGCTCCTAAATCCTGTGTAATACTGACTGTGGTGACTTTATGGTATTTGAATTATTTCATCTTGGCTGCTTGCAGTATTTTCACCTTAAACTGGGAGTTTTGGAACTTTCTTATAATGTTCCTGGGAATTTTCATTTTGATATCTCTTTTCAAAGATGATAGGTGGACTCTGTTAAATGTTTATTTTATCCTCTGCTTCTATGATATTCAGGGAGGCTTTCTTTGATAATTTCTTGAAGTATAATGTCCAGTTCTTTTTTTTTGTTGTTTTTTTGATCATTGCTTTTAGATAGTCCAATTCTAAAATGATCTCTTCTTGATCTATTTTCTAGGGCAGTTGTTTTTCCAATGTGATATTTCACATTTTCTTCTATTTTTACAATTTTTAAATTTTGTTTGCTTGACTTTTGATGTCTCACAGAATCATTAATCAATTCTATTTTTAAAAGAGTTATTTTCTTCAATCATCTTTTTTAAAACCTCCTTCCACTTGATCAGTTTCCCTTTTTAAGAAGTTGTTTTAGTCAGCAAAAATTTGTACACATCCCTTCTTCCCCCAATTTTTGTACTTCCTTTATCAAGATGCTGGCTTTTTTTTTTTCATGATTCTCTTGTAGTATTTACATTTCTTTTCCTAATTTTTCTTCTAGTTCTCTTATTTCATTTCTAACTCTTTTTTTAGAGTTGAATTCTTAGAGTTTGAATTCTTTTTTTCTTTTTTTTAATTTAAATTTTATTTTAGTTAATAATAACTTTGTATTGACAGAATCCATGCCAGGGTAATTTTTTACAACATTATCCCTTGTACTCGCTTATGTTTCGTTTTTTCCCCTCCCTCCCTCCACCCCCCCCCCAAGATGGCAAGCAGTCCTATATATGTTAAATATGTTGCAGTATATCCTAGATACAATACATATTTGCAGAACTGAACAGATCTCCTGTTGCACAGGGAGAATTGGATTCAGAAGGTAAAAATAACTCGGGAAGAAAATCAAAAATGCAAATAGTTCACATTCGTTTCCCAGTGTTCCTTCTTTGGGTGTAGCTGTTTCTGTCTATCATTTGAATTCTTTTTGACCTTAAGACCAATTCACATTTTTCTTTGAGGCTTTATATGTAGATGTTTTGTCTTCTGAATTGGTGTCTTGATCTTCCCTCTCATCATAATAACTTTCTATAGTAAATTTCTTTCTTTCTTTCTTTTTTTTTTTTGTTTGTTGCTCATCTTTTACAGCCTATTTTGTTAAGTTTAAAGTTTTGCTCTGCTTCTGTGCTACAAGAGCCACTGCCCCAAGCTTCTTGTGTGTGGGGTCACTAGCTCTGACTGCTTAGTTCTGCCCTAAGGTCTATAGGGACACTTGTGCTGTGCTACATCAGGGAGTGTGGTTTGAGAGTGAAGGATAGTTGATGCTGCTCAGTTCCATGAAATTCTTATGGCATACCTAGTGTTAAACTGTGACCCATAGAGGTTGTTTGGGGGTTGGAGGAATGGTGCTGAAACAAGGCTTGTAGGGCTTTGTTTACCTGGTAATACTATGAGGCCCCAAATGGGATTGAAGTAGTCTAGCTTCTCATCTGGTGTTATGTTGAGGCCTATTTGTGAGAAGGTAGATGCTGTGCTGGGGCTGTATAGAGAAAGGAAGGATAGCTGCTTGCCTGATGTTGGTACAGGATGCAGAGTGTTGGTCATTATCTGTATTCCCAATCAGGACTTTTTGCCTGTGCTCCTTTTACATGAATTAGACAGACCTATCCTGCCAACCTTCCAAATTGTGTTGGGCTAGATAGTTATTTCACCCTATCTTTTTGTTGGTACTGTCATTTCAGAATTTGTTTCAAGGAACTATTTTATCATTGTGTAGAGGGGAAGATGGGTGAATTCAGATGATTTCTGTTTATTCCACCATCTTGGTTTTGGGAAATCATTTTCCATAAAATGAGTTTCTTGGAAAAATAATATCAGCAATACTGGCAGAAGAAGTTCTAGAAAGGAACACCTATATTATATTATTTAAGCTTTCTCAATTGACCTGAAAAATTAACTTAAATTTCTTAATCTTATAATCTCTCTCTTCCTCCCTCCTTCTCTCTCACTCTCTCTCTCTCTTTCTCTTTTTTTTTTTCTCTTTCTCTCTCTTCATGTTTGGAGCATAGTACACACTCAATAAATGTTTATTTCCTTTTTAAATGGTCATTTTAGGTTCATTTCATTATAGAAGCAAATTTAATTTATTTTGACATTTCAAAAGTTAAGTTCAGAATAAAGTTAGTTAAAAATTAATGTGAACTTTTTTTACCAGTGTACATGATTTAGATAAAATATTTATAATCATATTTTCTTTTTTAAGGCTTTGTATTCTAAAAACATATGTATAATTTTCAAATTTTTGTTTTTAAATTGTTTTTAAATTTTGTTTTTAAATTTTTTTTCTTGTTTTTAAGCTTTTTTTCCTCCTTCCTTTCCTCTCACCCACTTAGCCCTACATGGCAAGTATCCAATATATGTTAAATAGATGCATTTCTTCTCTATATATTTTTATAATAATTATGCTGCAAAAGAAAAATAAAGTTAAAAATGAAATAAAATGAGAAAAAAAAGTGCAAGTAAACAACAATAAAAAGAATAAAAATACTATGTTGTCATTCACATTCCCACAGTCCTCTCTCTGGGTACAAATGGCTCTCTCCATCACAAGACCATTAAAACTGGCCTGAATCACTTTCCTATGGAAAAGAACCACATGCATCAGAATTGATCATATTGTATAATCTTCTTATTGCTGTAAAAAATGTTCTCTTGGTTCTACTCACTTCACTTAGCATCAGTTCATGTAAGTCTCTCCAGGCCTCTCTGAAATCATCCTGCTGGTTGTTTCTTATATAACTAATATTCCATAATATTCATATACCATAACACATTCAGACATTCTCCAACTGATAGTCTCTCCTAAACTGAGTAAATGCCTATTTCACAGAATTGCAGAATTTCAGATTTGGAAAGGACATCAGGGTTCCTAGTAGGCCATATTTTATTTTCAAAAGTATTAATACTATTTCATACCTAACTGGTAATCATTTATTTTTGCTTGAAGATATCCAGTAGGGCAGGGGCAGGAGGGGGGAGGGGGAAATAACCCATTTACTCTTGTGGCAATGCAATCACTTTTAGATAGTTCTGATTGTTAGGAAGTTTGTTTGTTTGTTTTTTTAATTTTGTCAAAAGTAAACTTGTATCTTTGAAACTTTCACCCCTTTCTTCCTTTCTTCTTTTCATCCTTCCTTCCTTCTTGTCTATCTTTCCTTCCTTTTTTCCTTCTTTTTTATTTATTCCTTCTTTCTTCCTTCTTTCCTTTTGCATTGTCTTTCTCCCTTATTTTTCTCTCTTCTGTTAGATTATTTTTCCTTCTCTCAGTTAGGCTAAAAGTACAGGAAATATTAATGTGTCTGATCCTACTATGAATGTTCTTGAAGTTTTGAATTGATATATTTCTTAGACCTTAGGTCACTTTGCTTTGTTAGGAAAGATGTTGATCCCCAACTGTGAAACTTCACCAGATTAATTTATTGTGCACATCTCATATTGGCTTAGCTCATTGCATCTCAGAACTCCCAAGATGTTCATTAGTATCGACTTCCGTCATAGCAGGGATTCAGACTGCTACTATGCCTGGTTAACCCTCCCCAAGAATATTTTTCCAAAAAAAAACTCCTAAATTTTACTCCATATTTTACCTATAAAATAAATTTCTTAAACTCCATGTATAAGACTTTACATTTATTATATCTGATAAATTATACTTTATTAGATTCAAATAAGGTAATATATGCAAAGCATGTCACATACTTAAAAGTTTTATATAAATATCTACTAGCTCTTTTTCGGCCCAATATTCAAGTCTGTCAAGATTATCTTAATTTTGATTCTGACAGAATTATAACACGTTTAGACTTGTACCATTTCTATTTTTTTTCATAAGAACACCATCTCTGCTTTTATCTAATTCAATGATAAGAATGAACAAAGTACAGTTTTCTAAGGCACTTCACTGGAGACTTCTTTCAAAGTTTTCACAGAACGATTTTTTGACTATTTTTTTAGTTCAGTCATTCAATGAGTTCCAAAGTGCTATTGTCTAATTTCTCTAACTGACAGAAAGAAGGGAAGAAAAATAGGGGAGAAGAGACACATGCAAACACACACACACAAAGAATGACAGAGAAAGAGAGTCAGAGACAGAGAGAAATTTAGATAACTGGAATTTCACATCACTACTTATAATACCTCAGTTAATCTATTTTTATTTTGCCTTGGTGGATTTTAATAAACACAAGTGAAAACACTGTTTCTATTTATATTTACTCAAATTCATTTTACTATGCTTCTTCCTTTAGGGATCTAAATTAACTTAGATGAGTATAACTTTTGAATATATGATGTCAATCCTTCATTCTTTTAAATGAAATATGCCCAGCAGAACCAAATTCTCATCATCAAGTTTCAGACCTGTGAGGTCAAATGTATTTCCTTATATTTCATGTTGCTTATTGACCAAATTGTGCATTTGTTATAAACATTTGGGGTAAGATGGCAGAGAGGACACACATTTATTTTTGACCTTCTCCTATAACCCTAAGACTAATTAGCAAATCCAGCCTCTGAATTAGTTCTGGACAGCAGAATCCACGAATATTGGGAGTGCAACAAATTACCAGCAGAATGAGGGAAAGGAACCCACATGTTTGTGGCAGCCCTTTTTGTAGTGGCAAGAAACTGGAACTGAGTAGATGCCCATTGGAAAATGGCTGAATAAATTATGATATATGAATGTTATGGAGTATTAGTGTTCTGTAAGAAATGACTAGCAGGATGATTTCAGAAAGGCTTGGAGAGACCTACATGAACTGATGCTAAGTGAAATGAGCAGAACCAGAAGATCATTATACATGGCAATAACAAGACTATATGAAGATCAATTCTGATGGACATGGCTGTCTTCAACAATAAGATGATTCAAGCCAGTTCCACTTGTTCAGTGATGAAGACAGCCAATTACACCCAGAGGACTGTGGGGACTGAGTGTGGACCACAGCATAGCATTCTCACTTTCTCTATTATTTGCTTGCATTTTGTTTTCTTTCTTAGTTTTTCTTTTTCTTCCTTCTTGATCTGATTTTTCTTATGCAGCAAGATAGCTGCATAAATATGTATACATATATTGGATTTAACATGCATTTTAACATTTTAATATGCATAACGTATTGAACTATCTGCCAGCTAGGGGAGAAGGTGGAGGAAGGAGGGGAAAATTTGGAACAAAAGATTTTGCAAGGATCAGTGTTGAAAAAATTTCCCATGAATATGTTTTGTAAATAAAAAAGCTTTAATAAAAAAAAAAGTAAGAAAAAACATTTGGAGCAATGAACTTAATTTCATGTTTCTAAAATATAATTTTATTCATTTCATTAAGTATGTTCCTGTTACATATAAGACAATTTTTAACATTAAAAAAATTTCAATTCCAAATTCTCTCTGCTTTTTCTATTTCCTCCCCACCCTAAGATGGCAAACAATTTGATATAGGTTATACATGTAGAGTTATGCAAAACACATTTCTATATTAGCCATATTGCAAAAGAAAACACAAAATTAAAAAAAAAAAACCTTTAATCTTTATTCAGAGTTTAGCAATAACCTCTCTTGCAGTGGATAGTATTTTCCATTATAAGTCCTTTTAAATTGTTTTGGATCTTATTTTGATCAGAGTAGCTAAATATTTCACAGTCCATTTTTGCTGTGAACAATGTTCTCCAAGTTCTGTTCAATTCACTTTACAGAAGTTCATAAAAGACTTCCCAGGTTTTTCTGAACCATCCTCCTTGCTATTTCTTATAATAGTATTCCATAATAATAATGTAAGTTCAGCCATTATCCTATTGATGGACATCACTTTGATTTCAAATCCAACAAAAGCAAAAGAGAAGTTATACATATTTTTGGTACAAATAGACTTTTCTTCCTTTTATTTGATTTCTTTGGAATACATACTTAATTGTAGTATTTCTGGAGGAAAGGATGTGCACAACCTTATTGCTCTTTGGGTGCAATTCCAAATTATTTTCTAGAATGTTTGGACTAGTTCACAACTCTATCAACAATGAATTAATATCTCAACTTTCCCATAACCCTCATTTTCTTTTTCTTTCATGTTAACTGATCTGATAGGGGTGAGGGGGTCTCTCAGTGTTATTTTAATTTTCATTTCACTAATCAATAACAACATAGAGATTTTTAAATGTGACTGTTTGTTATGTTCTCTTCTTTTGTATAATATATATAATGGTTCTCTGTGGGAACAGGTTTCTTGGGGAGGTTTCTGGAGGCAGCCTTAGTTTCAGTTCCAAATAATAATCACTTCAAATGCAGCCAGTTGATAAAATCCAAACGTTTATTTTCTCCTTCCAACTCTTGTCTTTTTTCTTGGGCCCGGTTAGCTTTCTTAGGGGTCTCTCTCCCTCCTTGGTTCCAAGAGCTCTTGCAGCTCTCTCTGAATCTCCAATTTTCAATCTCAATCTTTGTTCTGCCCTTCTGAATCCTTCATTCTGCCTAACTACAGTCTCTAGCTTGTCAATCTTCTGAACTGACTGAATTTACTGACTCGGCTCCTTTTTATGCTCTCTCAAAGGTTGACTCCTCCTAAGAGAGTGATATTATGGGAGGTGTGAATTCACAAAGTTAAAAAGCTAACTTTGTGTATCTCCCATACTTGTGAACACTTGTGAATCTTCCAAACTTGTGAACTAATGTGTGTGAGCTAATGTGTGAATTCTCAAAGGTGTAAACCCAAGCACACAAGCATTGCTTCTATCAATTCCATTGAGTTATCACCTTGTTTCAAGTTCTGGCTCATAACATCTCCCCCTACAGGGGTAGGATCAGATCAATCATACTGAACCACGCTAAATTATATAATTATTATCTCCATCAATTCTAATGACTTAACACTTTGTAAAGATTCCAACAACTGTTAATATAGCTTTATGACCATTTATCAACTGAAGAATGACTCTGATTTTTATAAATCTGGCTTATTTCATTATATATTTGAGGAATGATACCTTTATCACAGAAACGTTCTACAAAATGTATTGTTCAATTTCCTATTTCATTTTTAATTGTGGCTGCATTAATGTTTTTTGTGAAAAAAAAAACTGTTTTGATTTCTTATAATAAAAATTACATATTTTACTTCCTCTTATCTTTATCTTTACTTCTTCCCCATCTCTTGTTTGGTCATATACTTTTTCCTCATTCATAGATCTGACAGACATATTTTTCCATACTTCCCTAATTTACTTAAGAAAACACATTTTATGTTTGGTATACAATGTGAGATTTGTGTATATGTGATTAGTTTTTGTTAAACTGCTTTCCAATTTTCCCAGAAATTTTTGTTAAATGTTGAATTCTTATTCCCAAATCTTAGACCTCTAGATTTATCTAACAGTTATTTTGATCATTTACTACTATGTATCATGACCTAATCTGATTCACTGTATTTATTAGCCAGTGCCAGATTTTTCTGATGATTACCACTTGGTGACATAGTTTGAAATGTGAGACTGCTAGGTTGCCTTTCTTTGCATTAAAAAAAAAAAAAAAAAAGATTTCCTGAATTTTGTTCTTTCAGATAATTTTAAAAATTATTTTCTTCTACCTGTATAAGATCATTCTTTGGTAGTTTGATTGATATGTCAATGAATAAGTAAATTAGGCAGAATTTTCATTTTTATTATATTAGCTTGACTTACCCATGTGCATTCAACATTTCTCTAATGGTTTATATCTGTCTTAATTTGTATGAAGTGAGTGTGTGTATGTGTGTGTGTGCTGAGGATTTATCTGGGTTTATTTTTTTATCCTGCAATTTTGCTAAATTTGATAATTGCTTCTAATAAGTTTTTAGTTGATTTTCTAGTGTGATGGTGTTGTTTCCTCATTGCCTATTTTTATTCCTTCAATTTCCTTTTCCTATATCTGCAGCCAGTATTTTTAGTACAATATTGAACAGTAGTGGTGATAATGGATACCTTTGTTTCACCCTTGATTTTAATGGGAAATCTTCAAATATATTCCCATTACCGATGTTAGATTTTAGATAGATACTATTTATCATTTCAATGAAAAACTGTATTTAGTCCTATGCTTTCTAGTGCTTTTAATATTAACAACTGCTGTATTTTGTTAAAAGGTTTTTTTTAATTTTATTTTGTTTAAATTTATTAATAGGGTTAATTCTACTTATTTTTTTCCCAATATTGAAGCAATCCTGCATTGTTTACATAAATTTCACCTGGTGATAGTGTATGACTTCTCTGATATATTGCTACTAATTAATTTTTTTTTCATTGAAATTCATTAAGGAAATTGCTCCACAATTTTTCCTCTCTGTTTTTGTTCGCCCTATTTGAAGTATTAAAACCATATTCATATCAGAAAATAAATTTGTTAGGACTTCTTTTTTTAAATATATTTTTTCAAATAGGTTATGTAGTTTGTGGATTAATTTTTTCTTAAATAATTTGGTAGTATTCAAGATCTGGTCCTAGGTATATTTTCTTAGCTCATTAATGACTTGCTCAATTTCTTTTTTCTAAAATAAAACTACTTAAATATTTTGTTTCCTCTTCTAAGCAATTTATGTTTTTGCTACTATTTATCCATTTCACTTAGATTGTCAATTTGACTGGTATATAATTAAGCAAAATAACTCCTAATAATTGCTTTAATTTCATCTTCAATGGTGGTGCATTAACCCTATTCATTTTGAAACTATTCTTACTTTGTTTTAATCCAATTCAGCAATGATTTATGTATTTTTTCTCCATAAAACCAGCTCCTGGCTTTATTATTAGTTCAGTAGTTTTTTATTTCACTTTTTTAAAACTTTCATTTTTATCAATTTCTATGATTTTCAGGATTTCAATTGTGGTATCTAATTAAGGATTTTAATTTCTTCTTTTTATAGTATTTCTTTTTAGTTGCATGTCCAATTCATTATTCTGCTCTTTCTTTTATTCACATATGAATTTTAATATATTCAAGTATAGCTTTGGCTTCATTCTATAAATTCTATAAATTGTTTCCATTTTCTTTAATAAAATAATTATTTATATATTTGTCCTTTGATCCATTAATTTTTTAGCATTAAATTATTTAGCTTTCAATTAATTTTTAATTTCTGTATCCATGGCTCTTTATTATGTTTATTTTTTACTTTATTCTGGTTTGAAAAGTGTGCACTTAATATTTCTGCTTTTTTAGCATTTGGTTTTGAGGGTTTTATACCCTAATAAATGGTCAATTTTTGTGAAAGTGCCCTGTGCAACTCAGAAAAAAGTACATTCCATTCTATTCCCATCCAGGTTTCTCCAAGGTCTATCTTACTCTCTCTTGAATTTTCTCACCTGTCCTTTCTACATTTTATGGGTTTTTTTCTCCTTGTGTTGTTTATCCATAGATAATTGTTTTCTTCTGCTATACATTTCAATGTAAAGTTACCTCCTGAAAACAAACATAATACCCTAAATGTTAAATCAATCATTTTATATTTCTTTTTTAATTAAAATAGCACAATCTACTTTACATGGTAACCAAAGATATCATATTATGTTTGAACTAGAAAGAAACTAGTTAATTTTCATTATATATATGTATATGCCCTGAAAATTAGTAATACATATTGAACACAGAGTTCAATGCTTATCTGAATGCCTGGAATAGAGTAGATGCTCAACAAATTCATGTAGATGTGTTTTGAAAATTCCAGTCATGATTATTTACTGACATTCGGAAGAAGAAAGAAACAAGATATTTTCTCCTTTTCATAGCTAAGTTGGTATAATTTCCTATGAAAGGAGATTTTGTGTACTCTTTTTTTTCCCCTAGGAAGAAAAAATAAATGACTACAAATTGCATTTTAAATGAAATTATCTCAAGACAGTAGATTATCTGTAGTATTAAATGCGTATGCCTTCTGTTGTAGTAACAGATATATCTTCAACCAGTTTTGTCAATTTAAGATTCATTGACCAAGATAATTAAGATATATTTGATCATAGAATATAACCAGAATGGATATATCATGTCATTCACATTTTGTGTTTTGATATGGGAGCCACCTGCCAGTGGCTGATGGAGGTCTGAAAGGATAATGATGATACAAGGAGATGAAGAGCAGTTGCTGTTCTCTGACCTCCCAACTGAGAGGCAGTTGTGTTGTCTAACTTCCCTCCTCTTCCCTCGGCCTCCAATTTATTTCATTCCCAATCCATAAGCAATACCTGTATCAGTAAAGGCTGATTTGCAACCCCTTAGGATGTTATGATTCACTGCTGTGGAGGCTCTCAGAGAATTGACCTTCTACTTCACCTAGACATGGTACTTAACATTTCTGAATCAAATTAAATCATCTACTTTTAAAGTTACATTACTTTGCTCATGATGTTTAATATAATGACATTTTAAAATTAGAAAACAGACTGCCAAATTGAATGCTTTCTTTTTAGCAGGAAAAGTTTTTTGGCCTGAAATATGCAAATAGCTAATTTGACCTTTCACTTCATTTTCACTATATAGATAGAAAATTGTGTGTAGTTTTTGTTGGCTTAAAAATAATATGAAAAGTTAATCTGACAATATGAGGTCATGCTAGAGAGATCTCTACAAGTAAACTGATAGCATTTTCTTTTCCAACTTTTGCTAGCTTAAAGAAAATAATTTATATTTAAATGAATTAATTCAACAACATTTACATTCCTTTGTGTATTGTAATAAATAACAATCTTATTGCCCATTATTTTAGTCATGTTGTTACCTGTCAATTTTAAATATGAAGACCTTAATCAAATTCAGCATCTTATATTGTATAGATTACTAGATTTAGGATGAGGATCATAGAATCATGTACATAATTTTTTTTTCCCCCTGAGGCAATTGGGGTTAAGTGACTTGCCCAGGGTCACACAGCTAGGAAGTGTTAAATGTGTCTGATGATCTGTCCACTGGGTCACCTAGCTGCCCCAATATACTTAAATCTTAAAGAGACTTTTAAGGTTATATTGATAGTATGTCTTATCCAAAGTCACGTAGAACGTGGCAGAGATGATACTGAAATGCTGAGCACTTTGCCATGTGCCATGTTTCCTCCTCAAGAAGGACTTGAATTAAAATTTCACTTTAGACACTCAAGCTACATAAACACATGCAGGTCACTTGATTTCATAGCACTTTAGGCTTGTTATCTTGAAAATAAAGATGATCTTACCTTCAGTCCCTGATCCACAGGATTAAGATAGAAACCAAATTAGATTACTCATGTAACATTCTTTGATAAATTTAGATTTTTTTTAAAGTCAAATACTATATACACAGTCATCATCATCATCATTGTCATCAGCATTATTACTATCACTGTCATCCTTAAATCCTTTTGGGGGCCTATTTGTCACACAATAAACTTATGTGAATAATACAATTTATTCTCAATATTTATTTTTTCAGCTACTATGGTAATTTGCTATATTATGATGCCTACACCCCAAATGCCATATGAACACTAGTGAATCCAATTTTAAGCTATGTATTTCTCTTGCACAGTCAGAGAAGTTTCACATATTGTTGTCTATGTGTGTTTACTCAGTGCATTTATACCTAGCAACAATTTCCTTTGTTGGCTGTCAACATAATTTTGGTTTCTTCTACTTATCTTTGTAGCAGCGAGCTTATCTGTCTCCTTGCCTTTTGTAACTGCTTACAAATGATGTGTCAGACAACAACCATCCCTAGGTACTTTTAACGTAGTTGGAGAAAATGGTGAAGGTTTTTGTCAGTGGCCAGACAATGCACAAGATATTATTTGTAGTCTTTATCCACATTCTGTCTCTAGTTTATTTGCTCTACCTCTCTTTTTTGCTGTGTTCATTAATTTCAAAGAGAGCTGTGTTCCAGTCTTTTGTACTTTTTCACAAAACAAGAGATTGTACATAATCTCTCTAAATGCTATGTTCCATTAATAAGAAGGCTTGGCTGGAAGCTGATATTTTTATCCCCTCCCCTCCCTTTTTTTTTTGTCAATACAAGACCTCAAATAAACATTTGACTGATTGACAGTTAGTAGGTGTTACCTTCTAATTTGAAAACTAATTTTAATTTAACCTTCATATTGTTGGAGAAAAGTATTACCCTTCATTCAATAATTATACTTAATTGGTTGAAGATTTAAATGCTACCTTGACTACAAACATTTCAAACTGTGTATAATTCACAACTTTAAATCTCTTCCAAAGACCACAGGTACCAGATATATTTAATCAGCTTCTACTCTGCCATGGGGAGTAAGCAGATTTGAAAATACCAATAGCTGCTAAATGTATAATTGACATGATAATTAAATAAAAAATACTTTTCTTTAACTCTGAATTCCAGAAATCATGGAATACTGTTATTGTAGTCCTGGAACAGAATTTCTGTGCTTAAACTTTTTTTTATAATCACTATTATTATTAATAAGCAACTGAAAGTCTACTGTGTGTAGAACTATGCTCTAAGGACAGATAATGAAAGGAGTAGGGACTGATATATAGAATTCCCAAGAAAGTAAACTGCCTTTACCAATATAGTTTGGCAGATCCTATACAAGTGTTAAGTCTTTGGGAGTTGTTAAGTTACTGGTTCAGAGCCGTGAAGTCAGTATATGTCAGAAGAGCAAGTTGAACACAGCTCCTCCTACATTCGAGACTGGTTTATTATGCCACAAAAGTGGAATTTCAGTCTTTGTATCCAAATTCAATTCAATTTAAGAAGTATTTATTGAACATCTACTATATGTAAAGTATTGTGATGAGCTAGGAATACAAATATAACACTATGCCTTGGCCCCTATGTCTGTAATGTTCTCCTTCAGTTTTTCCTCTTGAATCCTTAAATATATTCAAGGTGCAGTTAACACTATCTTCTAGATGAGAACTTTTTTTATGTAATCTGTATTTTCTAGTAGTTAGCCTCCCTTAAAAAATATCTTGTGTGTATAATTTATCTGTTTTTTTTTTTTTATATCTGCTTTTCTCCCTTGCCCCCAACAGAATATAAGCTCTGAGAAGACAGTGGTTTTCATTTTTATATTTGCATTGTATTGTATTTATTCAATTCAATTACATATATATATAGATAGATAGATATAGATAGATCCATTTTTTTTTTCCTTTGTGTGCTTCTTGAAGACCAGAATGTTTCATCTGGCATCAAAGCTCACACACAACACATACTTAGTAAATGCTCATTGAATTGAATTGAGTACAGGTAAAATAGTCTGAATTCCCTTTGGTGACTTTTCCCCTCAAAATATTTTTACCATATTTTCCCAATATTTTTCCTAAACATAATTATTACATTTAGAGTACTATGATCTGGCCAATAACACATACAAATTTTCACTCTGTAGATAGCCAAGAAAAATACAAAGAAAATATGAAAGATTGAGAAAAATAAAGACTAGATTTACCCTAGTATGTTAAACAAAAGTAATTGGTTTAATGTGTATGTGTTTGTATATAAATTTATTATATCTACAAACCTCACTCTCTCTTTTTCTCTTTCTCTTTTCTTGTCTCCACTCTAGGTGTGTGTGTGTGTGTGTGTGTGTGTGTGTGTGTGTGTGTGTGTGTATGTGTGCATGCTAGGTCTTGGGGAGAAGAGTAGTCTCAAGGAATTTGCTCATCAGAAGTATATAAAGCATCTGTCTCAAAATCCCTGGACTACCAACATCTTGATAGTATTGATTTCAGTGGGCATCTTGAAAAGCTACCTTCTGGCCTTTGTGACTTCTGCTGCCTGCAAAATACAAGATAAGAAAATTGCCAACCAGTGTGGGTTTCCATGTGGCAGTAGGTGGGGGGCCTTTCTTATGGCAGATAGCATTTCCAAGGTCCATGTTATTATGGAAGTTATCATCAATCAGCAGACAGGCTGTTTTCAGTATTCCCAGTTGTCAAGGACAGTATCTGAGGTGTGGAACACTTGCCAAATCTGCTGGATTGTCTGGGCAAATAAGACTAGGGAACTTTACACACAGTCACTGCTCACTCTTCTAGGAAACCTTAGCAAATCTTGGGGATGGTATTAAAATGCTCTTCTGAAAACCTCAAAAGTCATAGAGAGATTTATATGATAGGGACTTGAATATACAGACTAGAGGATCTTCAAGAAAAAGAGTAGTCAAAATTCTGATGCATATATACTACCTCGTGGGGGAAAGGTATAATAACTGGACTCATGATTTCATGGTCAAAGAGAATTCCTTGCTGAGGCAATTTCTTCTACTCAGTCAATAAATTCAGATCAGCACCTTCTCTACAACTCACAGGGGGTTAAATGATTATTTCTGGGATTACACTATTAAAATCTGCAATCCAGGAAGAATTGAAATCATCTTCCTGATTTCTAAATCAACTCTCTATCCATCCTTAGACTGTGAGCTCCCTGAGGGCATGTAATCTCTCTGAAGAAGATATAATAAATTTATATACAAATACATACAACTTAAATAAATTGCTTTTGCTTAACATACTAAGGTAAGTTCAGTCTTTGTTTTCCCTCTAATTTTTGTCTTTTTTTTTTTTGGTATGTATCTTATTGCTTGTCAGTGTCTGACACATAGTGGATATTTAATAAATGATTGCTATTGTGTCATACTATTTCCCTTTCACCCCACTTTCACCTGTGGCTCCAAGAGTTATAGCATTTTCAGTGGCCACAACACAGTAAAAGTATAGATAAATGATTTAAACCAAGTTGAAAGTAATAAACAGGCCTCGAACCCATCAGTGAGAATATTTATCCAAAGTATGTGAAAATTTCCTCCAATGGAATGAGTAGATGGGAACAATTTGTTCCAAGGTCCTGAAGGCAGCTGAAGCAGGTGCTCTAGAAATCAAAGATGCAAAAGTCATGCACTGCATTCTAAAACATTGCCAATCATCTTGACTTTTGTCAAGATTTCAAAGACTTTGGAAGAGAGAGTGAGGCTGATGACTTTGTACAACTCTCTTAAATAAATACAAATCACGGGCAAGTCAAAACATCAAAAAGTGAAGAGATCACACATCACAACAATAAACAACAAATTCTGAAAAGTTCCTACAGATTTTCCATCACTAAGTCATGGGTTACTCCACCTGACATCCTCTTACTTATGAAATTCTAAATGCAGACTCTTTCAGACTTTCTCTGTCTGTCTCAAGACAAACAGACACAGAAAGAGACAGAGACAGAGAGAGTATATTTCCTAATAGAATGTAAACTCTTTGAAAGCAGATTGGGATTTTAGGCATTGTTCTTACATTCCCAGAGGCATATGTTAAGTCCTTGATAAAAACTTTTTTGAAAAAAATGTTAACAACCCATAGCAACAAAACCAGAAGTTATTTTAAAAGGAAAAAAAAAAAAACTCAGTCAACCAACATGTATTTTCTTGTGCTTATTTATTTAGTTCTATGCATGCTTTGTGTGAGAGATATAATCCCTCTCTTGAAAAAAAAAATTGGTTCCATTTTTTTTCCTTTCTCCAGCCCTTCCTCTACACACTGAGAAGGGAAGAAATATGATCCCCAATATATGTATGAAATCATGCAAAACGTATGTACTTATTAACTATGTTGCAAAAAAAGTTTAAAAAAATAAAGCTTTGCTCTAAAGCTTATGCTTTAGAAAGACCACTTTCTAAAAGTGGATAGCATTTTTAATTTTGAATTTTTTTGGAATTATTGTGGATAATTGTATTGATTAGCATAGCTAAGTCTTTTGAAGTTGATATTGTTATTAGTACATACAATGTTGTCTTGGTTCTGCTGTATTTTTATTTTGCATCAGTTCATATAAATCTTCCCAAGTTTTTCTGAAATCATCTCCTTTGTCACTTCTTTTTGCGATAAATAATTAGAAAGCCATTTAAGAAGGGGCTACTCATTCAAGAACTGAATTCCATTGTTTAGCTCAAAAGGGGTTCTCATAATTAAAAAGGTACCAGAGGATGAAGAGTCTGATGAATAGTGTCCTTTTCTTTAAGCTTGAAAACAGAGCTCATCTGTAGGACATTTGACCACAGGGGATTAGAAAATACTAGTCTATGCCTAATTGGCATGAAAACTATTCTAGACTGGTTTTGAGAATGAATGAGAGATTCAGATTATTTGGTGGGGGGTGGAATTATAATTTATTCCATTCAAATTGCCTTAGAAAAACAAAAGAAAAAAAAAAGAATACTCTCTGGTGTGTGTGTGTGTATGTATGTATGTATATCTGTGCTCATACACAAGGTTATACACAAACATGCATCCATGTTTATGGGAATAGGTGAGTTTTCTTTCAGAATTATTTCTGTTCTTTCTTTTTCTTATCTTCTTCACCTCTTGCTCAGGAACAATTCAGCTATGAAAATAATATACCGAAAATCCATGTATGTATAACCCCACCAAGGTTGGTATGTCCTTGAATAATCTATTTTACTGCCTTCAGTAGCTTTTTTGTGTATTTGTGTGTGCTCTATAAGCATAAAAGTTCCAGACTGAAAGTGCACATAGTTGAGTATTATTTTACATACTCAACACTTCAAAGTGTATACAATTAAATCAATCAAGTAGTGTCAATTACAGTCTCAATCAAATTCAAGATTAAAGATAGTTTGTATATCTCCATGTATTAGTGAACAAATCTATTTACTACCTTCTTGTCTTGAAAAGAAACATCTGAATAATTTCTTTCTCTAGCCCTCATAGTCATAAGACACAGACCTCCCTGGATTGAAGAATTATTGCCAGTCATTATACGCCTCCCCAGGCTTCTCTCCACTCCCATCCCACCCCCATAATCCTGCCATGAGCTTTCCTAAAACACATTCATTTCCAACTCTGGAAGTGACTTATTCTCCCTCAAGCAGGGAGACAGTTCTGGCCTGGGGCACTCACAGATGAAGCAGGGACAATAAACTACTCTTCGTACAGATCTGCCCAGGCTCTGTGATCTTGAATAGCTAAACAGGGGCTTTGTAAGATTTCAGCTTTGCAGGATAAAGGGCATCCAACCAAGTTTACAACTACTAAATGATGATATTTGGAATATGAACAAAAAATGTAATGAAACTATTTCCACTGGGAACTGGTGATTACATAGAACTAGAGGGTGGAAAAAAGACAGATAGAGACAGAAAAAAAGAGAGTCAAAGGTAGTGGGACTGAGACAGAGAGACAACTAGAGAGATAAAGATAAGATAAAAACTTGATTTTAAAGAAATTTTTCATCCTGGATTAATTGGTGGTTGTATTGAGGGCCCAGACAGAAACAGAGGATCAAAGAATCTAAGACAGTGAAAGAATGTGTGTGTGTGTGTGTATGTGTGTGTATGTGTGTGTGTGTGTGTGTGTGTGTGTGTGTGTGTGTGTGTGTAAGAGAGACAGAGAGAGAAAGAGACAGAGACAGAGAGGGAAAGATCAGAAGAGAGAGACACATAGAGAGACAGACAGAAATAGAGACAGAGATAAAGACTGAGAGACACAGAGACACAGGGACAAGGATAGAGATAGAGACTAAGATACCAGGACAGAAACAGAGAGAGACTGATAGGCAGAGAGCATATAAACGTGGAGACCATTTTGTCTTTTTCTTGAGTCATTATATAGTAAAATATCTTTTTAATTTTTTTTTCTTGCATATATATTTAGGCATTATATTGCTTTCTAACACCTTCATTAGGTGCCCTCTTAGCTTTCCCTAAATAATTTTTGATCTTCTGATAGCATTACCTTTCTCCCTTTATTCTTTCAGTTTCTACTATAGTAATTTCCCTAAAATGCCCATTAATTCATAAATGAGGAATAACAAAGGCTCATGCTTTGAATGAGAACACAGTCTTTCCAATCTTTAGTTCCATTTATAACTGAAGTCACCAGATGGATGGCATAGGTGACAGCAAAGAAAGGCCTATTAGCCCAGCTTCTTGGGTTGTGATGTGAGTGCTAGTGCCTCTTTCATGGATGTTTTTCTTCCAGTGTCCATGAGTGGAGTGAAGAATATGAACAGGTATTTTTAATTGTTGTTTTATTTTTATTTTCAGCTCCCTGTTGGCTCCGGACTCTCTACTGCTAAGGTTTCTCTGATTAGGAATAAGATACCACCTATGGGAGTCTTGTGGGATCTGTAAGAAGGGCTGACTACTGTTTTCCTTCTTTCATTACCAAAGAAGACATTCCTTTTTACTCATCTTCATCATTATTATCATTAATCATGATAGGTTAGATGTATAGAGTGTGTTTCTTAACCATTTGAAGCTCTTTCATTTGTATCCCCTTAATTATCCTCACAGCTATTATTATTGGAAGGACTTTTTTGCCCTTTGGGGATAGTGGGCTGATGAAGGATGCATAAATAGAGTTTCTTAAATACATTTGAAATTGTATTACTTACAAAAATCTATTCTTCTCTCCCCACATAACCATTCTGGCTGCTTATTTTCTTTTACAATCAGATTCTATTCATTTTTACACATCTCATTTCAGAAACAACTAACACAAAATTGCAACTACGCAGAATTTTTCTACTGGATTTTCATCATCCTCATTTTTCTTCCCATTCACCTTGGGTGATGGGGGTGGGGAGGAGAAGGGAAGAATGGGAAACCATTCCCTTTCAATCTTTTCTGGGCCATATTCCCAAATTTGTGCTCTTGGGCAATTATTACCTTACTACTGAGTCCTATTTCTAAAATTTGTATTTCTTTTATTACCATAAAGAAATCCATACAGATCTTAGAAGGAAGTACTGGTACAAGAAAACTAATGGACTTGAAAAGAATTTTAAAAAATATTAAACATGTATTTTAATCTGGGAACACAAATAGAAAAGGCAATACAATGCCTTCTCTCAAGAAGCTCACATTTGAATAGAAGAACAGCACATTTAAGATAATGCAGTTGCACAGTAGAAAAAAAAGGTCAGGGAGTCCTAAGGATGCTACTTTTGTAGATGACAAGACTCAGGCATTCTTAGGGTATCCTGACAGACCAGATGACATCTCTACTCAGAGAGAGAACCAGATGACATTGCTTAGGGTTCTGGAAGACCTGGTAGTATGTCTTGTGGTAAACTTGTAAATCTTCCATTTGATTAGAAGAATTATACTCAAATAATATGAGTATTGTGAACATGTTATAATTTGCCAGGGGTATAGGGGGGATTTGAGAATTAGGAAGTGGATCTAAAAATCTAAATAGAATGGGAATTCTGTGTTCTCCACCTAATAGGAAGGTAGGGAGGTCAATGTCTAGCCCAGGAAGGGGAGAAGAAGAATGAAAAATTGTCAGGAAGATTAGGGGAATAGGGTATCCAATCGCACTTATTCTACCAAACTCTGGGGAAAGGAAAGGAGTAAGGAATCCTCCCCCAAAGTGATCTTCTTCCCTGGTTACTCAGAAGAGTTGTGAGAAAGCCTTAGAAAGGGGAAAGGGAAAGGAAAGACCATTCACAATATAAAATTTCTTTTTCAGCTTTCCTGCTAAACATCTTTTCCCCTTTCCTGGATACACTGACACCACTCCCCTACCTACCGACTTAATCCCTAAAATAAGAAACCCAAAATTCCTTTTCCACTTGGACCCTCATGATTTACCTCTTTCCTATTGATAGGATAGGTTTTCTTTACTCCTAACCACCACCACACACTCTTTCCATCCACTTTTCACCTTTAGCTGTGGAAACAATATCTTTCTAGTAAAAAGGAAGGTTTTAGCAGACTGATTTCAGAGAGGCTTGGAGAAACTTACATGAACTGATGCTAAGTGAAATGATCAGAACTAGGAGATCATTACACACAGCAACAAGAGTATATGATTATCAATTCTGATGGACATGGCTCTCTTCAACAATGAGATTACTCAAATCAGTTACACTTGTTCAGTAATGAAGAGAGCCATCTATACCCAGAGAGAGAACCACGGGAATTGAGTGTGGACCAGAACATAGCATTCTCACTCTCACTGTTGTTATTTGCTTGCATTGTGTTTTCTTTCTCAGTTTTGCTTCTTTTTGATCTGATTTTTTTTGTGTGTAACAAGATAACTGTGTATATATATATACACTCCTGCATAGCTTTTGTAAATAAAAAGCTTTAATTAAAAAAGAAGAAGAAAGAAAGTTTTGAGGATTTAATCATTTCCCCTGCCTAAGATTTAAGCAAGAATTAGGTTCCATCACTAATTCTCTGGCAATTCACTTTCTCTGGGTTTGTTTCTGTTTTGTTTATCTGGGGCTCTTTGTTAGTTTGGTGAAGTTTTATGTACTCTTTTCCAAAAAAAAAGTTCATAAAATGCATAAGAAAAACATAGGATTACAAAGAAAATGTATTATGCTGGTATATATTCATAAGAGTTTTTAAAAATCATGGGCCTCAGGTTAATAACCCCTTTTCTAGATGGTATTTAGGGTCCTTTCTGATTTCAATAATGTACAATTCTTTTTCTTTCTTTTTCTGCATATCCTCTCTGTTTATAATGTTGCCAATTTATGATCTTCTCTAACCCTAACTAAACTGGCATTCTTACATATCCCTTTATCTTTGCTACTCCATTTATGTATGTCAGACTTTTTTTTTTTTTTTTTAGGAACTCACCTTGTCACATAGTTTCCTCCAAATTTTCCCATTATTTTAACTTAGTTCATGTGTTGTTTTTTTCCTCCTCCCTCTCATTTTCTTCTTACTATTGTCAAAACCTGTTCTCCTCATGCCTTTTCTGTACAATTAGCAATCATCCTGGTAACGGGTACCTATTCCTTCAGAAATAAATTTCCTTAATTTTTCAATGAATTGACTGCCTCAGAAGAAAGTGGATTCTTCCCTCCTGGAAATCTTTAAAAGGAAGCTATCATCACAGTTGTTTTTGACACTTGTTTAGGTGCAAGTAAAACTAGATAATCTTGAATTCCTTATCAGTTCTGAAATTCTCTATGTAATGTATGTTATTACAATAATGAGTTCATTTTCAGCCTTGGTTGCAAAGCAATAATCCTTGAAGTCCACTGTTTGCCTCATTTTTTTTAATTTAGGAGGTTTTATTTTAGGCAAAAATTTATGAGTTCAGTCACAATTCTCTTTGAATTGATCCAGTATGAAAAATTCCTAACATATAGATAAAGATTAGGATCTTTACATTTATATTCATCTCTAAGTAACTCATGATCTCTTGGTAGTTGAAATTAAATTTAGTTAACTAGGAATATTTGAATAATAAAACAATATTACTATGTCTCTAGATAGACAAGAGTTGAGAGAAGTAGGGGAAAAAAATCCTCTTTTGATGGTGTTTTCCTCTCTCAGGATCTTTTATTCCAAGATATCTATAGAGCCAGTGACTCTCCTAGAAATCTCTTTTTTCTTCCTCAGTTTATTCTGCTACTTAGGGGAGTCCTATAATGTCATACTTGTTCAATCCTTATATGAATGCATTTCTAAAGGGATGGATAAATAATAAATAATAAATGATTAATAAATAATCCCGGGTTTATCTGTTTTCTTAGTCAATACAATTCTTATGTGACATCAGTATAATTTGAAGGACTTTTCTTGATTAAGTTCACGTCTTATAAGTGAAACTGTATTAGGCATTTTAATCACATAATTGAAATGAGGTGAGGTTGAGTAAATCAATCATCCTTTTATTATTTGCGATTTTCTGATTTTTCGAGTCTTAATTCAATAGTCAAACAGGGACTAAAGAGCACGTGTCTATCCTATAAGATCATAGTATTTTTTAAAATTATCTACTGTATTTCAATTATACTAGCTCCACTGGTTATGCTATTCAATAATGTTACTTCTCTAAGGTCACAGACTGTCCAGTAGAGAGGGTTGCTACACTAGGAGGTAGTCACAGGGAAGCCTTTTAGAGTAATTTAGTACCACAGATATTTTAAAGTATATACATGAGGACAAGAAAATAAGGGAAAAGAAGAAAAAGAAATTAGAAGAAAAGAAAAGATAGAATTAAAAAACACATATCATGGGCAATGGCAAAAAAGTTACATTCAACAAATAATTTATTTGCCACTTACACAGTCACATTATGTATACCTATTCCTGGCACAGATCACTTGCAAAATATGAGTTCTACAGTTAGAAGGGACTTCTTTTAACTCCCTCAGTTTACCAAGAGATAAATAAAATCCCAGTTTGCTTCAGTGACTTGATAAGAGTTTGGAATATTACTCAGATCTTTTGATGACAAATTTAGTGATTCTTTCTCCAATATACCATGCTCATAATTTTCTCCCATCTTCCAATCCTTTGTAACATTTAGGTTTCATTTGAAAATTGTTCTTTTCATTTTTTCTTATTATTGTTGTTGAATTTTTCATTCCTCCAGTGAAAGGCAGATAGACAGAACCAACACATGGTTTTATAACAAAATTCTTCCCAAGAACTTCAAGATCTTTTATGAATTGGTTCACAAATAAATGTCTAACGGTATTCTCTCATGTTATTATTTCATGGATATCGAACAGCAGCAATCAAATAAACATTGTCTTTCTGAAAAGAAATTATCAATCAACTGTTCTATGGTTACACTCACTATCTTTGTGACTTTCCTGACCATAATACTTTTTAATTCTAAACACATTCTTAGTACAGTTTCTGACATATAATTAATATCTAATAAATGTTTTTCCATTCTTCTTTTTTTATATAACACTGTAACACTTACAAATAACATCATATAAATCATGTAAATATAGTCTCAGTTTCCTCATCTTTAAATTGGGAGAGTATTATTTATTGTATCCATCTCATAGAGCTGTCATGAAGATTAAGAGATGCAATATATAGAAAGTCCATGTTAACTCAGATTACTTTTTGTAAGTTTGTTATCACTTAATTATTATTGTAGTTGTTACTTGATTTGATTTTCCCAACAACACTGATTTATAGGGATTATAGGAAACATATAGAAAGGACATAGAAAGTTTGAAATACTTGGCTATAGTCATGTAAAGCTACTAAGAAACAAGCAGGATTTGAACACAGTTCTTTCTGTCTTCAAGTCCCATGCTTTTTCCATTGCAACATTCCATCTTAGATTAGGCAGATGTAGACACACAGATTAAAAATGATACATAGAAGATAATGACTGAAATGTGGTTTTTGATATAACAGCTAATTGATAATGAATTTCATGAAATAGTATTCATTATTTGCTTGTATGGCAAGTCCTTTGGAATACTCAGAGATATGTTGTGAGCTAGTTCAAACTGACTCATGAGAACCAAATGTTAAAATGTCAATGCCTAATGTACAAATTCTAAAAATCAGGTTTGATTTATTTTACTGAATATCTAGACTTAAGAAAGTGATGGACAACCACCATTATGTCTGCATCCCAAAGAGATTGTTTTTAAAAAGTTGGAAAGGACCTATATGTACAAAAATGTTTATAGCAACTTTTGTTGTTGTGGTGGTGGTGGTGGTAAAAGACTGAGAATCAAAAGCATGTCCTTCAATTGAGGAATGGTTAAAATAATTGTGGTATAGGATTGTAAAAGAATACTATCATTCTATAAGAAATAATGACCAAGATGGTTTCAAAAAAATCCAGAAAGACTTAGATGAATTGATGCAAAATAATGAGAACAGAGCAAGAACTTTTTTTCTATTAATAGTAATATTATATGATGATCAATTGTGACTGACAGATATTCTCAATAATATAATGATCCAAGACAATCTGAAGGATTTTTGATGAAAAATGTTATCCATCTCTAAAGAAAGAACTGATGGAGTCTGAATGCAGATAGAAGCACATTTTTCATGATTTGGAGAGCATTTTTAAAAATTGTTTATTTATCCATTTCTTTTTAAGTTGGCTTTTTTTTTTCTGGAGAAAATTTAGAATCAAGGAAGGTTATAAACATTGTTGATTGAGAGCAGAGAAAATAAAGAGTTGCTTAATAATGAAGTATTAATTAGGTCCACTTGCAAAATATCAGTAACTAAGCTCAAATGAAACATATACTAGATTACAGGAAGCACTTTCTCATTCCCTCTCCTCCCCGCCTTCCCCCCACGCCAAGCAACCTATTTGGTACTTTAAAAAAATAATTTATTGATTTAATGTTTTTTCCCCAGTTATTTTTAAAAGTTTTTTTTTTTTTTTACATTTGTACTCAAAACTTTTGAGTTGCAAATTCTCTCCCTTATTCCCATCCCAACCCCCATTGAAAAAACCACATGTGAAGTTATGCAAAAGATCTCTATAAAAGTCATGGTATGGAAAACAAACAAACAAACATAGATCTCTGAATATAATTTTTTTAAAAATCTTCAAGAAAAATAAAGTTAGGGACAGTGAAAGACAGAGACAAAGAGATAGGGAGGGAGGGAGTTGAGGTAGAAAGAGTATGCTGCATTCTGTATTCAGACACAATCAATTTCTTCTTTGAATGGATAGAATTTTTCATCATAAGTCCTTCAGAGCAGTCATGTATCATTGTACAGCTGAGAACAGCAAAATCATTTACAGCTGGTCATTCCAGAAGATTGCTATTACTTTATATATGGTCCATTTCATTTTGCTTGAGTTCATGGAAGATTTGCCTTTTTTTTTTTTCTGAGAGCATCCTGCTCATCATTTCCCATAGAATAACATTACTTGACAATCAGATGCCAGAATTTATTCAACCATTACCTGTTTGATGGAGATTCCCTCAATTTCCAATTTTTTTTTTCCTTTATAAGAGAGCTACTACAAATATTTTTGTACATATAGGTCTTTTTTTCCTTTTTTTTTTTTAAATCTCTTTTGGTATTATACCTAGTAGTGATATTGTTAGGTCAAAGGATATGCAGGAATTAGCCTTTTGAGACACAGATCATATCTTTTGATCATTTATCGATTGGGGCATGGCTCTCATTTTTTATAAATTTGACTTAGTTCTATATTTGAGAAATGGAGCCTAATCAGAGAGAGACTTGCTTCAAAATTCTTTTTACAATTATCATTCCTAATTGTATTTCTCTCCATTTATTTTATTCTCTCTCCTTTCACTCTATCCTAAAAAGTATTTTTGATATTGATTACTCCCTCCCCCAATATGCCCTCTCTTTGTCACCTCTGCCTTTAGTATATCCCATTTCCCTTCTCTTTTCCGACAGGGTAAGATTGACTTCTATAGCAATATTGAATGTGTATGTTATTTCATCTTTGAGTCAATTCTGATAAGATAAGGTTCACTCATTCACTCTCTTTTCTTCCTTTTCCCCTTCACTGAAAAACTTTTTTTTGCCAAGGCAATTGGGGTTAAGTAACTTGTCCAGGGTCACACAGCTAAGAAGTGTTAAGTGTCTGAAGTCATATTTGAACTCAGATCCTCCTGATATCAGGGCTGGTATTCTATTCACTGTACCACCTAGCTGCCTCTTCTTGCCTCTTTTTTATGGCAGATAATTTGCACCTTTCAACTTCTCACTGTCCCTTTTTCCCAGTACATTCCTCTCTCACCTTTTAATTTCATCATTTTAAAAAAAGTATTCAAGTCACATCCGTGCCCTATTTCTATATATAATCATCCAAACTGCCATAATAATTATAAAGTTCTAGTTATGTGTCATTCCCCATGTAAAAAATGTAAACAGATAAACCTTACTAAGTCTTTTATGATATCACTTTCCTGGTTCCCCTTATGCTTCTACAGAATTCCGTATTTGAAAATCAAATTTTCCATTCAGCTCTGGTCTTTTCATTACGAATGCTTGAAAATACTCTATTTCATTGAATATCCACCTTTTCCTCTGAAGGAATATTCTCAGTTTTGCTAAGTAGGTGATTCTTGCTTGTAATCCTAGCTCCATTGCTCTCCAGAATATTATATTTCAAGCACTCTTTTCTGCGTTGGAATTGTTAGGAGTGCCTCCTTCCCTCTATAACTGAAAGATCTAATATGCTAAAGTACCAGAGTTCTGATTTGCTGATGGAGGGGTTCAAGTTAGGGCCAGAGCTGTGCTGGTTGCTATTCTGGGGTTGTGTGCTGGACTCCCTTTCTGTTGCCATAGGTATTTACTGCTGACCTTCCAAATTGTTTTTGGTGTCTCTGGGCTGAGTAGTATAGAAACTGCCCATACTGGCTCTGTCAGAGTTTCTTAAGCCTGTTCCTGCTTTGCTGGCATGGGACTATTTGGAGTCTGGGCTGGGGACAGGCTGTGCTGGTGTGGCCTGCACTAGGACTGCATGGTGGGTACCAACCTTGCTTCCACAGGCCTAGTTTGCTGACCTTCCAAGTCCTCTTTGGTGTCTCTGGGCTGAGAGGTCTGGAAGCCACCAATGCTGCCCCTGATTCAGAGTTCCCTAGGTCAGTTCTTGCTTTTGCTTGTGTGGAGTCAGGCTGGGGCTGGAGCTGGGGATGCACTAGAGTGGCCTGCACTAGGACTGCAGGTCGGACTGCCACTGCCTTCTGCTCAAAAATATTTTACTACATCCTTTTGGGTGTTGTGATACTCTAAAATTTTTTAGAGTCATTATTAAAGAAATCTGGACCAGTTTGGGGAAGAGGTTGGATGAATTCCTACCTTTACTCTATCTTGGTTCCATTTCTGGAACTCAAAATTAAAAACAAAAACAAAATGGAATGTTAAAAATTCTTTTTACATGCAAATAAAAATTTGAAACATTATTTTTCTTTTAAAAAGTGATGGAAAAGGTGTTATTAATGCAGATGTAGCTTAAAAGTATATTGTAGAAAATCAATTGTTAGACATATACCAGTAGATCCCTGAGACTATGAGATCAAAAACAAAACAAAACAAAAAAAGCCTTAATCAAAAACAAAACAAAACAAAAAATTCTTAATTCTTAGGGGATTTCTATAAGTCATATAATAGAGAAAATATTGCTATAGAATACTTGTTTTAATAGGATTTAATACTGTAAAAATTAAAACAATAACATAACAAGTTTAAGCTAGGAGGATCTTTAGGACTCCTAAATCTAACCACTTTACTTTACAAATGAGAAAATTGAATCCCATTGATGAGAAATGACTTTCTAATCACATAGTTAGGAAGTCTTTGAGCTAGAATGTAAAAACCAGGTTGTCTGTTTCTAAATTCCTTACTCTCTGCACTAGATCGTGCTATGTTTTACTTAGGTATATATTTTCAGACATACTCACTTTCTAATTTAAGTGGGACTTGTACAGCTATTCTTCCTGCTAGCCCCTTTTCCTAGGCTAGTAAGGTATCACAGGTTTCTAATTCACTAGACTAGGGTTGCCTTTAAAATTCTGTTTAGAAAAGACTGCTCAATTGTAGATTTGGATGAAATCAAACAAGTCAGCCTAACAACTGGTTTCACTGATTTTGCTTTGCTAAATTAACTATTTGATTGAACAAATTGACTGAAATCAACCAGTGATTTGGCATCAAATAGACACAGTCTCTACCAGGCTCCTAAATATTATACTTCTCTTAGTTCATTGAACAAAAATCTGGAAGAGACCTTACCAATCATTTTTTCAGACCCCTCATTTCAACCAGAAAATAGGAAATGGAGGCCCAAAGAATTAAGTGACTTTCTCAATCATACAATGAATTTAAACCTATGTCATCTGACTCCAAATTCATCACTTTTTGGGATCATATCACTCTGCTTCGAAGTTTTAATGGGTACTCCTTCAAAGAAGCTTTAAGAAAAAAAGAAAAGAAGGAAGGAAGGAAGGAAGGAAGGAAGGAAGGAAGGAAGGAAGGAAGGAAGGAAGGAAGAAAGGAAGGTTTTGACAAACCATTTCCAACTATCAAATTTTACATTTTTGTTTTTTGGTCTTTTGGTTTTTTTTGGTCTTTTGTTTTTTTTTTTTTTTTGTTTTTCATTTTTGTAGAGCTATGGGATAGGTATCATTTTTTCCAAATAATTTAAATCAGTTGAATAATCAATATTTATTAAGTACTTACTATTTTCAGGCTGTATCTGTTAAGTGATAAAAATGGGATAATTTAGTTGGAATGTAGAGTGACAAATATGCTATATCAGTTTGAAAAAAATAAAACAACACAACAAAACAGGTTGAAGCTAGACCATAAATAGCTTTAAATGTCAAATGAGAGTTTGTATTTTTTCTTATAGGCAATGGAAAGCATGTAAAAATTTCTTATGCAGAAGAGTAAAATGGTCAGACTAGTGCTTTAGCAATGTCAGTTTGGTACCTGTAAAAAGTATGAAATTCAATGAAAACATGTGTATGTACATAATACAATTGCTTTTCCTAGAAATGTCCATGTTAAAATTTTAAAACAAAGTAGAAATGTTTTCTTATTACATATCATAGATTTAGATTTAGAGCTAAAAGGGAACTAAGCTGTCATCTGACCTAAAATCTCTTTCTGTTCATCCATCTTTTGTCTATCTGTCTTTCTCTCAATTTTTTTTAATATGAAGAAACTGAGTCCTAGAATAATAAAGTGATTCATATAGGTCATATATTTTAAGATTTGAAATTTCAGCACAGATCCTCTGACTCCAACTTTAGCTTTTCCTACACCTCTCTTTCCAGCCCTTTCCCCATTCCAAAGTTATGAAAATATTCAACCATCCCAAATTTTTCCAATTATGTGCAGCTTGCAATTAACTGATTGGATACATTTAGGCCATTTAAAGTAATTGGAATTATAGCTATTTGTTATTATACTTGCTACATTTAAAATGTCTCCTCAATTTGATTGCTATTAGTATAGAATTAAGCAATAACAGATGGCGGTGATTGTGGGGAAATCATGGCAAGCATTGCCTTTTTGATCAACTATCAATCTGATTTGCCAGAGCTGAAGCTCCTCTGAAGGCCACAATTGCTGAGAAGTTGAGGGAGCAGATGGAAGAAAGGCTTCAAGTGATAAAAGACAGTTATGGAGTTCAGAACCTGCTGCAGGCAGGTCATAGTAGAGCTGGAAGGCAGGGTGCAGGGGTAATAAATAGAAAAAAGAAGTCCTAAAGAACAACCCATCCAGACAGTTGGTTTAATTGTCCTCTTTTGCTCTTTTATTTCAGACACTGCCACTTCCATCTGTTCCTTGGGGGCCTTTTTTTCCAAGACATTTATAAATTTAAAAATACTGAGTTTCTTTTTGCACATATTTCTCACAACCAGATTGTTTATGGCTTGTGGGTTGCTTCTACCGTCATACTCCAATTTAAAAAAAAAAAAAAGAAGAAGAAGAAAGAAAAAGAAAAATACCAACAAACCCTGATATACTTAAAAACTGAACTCCCCAAGCAGATCTATTAGAAAGTGATAGATTCAAAGGTCATAAAGATATTTTCAATTTACAGAAAAATTCACTACACCTTCCTTTAAAGAAGGAATTGATCTGAATCATTCAAAATAGTTTATTCTTTATTGTAATGCCAATGTAATATAACTGTAAACACTTTAACAGTATGTATTTTGAATATTTTGAATATCTTTCATTTTCACATCACCATTTTCTCTTATAATGACATTAGGTTATATCATAGAAAATATATGTTACAAAATAAATGATATTCTAATAATAACTTTTCTTTCTCCTCCCAGAGAAGAACCCCTTAAAATAAAAACTTAAAAATAAAAAAGATGATATTCAATAAAGCTGATTAAAATATTGAAAAAGTTTGACTGTACTCTATAGTCATTCTCCTTCCCACCCTATCCCTATTCCCTGCTGTAAAAAAAAAGGGAGAGGTGCTTTCTCATGTCTTTTCTTTGTTATAATGTTTAGATATTACAATTTCCACAGCATTCAATTTCAATTGTTTGACAATTGTTCTGTATTTTGTCTTGTAGTTGCCATTGTGTATATTGTTTTTTTCATTCTTTAAGTAGTTGCTGAAATGTTTTCTTTTTTCTATCTTCTCTTATTTGCTTTTTAGATCCCTTTTCTTTGATTAAAATAAATTCAATTAAAAACTATTAAATTTGTACTTACTCTGGAGATGCTATGTTAGGAAGTGTATACTTAAAGAATGAAATAGGCTTTCTCACCAAGAGCTATCACTCAGCTAAAATGATCTAACATATTCACAGTAAAACAATACAAATTAAATATTGGAGAAAGAATAAATTAATAACTCAGAAGGTTAGGGAAGGTTTACTAGAGAAGTAGACAACTAAATTCAGCCTTGAAGGATGCAGCATTTAAAAGGTTCAGGAGACTTAAGTTCAAAATAAATTAATCATTTTATTAATAATGTCAGCATTTTAAAAAAAATAGTCATTTGACTATCTCTCTCTTAGACCAAATATAATCCTGGCAAGTAGACTCATAGCTTATATGTCCTTTTGGAAGAGGAGTGTAAAAAGGATAGCAATCAATTCTGATTGGCGTACAATGAATATTACAATGAGGGTTTTCATTAAGCAATTTAATTTGCCTTGGTCAATCTATTCAAAAAATTTATGCCTGACCCAAGCTTGAGCAGAAAGCTATCCTATCTGGGTACAGTCTGAATAAGAAAGTTAGTCCAATTTCTTTATCAGAAAATCCTTCAGGAAACTAATTTTTTTAAATCAAGACTTTAATAAAAGGGGGAGGTGGGCAGGACTCTGTATCTCCCCAAATCCTAAATTATTAAGTCATTTCTTGGTGGAAGATTAGGATTAAGAGAGGTGAAGATAAGAAAGGTGTTTATTCCAGAAGTGGAGTATGATTGTTGGTGGAATTGTGAATACATCCAGCCATTCTGAAGAGCAATTTGGAACTATGCTCAGTTATCCAACTGTGCATACTCTTTGATCCAGCAGTGTTACTACTGGGCTTATATCCCAAAGAGATACTAAAGAAGGGAAAGGGACCTGTATGTGCAAGAAAGTTTGTAGCAGCCCTGTTTGTAGTAGCTGGAAACTGGAAACTGAGTAGATGCCCATCAATTGGAGAATAGCTGAATAAATTGTGGTATATGAATATTATGGAATATTATTGTTTGGTAAAATGACCTACAGGATGATTTTAGAAAGGCCTGGAGAGACTTACATGAACTGATGCTGAGTGAAATGAACAGGGCCAGGAAATCATTATATACTTCAACAACAATATTATATGATGATCAATTCTGACAGATCTGGCCATCCTCAGCAATGAGATGAACCAAATCAGTTCCAATGGAGCAGTAATGAACTTAACCAGCTACACCCAGTGAAAGAACTCTGGGAGATGACTATGAACCACTCATTGAATTCCCAATCCCTATATTTTTGCCTGCCTGCATTTTTAAAAAATTTCCTTCACAGGCTAATTGTACAATATTTCAGAGTCCAATTCTTTTTGTACAGAAAAATAATGGTTTGGACATGTATACTTATTTTGTATTTAATTTATAGTTTAATATATTTAACATGTTTGGTCATCCTGCCATCTAGGGGAGGGAGTGGGGGGAAGGAGGGGAAAAATTGGAACAAAAGATTTGGCAATTGTCAATGCTGTAAAATTATCCATGTATATAACTCGTAAATAAAAAGCTATTAAAAAAAAAAAAAGAAGAAATGGAGTATGGTTTCTCTTAATGTATAGATACTGAAAATAGAATAGCAAACTCAGGCAATAATGTGTAGTCTTGAGTGGTTTCAATGTAGAACATATGGAGAAATCATATGAAATAAGGCTTAGCAGATAGGTTAAAATCAGGTTGTAAACTTGACTTCTATCTTTAAACTTGAATCAAAGGGAGACTAGTTATTATTGTCTTGGTAAATGGAGTTTGGAGAAGGAGTGGGTTGGTGGGAGACTGGATAGATAATTCCATTTTTGATAGATTGAATTTGAAATTCCAATGTTAATTTGAGTTGGAGATGTCCATCCAGATATTAGCAATTTAGTACTGGAATTCAGGGAAGAGATTAAGGATAAATATACAAATGTGGTAAATATAGTGTAATGAAAATTGCACTCTGAAAAATTTATAATAATGAGAGAGAAACAGAGAGAAAGAGATACAGACAAAGAATTCAGTATCAAAAAGAGATGATGAGTCAGAAGAAAGGATTAAAAAGCAGTGGTTAGATAGGAAGAAATCCATGATCATTCAATAGAGTTCTCCCTCTATACAACCTATACAAAAGTACCAAGTGGAGGAACAATTTATATTGCCTAGATTATATAAGTTTTTTCTAGACAAACAGCCCATTGATTAGTAGAGTAATATAAACATCTTGAAGAGGCATTGCCCGTGGGCTATTATCTGGGCCCAGAACTAAACAGGAAGATATGAGTAGATTGCCTTTGGGAAACTGCTTTTCATGATCACAAATGCCTCCTGTTAGCAAAAAGAAAAAGACAAAAAGACAAAAAACTTATTTTCAAAATCAATACTCCCCCAATAATCTACATGGGTGCAAATAATGAAATACACTGTTCAATTTTTAGGAGATAACAAAATATAGATAATCATAATGGCAATGGTGGGGAATGGTTGATATGTAAATAGGCTAAAATATATTATCAACTGGCATTTGCTCATGAAAAATGATATAAAAATCACAACATTATGGGTATGTAAGACCTAAAAAGAAGTTGTTTGATCATGAAATGAGAGTAAAGGATAATGGATAGTGAATCTAAGTGATATATTATTTTCAATGAATTTTTTTTTTTTTTTAAGTAAGGCGCTCTGGAAGATCTATGGAAAGATGTATATATTTTATTAGACATGTATTACCTATGAAGTCTACAATAATTTTGTAAAACCTGAAAAACACTTATGTAGAAATGTTCCACCAACTTATTGATTTTTATGGAAAGAATGTTTTCATTGATACAAAATATATCAAAGTGGCTGACCCAATTCAGAAAGAAAGGAAGATCCCTAAGATTTTGTGGAAAGAGAAAGACTACCTTATGGAATTTAACGACCCTGTATTTTACTCAATAGGAATTTTATTTTATTTTATTTTTATTAATTTATTTTTTGCTGAGGCAATTGGGGTTAACTGACTTGCCCAGAGTCTCATACATAGGGTGGTAAATGTCTACAGTCACATTTGAACTCAGGTCCTCCTGACTTCAGGGGTGGAACTCTATCCACTGCACCACCTAGCTGCCCCTTCAATAGGGATTTTAAAACTATTTGCACACTATGGCAAATATTCTAATTGGTTAGGAAATTATATCAAAGAGTAGATATGACTGTTTAAAGACCTGTAATTCTAAAAGCTTCTAATGTCTAAAATGGAAGAAATATTTGAAAACACCTCCTTCAATCACTAATATTACAAATGTATTATATTCTTTTAATAGAGTCAATTTCTTGAAGTACCTTGTAAATTTACTCTCTGAACAACACATATTACCAGAAGCCAGAAAATTGTTATGTTTTAATAGGTATTAATTGAATTGAATTGATGAACTGAATTATTGGGGAAAATCTGAAATTAAAGTAGTAACAATGGAAGAAAAATATGTGTTTGAATTGTGAAGATTTCTTCTGTCCTAGGAACATATAACTCCACAGAATCACAAAATTCAAGTTGGAAGAACCTTCAGTGGTCATCCAATCCAACTCATTAAAAAAAAGGAAACTCATATTTCTGAGACTTGGAAAGAAGTATCAAAGTTAGATACCGAGAAAGTGCTGGCAGAAACAGTGATACAATATACCTATCTTTAGCTCCAAGCTTTACTTATTCATGCCTCAGGATATCCAACCCTCTAGAGAATTAACTATACTGCCAGAATGACTTGACCCATAAATAACCTCTGTTCTGAATAACCAGTAAGGTGGCTAATGTCATCTCATGTCACAGATTATGTTTTCACATCCAGATTCCTACCTTCCCTCTCTGCCCGCTCCAGTATCTCAGATTTTCCCATCTTTTGAAACCTGAGCCAAACAATACATGGAAATTTTGAATGGCTCCCCTGATTTGGTGGCCATTTCTGCGTTGTTTTAGCTTCTCTTATGTTTGGCTAATCTGGTCTGATTTGACCAGACCAGCTATCCATATTGGGGACAGATTCATTCTATTAGAATTAAAAGGACACAAATGCATGTGCTCTACTTTTAGTATATAGACTTTGAAAGTCCCTAGTTTTGTCAGTCAATGTCATATGTATTTCATAGCTTTCTAGCTGCTTGGTATCAAGGGTAAGCATGTGGATGCTTGCATTTCTGTTCATATCAAATGCATTGTTTTAACTCAGCATTTCAAATAATATGTGCCCATTAATAGCTGATATTTTCAATAGTTTCTTTGAAATGAGAAGCTGTACTGCAGTTCAAAAGAGAGAATTCCCAGAGGAAAATTTCAGAAGTAAAATATTTACTGTTCTGATATCACCAATGGAAACAAGTCTAAATACAATATATCTGATAATAATGTTTGGAATCATAAAGGAAGTGGTAGAAGGTGTGAGTTAGATTTCTAACACTCTGAGATCACAGTGGGTTCAATGAAGATGGTTAAAGATGTAAAGCTACAGAAACACAAATAATAGTAATGATGATGAGCCACCTCAATAACAACAAGATCTGTGATTTCATTGTTTTGTAGACCATTTACCAGAGCAGACTGGGGTCTAATTTATACCCATGGTTTTTCCAATTTATTCTTATCCAAAAAACAAAATTATTTCTTTGAATTCAACTTGTGGTAATGAATCTCTCTAAAGTATGGTAACCTGGTCCTTAGATAATAGCCCTTTCAACTGGTCTTCTCAGCTCAGAACTATCAGAGCTTGTACTACACTGATATAGTCTTCAAGAAAACAGTTATCTTTATATCATGGGTAGAGGACTTCATAGAAAATAAATGTATATAATTACTCACCATAATATAAATATGTAATATATCATAGAACTTTAAATAATCATGATCTACCTCCTGAAGATAGTCCAACTCACTAGAACATATATGAATGAGATATAAATATGGCAAGACAGCTCACATCTTTACAAGGCTGCTGTTGTTTTTTAGTGAGGTCATCATGCTATTTCCACCAAACCTGTTACCTGTTGAATTGATAAGCATTACTGGAGGGATCCATTATGCCGGTCTCCTAATCTTCAAAAGACATGACTATATTCTATCACCTCCAACTTAACAGTCATTTGGAATCTTCGAAAATATATAGTCCGGAAAAGCAATCGTTCTACTTTCTTAGCCTAAAGCGTATAAGCTTTCTTTAACTGTAGAACAATTTAAAAAGAGATTACTTTTTGCCTAGATTACATCAGAAACTCTTCCTTCAAATTGATTTTTATATCTTGTTATATCTTGGCTTTGATACTTAATTTTGTAGCAAAACAGCTCCTAGGTGTCAAGCTTTTAAATAAAAAAGCAAGGTCATCATAACTAGTTAATCCATTCAAGCTTAGTATTTTCCTTGGTCAAGGTTTTTGAATCCTGCTAAAGACTTTACCTTAATTTACAATGAACATTTGGAATATATACCAAGTTTCAGTCTCTGAAGACTAAATTATAAATCATGTAGTTATTTTAATTTTTTGCCTTCTAACTAACAAAAAGACTGGAGTTCGAGGTTCTCCAGTTTTTAGACTCTAAATCTCTTTTATTCTTCCTGTTAGTTGAATAGTTTTTTTAAAAAAAAGGTTGAGTGTTAAGCTAATTTGGGGGAAAAAAGTTATTGTTTCTTTTACCAGTTTAACTGCACTGTCTTTATTGTTATTAGGCAATCCCTGAACAGCTAGGTCACCATAGTAAATAAAATGTCATGCCCCAAGTCAGTAAAACCTGTGTTCAAACCTAGTCTCAAATACTTTCTATCTATGTGGCCCTGGACAAGTCACTTAATTGCTTTCTACCTCTGTGAAATGGTAATAATAATAGAATTTACCTCCCAGAGTTGTTGTGAAGATCAAATGATATAAGTTCTATAAAAATGTTAATTATTATTTTGGTTTTGTTTTTATTTCATATGCATATGAAGCTAACCCAAAGCCTCAGAGGGCCTTTCAGGGCACTTCTTTCCAAAAGTAATCATATTTATATAGCATGATGAGTTTTTCAAACTGAAATTTATGAAGCACATAATATACAGTTTATTATATTATATTTTATATTCAATTTGAGCTTTACAATATTTTTGTAAAATAACAGCCATTACTAGCTTCATTTTATGGTTAAAGAAACTAAGGGCCATAGATGTTGTGACTTTCCAGGATTATACAACTAGGATGTTCCTAAGTGGATATTTGAATCCATATGAATCCATATTTTTCTGATCCCAAATACAACATTTTATCCACTAGGTCTTAAGATCATAACTTGTATTTCTAAAGCACTATATCCTCACTAGGCACTCTCTCATATATTTTTTTTTAATTTGCAATTTAATTTAGACTTACATTCCTATTGAATGCTCACTTTGAAAAGACACTGTGCTAGGTACAAGAGAAGGCTTAGTACATGGAAGTGACCATCTAGTAACGGCATAGATTCACAACCTAATAAGATTTTAATCTAGAAAGAACAGCTTATCTAGATTTTATCTAATCCAAACCTTTCATTTGTCCACAGTAAATAGTTAAATGATTTCCTTGAAATCATATATATATATATATATATATATATAATAAAGAGTAGTCTAAATAAAGGTCAAACTCAGATGCACAAAAATAACCATGATACATGGTAGAAAATGGAGAATAATAAAAGAGAGACAGATAAAAGATAATGGGGATTCAAAGAAAGAAGATATTACTTCCTCCTAGGAAGGTTAGTGCAGACCTCATGGAGTTGAACTGAACAAATGTAAAATTTTCCATGAATTCATACATTAAGTAGCAGTCAAATCTTATCACTAAGTATACATGGGAAAGTCTGGCATTAAAATATGCTAAGTTGTAAGGTGATAGCTCATTCCCTTTAGCCTATAAAACTCATCTGTTCTCTATCTGTATCATTAAGTTTCTTCTATTAATTTCACCTTATGATTATGAGGATGATCACTGAGACCTGCTCAACACTTGAATAAAGAAAACCGTTTTTTCCACTATTGCCCAAATCCTGCTGTAGTTCCTGTTAGTATAACGTAAAAAAAAAAAAAAAAAAAAAAGGTCTCATAAAACATTTCAAAACTTATGCAGCAAAAAATCTTCTTTCTTGACTGCTAGATTCTAATGCTACCCCATGCACAACTTGCCCTCAGTATTGACTGACAAGGTAACTATTTCTAGGTAAATTTATTATAGCAAATCCCAACTCTAAAATGGTATTATTATGTAGAGTTGGTGAACTATTTTGAGTTGTAGAGAGTAATTTTGTTCCAACAGAGTGCCTCAGGCAGGATGACAGTAAGTTTAACATCAGAAAAAAAACTGACTGTCCAGGAAGATTATGAAAATGCTTTTTGTTCTGTACAAATTCAGCTCAGAAGAATTATTATTTATGAATAACTCTTCAATTTGTCTCAAATGAATTACAGAAAAATGATTGTAACTGGGAAGTGTTCACCAGCTTACTTCTCCACCCTCACACAATTGTTCCACTCTGATTAAAGAGATTCTTATTTGTATTAAAAGAACATTCTTATTTGTGCTTCACATGTTTATTTATGGATGCTGTAATCACTATCAAACTCTTCCCCTCCAAATCCAGGATGTGCATTTATGTATTTCATCCTCATGGACAGACTTTCAGGATTTCCATTATCTATCTGAATGTTGTCTGTATGCCTTACTTCAGTTTATTCAGCATATAAAGCCATAGGCTGCACTATCTGACTGCAGAAGAGAAAAGGCATTAGATCTCTTGAACTTTTTTTTTTTTCCATTTTGATTTTCAGTAATGAAAAACTTAGCATCAGCACTCAGGAACAGCTCACCCTGTGTACATAAGATGAATGGTTTTTCACATGAAATAGTTACTGGAACTTGATGCTTGCACAAGTCTTCACTTGCTGAATCAAACAGACTAAATTAGACATAAAAATACCACATCAGACACTGGTCTATTGAATGTTATTTCTAAACCAAAGTTCAACAATCTTTCAAATTGGCAGTAGCTGCTAAAGGGGAAGTAAGAAGTCAATGGTACAATTGTTCTTAATCTGGCAACATCTAATTACAATAATCATTTGACACCATAAGTAAATTTGTCACATTAAAAAATATATATGTGAAGATTATAATCATTTAATTCAAATCTTTTTTTTCAAAAATATCTTTATTTTTAAAAGCAATTTCCCTTAAATTCAAGGATGTTGCTGTTAAAAGTTTTCTGCATTTAAATGACAAAATCCTAGCTCAAATTCCTATTTATAACCACGTGTAACAGTGTCTTCACATCCTCTTCTGATGCTTCATTAGATATAATCCTAAGTTCTTTATTTCTATATCAGTATATCAATGATTCTGATATGTATGTATGTGTATATATACATATATATTATGTACATATGTATGTATATGTGTATATATATACATATATATACATATACAACATATATATATATATATATATTCTAGAGATATAAATATATAGATATACCATATGAGGACTTACCTTACTAAGTTTAGAAAGAATCATCACCAAGTAGTCTTCAGAATTATTAATTTACACATCCAGCCATTCTGGAGAGCAATTTGGAACTATGCTCAAAAAGTTATCAAACTGTGCATACCCTTTGATCCAGCAGTGTTTCTACTGGGCTTATACCCCAAAGAGATACTAAAGAAGGGAAAGGAACCTGTATGTACCAAAATGTTTGTGGCAGCCCTGTTCGTAGTGTCTAGAAGCTGGAAAATGAATGGATGCCCATCAATTGCAGAATGATTGAGTAAATTGTGGTATATGAACATTATGGAATATTATTGTTCTGTAAGGAATGACCAGCAGGATGAATACAGAGAGGACTGGCGAGACTTACATGAACTGATACTAAGTGAAATGAGCAGAACCAGGAGATCATTATACACCTCAAAAACGATACTGTATGAGGATATATTCTGATGGAAATGGATTTCTTTGATAAAGAGAGCTAATTCAGTTTCAATTGATCAAGGATGGACAGAAGCAGCTACACCCAAAGAAAGAACACTGGGAAATGAATATAAACTGCTCACATTTTTGTTTTTCTTCCCGGGTTATTTTTACCTTCTGAATCTAATTCTCCCTGTGCAGCAAGAGAACTGTTAGGTTCTGCACACATATATTGTATCTATACTGTAACGTATTTAACATGTAAAGAACTGCTTGCCACCTAGGGGAGAGGGTGGAGGGAGGGAGGGGAAAAATCGGAACAGAAGTGAGTGCAAGGGATAATGTTGTAAAAAATTACCCTGGCATGGGTTCTGTCAATAAAAAGTTATTTAAAAAAAAAAACAGAATTATTAATTTAGGGGATATTACAAATGGTCTGATAAGTTATAGTAAGGTTTCAACCTGTGTTAGTAAAGAATATCCACATTAATGCAATTACAATTCCTTGGCTGTGTATTTGTTAGTGGTTAAAATGAGTAGAATGAAGATGATGGTGATAGTGATGATGATAATGATGATGATGGCAGGATAAAATGTGTATTGCCCCTTAAGTTTTGCAAATTGCTGCAGGTGTTGCCTCATTGTTTAGAATTAATATCAATTCAATGTCAACTCTTTCTTTTCTCTATGGTTAGTGTCCCTTTGTCCTTTAAAAGATGCCCTTATAACCTTTCATTTAACATGCTCAGTACTGCAAGTTCTGTCACCTGTTCTGTGCCCCCAATTTATTTATTCACATTCTTTTTTGTCTATTTGTCTTTCACCTATAGACTAGTAGCTGCAGTTAACTAACTTTATCCATCACTTTTATTTCCTAAAACAGTAGTATCACACTCAAATTGAAACTCGTGCCACTAATTCATATATAAGAATGCCTAAGGTTGCATAGTGACTTTGTTTGAATATATATTATCAGTGTTTCACTTTTTTTTTTTTTTTGGGGGGGGGGGCGTTAAGTAGTTTCCAATTAGATTTATTGTTTCAAACATACTCAAAAAATGTTGCAGACATATGTGACATGACAGCAATGTCTTTGATAGCTCTGTCCTAAAAGTTTGTCCTGGGCCCTTTTCTCATTTCCTTCTATACTATTTCATTTGGTGAGCTCATCAACTTCCATGGTTTAATTAATGATGATTTCCATGAAAATCAATAATTTTCAGATCTCCTTATCTCACCTTAAGCTTCCCTTTTGACATCTAGACATGCATTTCCAACTTCTCTTTGGGAGTCTTAAACTCAAATGTTCAAAACTGAACTCATTATTTTTCCCCTCTCTGTGGGATGGATGCTACCCACTTTCCCAAATTAACTAATCAGAAATATCTTCAGGTACAGAGAAAGCATTTATTTAGTCTCTGCAGGGAGAGGCCCAGACACACACCTGGGAGTCATCCTAGCCTCCACTATGTGCTCATGAACTTGACCTGCCCGAAGTAGAACACCTGGTTAAATAGGAAAAGACCCGAGCCTTTTTATTGGATAAACTAAAAGGACTTAACCATCCTTGATCAATGTTGTCTGCTTCCCATGGGTCACATCACTTCCTGTAACTTTCTGAAACCTGAGGGCTTCAGATTTCTGGCTCTGGGAATAGGGATCATGTAACTTAGTCTCAAACTGAAAAATCTTCACCCAGTCCCATTCACTTCTATATCTTCTTTGTCTTCCTAACTTCACTATTACCATTCTCCCAATCACCAAGGCTTATAAACTAAGTGTCATCCTCAAACCCTCATTTTCTTTCTCACCCTCATCTCTCATATATGCCCCCTTCTCTCCCATGGCTTGCCAGCCTCTTGGTGTAGAACTTCTCCAAATGCCGAGATTATTACAAGAGCTTGTTAGCTTTTCTGCCTATTACAAATTTCTCTTCACTACAAAATATTTTTTAACCTTATTTTATTTTCCCCCAATTATATGCAAAAAATTTTTAACATTTATTTTTTAAACAATTTTGTCTTTCCCAGTTCTTCTTAAACTTTAATGCCTTCCCTTTGTAATTACCTTCCCATATATCCTGTATACATTTTGTTTGTATATATTTTTTTCATTTTAATTCCCTCATTAGACTGAATTCCTTGCCAATAGAGATTGAGTTTTGTTTTTTCACCTTATCCTAATTATTTCATGTAGTGTTTAAAAAATAGTAGATGCTTAATAAATAGTAGTTGATTAACTGACTGACTAAAAGCAACATGTGTGAGTGACTGGTATCATTCAGAATTTCTTACTGTCTGGTGACATGCCCAAGCCCACAGGATTGATTATTGGAATGTGAATTATTGGAAAGTGAAACATTCAATTCCTCTCAATCTACATAACAGAAAGAAGGAAATAGCCTCAAAACTGCTCACATTTTTGTTTTTCTTCCCGGGTTATTTTTACCTTCTGAATCTAATTCTCCCTGTGCAGCAAGAGAACTGTTAGGTTCTGCACACATATATTGTATCTAGGATATACTGTAACGTATTTAACATGTAAAGAACTGCTTGCCACCTAGGGGAGAGGGTGGAGGGAGGGAGGGGAAAAATCGGAACAGAAGTGAGTGCAAGGGATAATGTTGTAAAAAATTACCCTGGCATGGGTTCTGTCAATAAAAAGTTATTTAAAAAAAAAACAGAATTATTAATTTAGGGGATATTACAAATGGTCTGATAAGTTATAGTAAGGTTTCAACCTGTGTTAGTAAAGAATATCCACATTAATGCAATTACAATTCCTTGGCTGTGTATTTGTTAGTGGTTAAAATGAGTAGAATGAAGATGATGGTGATAGTGATGATGATAATGATGATGATGACAGGATAAAATGTGTATTGCCCCTTAAGTTTTGCAAATTGCTGTAGGTGTTGCCTCATTGTTTAGAATTAATATCAATTCAATGTCAACTCTTTCTTTTCTCTATGGTTAGTGTCCCTTTGTCCTTTAAAAGATGTCCTTATAACCTTTCATTTAACATGCTCAGTACTGCAAGTTCTGTCACCTGTTCTGTGCCCCCAATTTATTTATTCACATTCTTTTTTGTCTATTTGTCTTTCACCTATAGACTAGTAGCTGCAGTTAACTAACTTTATCCATCACTTTTATTTCCTAAAACAGTAGTATCACACTCAAATTGAAACTCGTGCCACTAATTCATATATAAGAATGCCTAAGGTTGCATAGTGACTTTGTTTGAATATATATTATCAGTGTTTCACTTTTTTTTTTTTTGGGGGGGGGGGCGTTAAGTAGTTTCCAATTAGATTTATTGTTTCAAACATACTCAAAAAATGTTGCAGACATATGTGACATGACAGCAATGTCTTTGATAGCTCTGTCCTAAAAGTTTGTCCTGGGCCCTTTTCTCATTTCCTTCTATACTATTTCATTTGGTGAGTTCATCAACTTCCATGGTTTAATTAATGATGATTTCCATGAAAATCAATAATTTTCAGATCTCCTTATCTCACCTTAAGCTTCCCTTTTGACATCCAGACATGCATTTCCAATTTCTCTTTGGGAGTCTTAAACTCAAATGTTCAAAACTGAACTCATTATTTTTCCCCTCTCTGTGGGATGGATGCTACCCACTTTCCCAAATTAACTAATCAGAAATATCTTCAGGTACAGAGAAAGCATTTATTTAGTCTCTGCAGGGAGAGGCCCAGACACACACCTGGGAGTCATCCTAGCCTCCACTATGTGCTCATGAACTTGACCTGCCCGAAGTAGAACACCTGGTTAAATAGGAAAAGACCCGAGCCTTTTCATTGGATAAACTAAAAGGACTTAACCATCCTTGATCAATGTTGTCTGCTTCCCGTGGGTCACATCACTTCCTGTAACTTTCTGAAACCTGAGGGCTTCAGATTTCTGGCTCTGGGAATAGGGATCATGTAACTTAGTCTCAAACTGAAAAATCTTCACCCAGTCCCATTCACTTCTATATCTTCTTTGTCTTCCTAACTTCACTATTACCATTCTCCCAATCACCAAGGCTTATAAACTAAGTGTCATCCTCAAACCCTCATTTTCTTTCTCACCCTCATCTCTCATATATGCCCCCTTCTCTCCCATGGCTTGCCAGCCTCTTGGTGTAGAACTTCTCCAAATGCCGAGATTATTACAAGAGCTTGTTAGCTTTTCTGCCTATTACAAATTTCTCTTCACTACAAAATATTTTTAACCTTATTTTATTTTCCCCCAATTATATGCAAAAAATTTTTAACATTTATTTTTTAAACAATTTTGTCTTTCCCAGTTCTTCTTAAACTTTAATGCCTTCCCTTTGTAATTACCTTCCCATATATCCTGTATACATTTTGTTTGTATATTTTTTTTTCATTTTAATTCCCTCATTAGACTGAATTCCTTGCCAATAGAGATTGAGTTTTGTTTTTTCACCTTATCCTAATTATTTCATGTAGTGTTTAAAAAATAGTAGATGCTTAATAAATAGTAGTTGATTAACTGACTGACTAAAAGCAACATGTGTGAGTGACTGGTATCATTCAGAATTTCTTACTGTCTGGTGACATGCCCAAGCCCACAGGATTGATTATTGGAATGTGAATTATTGGAAAGTGAAACATTCAATTCCTCTCAATCTACATAACAGAAAGAAGGAAATAGCCTCAAAACTCCTCTTAGAGACTGAGTTTTTCCTCTACCTATTCATGTATAAAGGTCTTATATAAATATGGACTGACTCAAAAAGCACTCTAAAACTATGCTGAAGGGCACGAGAGCAATCCTGAAGTGGCAGCACCTCTACTTGAGGTAGCTGGAATAATTATGGTACATAATGAAAAAAAGGCAAAAACTACTCCACCCATAATTTGTTTAACTTTTCTATAAGAAAGGTGATCTTCCAAATGTAGAGCAGAGAAAATACAACAACAACAACAACAACAACAACAAAAAACTTAATCAATGAATAGCAGTTCATGAGAAAAAGAACCAGCTGATTTTGAAAAGTTCATATGATCAGGCCCAACTGAACCACGACCTAGGAGACTTACAGTGTAGATAAATATTACTCATTCACTGTGAATTATCTCTAAGGAATTATGGTGAAAGGGGAAAATATTAGAGAATGGGATGTAGCCAAATAAACTGGTTTTCCAAAGAGAAATACTTCAAGTTTAAACCATTAAGTTTGAAATCAACATATAGAAAAAAATCTGAAAAAGATTACTAATGAATGGATTGAGAAAATTTAGAAAAAGAAGTAATTACTAAAGATCACTAAAGATTATCATCTCCTTGCATCTGAAGCATCCCCAGAACTTAATCTCTAGAACTCTTGCACAGAAGTCTCATTGTCCTAATGGTTGTTTCTGTCACTCATTTTATTTAGACTTGACTCCTTTCATGTTTGCTTCACTCTTTTCATTTCTTACCAGCCACCATCATCTTTCTTTCCATTTCTGGGATGAAAATCAAAACAACCATTTCATTGCTTCTGAAAAAGCTATATTAATTGTCACCTCTGTGCCTCACCCCATGGAACTTAAAAGTATGTAACTTTCCAAATCAAAGTTTTCTTGCAAAAGCACTCCCCTTTTTATGTTGTCTCCCAAACCTGTTGAAAGCTACCTTTTGTATTTTCAGCCCTTAGCATAGTCCTTGATGTTTACTAAATGCTTAATATTTGTCTATTCATTCATTCATTCATTCATTCATTCTTGTTAAAGATGTCACTTAGAATAATTTTGTATCTGTTTTTTGAGAGGATGAGGAAAAATGATCTTAATAGAGTCAACTTGTATTTCAGGAAGACATAGGAAAAATATGACAACAAGATGTTATTCTTATCAAAAGATGGAAAGATATGGGGTGGATAATGGGTTTACTGGTTTACTATGTTCTAATAAGATGCTATTTGAAATATTATTTTAATTTAGAATATTACATTTTAGGAAGATATATAAATGAATGATGCAAATTGGTGGGCATTTATTTATATATCTTATTTGTCCATAGTTGTTTGTCCTCCCATTTAGACTATGAACTACTGGAAAGCATGTACTGCCTTTTTACCATTTTTTTTTTTTTTTTGGTATCCTTAGTGTTTAGCATAGTTCCAGGTATGTAGTAAAAGCTTAATAAATATTTATTGACTGTCTAACACTGATGAAGACCTGGATAACTTCTCACAGAAAGTAGGATTTTAACTGAGAGTTGAAGGAAGACAGAGAATCTATGTAGAAGACATAAGGAGGGAAAGCATTCCAGGCATGGGGGATGGTCGAGACATGGAGTATATTGAACAAAGCATAACAACAAAGATGTTATAGTTACTGGATAGTAGACTATATGGAAGAGAGTAAAGTAAAAGAAAACTGGAAAAAGGAAGTGAGCAAATTATGAAGGATTTTAAAAACCAATGAGATCTTTCATTTTTTGTTTGATCCCAAGGACTATAAAGAGCCCATGAAGTTTATTGAATTGGGGAGTGATATGGTCAGAGCTGTGTGTATATACCATGTATAAAATACACAAATTCAGGAAGAAAGATATGTGGCAAAAAAGAAATCATGTCAAAAAAAATCCCACCTCATTTAAGATTAACAGAAGTTCACATGACAATCCCAAAACCGAATGTGATTTTAGCCTATATTAGTAGCATTTTAGTATCCTGAACAAATGGAGAAACTAGGTGATACAGTGGATAGAGAGGGGGCGTGGAGTCAGGAAGACCAGACTTCAAATCAGACCTTACATAATTAGCTACGTGAACTAGAGCAAGTCCTTGAGTTTTCTTATCTATAAAATGAGGCAGAGAAAGAAATGACAAATCATTCTAGTATTTCTTCCAAGAAAACCCAAAAAGGGATCATGAAGTGTAGCTCCTCCCACTCAGATGCTAGTTACCAGTCCAGCCTAATTCCCAGGCCTTCAGCCGCTCTCTGGCCACTGTCTTGCACAGTGGTTCTTTACCAAACTTACCTCAGTCTGAGGTCTTCAGAGATCTCCGGCCACCGCCTGGCCAAGTGGTGCTTCCCACAGAGCACTGCGGGACAGCTGCATGCAAGCTCAAGCTCTTTATTCCACCTCCTGCCCTTAGCTGACCTACTGCTGACTCCTCGGGAGCTTCCTCGAAGAACTCCACCTACTTCCTGGTCCCCACAGCTTATATAGGGCTATGAGGTCACATGCAGCCAATTAGAGAAGGAGACTCCTCCCGTTGGTGACACAATCTCAGTGCGACCCGAGCTTCCCCTCACGAGGCAGCCCGCAGTGTTCACAGAAAACCACATCCGGGGCTCTCAGGCTTCAAGGCCTTTGTACTTCCTGACTGCACTGTGCGAGCTTCCTCCCCGGGCGCTTAGAATAAGTACAGAACAAGACTGAAAATTACTGAACAACAATGACAAAAACATCCCAAACAAGAGAAGTTATAAGTCTTCTGGGCTTTTCCTTGGACAGACCCTATCCAGATCGGTGTTAAATTCAAGACACTACCTTTTATGGGAAACACGAATACACTAGAATGCTTAAGAGAAAGAGAATTAGGGCGAAGTGGATGATTTTATCTAAACTATCAGTAGGGAAAAGTTTTAGAGATACTTAGCCTTGAGAAAGGACATTTTAGAGGTGGGAGAACAAAACAGTTGATTTCAAATATTTGAAGGACTGCCAAAGAGAGATCACATTCATTATGGTTCAACCCCAGAGGGAAGAACTAAGATCCAATGGTAAAAATTAGGAAATGATAGATTTCAACTGAATGTAAGAGAAACTTCCTAATAATCAGCTATCCAAAAAATGGTATTGACGTCCCCAGAAGGCACTGACTTTCCTGTCACTGGACATTTTCAAACAGAAGCTGGATGATTATTCATGTGACAGTGGCAGTTACACTTTGGATTTTACTGCATGACCACTGATGTCCTCAACTCCTATTAGATATATTTATTCTATTTGTGTCTCCTATATGTCCCTTATCTCACCCTCATCACCTTTGTACAGGATTTCTATTCTTAATTAGTACAATTTAAATGATTGCATCAGCAGCTCAATATATATTTTAAAATAATAGCTCTCCATATGTTATTTACTCTTTTCTTATTTATTTCCCAAATACACAATGCATCCTCTGGATGCTCAATTATCATGGCATTGGGTTTCAATATAATGTCACAAAAATGAATTCCTTCTCTTCACTTTGGTTCTGTCTTTTAAGAAATCTCAAGAAGGTGAATAACAGGGAAAGGGAAAAAAAAAAACCCAAAAAACAAAAAACACCTCATTCAACAAATATCCTTGATCTGGTACCAGAAGGGTAATCCTGTTTACCTGAGGCCTGGAATGCATAAACTGGATGAAGAGGCTATTTCTTCAATGTATTTTCAACCATCGTGGAGAGAATGCAGGAAAAGTTCAGGTTTCTGATACATTCTCTTCTTTGTATCACATGATGCAGGCCTTTGGGAATCACTTATTAGTAAATGACATATGAATTTGTCAAACAGTTAAAGCTAGGTTGGATGCCTTGAGAAGTTCAAATTAAATGATCAATATTTTATGAAAGTCTCGAATGTAGAATGTTTGCTTGGTCTGATAAGTTCTCCTGGGAAGTAGAGTTCCAAGAACTGGAGCACGAGCCTGATACCAGAAAGAATGGTTTGAGAGACTCCCTGCTATGGATTCTATTACTCAGAAGTTGATTCACAGTACAGGAGGGTGCCTTCATATAGGGAAAACAAGTTGAGGTAGGATGTAGTCATGGGATTTAGAACTGGAACAGAACTTGTAGATCTCATTTTATAAGGAAATTTATACACACACACACACACACACACACACACATATAATAAGCATATAAATAAGAAATATAAATAATATATATACATATATAATATGTTGTATATATATATTAGTAAGTGGCCCCACATTATGAGTGTAATAGGGTAATCTGCTCAAAATGCATGGTGTTGATGGTGGGGACAAGAAAGTAAAGCATTTAGCAAATGTACAAGAGACTGTGCTAATGATTCAAAGACAAAATCAAAAAACTAATACTTAGCTTCAGTGAAGTTATGGGCAGACACAAATGTAAAACTTATGAGAACTAACCAACAGGGGAAATTAAAGAAAAAAAAAAACAGTTCTGGGAGGAGGTGGCTAATAAGCTAACCCTTGAACAAATTTATAGATTTTTAGGGTGGTTTTAAGGAGAGAATATATTCCAGTCATCTGGGGGGAATTAAGGAAGGGTGCTGAAAGCTATGCAGAAATGCAGAGACAGAAGATGGAATACTAAGTTCAAGGAATAGCAAATAGCCTATTCTGCTTAGAACAGAGGTTGTTAATGGGATTAATATGAAAGGTAGTAGGAAAGAAGATTTGGGTGGAATTGTGAAGGATTTTAAATGTAAAATAAAGAGGTTGCATTTTCTCTTAGATAACAGGTAGCCATTGTTGCTTATCCTTCTTTTGAAGAGGACCAATGACAACAGGAATTTGATTTCTTGTCTTGCAAGTGAATTGGATTTAAGTGAGGCAGGACTATGCAAAGTCACAGAGCAATGGTAAGACATAGATCAGGATTTTGGAAATGGCCCCAAGTGCAGTGGGAGACCTTGGCCTTTTTAAGCTAAACTCTTTCTCCAGATTCCAAAACAGAAGTATAAAATAGCCAGATTTATTTTAGAGAGCAAAAGGTCACCTGAAGAAGATAAGGTTAGACCTGAACCTTGAACTTAAGTTCCTTTCCTACTGTGGTCCCCAAGTGGATCTCAGTTTTATATGTATAATGAGGTACATTATCTCCATTTTATTACTCTAAATCTAATGATTTAATGACTTTGTATTTTGTACTTTGGTGAGTGGAGGGAGACCAGAGAAGGAAAAAAAAATTGGAGTTCAAAGTCTTATAAAAATAAATGTTAAAAACTGTCTTTACATGTAACTGAAAAAGAAATACTATTAAGTGTTGGGGGGAGGAGGGGAGGAAGAAATAAAAAGAAAACTCCAAGTCATGAAGATTAAAACAACTGAACAATACTTTGATTTGTGTTTGGGAACAACAAAGAGATCATTTTGGCTAGAGCTTGAGAGAGAGTGTTGGGTGATAACAAGGTTAGAAAAAAATGCTAGGGATAATTTCTGGAGAGAGACCTGACTGCTAGGCTAAGAAGTTTGTTCATTTTCCCCTTAGGTTTCTGAACAGGAGTGTAACATGATCCAGATTATGCTTCAGGAAGATTAATCTGACTATTTCTATGACAGGATTAGAAAGCTGAGAAACTGGAAGCAGGGTGACCTTGTCTTTGGGGAATATATTATTGATTACATTTTAAGTTCTCCTGTAAGGGCCAGATAAAATCAACATTTTTATCAGAAATTTTATTATTCCTGAACATATCATGGAATTTTAGCCTCTTATAATATGATACTAACACATTTCATCCTATAGAGAAAGAACCAGATTGTGAGAACACCAGTTTGATATCAAATAGATATTGACAGGCAAAATAGATATAGAAAAGCAAACAAGAAAGTCTATTCTGGAGGCGACTGCTGAAGAGACAAACACTCTCTATTTACAACATTAGTTATTAGTAGGCATTCAGAGAATTGTGGGAAGTTGAAGAAGAAATATACTCATATTTAAGTTAAGTTATGGTAATTACAAAAGGAAGGAAAGATAAAATGTAGGAGATAGATTTAATTCTTTTCTTATTGCAGTCTTTGAGAAATCGATGTATGCTTTCTTTGTCTTAAGAAAGTAAATTATCATTTCTTTTGGTTATCATCTATTTCTCCAAATACAGATCTGAGGGAAAAAAAAAAAAGGAAAGGAAATTACTCTCTTTATCCCATTATTGATCCTCACTATGCACATGACTGTATACTAAGCATTACTCAAGTTTAAATTACTCATTTCAAAACCTCTTTTTCCTGTCTTTGTTCTGCTTCTATAAACTTTTCAAATAATGAAACAGTACGAGCTACATATAGATACTCAGGATTATGGAAGTATGAAAATATAGAATGACCTCTGAAGTAAAAGAAAAGAAAGCTTATTTTTAGTCTCAGTTGGTCTAAATATATTAAATTTTAGGACTACTGAGTAATACTTCCCCTGAAATTCTCCCCCATCTTGCATTTGCTGTTGTGGTTGAGTCCCTAGATATATATGTTACCATAAATTCTAGAGGTAACCTTCTGGGTCTACCTTAGAACTCATTGCGTGCTTTCCATTAACGATTAGCCAGCTTTCTCTAAGTAGAGAAACACAATTATCTTTAAATAAGGATGCTAACAAAATTAAATAGTAAAAAGAATTTCTTCAAAATATCTCCAGTCCTCCCCAACACTCTCCAAAAAAAGTCTTACAATTTACAGTATGCAACCAAAGGAAGAATGGGCTCAAATGTAAATATAATGGTCATGAAGTTCACAGATAGAATATAGCTGGATCAAAGGTAACTCACAGGTACTGGAACTGAAGATCTTGGATATGCTTACTATCTATTGAGTTCTCACATGGGGCTAGTATATTCTCTAGGTATAGAAATGCTGAGTGCATTGATCAGCTGGCCTCCAAGGGTTTGCTACTTTCCACAGCTCAACCCCTTATTATCAGAGCTGGCAACTACCTTTCTGTCTGGAATGTTTATTTGTGTTTCTCTGCTTCATTCAGTATCACATACTAGTCAAATAGCTTGTTTTCAAAGTAACTTGCTGAAGGGTTCATGAGGGTTTCTGATGTCCTTTCCAACTCTATGATTTTAGAATATTCTGTGAAATACTGAATTCTAGAAAGAATTGAGAACATTAAGTATTAGATCATAAGGGATTTGGGAAAGGATGGAACATCGTTTGTCCTGTCACAGTAGCTAGCAATTATAAAGTGACTTAAAGTTTGCAAAGCATTTCATATATGTTATTTAATTTGATCTCCATAGCAATCTTTTGAAGTAGGTGTTATAATTACCCTCATTTACTAATGAGAAAACTGATGATAAAAAAAATTAAGTGAATTCTTCAGGAACACACAGTTACTAAGTCAGAGAATATCAGATATTCCAAACTTTAAGTCTAAACTATCCACTGCGCCTGGCTGGTTGCCTCAAACAGCCATTAAAACTGACACCTGAAAATACAGGTGTTATTAGATGGCAGAACTGGGATTTATGCCAGGTCTTCCAATTTCCAGTTCAGTTTTCTTTCTATATAAGGAAGGGGGAGGGGAGAAAAGTGAATAGGAAAAAAGGTGAAATTATCTTGTTGAAATGATAGGGGGACATCTTAACATAAACCTGACAGTGAAAAATATAGATTTAAAACAAAAATTAAATTAGAGGAGTATATTTTTTCCTACAAGAGGATTTTGTTTTAAATAGGAACTCTTATGCTTGGAGAAGAGTATCTGTTATGGAGTTAATATTATTTTAAAATCTTAGCTCTGACTCTTGCTACTTAATGTTATTTCCTTTATATATTTCAACTCTGGTTGCCTTTACAACCTCATCTGTACAATGAAGGAGTTGTTGGACTTTCCATTTAAAAATTATATCATAAACAGCTATCATAAGCCATGTGCTCAAGGAGGCAGTGGGTCTACACCACTGATGTAGTCTGTACTCTTAGGGAGCAGTTATTGATCCTTCCTTTTCAAAGAGCACCAATAATATTGAGGTGATGTCTTGACTTGGAAGTGAATTGGAATTAAGTGAGGCAAAGCTGTGCAAAGTAGTCAACCTCAATTTCTCTTCTTGAGTCATGGAAATCCAGAGGCAAGACAAAAATCAAAATAACTGACAATGGACTCAGAAGCAGTGGATGATCTTAGCATCTTCCATGTGTGACCAAACTCTAAGCGCTCCCCAGTGCCTGCTTCAGCCATCTTCATGTCCAATGGAACAAATTGTTCTTGGCTCCCCTTTCTGCTGGTGGAAGTCTTTATTTGTTTGGGATAGATATCTTTCCTAACTCACTGACAGACTTGAGACCTGTTGGTTATCTTCAATCTATTTTAGCCTATCTGCGAGATGGCTTATGTGTGATCACCGTGAACACAGCTTTTTAGAGCTACAAGTGAGGGATGAATGAAAGTGGACACAAAAAGGGTATAAGCCCTGAAAAAGGACTCAGAAAGTCATTATACCAGAGATTCTGGGAGCTAGTTTTCTAGTGGAAGAAAATAAAGCTACATTCAGGTAAGTAGATGTAATAGATACTAAAAAAATGAGTATATCTGAGTGAGGTGAGCATTTATAACTTGGGGCATCAGGAAAAATCTTCTGTAGGAATAGAAAAAAAGAGTTGATTATGAAGGCTGGAGGGTTCCAAAAGGCAGGGATTAATAGGAAGAACATTCTAGAGAATATAAATGGCTCTTTTTTCTCAAAAATCTTAGAAATCTACTTCAAATATACTTTGATTTAATTAATTAATTAAATGATACATTTACAAGTAATGGATGCCTATACTAATTTCTAATGTGGATGTGAAGAAGCACAAATGGTTGAAACTGATTTTGGATTCTAACGTCCTGAGCTCTGAAAGCAGATACAGTTCAGTACTTAGGTTTTTCCCTCTTTCCTGAACAAGGGTTGGACTTGGCATCCAAAATTAACAGATGTTGAGAGTTAGCTTTTGTTCAAAATGTGAATCTATCTGTAAGAGGCTTTTAGTTTCAGGAGCTTAATGCTACCAACTCTTTCCAGATTTTTTTTTTTTAATGTTTGCTGTGCTGATTTTGCCTGATGTCATCACTGGTGTTTATGTATTCAGCTGCAAAAGACAGGTGATAACATCAGCAGACTTGAGGTGAGAAAGTTTCTTCAGTGTCAGTATCTAGGAATCTATTACCTAGCAATTAGGGAAGCTGGCACTAGGAAGTATTCCCAGAGAAAGATTCTCTTATGGAAGCTACTGAAGGTTATGTCTACATGTGAAAGGAGGCAGATTGTTACAGTGGTCAAGATGGTCAAAGAAGCAGTCCATTTCAATGCTTGTTTGGCTGAATTTTTAAAATTAATCTGACCATAGTAATGGTCAAATTCATTTTATGTCCCTGTCTTAGAATGGGCCTGTCTTAAAATCCTGGTTCTGCCATTTACATTGTGACTCTGGGTAAATCACTTAAATCTATCAAGCCTCAGTAGTCTTATCTGTTAAGTGAGGGGATTTGAACTTCCTAATCACCAAAGTCTTTTCCTGTTCTAAATCTCTGATCCTATGATCATAGTAATAATGTAGGTACATTTTTACCCGCTAAATTACTTGTGAGGAGTCAGAAAAATGTAATTTAAAAAATTATGCTTTATTTCTTAGGCTCACAGAATTGAGAGCTAGGAGAAACATATGGAAGAGGATAGAAATCCTGGATTCAAATCCTATCCATGACTTAATGTTATCTTAGACATGTTGCTTTAATTTCTCTGATTTCTATTTCATGAGTAAGAATAAATTATTTTTAAGGACATTTTCAGTTTTAAATATATTATCCAATTGATTTCAGATATCATCTAGTGAAACATTATAAATTTAACAAATGAGAAAATGAGATTAAAGAGAATGAAGCTTGCCTGATAAGTAGGAGAATAGAGATTGAAATTCAGACCTCCAAATTCCAAAGCTAAAGAACAAAAGAATGTTCTCTTTCCCAACACTAAATATTTCATTATTGGAAATGAAATGCCTTGACCTAGTCTATAGTGTCTATATATACTCTGGTTTCCTCTCAACTACCAAAATGTATTTCCCTTTATACTTCCCAGGTTGCCTTAATGGTATACTTTTTGACACCATCCTTGCTGGGATATGCTTCCCTTCCCTATTGTCCTTTCTATTTACCACTCCTACTCCTCCATCTGTTAGAGTATAATACCTTCTCAGTTTCACCAATATAAATCTCTCTCTCCTTTCAAGGTCTATGCAGTTCCCTCACCTTGGAAGTTCTTTTTCATTATTCTGGTTTATAATGGATATTTCCTTTTATCTTAACTTCTCTATTACCACTAATTAGGTCATAAAATTAAGTATTTGATTAATTTATGTAATTATTAAATGTTTTGTATCATATTAAGTATTTGATAAATACTTGTTAGTTGAATTGAATCAAATTTTGAACATTTATCATAATTGAAATTTCATAGAGATGTAGAAAAACTACTAACTTGATACTACATATACATTGTACATCAATTTATTATGTTGATTTATTATTCATTGTCATCTGACAAATATTATCCAGTTAAACAGCAATTACGTTAAAACCAGTGAAGACTGGTTGAGATTAGTTAAGACCCATTCAAAATGGTTAAAGCCAATTCAAATCAGTTAAATCCAGTTCAGAACAGTTAAAACTTTTATTAAATCCCTTCAGATCATTTGAAAATTATTCAAACTAGTTCAAAATGTTTTAAATTACTTCAAACCAGTTCAAACTGGTTCAGACCAGTTTAATTGAGTTAAAGTCTGTTACTGGTTCAGACCAGTTTAAACCAGTTAAAACTGGTTCAGACCAACAAAGCAATCTGAACCAATGTAAACCAATTCAAATATAATTTTGATTCAATTATTTATTAATATTCACTAGTGCCAGGCATTTTGTTCTTAAGGTGAAAACAACAAAATCCCACCACTCAAGAACAGGGAGATAAAGAAATAGATACAGGGAAAAAAAAAAAAAAAAGAAGAAGAAATGGATATGAGTAAGTATGAGTATGATTCAATGTAGAATGAAAAATGTTAAAAATGCTAAGTACCCATTTGGTAATAAATAAAAAAACAATAAAAAAAAGCATAGGTTCAAGCATCATTTTCAGCACAGAATCTGTGACATGAAAAAATCACTTCAATCTCAGTTGGTTTTCTGGGGACTAGCCAGGCTATTCAAGAGTATGATCATCATCATACATTAGTGATGAATAAGGAGTGCATCTTTTTGCTATGAAAACCCACCATTTGCTATTTCTTCTCCCAAAAATGAATGGAATAGAATCAATTTAGCAAAGCACATTATAGCACTTGAAACTAACAAATTTTGCAAAAAATGAGTCACTTTTCCATATTCTGAAGGCATGTTTCAAATGCAAACAGCATGCATTTTGAAAATGCCTGATATGTCTGTATCATCTAAACCTTTGAAAAACTTTTCAAAATGCCAATTCCCTACTGTTGAAAATCCCAGATCCCTTCTTCTCTATCAGTGTTAAAGGATAAAATAATTCTGATTGTGGAAATGCTTCCTTGAGCAATGAATGAAAATTTTAGCTTGTATATTGCATCAAACTAGGTTCTGTGTTCATTTCCCTAGAGCAGATCACAACTTCTCGGTGTCAATTTCTGCAAAAGTTAAAGAAACAAAATGATATTTGTCATGAGAACATTCACCAAGACCCATAGACAGTCCCTGAAGTTCCTTGGCTGTTGTTCTGTAAAGAGGACAGCCACTGAATTACAAATTCCTAATTGGGGAATAGGAGTTGAAAATTCTAAGAAATGAGCAAGGGCAGATGGAAGTCCAGAGGAAAATCAGAGAGAAATATTTAGCACACACTTTTTCAGTAAATGACAGATATTTTAATCTTAGTAAAAATTTTAGTTATCCTGGGACCAAAACAAACACTAAATGGGGAAAAAAGATCTTGGATCTTTCAGTTTTTTTTTTTTTTTAAATCATTTATCATGATTTGAATGCCTAGAGATTTGCTTAGCAGAACATATTCATCTCTTCTTGCTTTCAATAGTATGCTTAGAATTTCTAAAGATTTTTATTTTGTTTTGCTTTTTTTTTTTTACTCCTTGAACTTAACTTAGACCTAAAAATGGAGAACTTAAAAAGACAAATCTCTAAACCCCATTTCTCAGAAAGGAAAAAAAAAAATTTGCATGCATGTTGTGGCAAACATTATAGGAGGCCCATTTGTAAACCCATTTCAACATTTTCCAAAAATAATAGCTTTATTTTTCAAAGACAACTTATTTTACTTTTTATATTCATTTTTATTTCACTTACAGTGGAATTTTTTTGAGTATAAATAAAATCACATTTTATAGTGATTCAAAAATATCTCACTCATATTTATTTTATCAAGGAAATAGTGCAAGCTTTATTATCCTTATTTTATAGATGAAGTAACGGGATCCAAAAGTTAAGTGAATACACCACTCATGGTCACACAGCTAAAAAGTGCTAGAACTGGGGTATGCAAATCCAATGTACTGTCTACTTTTTCTACCACACTGCCTTTCTTATGACAATGACTCTTATTTCTATAATGTAATGAGATTTTTACTTCTTCCCAATTAGGCAGTATGTAAGAATTATTATACTCATTTCATAGATAAGAAAAGAGAGCCTTAGGGAAGTAAATTGATTTTTCTATAGTGCTGAGACCACCATTTCCTTCATTTAGTCATAGTCAATTTTACAAAAGAAAAGCAAAAAAAAAATTTGCTAAATACAAATGGATCTTTGATTCCTTTAAATAATTATTTCTCTGAGCAACTCTAACAAAAAGGAGATATTAGATAGGGAAAAATTCCCACTCATCTAGAGATATTTTCATCTTGAAAAACATTCAAATTGGGGGATATAACATGTATATGAATAAGTTAGAGATCATTTCAGAAAGGAGAAACTACTAATAATGGTGAGGGATAAAGCAGGTGACAAGAAAATGTGACTTGAGAGAAGCTAGAAAGTCTAAAAATCAGAGATAAAGGGGAAATAAATTCTGGATATGGGAGACAGCTTGTGCAAAAACATAGAGAGGAGAGATGTGATATCAAGTTCAGAAAACAGTAAATGCTGGTTGAGCTGATATATTCAATATACTAATAGAGGAGGAAGAAAGATATAAAATATGTCTAAAATAGTAGATTTCAGTAATGTGGTGAATGGCTTTAAACATTAGCCTAAAGATTTCCAGACCCATAGGATAGTAACATTAATTTGACAACTATAAAGCAGATGAATTAGTCAGTCAATATACATTTATTAAATATCTATTATATACCAGCCATTTTCCTAACTGCTAGGTATACAAATACAAATAAATGAAAGACAATCTCTGCTCCCAAGGAATTTGAAATATAAAGAGGGAAAAAAGCACACACACACACACACACACACAAAAAAAAAAAAAAAAAAAAAGGAAGCTGAAAAGAGGGAGAAGGTATTGAGTATAGAGACATGAGAGAGAACACCAATAAAGAACAAAAACATTAAAATTAGTGGAAAGTGGAGTGGGGTGTATTTTGTTGAATTGCTCCTTTAAATAGAGATTCTAGAGCTCTTTGTGCTGCTCTCCACTGAAAATTCAATCAGAGGAACAGAAAATATTAATGAGATATAAGTAGCAAGAAGATTCAATATTTTTTGTGGGTTTTCTATTTTTAGATTTTTAAATTTCTGTTTTTGTTTCTTATATCACCATAATTTTCACAAATATCCCTGCCCTTCTTCTTCCTTGAGAGCCATTACATATTACAAATAGCATTTTTTTAAGAGATGAAAAACAGTTAGTACAACTGATTGATGCATTGAAAAAGGACAAAAAAAATATACAAAGTCCAACATCTAAGGACTTTCCCTCTCGTGTAGAGTTGTTATTTGTCCTTTCTCAAAGAGGACCATGACATCAGGGAGTGATGCTATAACATACAAATGAATTGGATTTAAGTGAAGAAGGGCAGTCTTCTGCCCAAGGTCACCTGCCTCATTTTCCCCTCCAGAGCCATCTGGGTCCAATGGCAAGATATAGATCAAGAAGATTGTATATGACTGAATAAAATGAGAGCTCTTGGCTTTTTAAGCTAAGTTATTCAACAGGTCTCAGTTTTACTGAGCACATACCCATTCAGTGATTAAGGCAATTGAGGCAAAAAAAAAAAAAAAAATTCCTCTTTCATCTTGTCCAAAAAAAATCTAAATAGATGACTGTAATGGAATATTATTGTTCTATAAGAAATGAGGAATAGGCTGTTTCAGAAAAGCCTGAAAAGATTTACATGAACTGATGCTGAATGAAGTGAGCAGAACCAAGAGATCACTATATATGGCAACAAGAACATTATGTGATGATAAACGGGTGATGGACTTAGCTCTTTTCAATAACGAGGTGATTCAAGGCAATGGAAAGTGTTATCCACATCTACAGAGAGAACTAAAAAGACTGACTGTGGATCAAGGCATAGTATTTTGTTGTTTGTTTGCTTGGGTTTTTTTTTTTCCCCCTTTTCTCATTTTTCCCGTTTTAATTTTTTTTCTCAGCATGATGAATACAGAAATATATTTGAAAGAATTGCACATATTTAACCTATATCAGATTGCTTGCTATCTTGGGGAGGAGGAAGGGAGCATGAGAGGGAGAAAAAATTGAAACAAGATTTTGCAAAAGTAAATATTGAAAACCATCTTTGTATTTATTTGGAAAAATAAAATAAAGCAAAAGTCAAAAAAAATTTTTTTCTGAAAAATCCTTTGCCTTTTTCAGGGAATATTGGCAATTTGGTCTCTAGTTCCTTTGCCTCTTCAAAAATCACCCTGTTCTTCTGGTAGTTTTCAATTCACATATTACTGAAGCCTAGCTTGCAGAATCTTAACTATAGCATTGTTGGTGTGTGAAATGAGCACAATTATTCGATAATTTAAACATTCTTTGTCATTGCCTTTCTTTAAGATTGGGACATGAACTGTTCTTTTTAATGTTTTTTTTTTTTTTCCCAAAAAATACAGGCAAAGATAGTTTTCAAAATTTACTTTATTTATTTAATTATGCAGCCTATACACCAAGTGAAATGCAAGGCTGAATGAATCAAAAACTGGAATTAAAATTCCTGGGAGCCATATCAACAATCTCAGATATGGAGACAATACCACTTTAATGGCAGAAAGTGAAGAATTAAGAAGCCCCTTGATAAAAGTAATAGAAGAAGGGCAGCTCTTTGGTGCAGTGGATAGAGCACCAGCCCTGAAGTCATGAGTACCTGAGTTCAAACCTGGCCTCAGACACTTTAACACTTCCTAGCTGTGTGACTCTGGGCAAGTCACTTAATTGTAAAGGGCTAAAACTCTGAAAAAAGTTTGCTTAATCAGACAACAAGCACTTAAGCCTAATTACCTATCTGATGTGAGACAATGACTCTATTAGCATATGTTTTAGATAAATGGCTCTTCTCACTGTTTGGTGTTAAGATAATTGGAGACAAGGATTTGAGGGTGGAGTGAGAAAGGGGTGAGAGTGGCTGCTCCAGGATGAGGAGGAGGGAAGTTGGTGGTTCTTGACTTGAGTATGTAGGATACATTTTTGGTAAGCTTCCTGGCACTTCTTCCCCTAAAGACCAAGGACTTTTATTTATCCTGACTCTGGCTGATCCTAAGGTCTCCAGGGAGCTAGTCTGGACTTCACACTTAACCCCAGTTGCCTCAGCAAAAAAAGAAAAGAAAAAAAAAAAAAATAGGTAATAGAGGAAAGTAAAACTGGTCTGAAGCTTATTAAAAAAAAAAAAAAAATCTAAGATCTTGGCAACTGGTTCTATCACTTCCTGGTAAATAGAGGGAGAAAAAATGGAAACAGTTCAGATTTCATATTATTGGGCTCAAATATTACTGCAGATAGAAACTACAGCTATGAAATCAAATGACGCTTGTTCCTTGGAAGGAAATCTATGGCAACATATTAAAAGTCAGATCTATCAACTTGACAACAATGGTTCGAACAGTCAAATCTATAGCAATTATGAGAGTTGTAACTGTAATGAAAGGTGAATACCACAAAATTGATGCTTTCAAAGTATGGTGCTGGCAAAGATTTTTAACTGTCAGCAACTAGAGACAATAAGTAGATCAAATCCATTAATTCTAGAAGAAATTAATTCAGACTATTCACTAGACCATCAAATACTGAAGTTGAAACTTACCTGCTTTGGCCACATAATGAAAAAGCCTTAGTGTTGAAAATGTTAAAGGAAAAAGAAAAAAAGAATGGCAGGGAATGAACTGCATAGACAGAGACATGGAAGCAACAAACATGCAATTGGTCATATTTTAGGCAATAGTGGAGGGTAGAAGGACCTAAGTGCTATATAGTCCATGGAGTCTATGCATGACTGATGAACTGAATACTAAAAACCTTTAAATCCTTTTATTTTCCAAATTCACAGGTCCCATGTCTCCCAAATTCATTGTGTTTTTAGACATTTTTTTTTTCTCACAGGCACAAGATTCTTAGTGGCCATAGTTTAGTGGTAATAGTAGTTTTCATTTTATAACTTCACCAAAGTATAGCTCTATCTTAGACACAACACCTTCAGGAATTGCCAAGGCTATCAGGACTAAATATTCCCCATATACCAGAATGCTACTTCTTGAACAGTGGGAACTTTGGGACTAGTGGAAGGCCTATCTTTGATTAATTGGCTTTCTCCCTTAACCCACTGGATTTGTGGAAAGAGAGAAGTCTAGAAGGCCCATTATATCTTTAAATTGTATTGAAGTGAAAGAGGCACTAAAGTCATGAAATTATCATTGCCAAACTCTCAAATTCAAGATAAAATGAATCCTTCCTGGCTTCTACTGGGACACACACTATGACACATACTCTTGGAGCCCAGCATTAGAGGCAGTCATTTACCTTCAATCTTTTTGCTCCTTTTTTTTATGAGAGTATAAACCTGATGCACTTTCCCTGTCTCTAAGAAGCCTTATCCTATTTTCCCTAAAAAATATTTTTATTGTTTCGTGTTTAAATGTTTACTTTATCTTTTAACTTAGTAATTGTGATGAAGCTTTCATCCATTGTTAAATTGTGTGTAGGAATAAAGCACTGGGAGGGGTAATAGCATTATCTGGGAGGAGAGAGGTAAAATTAAAATAGTGGTAATTTTCCAGAAGCTGATCTTTGGCTGAGGGGCTGGGAGCTAGGATAGAGAGTTAATGTTCATTTATATAACTTCTCTGGACTGAAAAAATAGTTGTATGGGAACTTTTCTATGGAAATGAATCAGGAGCAGTAGTTGGAGAAGCAGCATTATGAGCTGGCAATGAAGTAGGCACCTGACTTTTTCTTCAAAGGCCTGGTCTGAAAAGAAAGGAAGGAAGGAACCAAGAAATAGCCAAATGGAAGAGTATCTAATGCCTACTACATAAATACTAATTATTATAATTATTAAATGCTTTCTTGTTCAGCCATTCTGCAACTAATGGGCATCCACTCAGTTTTCAGTTTTTTGCTACTACAAAAAGGGCTGCCACAAACATTTTTGCACACATGGCTCTCTTTTCTTCCTTTATGATCGCTTTAGGATAAAAGTTCAATAAAAACACTGCTGGATCAAAGGGAATGGGCAGTTTGATAGGTCTTTTGCATAGTTTCAAATTGCCCTCCAGAATGGTTGATTTAGTTCACAACTCCACCAACAATGTATTAGTGTCCCAGTTTTCCCACATCCCCTACAGCATTCATCATTATCTTTTCTTGTCATTTTAACCAATCTGAGAGGTGTGTTGTGGTACCTCAGATTATCTTAATTTTAATTTCTCTGATTAATAATGATTTATCTTTCATATGACTAGAAATGGTTTTAATTTCTTCATCTGAAAATTGCCTGTTCATATCCTTTGGCCATTTATCAATGGGAGAATGGCTTGAATTTTTATACATTTGAGTCAATTTTAATGCTTTCAAAAAATAGCAGTGATTTCTATATATCTGTGACCACATACACACACACACACACACACACACACACACACACACACACAAACATACACAGATATTAGCTTTATAATCTTATCAATGCTTACACTGTACTTTCTTAATGCCCAAAGAGTTAGTTACAGAGTTTATTAATTTCTGCTGAGAATGGGGTCCTTCCATCAGCCCTATTGGATAAGGGAAAATCTGTCTAGCCAAAAGTCTACAAAATGAAATAGGCAATTTAGATGTGACTTCCCCTGCTCCATTAGATCCTCTATCTGCTCAATCACTGCTCACGCAGATTAAATAACAGGTCCAGTGAAATTCCCTGAAATCCTTTCTGAGTAAAATATAACTTACACAACCCCCTTCTTAGCCTCTGACAAGAAAAATACAGCCTCATTTCAGCATCATAATTATATTAGCAACATACAGTTCAATTCATCAATTCTCTTTCTTGAGCTTCAGCTACTGAATGAAATAAAAGATAGGGTGATAGAAAAACTGGAAGTTACCTTTTTATGAAGTATTAGGATTTTTTCCTTCTTTTTCCAAAACATAAGTACCTTGCTAAATTGATTTTTATCTGAAAATAAAAACAATGTTATTTTTCAAAATTATTAAAAAATCATTATCATTTCTATTTGAAGTATTCACAGGACCTTGACAAAACCAAACTGCCTGGTTCTAAATGGGAAAAGCTCTCCCAAACCATTATATTGTTTGGCAAAAATTGTTACTATATCCCCACTTTTCAGGTTTAGAATTTAAAGTACAGCAAAATCTTAAGATCAAAATATTATTATTAAAAATCTCTCATGGTCCTTTAAATTCAGTTCTCTTATTTTATAGATGAGGAATGTGAAACCCAGGAAAGTGAAATGAATTGTTCAAATTTACACATGTTATATCAAAATATGGATTTGAATACAAGTTTTTTACTTTAAAATTAGTAGCTTTTAAACTACTTTTAAACTAAAAACTAAAGTACCAAAACTTAAATTTAAAAAGTACTAAAGTACTTTTAAACTAAAAAACACATTGAACAAAGATGGTTTATCAACTCTTGTCTGTGTACAAATGACTCTCAAAACAACTCTAGTCTCTCTTCTTAACTCTAGTCCTATTTTTTTTTTTTCTTGTTTGCCACCCAACTCTACTTGGATGTCCCATAGAGCTTCATACTCAGGAAATCCAAAATACAATTAATTCTATTTTATTTATTTATTTTTTAACTAAAGCATTTTCTTTTCAAAGCATTGCATTCAAACTTGCAAAACTTTGTGTTTCAAATGTCTTTCCCCCACCCCCACCCGGATGGCATATAATCCAATATATGTTAAACATGTGCAATTCTTCTATACATATTTTCATAATTATCATGCTACACAAGAAAAATCAGATCAAAAAGGGAAAAAAATGAGAAAGAAAACAAAACGCAAAAATATTACTCTAAAAAAGTGAAAATACTATGTTGTGATCCATACTCAGACCCTACAGTCTTCTCTTTGGGTGCAAATGGCTCTCTTCATCACAAGATCATTGGAAGTGGCTTGAATCACCTCATTGTTGAAAAGAGGCATGTCCATCAGAATTGATCACTGTATAATAGTGCTGTTCCATGTACAATGTTCTCCTGGTTCTACTCATTTCACTTAGCATCAGTTCATGTAAATCTTTCCAGCCCTTTCTTGAAATCATCCTGCTGATCATTTCTTATAGAACAATAATATTCCATAACATTAATATATCTTAACTTTTTCAGCCATTACCCAACTGATGGACATCCATGAAGCTTTCAATTCTTTGCCACTACAAAAAAGCTGCTACAAACATTTTTGCACATCTGGGTCCTTTTCTATTTTTTATTATCTCTTATTTTTTATTATCTCTTTATGATACAGGCCCAAAGGGTATGCACAGTTTGATAGCCCTTTGGGTAGAGTTTCAAATTGCTTTCCAGAATAGTTAGATAAGTTCACAACTTCACCAACGATGTATTAGTATCCCAATTTTCCCACATCCCCTCCAACATTCATCATTTTCCTGTCATCTTAGCCAAAATGAAAAGTATATAGTGGTACCTCAGAGTTGTCTTATTTTGCATTTCTCTGATCAATAGTGATTTAAAACATTTTTTAATATACCAGAAATAGTTTTAATTTCTTTATCTGAAAATTATTCATATCTTTTGATCATTTATCAATTGGAGAATGTCTTGTATTCTTGTAAATTTGAGTCAATTCTCTATATGTTTTAAAAATGAGACCTTTATCAGAACACTTGAATGTAAAAAAATTTTCTGATTTGTTTCTTCCATTCTAATCTTATCTGTATTGGTTTTGTTTGCACAAAAAATAGTTTATCTTAATATAATAAAAATTACCTATTTTGTATTCCATGATGTACTTTGGCCACAAATTCCTCCCTACTTCAACAATCTGAGAGGTAGACTATCATTTTTTCTTCCAATTTTCTTATAGTAGCACTCTTTATGGCTAAATCATGAACCCATTTTGACCTTATCTTGGTATAAGGTGTTAGATGTGGATCAATGCCTTGTTTCTGACATACTAATTTTCAATTTTCCCAGTAGTTTTTGTCAAATAGTGAGTTTTTATCCTAGAAGCCAGGGTGTTTGGGTTTATCAAAGACTAGATTACTATAGTCATTGACTATTATGTACTGTGAACCTAATCTATTTCACTGATTGATTACTATTTCTAAGCCAGTATCAAATGGTTTTGATGACACTGTTTTATAATATAATTTTAGGTCTGGTACACCTAAGCCACCTTCATTCACATTTTTTTATCAATTCCCTTGAAATTCTTGATCTTTTATTCCTTCAGATCAATTTTATTATTTTTTTTTCCTAGTTCGCTAAGATAATTTCTTGAAAGTTGGATTGGTTTGGCAGGGAATAAGTAGATAAATTTAGGTAGAATTGTAATTTTTATTACATTAGCTTTGCCTAGCCACAAGCACCTGTATTCTTCCAGTTGATTAGATCTGACTTTATTTGTGAGGAAAGTGTTTTGTAGTTGTGTTCATATAGTTCCTGACCTTGCTTGGCAGATAGATTCCCAAATATTTTAGGTTATCTACAGTGATTTTAAATGGAATTTCTCTTTTATCTCTTGCTGTTGGACTTTGTTGGTAACATATAGAAATGCTGATGGATTTATTTTGTATCCTGCTACTTTGTTAATGTTGTGAATATTTTCAAATAGTTTTTTAATTGATTCTTTAGAATTTTCTAAAAATACCATCATATCATCTGCAAAGAATGATCATTCTGTTTCCTTATTACCTCATCTATTCCTTTAATTTTTTTCTTCTTTTATTGCTAAAACTAATATTGCAAATACAATATTGAATAGTCATGGTGATAATGGTCATTTTGGGGGGAGAATGGTTCTTGTTTATTCCCTTTATATATGACTCTTGTTGATGGTTTTAAAGAGATGCTACTGATCATTTTGAGGAGAACTCCATTTATTCCTATAGTCTCTAGTTTTTTTTACATAAAGAGTGATTGCTGGATTTTGTCACATGCTTTCTCTGCAACTATTGAGATGATCATATGATTTCTGTTAGTTTGGTTAATGATATAGTCAATTATGCTAATAATTTTCCTAATATTGAACTAGCCCTGTATTCCTCGTATAAATCCTACTTAATCATGGTATGTTACTCTGGTGTTAACTTGCTATAATCTCTTTGCTAATATTTTATTCAATATTTTTGCATTAATATTCATTAGGAAAATTGTTCTATAGTTTTCTTTTTCTATTATGATTCCACCTGATTTAAGTATCAGTGTCATAGCTGTAATTTGGTGGGACTCCTTCTTTCCTTATTTTTAAAAATAGTTTCATAGTATTGCAATTAGTTGTTATTTAAATGTTTGGTAAAATTCACATATAAATCCATCTGACCCTGGAGATTTTTTTTCTTAGGGAGCTGATTAATAGCTTGTTCAATTTCTTTTTTTAAACGGGACTATTTAAGTTAAGTACTTCCTCATCAATTAATCTGGGCAATCTATATTTTTGTAAATATTCATCAATTTCACTTAGGTTATCACATTTATTGGCATTCAATTGGCCAATTCTAATTATTGTTCTTATTTCCTTTTCATTGTGGAAAATTCACCTTTTCATTTAAAAAAATTATTCTTTTATTTTTTACCTTTTCATTTTTAATACTAACAATTTGATTTTCTTCTTTTCTTTTTCTAATCTATTTAACTAAAAGTTTATCTATTTTGCTGGTTTTTTTTTTCATAAAACCAACTCAGTTTCATCTATTAGATCAATAGTTTTCTTACTTTAAATTTTATTACTCTCCCCTATTATTTTCAGAGTTTCATATTTGGTATTCAATTGGGGGGTTTCAATTTGTTCTTTTTCTAGCTTTTTTAGTTGCATGCTCAATTCATTGATATGATAATCATATATGGGGTGGGTTGAACATGTAAACATTTCTTTCTTTAACTCACTTGTAAATTATGTATGCTAGGAGAAAACCTGAATTAACTTACCTTTGTTTCATAAACCAGAGTTTTACCATTCACTCAGTTTCAATTAACAGTCTAGCATAGTACAAAGAACATGGGATTTTGATTTTTAAAAAGTTCTGATTAGAGTTCCAGCCTCTTCACTACCAAGTATTCATATTATTTAACAAATAGTACATAGGTTTAATTTCTTATACTGAAATTAGTTGACTGGACAAGTCACTTCAGTTCTTTGGGTTGTGGTTTCCTCATCTACTAAATACGTGGGGCTAGAATAGATGACCTCCAAATTGTCTTTCAACTCAAATATTTTATGATTTTAACATGCTCACTAGTGGGATCTTCTTTTTATTCTTACTATTTCTTCATTGCCAGAATTGTAAACATCCGTCTATAACCAACTAACATTTTAAAGTGGGGAAGGATTCTGGGAAGATTGTGGAGTTGGTCAGGAAATGCCAATCTCTCCAAATTTTCCCCACAAATAGAACAAAATTGCCTCGTGGTGAACATAGGTGAAACACAAAAAATACCTGGGGCAGAACAGGAGTCTTACTGGGACAACCTGAGAAAACCTAAAGGAAGACCTTAGGATGTCGTTTAACCAGTGTGACGTGCAAATACTTTCAGGCTAGCTCTACAGAAATATCAAGTGCTGAAGCCTGTGGCTAGCTAGGTTCAACTGGAACCTCAGCCAGAACCACAGAAACTCTCACCTCCTGGATAGTGGAGAATTGGGGTCTAAGTCCAGGAATGCTAAGGGAACCTCTGCTGATTAATAATACCAGGCCCAGCTGTGCTAGTAAGATGCAGCCCTGGGCAACAAGGAAACAGCACACCCAGTGAATGCTTAAGCGGTGGGGCAAGGATGCTACTGGCTGCAGGCACTTGCAGATGGGTGGAGCTTTTGGTTTGGGGTATTAAGTCAGAGGAGAGATCTGCTAGGCGCACCAACCACCCAAATTAAGGATTAGAGATGCTTACACTAGTGGTTCTTATTTTTTATTAAAGCTTTTTATTTTTCAAAACATATGCATGGATAATTTTGCAACATTAGTCCTTGCAAAACCTTGTGTTTCAGTTTTTCTTCCCCTTCTCTTGCCCCCCCCCACTCAGATGACAAGTAGTTCAATATATGTTAAACATGATAGAAATATATGTTAAATCCAATATATGCATACATACTTTTACAGTTATCTTACTGTACAAGAAAAATCAAATCAAATCAAACCAGAAAAAAAAATGATGACAATAAAATGCAAGCAAACAACAACAAAAAGAGTGAAAATGCTACGTTGTGAACCATACTCAGCTCCCACCAAGCTCTCTCTGGGTGTAAATGACTCTTTTGATCACAAGACCACTGAAACTGGTCTGAATCATCTCATTGTTGAAGAGAACCATGTCTATCAGAATTGATCATTATATAATATTGCTGTTGCTATGTACAATGATCTCCTGGTTCTGCTCATTTCACTTAGCATCAGTTCATGCAAGTCTTTCCAGACCTCTCTGAAATCAACCTGTTTATCATTTCTTATAGAACAATATTATTCCATAGCATTCATATACCATAATAGTTCTTCTTCTTCTTCTTTTTTTTTTTTAATAAATAGGCAAAGAAGAAAAAACTGAAATACAGAAACTTACTATGGGAAAAGGGAAGAAAAAAGTTGATTTTCAGAGGAGAGCAGTGAAGAAAAACTAAACAAAACAAAAACAAACAAAACAAACAAACAACCCTCTTCTACCCCAAAGAGCAAGATAGAATGGCTACCTGTCTAGAAAGAATTTATAGAACTCAAAAAAGACTTTTAAAATAAAGTGAGAAAGATTAAGGAAAAACTAAAAAACAAAAACAAAGAACCTTAAAAAAGCATCCAAGAAAAACAAGGAAATCATGGGGAAAAAAAAAATTATCAGCTAGAAAAGGAGATACAGAGTCTTAATTAAGAAATTAAGAAAATAATTCTTTGAAAATTAGATTTGGGCAAAGGGAAGTCAGTGAAGTTATAAAAGATAAGAAATGGCAAAACAAAGTAAAAAGAATGAAAAAAATAGAACACAATGTAAAAGATTTTATAAGAAAAACAACAGATCTGGAGAACAGATCAAGAAGAGAAAATATAAGAATAATTGGACTACCTAAAAAGCTGTGACTATAAAAAGAATCTTGACACAATTTTGTAAGAAATAATGAAATAAAATTGTCCTGGAGTGATAGAACATGAGGGGAAAGTAGAAATATATATTAAAAAAAAATCCATTGATAACTACCTCAAAGAGATTCTTTATGAAAAATACATAGGATAGTGTTGTCAACTTTCAAAATCCCCAGATCAAAGAGAATATTTTTCAAGAAATGAAAAAAAGCATGCAAATATGCTGGAGCTTTAATTAGAATTGTGCAGGATTTGTCAGCAGCTGCAATAAAAGACTGAAGGTCCTGGAATAATATATACCAGCTATCAAAATAGGCCCATGGCCAAAAGTATCATATCCAACAAAATTATTTATAATTTTGAATGAAAAAAAAGGGCATTAAATGAACTTAATTTTTCAGGACTTCGTCTCAACCAAATCTGAACTTAAGGAAAAATTTAATATATGAGTCAATTTCAAAGATTAAATTCAAGGAACTTAGCATGACAAATTGTTTCTGCTTTTTACACGGAAATATATATACCATATGTTTAAGATTGACATCAGTAATTAGATAGTTCAAAACAAAGATTGGAGCACAGTTGAGTTTGATCTGATTCTAAAAAAAGTAAAACTTCCTAAGAAAAGATAAAAATAGTAATCGTATTATACAAATGAAGTACAAAGGAAGAACTGAGATAGGCATTGGGGCAGGGAGGAAAGCACATACTTCTGAAAACCTATCCACATAAGGAATGGGTTAAATAAGGAACACTACAAATATATACAATGAAGAGTATAGCAACCTCCATAATCTATATAGAAATAAGGAGGGAGGGAATAGAATAAGGTGGGGTAGAAAAGAGTTTGTAGAATTATAGTTGTGGGACAAGGTGTGTACTTTAATGGAAAAGGGATAAAGGTGGGGAAGGATAGCTTAGGACAAGGTAAGGTATAGAAGGGTATTATTAGGAATTGAGATTATTAGGAATGAAATAAAGAGGAAAGAAAGAGTGGAGGGGAGAAGATAAGGGAGGGAGCTGTGGCTTAGTGGAGGATAAGTAATAGCAAGGCAAGTTTAAGAGTATACATATATACACCCATTTATATACATACATACACATGCTTAATTGTAGTCTGCTTGGAGGAAGTGAGGATGATGACAGGGGAAAAAGAATAAAGTAAAAACTGTACACCAGAGAACAAAAATATAACCTATAAGGAAGAAAAGAAAAGATGAACATTCATGAATACAATGTCTATTACTATTATATACACCTTCTTGAAATAAAAATTTATTGTTATATTTTTATATATATTGTTATATATTTTGAATCCTTCCTGATGTCCTATTGGGCACTTGACAATTTTGTTTGTTTGTTTGTTTTGTTTCCCTTTCTGTCTTTCTCTTTTTTATTATTTTGTATTTAGAAAAAATAATTTAAAAAATAAAGACGATAAAAAGAGAAACCAAAAAATATATACTTCAAAGTGTTTTACATACTTAATTTTATTTCTGGTTTGAGACAATCCTGGAAATTAGTGTTAAAGCTATCAAAAATCCCGTTTCATAGAAAAATTAACAAGTTCAAAGTGGCAACACAATCTATAAATCTAAACTTGCTTAAACCAGTTCAATTCAGTCTAAACTATTCTGATCCTATTTAAAGTGATAGAAACCAATGCAATCCCATCTAAACCAACAATTTAGCTGAAATCAATTTAATCTGTTTTCAACAGGTTTAATTCTGTTTCAACCAGCTTAATTAAATCAAATCTAGTTTAAGCAGAATCAATCCAGTTTAAACTAATTCAACATTATCTAAATTCTTTTACACCAGTTTAATTCCCCCTAACTAACTAGTTTAATGCAGTCTAAAACAATTTAATTTAGTTTAAGTCAGATTGCTGAGTTTAACAAAGGAGTAATGTCCAATCAGACTGGAAAGTTAAGCTTGGGCCAGGTTGCGAAGTGATATAAAAGCTGAATTGTAGAGGGCTGAAACTCTTGAGTCATTGCACTGAAGTCGGTTCAAGCACTTGAGGTTAACTACTGATTGGACAATACTCTATGGGCATGTGCTTGGGGAATGGCCCTTCCCACTGTCTTGTGCTGGCTCAATAATTGGTGTATACAGAGAACTGTAGGAGGGACTAGGGGTTGGAGTAAGACTAGCCAGGGTCACTTTGGTGGTAGATGAGGAAGAAGGAGGTTATGGAGATTCTGCTTCCATCCAATTCAATCCTATGTCTAAAGACCAAGAATAAAGACTAAGGACTTTTGCTTATCCTGACTCTGGCTGATTCTAAGGTATACAGGGTGCTAATGGGGTCATCACACTGAACTAAGGAGTTTATATTTTATTCTGGAATCAATAGAAAGCCATTGGAGTTGACTGAGTAAAAGAATCACATGGTCACATCAATGCTTAAGAAAATCACTTTGGCAAGACTTCCAGTGGTGGAGCCCAAGATGGTGGAGTAAAGTCAGAAAATTATTCAAGCTCTCCCAGTTTCCTTCAAAAACCACATGAAACCAAGCCTCTGAACAGAGTCTGACAGAATGAGATTCAAGCTCATTTCAGCTCAAGCTAGATTAGAAAAACTTCAAGAAAAAGTCAGTCTCATTGGGGTGAAAAGGGTGTTCAGCCCAGTTCAAACAGAGTATGAGAAAGCCAGGGAGAGGGTCTTAATCACAGCAAATCAGCAACTAAAACCTTCAGCCCTGGCTCAGCAGAGCACAGATCACTGGAGAAGCCTCCAGTAAAAGATCCCAAGGCAAACTCTCGGAACTTAGACTGTTTTACTAGAAAGAGCAGGCAAAGCTACCCCTGCAAACACAAGGGCCCTGTGCTCAAAACTAAGGCTCAGAGATGTACGAGAAGCTTGGGACAGCACTCTATCCCAGGAGCAGAAACTGATCATAAAAGTAAAAAATAAGAAAATACAAAGAAAGAAAGAAAGAAAGAAAGAAAGAAAGAAAGAAAGAAAGAAAGAAAGAAAGAAAGAAAGAAAATAAGCAAGAAACAGAAAAGAACCTTGATCATAGAAAGCAAATATGGTGACAGGGCAGATCAAAACACAAGCTCAGATGAGGACAGAATGTCCACAAAGAAAATTTCAAAGAGTAATATGAATTGGTCTCAATCCCAAAGAGGCTTCTTGAAAGTTATCATAAAGACTTGAAAAGGAAAATAAGAGAGGTTAAAGAAAAAATGAGAAAAGAAATGATAGGTATGCAAGAAAGAGTCAGCAGCTTGAAAAAGGAAGACAATTCCTTAAGAAATACAATTGACCAAATATAGGGAGGAAAAATCAACTGAAGAAAACTAAAATTAATCAAATGGAAAAAGAGATATAAAAACTAACTGAAACAAGTCACATATTAAAAACTAGAACAGAGCAAATAGAAGCTAATGACTCCATAAGACATTAAAAATCAATCAAACAAATTAAAAAGACTGCAAAAATGTAAGAAAATGTAAAATACCTTATTGCAAAAACAGTTGACGTAAAAAATAGATCCAGGAGAGAGAATTAAAAATCATTTTTTCCCTGAAAGTCATGACCAAAAAAAGAGCCTGGATAGCATTCTTTAAAGAGATCTTAAGGAAAACTGCCCCAATATTCTAGAAACAAGGGAAATACTCATTGAAAGAATCCAACAATCATCTTCAGAAAGAGATCCCACAAGGAAAAGGTCAAGGAATATTTTTGTGAAATTCCAAAATTACAATATCAAGAAAAAAAGTACTGCAAGCTGCCAGGAAAAAAACAAACAAATAAACAAACAATTCAACTATCAAGGAATAACAGTCAGGATAACCCAGGATCTGGCAGTGTTTACAATAATGGATTGGAGGACCTGGAACACCATATTTTAGGAGGCAAAGAACTTGCATTCTTGTAAATAGTAAATACTTTCTTTTCAGACCATGATGCAATAAAAATTATATTCAATAAAGGGAAAGGGAAAGATAGACAAAAAAAAATATAATTCTAAAGAATGAGTGAATCAAGCAACAAATCATGGAAACAATTCATAATTTCATTCAAAAGAATGATCACAATGAGACAACATACCAGAACTTATGGGATGCAACCAAAGTAGTTCTTGGGGGAAATTTTATATCTCTAAATAGGTACATCAATAAAATAGAGAAAGAGGAAATCAATACACTGGGCACACAACTAAAAAAGTTAGGAAAAACAAATTAACACCCCTCAATTAAATACCAACATTAGAAATTCTGGAACTCAAAGGAAAGATTAATAAAACTGAAGCTAAGAAAACAATTGATCTAATTAATAAAAGTAAGAACTGGTTTTATAAAAAAAAAAGATAAACCTTTGGTTAATTTGATTAGAATAAGAAAAGAAAAGAAAAAAAAATAAATTACCAGTGTCAAAAATGAAAAGGGTAAACTTATTACCAACGAAAACGAAATTAAAGCAATAATTAGAAGTCATTTTGTTCAACTGTATGCTAACAAATCTTACAATCTAATAAGAATATATCAATATTTGCAAAAATATAAATTGCTCAGATTAACAGAAGAGAAATTACTTAAATAGCCCCATTCTAGAAAAAAGAAATAGAACAAACTCTCAATAAATTCTCTAATGAAAAATCTCCAAGATCTGATGGATTTAAAAGTGAATTCTACCAAACAATTAAAGAAAAACTAATTCCAATACTTTGTAAACTTTTTGGAAAAATAGGCAAAGAAGGAATGCTGCCAAATTCCTTCTATGACACAAATATGTTACTGATACCTAAACCAGGAAAAGCCAAAACAGAGAAAGAAAATTATAGACCAATTTTCCTAATGAATATTGATGCAAAAACTTTTAGATAAAATATTAGGAAAGAGAATACAGAAATTTATCAGCATGATAATACAATATGATGAAGTGGGATTTATACCAAAAACGAAGGGCTAGTTCAATGTCAGCAAAACTATTGCCATGATTGACTATATCATATGATAAACCAACAGAAATCATATGATAATCTCAATAAATGCAGAAAAAGTTTTTGATAACATATAGTACCCATCCATGTTAAAAACATTGGAGAGCAAAGGGATAAAGGGAGTTTTCTTTAAAAATAATAAGTAGTTTTTATCTAAAATCAATAGCAAGCATTATTTGTAATGGAGAGAAGCAAGATACATTCTCAGTAAAAACAGAGATGAAACAAGGATGCCCATTATCACCACTATTATTCAATACTGTATTTGAAATGTTAACTTTAGCAATAAGAAAAGAAAAAGAAAATAATTAGAATAGACAATGAGGCAATAAATCCACTCTTTCTAGCTTATATGATGATATACTTACAGAATCCTAGAAAATCATCCAAAATCCTACTCAAAACAATTAACAGCTTTAGAAAAATAAAAGGATATAAAATAAACCCACAAAAATCATCAGCATTTCTATATATTACTGACAAAGCATAGTATCAAGAGAAAGAAAGAGAAATTCCATTTAAAATAACTGTAGACTAAATAAAATATTGGGTGTCTACCTGCCAAGACAACCCAACAACTATATGATCACAATCACAAAACACTTTCCACACAAATAGTCAGATCTAAAGAATTAGAAAAATATCAATTGTTCATGAGAAGGCTGAACTAATTTAATAGAAATGACAATTCTACTTACATTGTTTTAATTACTTTTTCAGTATCATATCAATCAAACTGACAAAAATGTATTTTATAAAGCTAGAAAAAAATAACAAAATTCATCTAGAAGAACAAAAGGTCAAGAATGTAAAGGGAACTAATGAAAGAAAAAAAAAGATTATGGCCTAGTAGTATCAGACCTAAAACTATCTTAGAAAGTATCAGTCATTAAAAGTATTCGGTACTGACTAAAAAATAGAATAGTAGACCAGTGGAATAGATTAGACAAACATGACATAATAATCTTTGACTACAGAAATATAATATATGATTAACTCCCAAACTCCAGTTTCTGGGATAAGAGCTCTCAAAAATTGTTGAGAAAAGTGGAAAATAGTATGTCAGAAACTTGGCATAAACTTATTTTTCATACCCCAAACCAAAATAAGATCAAAATGGGCAGATGATTTGGGCATAAAAGGTAATATCATAAGCAAATTAGGAGAGCAAGGGATATTTATAGAGAGGAACTTATGACCACAGAAGAACTAGAGAACATTATGAAATGAAAAATGGACAATTTTGCTTACATTAAAAGTTTTTGCACAAACACCACCAATAGAAAAAAGATAAAAATGGATGTACAAAGCTGGGAAAAAACGTTAAAGCCAGTGTTTCTGATAAAGTCTCATTTCTAAAATATTTTTTAAGCACAGTGTCAAATTTATAAGAATACAAGTCATTCCCCTATTGATGAGTGGTCAAATATGAACAATTTTCAGATGATGAAATTAAAGACATTTGTAGTCATATGAAAAAAAATGCTCTAAATCACTCTTGTTTAGAGTAATGCAAATTAAAACGCTGAGGTACCATCTTCCACCTCTCAGACTGGCTAAGAAGACAGGAAAAGATAATGACTAATGTTGGAGGAGATGTGGAAAAACTGAGACACTAATATATTATGTTAGTGGAGTTATGAACTGATCTATCCATTCTGGAGAGCAATTTCAAATTATGCTCAAAAGGCAATAAAACTATGCATACCTTTTGACCCAGTAGTGCCATTACTGAGTCTGTAACCCAAGGAAATCATAAAGGAGAGAAAAATCCCCCACATATGCAAAATGTTTATAGCAGCTCTTTTTGTTTTAGCAAAGAATTGGAAAATGAATAAATGACCATCAATTGAAGGATGACTAAATAAGTTGTGGTATATAAAAGTAATGGAATATTATTATTTTATAAAAAATGATGAACAAGCTGATTTTAGAAAGGCTTGGAAAGATTTACATGAACTGATGCTGAACAAAACAAACAGAACCAGGAATACATTGTACACAATAACAGCAAGAATGTGCAGTGATCAACTATGAAAGACGTGGTTTTCTCAGTGATTCAGTGATCCAAAGCAATCCCAATAAAATTTGGATAGTAAACACTATCTACATCTATAAAGAGAATTAAGGAGATTGAATGTAAATCAACACATGCTATGTTCACTTCTTTTTTCTGTTTTTTTTTTTCTCTCCCATGTTTTTTCCCTTTTGTTCTGATTTTTCTCTTTCAACATGATTCATAAAGAAATGTGTATTTACTGTAACTTATTCAACATATAAAGGATTGCTTGCCATATGGGGAAGGAGGTGGAGGGAGGGAGGGGAAAAATCGGAACAGAAGTGAATGCAAGGGATAATGTTGTAAAAAATTACCCTGGCATGAGTTCTATCAATAAAAAGTTATTAAAAAAAAAGAAGAAATGTGTATTTAAAAAGTTAATGTGCATATATAACAAGGAAAAAATATTTAAAAAAAAAAAACAAAACAAAACCTTTGGCAGTGAATGCAATGATCTGCAATAAGAAGACACCAAGCAGAAAGATCAACTCAGAAGCTATTGCAATATTCTCAGTATGGTCAAATGAGATCCTGAATTAAGGTGATATACATAGAAAGATAGATAATAGAGCATTTACTAAGAGTTTACTATATCTCAGTCATACAACTGCTGAAAATACAAATACAAGGTAACAGATAATTTCTATTCTCAAAAACTTTATATTCTAAATGGGGGGGAAGATAATATCTTAAAAGACAACTGAAAGTCTGGGAGAAACATGGGGAAAAATCTTAGGTCAAGGTAGAGAAATCTTGGGATGACCTAGTTTTGAAGTGAAAATAGATAATATGGGTGCTTCCTCAAATGGAAGTTTGAGAGAAAAATTCACGTAGCAGAGGAGTCTTTAGAGGTAACATTACCAGCATAAGAAGGTCACTGAGGAGGTGAAGGAGTAGTCCACAGGTTTATGACCTGAGGTAGGCCTGAAATTATTGTGTTTGATATGTATACTTTCATGGAACTTTGGATTAGAAATAGGAAAGTTTGAAACAGGAGAGAGATAGGGGAGAAATAATAAGTTCAGTTTTGGACATTTTTGAGTTTGGGATGTCTCCAGATCATCAATTCTTATCAATGTCTGTTTCCCAAAGACAGTAGAAAGAGCACCATTTTAGGCATTATCCAATAAAATATTGCAATTTTAATTAATGAGATTAGACTAGGGTAATTTCTCAGTGTATTTAGATTAATTTTTTTTTAAACTGTCAAATTTAAAGTAAAAGCAATTTCCTATCCAAGCCTATTCTACACAGTCTTCCCATTCCCAAAAATTTCCCCAGTAGGCTGTCTTAAACTAAATTTAGGAAGTTGTGTGCTTCCATGATTTTAGAGCACAATAAGAAAGGCATAGTTTCTGGGAATGAGGACTTAATAAGGACTTTATCCTATTCCTGTCCACCATATTTCAAATATTATTTTAGTTCAGGGTGCCACATTTTAACAAGGACATTTTTAAGCTGAAGATTATATGTATGAAATTAACTAAGATAGTGAAGAATCTTAAAATTAATTTTATATGAAAATCATTTGAAATGTGTATAGATGTTTAATCTGGAAAAAAACAGGAAAGGGTAGGGAGGGGCATGCTAGCTATTTAAAAATATTTCAAGTTACCCTGATGTAGGAATCAACTTATTTGATTCCAGCAGGCTAAAGTAGGCATAATGGATTTAAGCAACAAAGAGAAAAAACCTAGGCATGACATAAGGAAATATTTCCTACCATTTAGAGCTGAAAATAGAATGGACCTGAGTAAGGAGATAATGTATTCTCCTTCCCTGGGAGCAAACAATAAAAGATAGATGACAATTTGTCATCTATACTATAGTACACTAGTTCTATTCTAGTGGTTCTCAAACTTTTGTTCTTAGTGTCCCTTTATATTAGTAAAGATTACTGAGGATCTGTCCAAATAATTTTTGTTTATGTGGATTATATTTATAAATATTTACTATATTAGAAATATTAATTTTGAATTTGTAGATCTCTGAAAGGGTTTCAGAGAATCTCAGGATTTTTTGGACCACACTTTGATAAACATTGATCTGTAATATAGATAGAATCTTTTCTTAGGTATTTGAACAAAAGAGATTTTAAAGTTCTTTTCAACTCTGAGTTTCTACAATTCCCCAGGTTCTTGGCAGACAAAGCATTTTGAAAAACTATATTCGGTGATGTGATGGAGATAACTGTTTCCTGGTGAGACAGCTCATGCATGTCACCTCCATGTCACTCTCTAAGATCAGATGCTAAAATGACATAAAATGTACAGGAATAAAAACTCCTAAAATTTCATAGTTCAAAGCTATCTGGAAGCTCATTTAGACCAATCACTTGACCAGCTAGTCCTTATTTTGTAAGTACTTCCAAGTTACTACATCTTGAAGTAGTTTATTCCATTATTGAATAGCTCTCTTTGTTTATACCTAATATTTGAGGCTTCACATGGCACTCCGGTGCAACTTTTTATAATCCTAACAGATAAATGCTCAGAAAATTAATTTTTTTGCTTGTGACATATATTAAGATAGATCCTGTTATGAAAAAATTACCTAATATTATCAAAAAGTATGTGGTGATATTTGGATGATACTGTTAAGACTTCTAGATTCTAACTTGATTCTACTGTCCCTTACTATCCTAGAATACCTTTTTAACTGAAAGTATGTACTTCCATCTGAAAGCAGTTTCCCTGCAATCACTTCTCATCCATAAGCACATCTTCCCTGAGCTTTGCTTTTCTCCCAAAAAACTATCATTCAGTCCTCAAATACCATTTCCCCAGGGTTCCATGCAGGTTTTAGGACTCAAACTTCAGGACTTTTCTTAGTTGTTTCTCCAAAGGAAACATGCTGTGTGGAACATGTTTCTGAAATATTAATAAGACCCAGAGTAGAAGAAACTTCAACGAATGCAGAATTTCATTATGGCTAAATCCCCTGAAGTTCAAGTGCTTTTAATAACATCCACCAGAAAGTTTGAAAAGAAAAGAAAGGAGAATGGTGACTAAGAAAAGTCTCCTTTTTGCTTGAGAACAAATCTGTGTTAAAGAGTGCTGGGCTTTCACAAAACATTTCCAGTCAGAAAGTAGCTCTTTTTAAATATTGTAATACTTTACAGATTATCTGTATTCTGAAATGCCTACATGTATATTTATAATTTTGGAAGAAGGGAAGCTGTTCTTTGAACAGACAAACAAGGCAGAATTTCTTCTACTAAAATCTGCGTATTGTGAATCTGTACCAGCAGGCTTTCACATAACGACGAACTGCATTTAAGCCATTAACTTTGTGTTGTCTCCCATATGAACAGGGAGTCAGGGGCTTAGATTGTCTGTTTTGTGTTGTACTTCCATTTTAATGCAGAAATTCATGGAAAAATCATTGTCATGCATTTCGAAGGGATCTTGGGGAGGGAGGGGAAATCCAAATTATTCTTCAGTGCTTTTCATGAATAAGTACCAGTGCCTCACCTTATCTTGTCATTTAGCCTGGTAGTAATTTCTCTTCCTCTACCAGTGTTTTCAAAGCAAAAGCCTTCATGGTTCTATTTAAGGAACTTCATCCTTCTCATGCCTTTCTTAGACTGAAACACTTCTATAAGTGGATAGAGCCTAAATTTAAATGGGTCAGATAATATTCTTTGCTAGTACAAGTTTGACTGAAAAAAAAAAAAATTGGAGACATTAAGTTGAAGTGAGTATGCACATAATTCTGGGAAGCATTAATATTTATAATTCAACTGAAATACAGATTGAATGCCTACTATGCACAGTGTTGTAATTGCTACATAGAACTGGTCATAAGTTAGGATATTTGTATCACTTAAAAATTTTTACTTCTAAAGTCAATACTGTAAGTGGATCATTAAGACTTCATTCCTTAATAATGCCTAGAGAGGCATATTTGAAAATGACACAGAGGTCAACAAACCATTTTTTTGTGTGTGTGTGGAAAAAGTATATAATTTAAAAAATTAAAAAAATTAAATCAGCCTTATGAATAGTGTGACATGCTATGATGAATGAAATACCCAAAATAGAAATTTTGAGGTACAAGTTAAGTACTTTAATATAGTAATAAGCCTTCTCCACTTGTATTTTAAAGGAATTTTCTGAGTGTTCTTTTCTAGGAGTTTACCTTCTCCTTTATCCATATTTATGTCTGCTACAAGTTCTACATATTTTTTCCCTTTGATATGGAAGAAAATTTCCAGAAGTTGAAACAAAATTCATAGAATTAGGCATGAAATTTCTACATATTGCATTTGTCTCTCTATATATACATATCTGGGTATATATGCATATGTAAACATATATCCCTATGTATGTGCACATATACATCTATTTCACATTAGGAAAAATTATTTTTGCATCTGTTATTCACTGACCTGAAAGGTTTTTCTAAGTTTACTCTTTAAAGAAGGTTTACCTTTTTTTTTTTTTTTTAATTTTCAACCTATTAAAAACATCTTTAAGTAGAATTATTTGAAATAGAAATAAGAAAATTTGTGGCTTAACAGCTTTTGAAAATATGAATTCTGATTGGAGACCCAAAAGTTTAGAAAAAATATTACAAATCATTAAGGAACTATTTAGAGGAAACCAATTTTCTTTTTTTGAAAAAGAGATGACCTGTTTGCAAAATAAACTTATGAGTAAAGAGAGTTCAGATAAAGACCTCATTTTAAAAATATACAGGAAAATAACTCAAATTTATAACAACATAAACCATTATTCAACTGACAAATAGTAAAAGGATAGGAACAAACTATTTTCAGATGAAGAAATTTCTAGCCATATGAAAAAAATGCTCTAAATCATTATTGATTAGAGAAATACAAATTAAGCTAACTCTTCTGTTGTCTTACCACTACATACCTCTCATATTGGCTAAGATAACAGGAAAAGATAAAGATAAATGTTGGAAGGGATATGGGAAAACTGGGACATTAATACATTATTGGTGGAGTTGTGAACTGATACAACCATTCTGGAGAGCAATTTGGAATTATGCCCAAAGGTCTATCAAACTGTGCATACCCTTTGACCCAGCAGTGTCTCTCTACTGGGTCTATATCCAAAGAGATCATAAAAAAGGGAAAAGGACCCACATGTGAAAAAATGTTTATGGAAGTCCTTTTTTGTAATGTCAAAGAGCTGGAAACTGAGTAGATGCCCATCAGTTGGGGAATGTTAGATGAGTATATGAATATAATAGAATATTATTATTGTATAAGAAATAATCAGCAGGATGATTTCAGAAAGGTCTGGAGATACTTGCATAAACTGATGCTAAATGAAATGACTAGAACTAAGAGAACATTGTACACAGCAATAAGAAGATTATGTGATGATCAACTGTGATGGACTTGATTGTTTTCAGCAATTACATGATTCAAGCCAATTCCATTAGGCTTGTGATGAAGAGAGCCATCTATATCCAGAAAGAGGACTATAAGAACCAAACTTGGATTACAGCGTGGTATTTTCATCTTTTTGTTGTTGTTGTTTGCTTGATTGCTCCCTTTTTATTCCTTTTTGATGTGATTTTTCTTGTGCAGTATGATAAATATAGAAAAATGTTTAGAAGCATTGGATTACTTGTTATCCTAGGGAAGGGGGCTGAAAGGAGGGAAGGGGGCTGAAAGGAAGGAAGGGAAAAAAATTTGGAACAAAAGATTTTGCAAGAGTGGATGTTGAAAACTATCTTTGCATGTATTTTAAAAATAAAAAGCTATTATAAAAAAGAAAAAAATTGGAATTATTTAAGAGATTAAAAAAGGACTAAAGAATGACTTCATAATTATCAAGGTTTATGCCTATTTATTCTTTATTTTATCAAAGATTTATTATGAATTTAATTTAGAGGAGAAAAGATTTCAGTCACTGATGAAGAAGTAATTGATTATCAGATCTCTGTTAGTGTAAGAATTTAGTGAGTAACAATGAGAATTTTTTCAATATAAAAATTTCAATATAAAGAAGTAGAAAATAAATTTGTCTTTCAATCAATCAATCAATATGAATTTATTAAATTCTTTCTGTATACCACATTTTGTGCAAGGTACTGTAGACAGAAAAGTTCTACACATGCAATTGTATGTAATTTGTTAGGTGAGAGAGCCTTATGGAAGAAGCACTATTGAAGATGAGTTCTTAAAGAATCTATAGTTACTAACAAGATAGTATGATCATCAAGTCTTTTTTTTTTTTTTAATTAAAGCTTTTTATTTACAAAGCATATGCATGGGTAATTTTTCCAACATTGATCCTTGCATAACCTTTTGTTCCAAATTTCCCCTCCTTCCCCCCCCGCCCCAGCTGGCATTCCAATATATGTTAAATATGTTGCAATACATGTTAGATCCTATATATATATGTGTATATATATATATGTATATATATATATATATACATATATATATACACATATACATATACATACATATACACACACACATTTATACAATTATCTAGTTGCACAAGAGAATTCAGATCAAGAAGGAAGAAAAAGAAAAACTGAGAAAGAAAAAACAATGAAAACAAATAACAGAGAGTGAGAATGCTATGTTGTGTTAACACACTCTATTTCCACAGTTCTCTCTCTGAGTGTAGATGGCTCTCTTCCTCACTGCACAAGTGGAACTTGTTTGAATCATCTCAATATTGAAGAGAGCCTCATCCATCAGAATTGATTTTTGTACAGTCTTGTTATTGCCGTATATAATGATTCCCTGATGCTGCTCATTTCACTTAGCATAAGTTCATGTAAGTCTCTCCAAGCCTCTCTGTATTCATCCTGATGGTGATTTCTTACAGAACAATAATATTTCATAACATTCATATACCACAATTTATTCAGCCATTCTCCGTATCCACTCAGTTTCCAGTTTTTGGCCACTACAAAGAGGGCTGCCACAAACATTCTTGCACATGTGGGTCTCTTTCCCTTCTTTAATGTCTCTTTGGGATATAATCCAGTAGTAACACTGCTGGATCAAAGGGCACACACAGTTTGATAACTTTTTGAGCATAATTTCAAATTGTTCTCCAGAATGGTTGGATCCATTCAAAGTTCCACCAACAATGTATGATGATCAATTCTCATGGTTATGGCTCTTTTCAACAATGAGATGATTCAGACCAGTTCCAATGATCTTGTGATGAAGAGAGCCACATGCACCCAGAGAGAGGACTGTGGAAACTGAGTGTGGTTCACAACATAACCTTCTCACTCTTTTTCTTGTTATTTGCTTGCATTTTATTTTCTTTTTCATTTTTTTCTGATTTAGTTTGATGTTTCTTGTGTAGCATGATAATTGTATAAATATGTATGCATATATTGGATTTAACATATATTTTCTACCATGTTTAATATATATTGGACTGCTTGCCATTTGGGGGATAGAGTAGGGGAAGGGGAGGAAACATTGGAATACAAGGTTTTTGCAAGGATTAATGTTGAAGAATTATCCATGCATATGTTTTGAAAATAGAAAGCTTTAATTAAAAAAAAAAAAAAAAAGAATCTATAGTAACTAAGATTCTAAGGTAAAGAGGGCATTCTTTGCTAGCATTATGGCATCCTTTGAAAAGGCATGAAAAAGGAGAATAGAATGTAGTGTCTGTATGAGGAACAGCAAGAACATTTTTTGGTAGATCATAGATTATGTGAAGGACTGTTATATACAAGGATCAAAATAGAAGTAGGAAGCAGGTTCTAAATTATTTAAATGACCAAAAGAGGAGTTTTATTTGATCACAAAGGTAATAGAGAGCCAGTGGAATTTAATGAACAGAGAAATGACATGATCAGACCTGTGTTTTACTACTATTACATTAATAGTTGTGTAGAGAATTGATTGGAAAAGAGAAAGAATTGAAAAGGAGGGAACAATTAGGAGGCTGTTACAATTAGTCCACTTAGTAATCCTGGAGGTAGAGATATGTGAAAGATTACAGTTGACATTATTATTCAAAATAACTAAATGATTTTGCTTAGAATCATGAAGTTACCAGTCAAGTTTCTGATTTTTGGAAGACTGAAACCACAGATCAATATTGTTTCTATGGAGCTATATTAATGGATATAAAGTTTGTCCCACACTTAATTAATCTATTAATTCAATAAATAAATAACATATTCATTTACAAACAGAGAAATGACATCATTGGAATGGAAAGTAATTTCAAATTTTAATGGAGGGACGCTTAGCATTACTACTTTTCTGCAAATTAATCAGGGAAAGACTTATAGGGGAGGTATTTAGTTGTTGTTGTTTTTTTTTTCCTTTTTTCCCCCAAGGCTCATTCAAGCACTATAAATCTATGAGTTTATTATTTTGGCATTTGGATCAAAAGTCTGATACGTCAGTCTTCATGTCAACTTCCTCCACCCACAAATTCCAGAGGTGCCTATAACTTGGCCCTGAGCATGGGAAAGTAGGAGAAAGATTAAAAACATAGGCAGCTAGGGCTGGAGGAAAGAGAAAGTAATTTGCTTTGACCTAAGCAATAAATCTGCAGGGCAGTAATGACCATCTCTTGACACTGGTAGTGACATTGATCAAGTACACTGTCCTGGTCTTTTTTTCCCTCTTTTCTTCTCTCTGAATCACAGAGCTTCTCCTGATGGCCAAGTCACCAGTTTCCAATGAATGTCAGTGACTAGAGATAAAAGAATGACAAAGGTAAAATAGTCTCCTTAAGTTAATATAACTTCTGATTTTTATAATTAGAAATGCCATCCTGTGAACCAAGGCAGAATGCCTATCATCTGCTTTGAATGCAGGAGTTTTTTGTTTAAAAAGAGAGAAACAGAGACAGAGAGACAGAGCGAAAGCGAGAGCGAGAGTGAGAGCGAGAGAGCGAGAGAGCAAGCGAGAGAGAGAGAGAGAGAGAGAGAGAGAGAGAGAGAGAGAAAGAGAAATGCTTTGTGAAGTTAAATCTCATATAACTTCAAGCGTCTGATTGGAACAAATAAACAAGCCAAGACCAAGGGAATTAAGTGACTCAAACACTATTGGTCACTCAATCAATTGAGTCTGGTTCATAAGGAAAATATTGATTGCTCTCGTTTGGATGCCTTAAAGCAATGAGTCAAAATGGAAAGAGAGCAACTCATTTCTCCTCTTCTCGCTTTTCCCCAGAATCAAACCTGTTCCCTCTGGTGAACTGCTAGATACACAGATTCGCTAGAGAGCACAGACTAACAGAGTTGCTGTTTGTTTTTATCTCTGGAGAATGAGATGGTTGTGAGAAAGGAGTCATTTAACCTGTTTTGGGGCTTTAATTCTTGATTATTGCGACAGTTATGATGTAGAAGTTGTACCGGGCATTGCATTGGGCTTACCCTTGGAACTCAATTAGTAAACCTTATTTTATAGCCTTCTTTGTATGACTCTTTCATCGAGTTGCTTCTGTGTGACACATGAAAGTGATATACTTCTCTACTCTGTAGAGCTGTCAGGATAAATCTTAAGTATTCATTAAATGCTTTGAGTCTTTCAGTTCAATGTATGAGGTGTGTATGTATATAAAAGAAAGCCTGTCTTATTTATGCCATCCACAAAAGTTATACTCTATTGTCTCATTTTTGCATGTTTTCAAAGGTTTTGTCATTGTCAGATTCTCCCAAGGTGAAAAACTGTAGTTGTGATCCTTATGGTCTGTATCTGCTATCTGAAAACTAGCCTAAGTGGATTCCAAATGATAAACTTTTTGTCATAATGACCTATGAAATGGATTGAAATATAAAACTATGGAGTCATAGCATTCAAGTTGAATCTTCAGAGTCATCCAATATCTCAAAATTGAAATTTAACTTCTATACCCACTAAGGGGCCCTTAATTCTATGTGATCTCTTATCTTGATAATGATAGATAAATGACAGAAAAACAGCCAAGAATATTGAGTTAGATAATTTAAAAATTATCTATAAATAGTCATTTTAATTATAGCAAGATAGAACAAGGGATAGACTGTTGGTTCTGGTGTCAGAAAAACAACTTCCTAAGTTCAAATCCAGGCTCAGACACTTATTAGCTGTGTCAATCTGGACAAAAGTCACTTAATCCCATTTGCTTCAATTTTCTCTTTTGAAAAATGAATTGAAGAAGAAAATGTTAAAGCAGTTCTGTTTCTTCACCAACAATATCCCAAATAAGGTCATGGAGAGATGAACATGACTGAAAAATGACTGAATTAAACTCTAAAGATAAGATTGTTATTTAATGATCAACAACTTATACTACAAGCTGCATAACCCTAAACAAACTACAATCTCACTGGTGCACAGTATCCACATACATAAAATGAGGATAATGATACATGTAAAACCTACTTCACAGGTTTGTTGTGAGGACAAAATGAGATAATGCATGTAAAGTGCTTTGCAAAATATAAAGTCTAAAAGGAAGGCCATTTGTATTCCCCTGTATGAAGGTAACATTATATTGATTGCAATACACTTCAAGAACACTTTCAGGTCTTCTGGGATATTTAGGGACAAACTAAGGAACTCAGCTATCAGTTTGTAAGATAGGGGGACGTGAATAAGGGGTACTTATTCCCCCATTTTATGATGTGTAGCTGAATGTGAAGTCCACTGATTCAATGTTTAACAACACCTGCCTTCAAGGGTCATTGAAGATAGACAGTAATCTGGACCCAGAATTGAATAAAAGCAAATAAAGGAAGTGGTTGGCTTTTATGAAATGACACAAGACTTACAATGATCACAAGTTTCTCCCAGAAAAGCATACCGTTTTTAAAAACAACATTGTTTTCCTGGTGAAGCTATATCTCTGTGAGTCATAAAACAACAATATCTCTAAAGAAACAGAAATTAAGGCATCTCACCAAGTGATGGAGAGGTTCATTGTGGGTGTACATAGGCTATAGCCCATTATGGTGACTTTACATAACTCATTGTTTAGTTATGTTTTGTAGTGCTTATTTTCTATAATGCATCAGCAAAGACAAGCTTAGGTAGAAAAGGAACTGGGTGAATTATATAAGTCCCAAAGCACTTAATAAGCTATACAATGTGCCAAAGACTATTTCAAGTACTGAGAATACAAAGAAACACAAAAACATAAACTCATTTCTAAAAGTTCACATTCTAATGGGGAAGACAACTTGCAAAGAACTCTATGTGTGTGTATGTATACATACATATGCATATAATATATATAAGATAAATTGAATATAATAATCATATAGGAAAGACACTACTATTAAGGAAGACAAGCAAGAAATGGCTTCTTGGAAGAGGCTGAGCCAAAATGGCAGAGAAAATGCAGAAACTCACCAAACCTCTCCCCCCAAATGCTCCAAATTCATTTAAATAGTGATTCTAAACAAATTTTACAGCATTGAACACCCCAAAAGATAGAGTAGAACATTTTCCAGGCAAAGGCAACTTAGAAGATCTGCTGAAAAGATCTGCACCACCAAAGTGAGAGTCCAGTGTTCAGTCTTGGTACAGGCAGCACTAATGCAGCCCTGGCCCTAGCTCCAGTTCAGACCTCAGTGCCAGCAAAACAGGAATCTGTTGTTTTAGCAGACTAGATTTTATAGATATGGAGGGGCAGGGACACTCCTAACTCCTTTTCCAGGGCAGAAAAGAAGGCTTGTGATTAGATCCCTAGAAGGATCTCTGAACACAGCTGCACAAAATCCTTGAAACTTGAAACAGTATACCTTCTACCCTGGAAAGAGCCTACTTTAACAGAGTTAAAAGCTGAAATAATAGACTAGGAAAATATTTGAAAGGGAATGAGGTATAAAAACCCTATAAAGTAAGAAGGGACAAACAGGATTAAATATTTGATCTTGGAGATAATTGGGAGCCATTGCAATTTAATTAATTGGTGGGAAGGAGGCTAAACATGTTGAAGTTTGTATTTTATGAAGATTACTTTAACAGTTGGAGGATGAATTGAAGTGGGGAGATTTATGACAGAGACACAACCCGGCATGCAGAACCAACAAACCATTAAAATAATCCAAGCAGGAGATGATGAAGACCTGGGCTATGGGGAATGTTTATAAGAGATGTTGCACAGATAAAATCAACAAGATACCAATAGATTAGATAAGGAAAAGTGTGAGAGGGAAGGCAAATAATAGTTGAACAATCCTAGTATTATGATAGTGCTCATGACATTTTGAAAACTTGGAGAAAGGTCTAAAGGACTACAGGGAGAAATTTGTATAGGATTTTAAAAAAGACATAGATGAGTATTGGTTTGAATGGGAAAGAATAGATGCTTTGTCATCTGCAATAACTAAGGAACAGGCACATCAGTGAGATCCCAAATCTAAATATTATATTAACTATATATTTATATTCCTATATAAAAATTTATCTGGAGAAACAGGACAACATGAAAGCAAATCTTTCTGAGCTATTTGTTGATAGCTTTACTCCTTGTGTTATTGGACATTATTGACAATACTGTTTTATCCCTTTACCTTTCTGTTCTGATTCCACACTACTCTCATCATCTGTGAGCTTCCTTAGACCAGGAAGACTCCCAAATGAAAGTCATGAGACAGAGATGTACAAAAACATCACATTTAAAAATATGCTTAATTTTAAATGGAGTTCATAAAAGACTGTAATGGTTCCTAGTAGACGTCATTCTATTAATGCACAATGCTCTGTTATTTTAAGATGATTATTTTTGTACAAAATTATAAAATTCCATTATAGATAATCATGCTGATGTTGCTACAGATACAGAAAGTATGTAAATGACAAGTGAATTCAATGCCCTTGTGAGGAAGCTGGAATATTCAAATGCTAATATCTTTTAGTTTGGGATTTTTTTTATCTCACACATCAAAAGGAACATTTCCTAATTTTAAGACAATTTGTATAAAACTTCATTGTAGAAAATGAAGCCCCTTTGGAAGTATGAGAAACAATGACAAAAGCTGTGTTGGATGAATTGTGATTTTTCTATGCGCACTTCCTTCAAAGATATTTTTTAAAGAAAATACCATATTTAGATCTACATGGGACCTTAGTAAGTATTCATATAAATTCCCATTTTAGAAATAAAGGAAACTGAGGTCTACAGAGGAAAAGTCTTGCTTAAGATCATTAAGATAGGAGTTTTAAAATGTGATAATTCAAGTATTCTGAGTTCAAATCCTTTTCTACAAATTTCTTGGAATGTAAACTCCTGGAGATAAGGAATTCTTTCAGTTTTGCTTTTGTGACCCTAGCTCCATGCCTGATGCATAAAAAATTCAATGGATGTTTTTCAAATTGAATTGAATTAAAATTATCTTTCCCTTCCACTCCATTTCCAATCTGGTTCATCTAAGACTTCGACCTTGGAAGGCAGACATGGTTTCAGAGTTGATCTTTAGTATATTCTAATACTTAATATAATACATCATGAAAATGTGAGCCTATCCATCTCATGTCGTGATGCTTATGCAGATGGGTCTATTTAGAAATGCTATTAGAAAAGCTGCCCCTAAAATATACAATCTGCCTTTTCAACCATTTTGTCTTTAGAATTATGTTCATTGCAGATCAATGGAACAGAGAATACAATCAACTTCTCTTTGTAGGCATTCATACCTGAGGTACCCCTGAGTGTTCTGTGTAATGAAAAACATCACTGTCAACTGCTTTCATAAAACACAGAAAATAACATTTTTTTCCCTAGCAGTACTGAAGAAATAGAACTGATGTTGAATCAAACAGCATGAAGAAATATGTCTCCCTTTAGTTTAATACACCTGAAAAACAAATTCAGGATTTGATAAGTAAAGGGATAAATGCTTTAGGAATAGGTCATGTTGGTTGACAGAAAATCCCTAATAACTGTGGGCTCTCATGAATTCTATTTCTGAATTCTTATTTTCTCAAGGCTTAATATGCCAAAAATATTGGTAACTAAAGTTGTACTGAAAATATTTTAACAACAACAACAATAATAACAATGATGCAAATAATATTCATACAGTGATTAGCATATGCCGGGCACTTCTAATTGCACTGCATAAATTATGTCATATGATCTTCAAGAGAAACATAGTGGGTAGTTGCTATTAATATCCCCATTTTACCTTCTAAAAACTGAGGTCTAGGTTAACTGACTTGCCCAAAGTCACACAACTGGTAAATGTCTGAGACTAGATTTGAATTCAGGTTTTCTTGATTATAGACCAAGTGGTCTATCCAGTATTCCATATAATTGCTTTGATCGTTATTGATTATATTCACTATAACTTTTCTTTGATTTTTTTTTTTTTGGATGCTACTTGGATATCTTTTGAGAGAGCTAATTCTTGTATGGAATTATAGGATCATAGAATGACAGAGCTTGAATGAGACTTTACAGATTATTTATTCTACCCTCCTCATTTTAGGGAGGAAACTGCTCTAAAAATTGTAATCCCATAGCCAGTGTTTGGCAAAATTGTATCTAGACCTCAGGTCATATAGGTGCTTTTCCAGTGTAAACAAAGGATCGCAGGATAGTATGTTTTCTATGAGAAAAAAACTAGTATGTATGTACTCAGGTGGTCTACTAACACCCAGGGTTTGGCAGACTGGCAAGAGAAATTGTTCAAATATTCAATAGCAGCTATGGAATCAAGTTTCATGTTGTTCTATTATATTTCATTTTATAGCCACCAGAGTAATGCATGTCCATTGCTAGGGCTATATAAAAGACTAAGTACCAATGTTCCTTTACTTTAGTGTGAATGGCCTGATAACACACTAAAGAGAGCAATGGGAAAGGAATTTATTTTTCCTGGGCACCAAGGGATCCTTCAGTTCCCTAGAAGATGTAATTTTGGGGATAATGATGGAATTAAATCCTTTAGATAATGTTGCCACATTACATTGCTACCCATTAGAGCCATGCATTCACCTTAGCTGCCTGAATCTGTATTTTTAAAAAAATTAATCAATTTATTAAAATGTTTCACCATTTCTGAATACAGTGAAGTGGAATTTTGTTTATTTTCTTATAATGTTTAGAAAAAAGCATGACTTACAAGCAAGATTCTAGAATTTAAAGAGGCTATAGTCTATTGCCATTTTATAGGGGAGGAAATTAAGACTTGTTGGAAGAGTGAGTTATTCAAGGTTTCAGAGTGAATTAGTACCTAAATTGGTACATCTGCAAGAATATTTTAGATCCATATCCAAGGTCTTAGGACAGGAATATATTGGCTAATATTTGACAAAATGACTCTCGGAAAAAATGCTCCTATGACACTTAAAAATTTAGTCTTTACATTTCTTCCATCACTTTCTAAATTGTAGCCAATCAACAAAATGATAAATCAAGCCATGATTTGTGTCGCATTTGCTGTGTTCTGAGTTGTAAATACTCTCCCTGGAAATTTAACTATCAGTTCTGCTGAGCTGGTTTGAGATGAATCTACCACACTGCAGGTAGGAAGAAAAACCATGATTCTTAAAGTAATTGAATTCCGACAATATAAACTCCATTAACCATAATTCTGCTAAGCAAAACATTAAAACTGATTACACATTATTTTTGGAAAAAAAGACAAATGAAAAGGTAAGAAGGTGAAAATAAAATTTAGTTCTTTATAGATTCATAGCTTTAAAACCAGGAGAGATATTGAATGTCACCAAATCAAACATTTTGAAAAATGGACAAAAAACAGTGAACTCTCCTTCCTTAAAGGTCTTCAAACAAAGAGTGGAAAATTTTGTAGGAATTTCATGGCTAGATTGGACTAGCTGGCTACTGAATAAATACCCTTCCAACTCTAAAATACAATATTTATTGTTTCTCTCTCTCTTTTTCCCTTTTTCTCTTTTCTTCCTCCTTAGGATATAGAGTGCCTACTCTGGGCATGTGTGTGTGCGTGTGTGTGTGTGTGTGTGTGTGTGTGTGTGTGTGTGTGTATGTGGGAGAGAGAGGAGGAATGTATTCCCCTTTTTATAGCTGAGGCAAAGAGACCTTAAGTGATTTGCCCACTGTCACATACTTAGTAAGTGTCTTCATGAATCTAATCTCAGTTCTTTATCCTCTGTAGTTGCCTCCATCACTAATCAATTGTATTAGATCCATTAAAGTCTAAAGAAATATAGATTTTAAAAGGAAATGAATATTCTAATAGATAGATACGATAAAGGAGTGAACTCCAAGTCTAGGGCATACCTTAACTTAAAAATGCCTTCTATGAAAAGCTTGTCCCCCATGATACTTCTAAGAGGATCGTAAGATCCAGAGCTGAAAGGAATCCCGGGCATCAATTAACTCAGTTACCTTATTGTATAGGTAAGTAAACTGAGGACTAGAGAGGAAAAGTGACTATGATTACAAAATCATAAATGTTGAATTGAAAGCAGGGATTTATTGGAGTTAGCTTAAAACATATTGTAAGAGCTGATTGTTAAATCTTTACGCTAATATATACATCTCAGAAATCAGCAAATTCTACAAAACAACTTGTGACTGATGGCTTTATTTATTATCTAGATTTAAGAAAGTAATAAAGATAAGTAGCAAATGTTCATAATGCAGATTAAATTTAAAATTGTGACCTGTAAATACTATTTTATTTTATTTTTCCTGCACAGCCCATTGTTCAACATTTACCAGCATCCTCCTAGCTAGAAGGGACATTACAGATCATGCAATAAAAATATAATGTTGTCCAAATGAGGGAAGTGAGCCCAGATGAGTTTGGTTATGACCATAAACATTATTTAAACATCTGAGTCAGTAATTGAATTCTAGCTCTAGTCTATTCTTTCACTGCACTGCAAGTTTTTACAAGTTGTAAGTTGCAGAGAAAATATTCAAATCTGTGCCTTTTGATGCTAAACTTATTGCTTTTTCCACAATGCCTTCTCTTTTTACCTCCCCACTCTAAGAGAGCTGTGTTTAGAATTCTAGGGGATCAGTTTTGACTTTTCATTTTGCCTTAGGCAAAAGCAAAGCATCATTACTCTTTCTGTAGAGCTGGATTTCCAATTCACTGAGTTCTCAGGTCTGGGGGATAGCAGTTGAGTGAGAATTGAATAATATCCTGAATGATCTTTAATTGTCTCAACTCCATCTTTCACTCTACAAATTAAAAGTTACAAGTAGAGATTGGCAAGTTTTGTTTTTTTATTTCGGTTTGTTTGTTTGTTTTTAATGAAGATACTGGTTACAAATATCACTGAGGGAATGTTTCTTTTTATAAACACATGCCTTCAGTCATCATCACAGTGACAGAATTTTTAAACATCTATAAACAGAAAAGCTAGGGAAAAAAATGGTACATTGATCTTTTCCTCCTACCTTTGGTATATTATGTATTCTAAAAGCCCTTGGTCCAGGTTTAGCAGAAGCTTCTTTCAAGTTCTATAGCAAGAAATGATCATTTATAAAATATGGCAATCTGACGTAAAGACTTTTGTAGAGATGTTTTTTGGTGACCATCTTTATATCTCAGTAACATATTAATACCCAGGGCATTTCTCACTAACCCTCCAAACTAAGAAAGTTGGATAGAACAAACAAACTACCAGATATTACATTTTTCTAGGGTCAGACTCCTTCTATCTTTGAAGTTTGCAATGTTCTGAGAAGGGCACAGGCAGAACGATTAAGAAAGACTGACCTGATCTTTCTGGAACTACCCCACATCATTATTTTCTGGCAAATGTAGCCTAATAGGAAGACCACTAGACTTTGAGTAAGAAATATAGGTTCAAGTTTTAACCTGGTTTTGTCATTTGCCATATGCTTATGGGTGGGTCACTTTTCTTTTTTGGGACCTGAGTTACCTCACATGTGAAATGGAGAAATTAATAACTCTATAACCTACTTAAGAAGGCTGCTGTAAAAAATAGCTCCCTGTAAGTCTTTAAGGTTTATATAAATCAGATTTATTGTTTGTTTGCTTTTTAATAGGAAATAAGCTTTCCTACTGACATTGGCATAATACTCTATCTTTCACAGGTAGTATTATATTTTTTAATGTTGAAGTACTATATCTATCTTTTAGTGTATAGAGAGTCAATGTATAAGCCAAATTTATTCAGAAATATTGTTTCTAATTTGATGCTTATATTCTATTTCTCTCAGATTGCCTGAGAGTAAAATATAATAGAAAGAAATGTGGAAATATAATCGGAGGATCTTAAACCTCCTCCCATATTTATCCATGTTTGCTCCATATGCAATTTGGGGAATCTGGGTCTGTTTCCTCATCTGTACAATGAGATGTGAAATTAGATGATTACTAAAGACTTTTCTAGCTTTAATGATTTGGATGCAGGGAAAAGAGCATCTGAAATGAGTAGCTTTATGTCCACTGATTTTTTTTTTAATTTATAATTGTAATTTATTTTAGAAGAGATCTAGTTCAAATTTCTCTATTTTACAAGTGAGGAAACAGAGAAAGAACTAAATAACTTGCCCAGATTACACAACTTGGACCTTTCCTTTTTTTTCATTTTCCTAGCATAAGAGAAATGACATTCATAAATTATAATTTATTCTCATCTTCCTCAATTGATTTGTACACATGTTGAGTATTTTTCCCAGTTACATATAAAAAATTAACATTATTTTTAAAACTTTGAGTTCAAAATTCTCTAGCATTCTCTCTCTCCACACCCATCTCTTATTGAAAAAGCAAACAGTTTCATATAGGTTATATATGTGTAATTATATAAAATTTTTCCATAATAGGTATGTTGTGAAAGAAAACAAGAGAAAATACTGAATGAAATTTATTGTTATACATTTTGAATCCTCCATGATGTTCTGCTGAGCACATCACAATGTTCTGTTTTATTTTGTTTTCCTTTTTTATTTTTCTTTTTTTTAAACATTTTTTAAAAATTATGTTTCAAACTATTTCAGATATCATTGGTCTTTTTTTTTTCCTAGGGATAATGCTGTCACTCTGTACACAGTACATTTCACTTTGTATTAGCTCATGGAAGTATTCCCAGGTGTTTCTGAGAGCATTTTGCTCATCATTTCTTATAGTACAATAATATTCCATCATAATCAAATACCATAGTTTGTTCAGCCAGTCTCTAATTAATGGGCATTCCTTTTATTTTTAATTCTTTGATTACAGAAAGAGCTGCTAGAAATATTTTTGAAGATGTGGGTCATTTTCCTTTTTGTTTTTTCTTCTGGGAAACAGATGTAGTAGTGGTATTGCTAAGTCAGTAGGTATGCATGATTTTATAGCCCTTTGTGAATAGTTCCACTTTGCTTTAGAGAACAGTTGAATCAGTTAACAACTCTAACAGCAGTGCATTATTGTCTCATATCCCCCCACATTCCTTTCACTATTTGCGCTTTTCCATTTCTGTCCTATCAGTTAATTTAATAAGTCTGAGTAGAAACAAAAATTTGTTTTAATTTGCATTTCTCCAATCAACAGTGAGTTAAAACATTATTTTTCATATGGCTATAGATGACTTTGATTACTTTATCTGAAATCTCTTCATATCTTTTGATCATTTATTAATTGGGGAATAATGAGGTCTTCATTAGAAAAACTTGCTTTAAAATTTATTTCAGAATTACTACCACAATATTGCCCTCCCAAACCTATTTATTCTATTCTATCTATTCTTTCATTCTGTCTCTCCTCAGAAGTGTTTTGCTCCTGATTACCCCACCCTTCCTCCAATCTATCTTCCCTTGTCACCCTCTCCCTCTTTTCATCCCTTCCCTTTCTCCTTTACTGTAGGGTAACATAGACTTCTATACTTATGTTGAATGAAAATGTTATTTCCTCTTTGAGAAAATTCTGATGAGAGTATGATTCATTTCCTCTTCTCCTTCCCCCTTTCCCCTCCTCCAAAAAAGCTTTTCCTTGCCCATTTTATGGCAAAGAATAGGTCTGAGACCCATTCATATTTTTTTTCCAAGGCTTTGGATGTAGGAGTTAGACTTTGTTTTTTTCTTCTGAGTGTGTGTTTTGATCTCCTTTGTCATTCCACCTTTTTCCCTTTCATCCAATCCATTCCTTTTTTATCCCTTAATTTTATTTTTTTTAATGTTAAATGTTAATGTTAAAAAATGTTTAAATTTTTTTTTAAATTAAAAAAATAAATTAAAAAACTCTTTATATTCAATACATACCTGTGCCCTCTTTCCATATATGTTCCTAAATGTCCTAATGATGAGAAAGTTATCAGTTACAAATATCAATTTTCTACATAGGAATATACACAGTTTAACCTTAATAAGTCCTTTATGAATTTTCTTTCCTGTTTACCTTTTTATGCTTCTCTTGTGTCTTGTATTTGAAAGTCAAATTTTCCATTCAGCTCTGATCTTTTCATTATGAATATCTGAAAGTCCTCTGTTTTATTGAATATACTTTTTTTCTTGAAGTATTATACTCACTTTTACTAGCTAAGTGATTCATGGTTGTAATCCCTTTGCTCTTTGAAATATTTTAATTATTAATTATTATATTTATATAATTAATATATTAATTAATATTTTAATTTTAAGATCTTTGATCCTTTAGGTTAGACATTGCTAAATCCTGTGTTATTGTGATAGTGTTGAATTATTTCTTTCTGAATACTTGCTATATTTTCTTCTTGATTTGTTATTTTTCGAAGTTTTCATTTTGGGATCTTTTTCAGAAAGTAATTGGTGGATTCTTTTTTTTTTTTTTTAACTTTCTGGTTCTAGAATATCAAGAAATTAGTGCTTTCTCTTTTTTAAGAACAGTTTTTCTTATTAATTTCTTCAACAATGATGTCTAAGATTTTTTTAATCATTAAATCATTTTATTTAATCAGTTAGTTAAATAATTTTAAAATATCTCTTCAGCCTTTATTTTCCAAGTCAGTTCCCCCCCCCAATAAGATATTTGATATTGTCTAAATTTTTTCATTCTTTTGGTTTTCTTTTATTGTTTCTTAATTTCTCATAGTCATTAGTTGTCATTTGTTCAGTTTTAAAGTTTAATGAATTATTTTCTTCAGTGAGTTTCTGTTCTTCATTTTCCTTTTAGTCAATTTTTTGGAGTCTGTTTTTTTTCTACTATGAATTTTTGTGCCTCTTTTCTATTTAGCTTATTATGCTTTTTATTTTTTATTTATTTATTATTTATTATGCTTTTTAAGGCATTCTTCTCTTCATTGACTTTTTGTACTTCCTTTATCATTTGTCCTAGTCTGTTTTAAGATGGATTTTTCCCCTTCAATTTGTGTGTGTTTCTCTTTTACCAAGCTGTTGATTATTTTTTCATAATTTTCTGACATTATTCTCATTTCTCTTCCTAATTTTTCCTCTACCTCTCTTACTTGATTTTCAAAATCCTTTTTGAGCTCTTTCATACTCTGAAATCCATTTATATTTTTTCTTCAAGATTTTGGATGTAGGGTTTTGACTTTATTATCTTCTTCTGAATGTGTGTTTTGATCTCCTTTGTCATGACAATTTTCTATGATCAGAATTCTTTCCCATCGGTTGATCATTTCTCCAGCCTACTTACCAAGTCCAGCCTTGACTTTTAAACTCTTTTTTAAAGGATGAAATTTGGGACAATGTACCCTCTAATCCTGGAAGCAGAGCCCTACTTTAAAAAAAAGAGTTTAAAAGTCAAGTGATTTGTGCTGAATTGTACTCAACTCTCACTCTAGTGCAAGAGATCTTTCCTACTAACCTTCTAATATATCTTGGACTGGAAAATTCTTTCACTCTTTTTGTGGATTCTACTACTCTACAATTTGTTCAGAGTTATTATATTTATATTTATAATGTTATTTAATTTTATTATTTAATTAAAACATTATATTTTAATTTAATATAATATTTATAATATTAATATAATGTATATTATTATTTAAATATATTTGTAGTTATTGAGGGGAGAGCACAGTGAGTCTCTGCCTATATTCTTCCATCTTGGCTCTATTTCCATTGGAAATTTTGTACCAATATTCTATACATTAAGCATTCAATTTGAGTTTAATTTTCTTCTTTCTCATGCTTGTTTATTTGAACTTTATATGAAGCTTATCAGCAGCCAAGTGATTTGTAACAGAGTAATAATGAACTAGGGTAAATTTTGGCATTCTCTTTGAGTCTTCATGTGTTGTCCACTCTTTCTTGTTCATTTTGTAAGAATACTTGAACATCTTCAGTCTAGGTTGGACCTGAAATCCCCTCTGTCCATCAATAATTGAATTAGGGGTTCAATTGAAAGTTAAATCTATTTTTGTCCTTGCTGTTTTCTTGCCTCATGGCATCTTTTAAAAAATAATGAATTTCTCAACAGAAGACCTGAATTTTAATTTTACCTTTATTACTTAATAGCTCAGTAATGCCAGACATATTATTTACCATGTCTAATTCTTATCTCATTTCTTCATAAAATGGAAATAATAATAAGTATACTCCCTCCTCATAGGATTGTTGCAATTGCCAAGTCACATGTACGATATAATATGTATTGTACTTCTAAAGCACCATCTAAAATATAACGGATTATTTTTGTTCCTGGAATCAGTGATAATGTGGGGAGACAAGTCATACCTCCAATCCAATTTAAGTATTAAAGTAAACAGACACTAATTTGTAATTAATTCCTTTTCTTATACTCTTCTTGTGATTCAGCATAGACTCCAAAATATGAAAAAGCTGCAAACAATAAGGCATAATTAATCACATTAAGAATATCATTGATGATTTATGGTCCCTGGTGCTGGTCACATTACCTTGAAATGACATGTTGCTGCTGCCAGGTAAGGAGTCCTTAAACAGCAATGCAGGATTTTCTATTAAGGAACAAAATATTGTTTTAAAGTTTCATGCTTTGATTATATTCCTCTCTGCTGGCCTCCAGAGGAAATGTGTGTGTTACTAAAGAGTGCTTTAAAAGCAAACCAAGGACAGAGCTGTTCTGAGCTGTTATAGGACACTGGATAGATGTAGGGTAGAGCTAAGCCAGTGTTTGCCACTCATTATAAAGCATGCAACTCATTACAAGTGCTGAGTCAGCCCATTGAATGGCCAGCTATCTCATCTGTGTTTGAACAGGTAACAAATTTTCTGTTCCAAGTCTTGGTTTTTCTCTCAATTGAGAATGCAGATCCACCTTCATTTGCTTCAGCCTTCCCCAGTGCTAGATTGGAAGCAGCAGGAGATGCTGGAAACAGTACCAGCTTTAGTGTGTGGTGGAACTAAGTTATGCATCTATGTTGTGCTCCTCACTAGGGGGCTGGGTAACCCCCGGACAGGTCCTTTCAGCTCACTAAGTTTCACTTTTCTCATCTATAAAATGGAAGTAAGAACACAATCACTGACCTGGCTGATCTAGTTCATGTTGCTGTGAAGATTCAATGAGACAGCATATGTTAAACTCTTTGTAATCACAGATTTTCTGCAAGTTTCAGCCCCAGGTCATTTTCTGCATGAAGTCTTTCCTGACCCCTTCTGTGATTGGTGCCCTTCTCTTAAAAATTAACATCTCTTTTTTGCTGCATACATCCATCCATGCATGTATGTACCCACACATGCACATATATGTACCTAAACAAATGCATATGCACATGCATTCATACACATGCATTTAAGATCTCTAAGCAAGAGCAGACTCAAATACAGATGAAGTGGATAGTATGCATCTATATCCATCTGCATGTGTATCTATGTGTGTGTTTCATTTTCTGTCTTTCTGTCTCTCTGTCTCTGTCTGTCTGTCTCTCTCAAAAGTAGATATTTTGATCTTTTGCTTGATAATTGATTGAGGATCATAGGGCACTACATGATTTGACAATAATCTTAATAAATATGGACATTACTACCTATAATTCAATGTTTTACAATCCTGGATTTATCAGAATGGTTACTTCTTCAATGAAAACAGATTCTAACCCTAAGAAAGTAGTTTCACCTCAATGATTCCTGTCAGGCTTTGAGAACTAGAGCAGCCTCCATAACATGATGAGAGATGAAGTAGGAGTTCAGGTTTGCTGCTATGATTGGTTTTGTTGCTATTGTTATTACCATTATTATATCATATATTTTTGTCCAGAATGGTAACTTCATTAGTGTAAGTGTAATTGCTGACAAAGGCTTTATAAAGCTTCCTAGAGTATTGAGAAGTCAGGACTTGTTTAGGATTCTACAACCAGTATATGCCAAAAGACTTCTTGAATGCTGGCCTTTCATCACTTGGGTTCAGTTTATATCATATTTATAAGAATATGTAAGTATTAGAGAAGGACAGGGTAAATTCAGAGACTTTGGAGGATTTTATTCCATTTTCAAAGCAATAGAAAAGCATTTGAAATTAAAGGAGTTAATTCTTTATACATAGCTTGAGGGAATTGCCTCCTTTCTATCATCTTTGCCATATTAAGCCTTACAAATCTGTCATTGACCACTAGTATTTTTATTTTCACAGGACATTAAAGAAGATCAGAATTTACAGCACTAAGAAAGTTATGAATCTTCAATTATCCATTATGGACTGAAGAAATAGAGATCAAGTTTCCTAAACTTCTCAGCCTGGGAACATTTGAGAATGCATGTCATAGAAATCCATGATAGGCTAAAGCTGAGGACAGAAAAGCAACTTTGGTCAAACTTAATGATTGAGATGAACCTATCAGCTGATAACTTTTTTAGCTGTGTAATGGAGAACCTTTTTTCTCTTTCCTTTCCCTCTATCAAATAACACAGGCTGTTCCTTATCTTGCTTTGCCCATTGCAAAAAAAAAAAAAAAAAAAAAAAAAAAAAAAAAAAAAAGTGATAACAATGAAAAATATAGCTTTTAGATGAAGAAATTTTCTTGATTTTTACTAGAAAAATGCAAATGACATCTATATTTTTTTGTGTTTCCCATACTCTTCCAATATATGTCTTATAAAAATAAGAATACTGGATGCTTAAAACAACATGTGTTTTAAGTAGAATCCAAAGGAGATATGTTGGCTAGAGGCTTTATGACCTTAAAAATCACACTTTGTAGACAGCTATCTACTCTAGCTGTGCTTGAAAGAAAGGCCATCATTGTAGATGCAGTGGCATGGAGTAGCAAATTTAACTTGGAACAGCTGCTGTTAACATGGGCAGTATGTGTATAAAACTCAAAATGAGCCAGAACCCTCATTAGAATCTTTGGATAAACTAGGAGAAAGAAAAGACATTCTTTGAGAGAACAAACAGAAGTAATTGAAACATGGTTTAGAAATGAGCACTACTCTGAAATTATTGTGTAAAATAAAGACTAACAGCTCCTCCCTGTGTCACTTGCCTTTCTTTTTCTCCTAGGAGGAGAGCAAACATGCTTCAAACTTAACATGTTTCAAATCAGTGATCACCATTTTGGTCCCCAACTTCTAACCCTGACTTCTTTCCTCCAATAAGTTGTCAAGACCTATTGATTAATCATATTTAACAGGACTGGAATTAATAAATGTGAGTTACCATTTAACCTCAGAAGTCATACTTTATTTTCTTCACTTGAGCATTTTATTTTAAATTGTTAATTTATTCTTTGATGATCATAATTTCTTTAAAAAATATTTGAAGAACACTGACACTATTAGCAACAACAACCAAAAAAATGATCTTTCATAGTAAGAGAAAATTGGAATTCTCAAAAAGATTGTAAAATTTCCTTAAAACAATCTAGACTACACTTTTTTCCACTATTAATTTTTAGCCAGGTCATTGTCCATCCTCAGTGAATGTATATCCATCCATCCATTCAAAAACACATGTATATAGAAAAAGACAGAGAGACAGAGATAGAAATACATAAAACATAGATGTATATAATGTTACATTGTACATAATACATGTATAATAAATGATACATGATACAGGTTCAATCATGTTGGCATAATAAATGTCATATTATGCAATATCTACATATATAAGCATATAATATAGTATGTATGTGAAACATGTAGTTCACATATATGTATATATGCAAGGGAAATATATGTGTGTATATTAAATGTATGTTTATATATTATACAAATTATATATTATATATGTATTTATGTATATGTGTGTGTGTGTATGTGTGTATAGATATATTCTCCAGAATATATCTTCACTAAAAATAGCATGATGATAGAATGTTGGACTTGCAATCAGGTAAACTGGGATGCAAATTTTATCTCTAATAGTTACTACTTGTGTGGCCAGAGACTTGAACTGGAGCCAATTTAAACTAGAAATATGTGTTGTTTCTATTACTGTTATCATTATTATTATTCTTTCTCATCTCTGTCCATTCCCTTCCCTGGCTTTTTTCCGATCTCAGCTCTAGTTCTGCCTTCTTCAAGAAACTTTTTCCTGTCTTCCCTAATGCTAGTTCTTTCTGGATGACTTTGTACATAATTGCTTGCATATTGGCTTCCCTAATAAGGAGCTCCTTGAGAGTAGGAGTTTTATCTTTTCAAAAAATAATTAATAATTCTTCCTTTTTATGCCCAGAATTTAAGCACAGTGCCCCAAACATTACAGATACCTATTTATGTTTCTTGTTTGACTTGACTTGCTTAAAGTCACAGGGGTAGTTAAGTGGCAAAGACAAAATTTGAACTCAAGTCCAGAGACTCCAAATAAAGCACTTCAAATGTAGTGTTCATTCAACTATATCATACTGTTCTAATTAGAAAAAAAAAGTTAAAATTAATTGTAATAGATTTCTGCCTGTCCAAAAACTATCTATGCTAATAGAATATAAGCGGTTCCAAATCTCATCAAGACAGCTACTCCACAAGCATGATCCCCAGCTATAGACTGAGTAGAGTATAAACAGAGTAAACCCTTCCCCCTGCAGAGTAAACCAGATCAATCAAAATACAAACTTTTATTAAACATTTATTATATACCAAGTGCTAGAAATATAAGAATAATAAGCAAGAAAATAAGCTTACAATTTCTTTTTTAATTTCTCAAAGTTAAATTTTAGTTTTTTAGTTTTCTGAATGAATACAAGTTTATTTTCTTCCCTCACTCTTTCCCATTGGGAAAGATATTTATCTGAGAGTACCCTTCAAGATAGGACATGAGAGTTGGCCTCCTCTTGCATTTCCTTTGAGTTTCTACAGAACAGCTAACAAAGTATACTGTACTTGATGTATTCCCCATAAATGTTGCTAATTTGCAAGGACAAAATTATGTAAGAAATAATGATAATCTTGTGGATAACAGATATTTGGATGATATCATTTAAGATTGCATCTTAATTGGTAAATAACATCTCAGCTACTGAGACCTATTTATAAACATCATTTCAATGTCTTACATCCTTTCTGACAAAGCTTTATACCATTAGAACTCAGCATCCTGTTGTGTGTTTAGTATGGTGATATCTAAAGACTGTGGCTCTGTTTTCTTTCTTTCTTTCTTTCTTTCTTTCTTTCTTTCTTTCTTTCTTTCTTTCTTTCTTTCTTTCTTTCTTTCTTTCTTTCTTTCTTTCTTTTTTTCTTTCTTTCTTTCTTTCTTTCTTTCTTTTTTTCTGAGGCAATTGACTTGCCCATGGTCACACAGCTAGGAAGACACAGACAAGCGTCTGAGGTCAGATTTGAACTCAAGTCCACTTGATTTCAGGGCCTTTGCTCCACATAGCTGCCCCTGCTGCTCTGTTTTCAATGTGGTTTCTAAGAGCCCCTTGAAAGTATTAGGAGTAGAATTGAGTCGAGAATAAGCACTCTTCTTGGTAAGGAAATATTCCAACAATACAAATGACTTGAAGACCAACAATAAAGGATATGCTAAATGAAAAAAGTAATCAGATGTACCAGTTTGGCTGTAATAAACTGAGCTTTATGTTTTAGACTGATTATACAATGTCAGTACTAGCACTTACCAGAAATTAAATAATTCAGTAACAGAGAGCTTACCCCAAAATCTTAAGATGGGAAGGGAGGAAATGTGAGATTTTCATACCATTATATAACAAGTTTTTTCTTAGTGCTTTTATCTGCCTTAAGAAGAGGATATTGTCTTGAGTTTAATAATCACAACATTCCAATAGGAGTAACACTATTCTCTCCACTGTTTTACTGCTACCAGGTAGGGTGGTTTAATAAAGGAATTAGTATTTGACCTGGAGGCAAAAAAAGTCATTTTTCCTCCTATTTGCTATTCCTTACAAAAGGATAGAGAATAAAAGCATAGAGTCTAATTAGAATGATAATGTCTAGAAGAGTGGTGATGAGGATTGAACTAGGGTGGTGTTTATGTGATTAGAGAGAGGAGGCAGATATAGGAGATATGAGACAGAATTAAAAAAAAAAACTTGATAACTGATTGGATATTGAGAGTGAAGGAAAAGAAATGATAAAGATTTTAAAGTCAGATATATAGAACATTCAAATAGTTTTTATTATATACAGGAGAGATAGAAAGAGAGTTTGTAATATAAATACATTAATCTCTATTGAGACACGTTGATTTTAAAGTTCCTTATAAGGGAAAAGATGCCTATCAATTAGAGAATGGATAAGCAAATTAGGGCATATTCATATGATAGAAAACTATCATACTATAAACAAAAAATTCCAAAGGGGATGGTTTCAAAAAAACTTAGAAGTCTTAAAGGAATCCATTATATGGGAAGAGATTAGAACCAAGAGAAAAAAATGAAGGCATATTCTGAGCCTCAAGTGACAAATTAGATAATTATTACTTTTTGGTTATTATCAAATCTTCTAGTATTTTTAATGGTTCAGCTTAAATTATCCTTCTCTTGGCCAGAAATAGCTTTTGCTTAGTTCTCAATGTTACTTTTCCTGAGAATAAGAATGCCTGTTAGTTTGGGGATGCCTATGTGACATTATAAGGTGATGACCCCAAAATTCTGTTGTTATGATATACTTCATCCCATTTAGGGTGTCCAAAATAACTCTGGTAGTAGATCATATTCATAAGTTTTCTATATAATTATAATGAAGTAAGAAATTAAATGAATCAGAAGAAACCAAAAAAGAATGTTAGTAAGATAAGACCAGAATAAGAAACTGAAATCAATTCTTTAAGTGATGTTGTTGTTGAAAAGTATTTATTTAAATATAAATAGTTGAAATCCAAATGTAATAGGTGATGTTGATATTAAATATTAAATTTATATTAAATCATTCAAGTTCTTTCTTTTTTTAAAAAGAACTTTAGAAAATGAAGTTCTTTAAGGTAGCAGAGGCCCATCTTTTATTTCCAAATACTTTACTAGGAATAAAAGATGCATATTAAGCAAAGTTATAGGAACCTTCAAAATTACAAGTTATAGTAAAAACATATTTATAAAGTATAGCGCTCTAAGATTTGTAAAATACTTCAATCCAAATAATCTTATGGATTGGATAGAAAAAGTATCATTATCTCTCTTTTACAAAGGAAATTTAGAAAGCGATTAGACTTGTTAAACTTGGCTGCAAAGAAGAGAGCTAGAAACAAGTGGAAGTTATAGGAAAAGTGAGTTTTTAGTTTGCTATAAGAAGAAACTTCTTAATAAGTACAAGTAACACAAACTAAAATGTGATCCCTAAAGAGATAGGTTAGCTTTCTTATCACTAGAAATCTTCAAAATAGAGCTGGAAAGATAATAACCTGAGAAGGATATTGTAGAAATATTTAAAGAATCATAGATTTAGACCTGGAAGGACATTGGAGAACAAATAGTTCAGCTCTTACATTTTACAGATGAAGAAATTGAAGCTCAAGAGAGGGAAAGAATTTGCTCAAATGACACAATTAGTTGGTAAAAGAAAAGCTATTTTTTTTTTTTTTTTTTTTTTGGTTTCTAAGTCAGTCAATAAACATTAAGCATTTACTACGTGAAAGACATTATGTTAAACCCTGAGGATACAAAGAAAGGCAAAATACAGTTAAAGAAATAACACTTTTAAGGGCAGAGACAACATGCAAACAACTATGAACAAACAAGACATATACAGTCAAGAATATTTTCTTATGGGAGACAATATTTTAGCTGGGACTTGAAAGAAGCCAGAGAAATCAGAAAACTAATTTAGAGGGAAAACATTCTAGAGGTGGGGGAACAGCCTATGAGAATACCTGGAGTTGGAAGATGACACATATTATGTGAGGGGCAGCAAAAAGGCAATGGTCACTGTCTCACAGTTTGTTTAGGGTATAAAAATATTGAAAAGGCAGAAAGGAACCAATTGTAAGAAGAGTTTTGAACATCAAACAAAGGAGTTTATATATAATTCCAGGGATAATAAGGAGCCACTAGAATTTAATATATAGGGAGTGACATCATGAGTCCTGTATTCCAGAAAAATAACTTTGAAGGGATGTACTAGAATTAGGAGAGATTTGTAATAGAAGATAACAAGAAAGTTAGGTGGAGGGGAGATTTTGGGGGAAAGATGAGTGAAGTTGAAGTTAGGATGTCTATGGGCAAGATGATGAATAAGTAATTGGGGAAGAAAATTTGGAGATCATCAGAGAGATTAAGACTTAATAAGTAAATAAGAAATATGAGATATAGAGATGATAACTGCATCAGTGAGAGCTTAGGATATCACTAAGTGAAATAATATTACATGAGACGAGAAGAGAAACAAGAACAGTTCTATGGGAATCTACATTTAGCAGATATGATCAGGATATAGATCCAATAGAGGAGAATGTGAATTAGAATTCAAATAGGCAAGAGAAGAACCAGGAGAGGACAGTGTCACAAGGAAAAGAAAAATAGCAAGAGGCATATAAGTGATATGAAATTAGAGGAAGGAGAAAAAAGGAAGCTCTTGGTGAATAGCCTCAATACTTTCAATAAAGAGAGATTCTCAGCTAAAAGGATTAAGGGAAGCTGTAGGAGACTTGAGGAGAGAAAGAAAGATTTGAAAAATGATTTTAGGGCAAGAGAGTGAATTAATTACTGTTCTTCATCCTTCATTCTTAAAGAGGACCATCATCAGGGGAGTGATGTCTCGACTCACTTAATTAGTTTTAAGTGAGGCAGGGCTATGCAAAGTCATCAGTCCTATTTTCTCTTCCAGAGTCATTGGATTCCAGTGGCAAGATATAGATCAGAATGATTGGCAAAGGCCTCCAGATACAGTGGGTGATGTTAACCTTTTTAAGATAAGGCCTTCCCCAGTTCTCAATTTGTCAGACAATACCCTTTCAGTGATTTTAATCTAGGCAAGAAATGAGGCAAGAGATGGTCTAGTTTACCTTCACAAAAAAATTAAGCTAGGAGGGGAAGAACCTCAAAAGGTTTTGGCATTTTGACATAGCAATCACTTCTCCATCAATTCTATTTCATCTTCAAAAAAACAAAACAAAAGATAAAATAAGAAAACCCAGAAAATTAAGCAAACCTATCTAATTTAGCAATTGAAAATGATAGGACCTGCAGTATTATAATTTAGCTTTCCTTAAAAAGTAGCAAAGAATTAATTATGTTTTAACATCAACCATCTGAAGCCAACAGTGTTAACTTCATTTACATAATTTTGTGCCTTGTTTATTTTTTTACCCTGAATCAATTTATACTAGTTTTTCCATAATCTCCAAATTCCTCCTATTTGCTATTCCTTACAATTCAGTACTATTTAATTACATTCATACCATTTTGTTGACATCATCAATTTATATTTTATCCATATAATCCTATTGTTCCCCAGCAGACAATCTTTCCTTTAGTTATTGAATATAGTTTTCTGCGATTTAAAAAAATAAAACAATTTCTCAATTGAAAATAAATCATTAATCTCCATGTGTTAATTCATTTAATTTGCTCTTTTTGTATTGATTTTGCTAAGATCCTTGTAAAGGATGGGTATGAATATTTAAATCCTGATATCTCCATTTCTCATGCTCTTATTACTCTTTAGAAGCTTATATATGAGTAACTCACCACTTTTACAAAAGACCTTCCCCATGCCTTCATTTTCTTACTGGTAAGCAGTAAGTAACCCACTGTGAATGAATAGAGGTAGCATATGATAGTAGATCAAGAGCTGACCTCAAAGCCAGAAGACATGACTTCTGTCTATGTGACCCAGGGCAAGTCATCTTATCTTTCAGGATCCTCAGCAACTCTCTATGATTATAAGAGGCAGAAAAGAGTCTGACTTGAATTGAAAGAGGGAATTGCCTTATTGGGAATTCCATATACAAATAAAATCAGACCACTTACTATAAATTATCATAGTATATTTACAGACAACAATTTGTTTCACCATTTGATAGGCACATTCTCCACTCCCTCCCTTATTTTTCTTGATAAAAATATAAATAAATAAAGCTATAAAAACTTTGGAATATATTTGATCTGTCAGTAGCAATATTTCCAAGTCAAATGGGATAAAGAGTTTAAGAATTCTGGGGGGAATAATATAAACTATTTTCCAGAACAGTTGAACCAGGTCACAATTTATTCTGCAGTTCATTGTCTTGTCTTTCTGAAGCTACTTGCAACATTGAGTATTTCAATCTTTTCCTTTGCCAGTTTGGCTGCAAAGTCTTTTAGTTTCAAGAAGAGGGTACAAAGATAATTAGTTGCAGAGTCAAGACTATAACCCAGCTCTTTGAACTACCGACATCATATTTCTGTTTATATATTTTTTCCCCACAAAACTGCTTGATGTTTGATGACTTCCACATCCATTCTATCTCTAAGGTGCTATGATTCTATTAAATTGTAACTCAAACTTAAAAATTCAATCATTTACTTCCAGAGTAAAGAATTAAATTAGCTAAATTCCCCACAGGTAAGCCAAAGGTTTAGAATATTCAAGGAAAATCACAATTACCTTAGTTGGGGAAAGGAAGAGTCCAACCCTTAATTGTCATTAATGTAGTTTGTTCATTTCCTAGTTGTCAACATCAATTTGTAAAATGGCCTCCTCCCAAGTAAAATATTACCAAGGCAACAACATGTAAGGAAAACTTTGCCAGAATGACTAAGGTTATGCTGCTTGATCAATTTAGCATTTTGTTGACATAATCCTATTGTTTTCAAACAAGTATAATATTTCAAAATAAAGTACAATGAATTCAAGCTTTACTCAGAATTCAATTAGAAACCTTTATGTCTTAATTCACTTAGTGAATTTTAAAAAAAATTTATTAAGTTTTCTGTGATGACCACATATTTTAGAATCAGCCAGGGTCAGGAATTCAGGTTAAGGGAAAATCCTCGATCTTTATTCTTTGTGGAGGTGAAAGGGGAATGGCGATAGGAATGTGTGCAGCCACGACATGAACCCAGCCAGCAGTCTCTCTGCCTCTCTCTCTTCACCCACATAAATCATCTCTACATCATTTCCTATGCAATACATCAAAACTCGCACAAAGAGTGGGTGGAGCCATGATTTTTCCAAGCATATATTAATAGAATATCATCCAATTACTATTTAGCCTCACGTGTTTGGGACCTCAGTACATCAACTTGAGCTTCAGCCCATTACAGTTTTCTATAAATCCTTAGTGAGAATGAACTTGCTCATGTAAATTCTGGAACTTCTGCCTTTCATGCTTTTATTTCCCATTCCTGGTTTAGATATAAGTAGCTTTTGCAGGCACTTCTACAAAGGATCTTTGCCATATCTTTAGACTTTCATGGAAGCAATATCCTACTGTGAATTGTCATCTGGAGAAGAATATAGATAAGTTAAAAAGTAGAGTCTTAGCTTTATTTTTAGTTTAGAAAGACAATACTATTATTCAAAAATCAATATATTTTGACTCAAAAAAAATTCACTGAGTCTGGACCTAAGCTTAATAACTACAAATAAATTCATGGAGCTGAGTTTTTAGGGCAAGGTTAGATTTTAGGAAATGCAATTATAGAGATGAAATAATATGATATTTACTTGAAGAAATTTATAATTTCCTAAGGGAGAAAACATGTACACAAAAATATAAATTAGAATATAAATACCTATATAACATTATGAAACTACTGGGGAGGTAAATGCCATTTCTGCTTGGGGAAATGGAGAGAATAGTAAAGACAAATCAGATATCAGAGAAAGAAGTGGCATGTGGTCTGGATCTTGAAGGGTGAGAAGAAATTTAATAGAGTTGGAAAGCGAGGATATTACAAGAATAGAGTGATATGAGCAAAGGCACAGAGGTTTAAACAAGCTAGGTCCAATTTAAAGGAATTTTATTTCTTGTTTGATTGGAACATCATCCATATGAGGATCAAAAATATGAGATGAAGCTAGAAGAGCTGATTAAAGCCAGGCACATAACTTTGAAGGGCATATCCAAGGGCTTACATTTTTGTTATTAATTTTATTAATAGATTTTATTTATTTATTCTTTATTAGACAACTGGAGGTTCTTGAGTGGAAGAATGATGGGCAAGTGGCCTATGAAAAGAAGATAAATACATTCATAGGATGATGGATTTCAAGATGAATGGGACTTAGAGATCATTTAATTCTAGTATATAGGAAGGAGAGAAACAGAAACAGAAGAGGTAAAGACAGAGATTAAGTAACTTTCCTAGTCACACAAGTAGAAAATAGCAGAACTAGGATTCAATTTTTGGTTCTTTGGTTCTTTGATTCTTGAATTTGGAGTTGAGTACCTGCCATTGAATCTAAACTGTCTTTTTTGGTAACTAGTTTAGTAACTCCTTTTTAGTCAGGAACAATGGACAAGTCACATGAAATCTGTGGGCCTCAATTTCCACCCATGTAAAATGAAAATGAGGACTTAAATGATTCCTGGTTTCTTCTAGATTTAAATATATAATATTGGGATACCAATTGTAGTGCTTTGAAGACTCATTGAGTTTCTTTCTTTGGGGTGGGGGAAGAAAGAGAGAAGAAAAATTTAAATAAAACCCTAAAATTTTATATATGGTTTAATGGGAGAATAAATATTACATTAATGGGAAAAAAGAGAAAAGTTTGGAAGTCCACAGGGAAAGCTAGTTTGATGGGATTGTGGTATTGTTACCATGTGGAGTTTGAAGTGTCAGTGGGCTCTTCACTGGGGATATCCAGTAGGTTGGGAATGCAGGACTGAAGAGAAACTTTCCTTCTGAAAGAGAAATTGGGAGATGTTTTTCTACTCACAATCCTTTAATCAAGATCTTGGGGTATGAAGTTTGGGAACAAATCAGTATTACTATAACCTCAAAGCTTAGCAAGTCTTGAAAAAATAACTGTTTCCATTTAAATGTATCAATGTGCCTTTAGCTGTACTTTTATATATATATATATATATATATATATATATATGAATTTATATATATATATATATATATATATATATATATATATATATATATGAATTCACTTCTTAGTTAGAAACTGTTATAATATATCTTATTATGAAACATGAAACAGAGTTTCTACTTAAAGATAAATCTCCCAGAGTACCCTGTCTTTTGAGAGTCTGTTCTGTTTCAATCCTGAGTCTTCCCATTGCTAGGTGCCTAAGGCCCAATTCTTGCAGTATCTTGGCCTTCCTCTAGAGCCCTCCTTCCTCCTCTCCCCTATTGTTATGTTATTTGTTAAATCATTTTTGTCAAGATAATTGGAGTTCTTAGAGCTTGATGCACAGATTTAAGGTTAAAGGGACACATTTACTTTCTCACATAAAGCCAGTAAATCAATTTTCCCCAGCAGCAGTTGACTAATAAAATATTTCTCCCCCCCCTTCACTAAATGAACATAAATACTTCATCTGCAGTGAAAGTATTAACCCTTTATGTCCTTTAAGGCACCACAGGGATCATAAAGTAGGCAAGAAAAAGTCTAGGGAGATGGCTAAACCATTGAAACATCTCCTTGTTCCTTCCATCTCCCCTATATCATCAGTCTTCTTTCTTTCTGCATCCTTTTGTCCTCTTCATACGCCTAAAGCATTATCTATTAGAAATGGCAAAAGTGAAAGTGTCAGCTTTTATCGAGAAACATAGACAAATGGCTACTGAAGACAGCAACCAATATTTCTGTTTCTCAGCAACTGAAAACTTGGCAAATCAAGACTATGATCATTGTAAGTACTTTTTAGGAGAGATTAGATCTTCCCTGCTTCCTGAAGAGTCAGGAATTATGTATAATATGTATGATATTATGTATAATTATTGTGTATAATAATTAAATCAAAAGTATGTAAAAATCAAAGGGAAGGAAAAAAATGAATTTGTCTTTACTTTCTAGTATAAAGTGGGGACAACATACAATTTACCTAATAGGTAGGGTGCCAGGAACCTTTATTTCTGTTTAAATTGTGAGAAATAACCACATAATGTTTGAAGTGGAAAAGACCTTAACAAATCAAGTCCTTGAATTTATCAGCCCAAGGAAACTCCCCAATTGGGTATTCCCTCTAATAATTCAATGCTGCAACTTATCAATCAAGCATTTATTAAATAACTAGGCACTAGGCTAAGTGTATGAAAATAAAAGATAAAACCTGTGGGGCATTGAGAGCTGAAGTGACTTGCTCAGAACTGGTCATACAATCAATATTTGTTAAAAACCAGACTAGCTCTCTTAACTATGCCATGCTGGTATCTATATTTATATATTTATGTACACACACACACACACATACTCACATAGCTATCTTAGATATAAATATACAAACACAAACATATACATATGTGTGTATATGTATTTGTGTATTTTGGTATTTATATATGTGTATATGTAACTGTGAAAATCTTTTATTTCTTTAAATATATGTTTTTCTCTTGAAGGATTACACTTTTTTGCTGAGCAGGTAATTCTTGATTATAATTTTAGCTTCTTTGCTTTTCAGAATATTATATTTCTATCCCTTTGCTTTTTTAATGTGGATACTGCAAAATCTTTTGTGATTCTCACATAGATAGTTCTATGTTACATGGATATTTTTTTCTGGTGGCTTAAAGTATTTTCTCTTTGACGTGGGATCTCTGGAATTTGGCTGTAATATTCCAGAAAATTGTTTCAGTAACAGTTCCAAGGTAGAAAAGAGTCCAAAATATGTTGAAAAAAAAACACAAGGGAATTAAAAATGAATTTTGAGATCTCTTTTAGAAGGTTATCAATGGATTCTTTCAATTTCTATTTTATCTGTTGATTTAAGAGATTAATTAAGGTAGATTTTCTTGATAATTTCTTGAAGTATGAAGTCTAGTAGTATGAAGTAGAAGATTCTAGTAATCTAATAATTCTTGAATTCTCTCTCCTTGTTCTATTTTCCAATTCAGCTGTTTTTCTGAGATATTTCACATTTTCTTCTATTTTCTCATACTTTTGATTTTATTATTTCTTAATATCTCATGAATAAATTAGATCCCACTTGTTTATCTAATTTTTAAGTAATTATTTTTTCAGTGAATTTTTGTACCTCCTTTTCCATTTGATTTGTTATGCTTTTAAAGAAATTGTTTTCTTCATAGAATATTTGTGATTTTTTTCACCATTAGGCTAATTTTTTTTAAGATATTATTTTCTTAGTATTTTGTGTAATTTTTTTTTACCAAGTTGTTACTTTTGTTTTCATAATTTTCTTGCAACACTCATTTCTTTCTTCAATTTGTCTTTTACCTCTCACTTATCTCTTTCTTCAACTCTTTCAGTTATTCTTGTTGTGATTCAAACTAATAAGCATTTTAAAAGCTTTTTTTCCCTCTTCTTTTCTCTAACTGTTTTCACCTTATTACATTATTTTGAGTTTGTCTTGGTCTTCCCAGCCACCATAGTAGCTTTTTAATTATAAAATTCTTTTTTTTTTCTTGTTTACTGATTTTTCTAACTTATTTTTGACATAGAACATTATATAAAATTTGAACTCTACTCACTCGGGGGTGAGAAGGCACTGTCACAGGATTCATGCTTTTTTATATTGCTATTTTCTGAGATAGTTCTGAGGGTCTGAAAGTTTTTGTTACCTTCAAATTGTTGTGATTGTGGAAGAGGTATGATTATTGTTCTCATGGTGTGTGCTCTGATTTTTACCAAGGAAGGCATCCTGGTCCCCTGATGTTTGTTTTAGAACTGTAACATGACTCTCTGCTTCATTATGACTTATCACTAGCTTTCCTATCCTTCCTGGAACTGTAATCCAGAAATATGTGTGGGCAAGAGTATTACTAATCAGCATCAGGAGTACCTAGTGAGAGCAAAGAATGCCTTGTAATCTCTCCCTCAGCAGTTTTCAAAATCTTTTATCATTTCTGGGTTAATATTTCTTAAATATAGCATTGCTGCAGCCTAAATTGGTACTAATGCATGTGTGGGCTCTGGACAGACTTCCTTATCAATGCCGTAGACTTTCAATCTATTAAGTTTATCTAGTCTATGAAAAGTCATATTGGGACCTTTGTTGGCTCTGTCACTCTGAAATTTTATTAGAATCTTTATTTTAAAGTTGTTTGGAGGAAAATGTTGGGAGAGTTCAGCTTGTTGGAAGTCCCTAATTTGCTATCTTGAGTCCTATCAACTTGTCACTGTTAATCTGTGGCCTTTGGCAAGTCCCTTTGTGTTGAATCTTATTTAGAGTTGGAAGCAAAATTTTCTCTATGCATGGAAGAATGTCATCGTCACTTTTCTGCCTCTGAGAATCTCTAGTATTCTCCAGAACTCAACTCACATGCCATTTCCCCCAGGAAATCCTTCTTGATTTCTAGTTGTTAGTGTTCTCTCCTTCCAGAAGTGAAAGTGCACATGAGTTATTTATGCATGTACCCTATTCCTGTAGTAAGACTACAGGCCATTTTTAGGCCAAGAACTTTTCATTTTGTATTTCAATACTCAATATCTAGCCCTGTAATTAATTGCTTGTGTGTTTGGATTAGTTTGGAAACCAAGGCTCAGAACAGGAAACGAGTATTTTCAAGAAGCCTCTTTGGGCTTGAAACTAATTCATATCATGTTTGAGATTTCCTCTGTGGACATTTTGTCCTCATATGAGTTGATGTTTTGGTCTTTCCTGTCACCATAGTAGCTTTGTATGGTCAAGATTCTTTTCTGTTTCTTGCCCTTTCCTTTTCTTTTGGGATTTCCTTTTTTTTTTTTTTTTTTAAACTTTTATGGTGAAGCTCTACTCCTGGGATAAAGGGGGCATTGTCTTGAGCTTCCTGTGCAGCTCTGAGCCTTGGCTTTAAGCCCCTTGTGTTTGTAGGGGGTAATTTTGCCTTTTCTTTCCTATAGAATTGCTAGATAGCACAGTAGATGGAATGTCAGACTCTAAAATCAGGACTATTCATCTTTCTAAGTTCAAATCTGGTATTAGACATTTACTTATTAGCTGTACAATCTTGGGCAAGTCATTTAACCCTATTTGCTTCTTTCTATATCTGTAATATGAGCTAGAAAAAGAAATGACAAAGCACTCCAGTATCTCTGCCAGGAAAATCCCAAATGAGGTTATCATATATGATTGAAACAATTGAATTGAAGAAAAGATCTTCTTAAAAAGCAGAAATGTCTAAATAGGAAAAAAAGGAGATATAAAAGCTTATTCAAGAAAATAATTCTTTAAAAAACAGAATTGGGCAAGTAGAAATGAATGATTTAATGTGATATCAAGAGGTAATAAAACAAATCAAAAGAAGAAAATATAAAATATCTCATCATAAAGTAACCATCTTGGAAAATAAATTGAGAAAATGGAATTTAATAATTATTATATTACCAGCAAGTCATAATCAAAAGAGATCCTAGACATCCTATTTTAAGAAATTATCAAGGAAAATTACCATGTTACCTTAAATCCAAGGAGTCAAATAGAAATAAAAGTAATCCATTGCTCAATTCCTGAAAGAGATTCCAAAATTAACACTGCCTATGAAATTATAGCCAAATTGTAGAGCTCTCATATCAAGGAAGGAAAAATATTGCAAACATCCAGAAAGAAACAATTTAATTATTTTGGAACTACAGTTAGGATCACACAAGATTTAACAGCTTCCAACCTAAAGGAGAGGAAGATTTGGCAGACGAAGTAGGATTATAAACAAGAATCACCTACACAAGAAAACTGAGTATAATATTTCAGGGTGGGGGGATGGATATTTAATGAAATAAAGGATTTGCTGGAATACCTAATAAAAAGGCCAGAGCTGAATAGAAATTTTGACATTCAAACAGAAGATTCAAAAGAAACATAAAACTATAAACATGAAAAGCAAATCATAAAGGATTCAATAAATATCGATATTTATATACTTTTATGGAATGATAATTTATGTAACTTTAAGAATCTTATGATTATTAGGGAAGTTAAGAGGAGTTTACCTAGATAGAGGGCATGTGAATTGATTATGTTGAAATCATCTCACAAAAACAAAACCCAGGAATGAGACAGAGGAATGTACTAGTAAAAAGGAAAAAAAGATAGAATGGGATTTTTTTTTAATGGCATAAAAGGAAGAGCTTTTAAAGTAAAGGGGAAAAGTAGAAAAATAATAGTCAATGTTTAAAGCCCAGTCTCATTAGAATTTGTTCAAAAAAGGATAAACATATGTATACATACATTTACATATGTACACATAAATACACACACACATATATGCATATACACACATACTCACAAATACAGTTTTGTAGAGAAATCTATCTTATTAAAGAGCGAAATAGAAAAATAAGGAAAAAAAAAGTCAGAAAGTGATAAAAGAGCAGATTAATGGAAGCAGTTGTTAGAGCAAAATAGACTTTTCAGAAGGGACAAGATGAAAAGAGAAAGAGAGAAAAATAAAAATAAGAAAATGGGATATGGAGAAATACAGTTAGTAATCATGACCATGAATGTAAATGGAATAACTTCACCAATAAAATGGAAATGAATAGAAAAATAGATTAGAAACCAGAATCCAGCAATATAATTTTTATGAGAGATAGATTTGAAATAGATAGACACAGAGTTAAAACAAAGGACTGTAGCAGGATCTAATATGCTTCAGTTGAAGTAGCAAAGGCTGGAGTAGAAATCATAATTTCAGACAAAACAAATGCAAAAAATAAGCCTACATAAAAGAGATAATCAGGGAGACTATATTTTGCTAAAAGATATCATAAAAAAGAAATAATATCAAAAAATTTTCAGCAGGTTTCTTTGAAAAAAGCCTCAAGTTTCAATAAAGAGAAGTGAATCAAATGTGTAAACATAAGAATAAATCAGTTTTCAGGAGAAGAAATCTAAGTTCTTTATCATCTTATGAAAACATCACTTTTAATTAGAAAAAGGCAAATGAAGACAATTCTGAAATATCACCTCACACTTATCAGAAATGACAAATGTTTGAAGGGATAAGGGAAAGTAAGTATGATAATGAACTGGTAGTGGAGTAATAAACTGGTTCAACCATTCTAAAGAACAATTTTGAACTATACCCAAATGGCTATAAAAATTTGACTCAGCAATACCATTGCTAGGTCTCTATTTCAAGGGAATACAAGAAAAAAAAAGAATCAATATGTTAAAAATATTTATTATAGCTCTTTTCAGGGTGGCAAAGAATTGAAGTTGAGGGGAAGATCATAAATTGGTGAATGGCTGAACAAGTTGTAACATATGATTGTGATGCTCCAAAAATTGACAAGGAAAATGTTTCTGAAAAAATAAATATAAAAATTCAAAACTAAAAAAACAAACAAAAATGATGAAATCCATATGAAATGAAGCAAAGTGAATTGAAAAGAACTGGGACATCATTGTACACATTAATAGCAATGTTGCAATGAGGATCACATAATGAAAAAAATGTTATCCACTTTTAGAAAGAGAACTGATGCACTGTAAGTACAAATCGAAGTATATATATATATTTTAGTATTCTTTTTGCAGTATGTTGAATATGAAAATATGTTTTGCATAATCTCACATATATAGTTTACATCATATTGATTGCTTTCTCAGTAGATAAGGAAGGAATGGACAGGGTATGTGTACGAATTTGGACTTCAAAACTTAAACAAAAATATTAAAACAAACATTAAGTTCAAAAAACAAGGGAAGACCTCATATTATGTGACCACGTATGCAGATTGATAAATTTGGCCATTTCAGTTGGTCCATTATATCATGTTATCTCTATTCAGTTGTTTTATTTTCCCTTCTTCTTATCTGTACATATCTAATGAAAGTACACTGTATATAAATGATATTTCTAAAATCATATTGGTTTCTATTTGTTACAATAAGTAATAATTTACTTAGTAAACAATAACCCCAAATCTCTATAAAATATAATAAATTTCTGCCCTGTCCAGTCAAATAATGCTGTTGCTATTTTTAAAATTAAAGTTGGAGTCCTTTGTACTTGAGGAAAAGTGAGAGGGGGATGGTGTTTTCCTTTTAATTTCCTCTTTATTATGAATCTGTGTGACTGAGGCTTTCAAGAGGCTTTATCAACATGGAAGCCTAGATCAAAGTGAATCACTCATTTACATTTTATCACCTGATCAAAGTTCTAAAATTTTATTTTATATTCAAATAAGGATACATGATTCCGAAAAAAAAGTTAAAGTAACTCAGTAATTTCATAAGATATCCCATAGTCTTGAACTTCTTTCAAGGCTTCTTTTTTAATGTTATCTAACCTCTTCTTCAAGAGTCAGGCTCTACATAATGTTTGAAAGCTTAAAAGTGTATGCCTCAGACTGTCAATGAAATGGCAGGTGGTTTTGCCTCTTTTTTTCAATAGAGCTTGTACTCCCCATTACTGATGGGATGACTAGGCGGTTCATTTTTCATGCATGTTTCTTGGGAAGATACTAGGGCAAGTGTCAGCTGACTAAGCAAAACCTTAACTGCAGCAATGTCTCTGGTTGAATAGAAAGTTGGTCTCCTAGTCACTAAAAGCAATGAATAGTGAGGACTTACATTCATTCATCTTTCCTACCAGTTTATTGCTCTGGGGAATTTTTCACTGGTAGTAGCTTTCACTTCAGAGTCTCAAAGATTTTTGCATTTCCCTTGGGTAAGAATAATGCTCAGTCACTGTCAACATTTTTGCTTTTTCTCCATTTCCTTTTTTTTTTTCCCAATGAGGCCTTAAACAAAAGCTTCTGTAGTCCACATCCAGTACATTTTATTTTTACAATGACTGAGTAATGAGTTTACAGCAATTATGCATACAAATAATCTCTGAACAATATTTGCTCAATCTCAAGTTTTTAAGCCAGAACACAGAGAAATCCAAATATTATTCATGGATGGATGAGTTATTTTTAGTATTTATTTTTATTATTATTATTCTGAAGTTCAAAATGAAGAAAGAACATTTGTACATGCTAAACAATTAGAATAGAAAGAGGATCATGTGTGAAATTGTGATTGTTATATACAGTTTGATTTTTAAAGTTAAAAATAAATTTAACATGTCATTTGAAAAGTTATCATTATTTGTCTGTATTTCCTAAATGAATAAAGGAATAAAAGCAGCAATACTCACACTTAGAGTCTGAAATCTAAGCACATCTAATAAAAAAAAAAAAATGATGCTCTTCAAAACCTTTACTATTTGAATTATTACACTATTTTAATACTAGACTGTCATTATCATGCTTTGATTTTGCTTAACATCTTAGAGTTTACAAAACATTTTATCTGTTATCTTATGTGTTCTTCATGCCAACTGTGTTGAGTAGAGAATTAATATAATTATTCCAACTTTTATAGATTAAAATACACACAGACTTTTCAGGCTGAGGAAGAATAAGTGCCCTCTTCAAAATGAGAAATCTAGCAAGGATGGGGTTGAAGACTTGACTTCAATTCTCCTCACTCCAAATCACTAAGCACATAAAGGTCAAGTTAATTAAAATAGCAAATATTTCCTTAAAGTCCTTCTCTTATGACAACTGAAATAAAATCAGTGAACATATTTAATGAAATTAAATACCAAAGCATTCTGATTAATTCAAAAAATGAATTGACTAAATCACGTTTTTGTATCATACAGATAGAAAATAAGTGATCTAGTCAGAATTTTTCATGGGATTACACTGCTGTTGAGAAGAAGTGGTCTACGAGTAAACCAAAGTTAGTTCTCAAATTCTAAAATCGGTTGTAAAAAAAAAGTTATCATCTGAGCTTGGATAAAATTTCATTCCTTTGAGGAGTTGTGAGGAGGAAGAATTTATTTAGAAACTCACAAATCTAGTTGCACTTAAATGACAAAATCTACCTTATTGTTTCCTTACTTCTGGGAGGAATTTACAAACTTTTTCCTCAAGATCAATACCCTAAAATGTTACACAGATAATTTGGAGTGGCAGCTATAACTGATTGTCTATAAGCCCTGAAATATTACCCTGGAAAAGGAACTGTACATTGAAAACTAGATTGGACAGCACATCATTTTAGGGTCCTTTAGCTTTAACCACAGAGAGGGGGGCAGGGAATGTACATGGAGCTTCCATGATATTTCTGATTGAGAAAGCCATATAACATTTATGGTACAGAAATTAAGAGCAAGTTCCTCCCCTAGTATATAGAATAGGTTCACCATTTAGTATTTAATGATTTTCTGTCTGACACTGGTTTCTAACTGGTTGTTATTTATATTCTGGTTTTGTCTTCCCAACTAAAAAATGATATAAAGAATATGTCTACACTCCCTGAGGCACAAGACTGAACATGTAATGTTTATGGATATTTGGTCATTGTTTAACTCAGAGTGTTTCTTATATAATAAGACCTTTTATTGAAGTCCACATTCATTTCACATTGCATTTGAGTAGCAAGGGATATCTCTTTGTTAACATGAAATACGGAAGAGAAATTTTCTTGGAAAATGTGCTCCACAAATATTTGCTTAATACTGAATAGTGTTATTAAGAATTAGTTACTAAAACCTAAGACCAACATACACTTTAAACATATCAATGCTTTTGCTGCTTGAGTAGAAATGACAATAGCTAAAAACCAATGACATTTAAAATTACTACTTGTCTTCACTAGAAGACTAGCAACATCTAGAAGAGGAAATGGTACATAGAAAGAATGAAGGGAAAATAAAAAAGAATGGCAGCAGGCTGTTGCATCAATATTGCAATAAGGAAAGGGACAATGGGCCTTCAACTTGACTGATTTGTATTTTTTTTAGAAACTACTCTGCAAAATTCTAGAATCACATTATAGCTTTCATACAACTATATAATTTTTTGGGGGAACAGTGTGCTAATAAAATCAAAGGAATAAAAACCATGCATATTGTGCCATAGCCTTTGTTAACAAACACAAAATACATTTGAGACCCAGTATATGTGATCTTCCCCTTCAGGAAGACTGGGAGGGTAGAAAAAATGGACAGAAAAGATATAAATCTTTACTATGATAATCAGGGGTGAAGAATACTATTATATCAGTCACAGAATCAAAAAAATCTTAGAGATGCATGAGTCCAACTGACTCATCTCAGATAGGGGAAATGAAGTGTTCAAGGCCTCAGAGCAAGTGGGTGGTATGATTCTCAAACAACTTATCAATAAAGACAATACAGAAAAGCAGGAAATTAGGTGAACAACAACAATACACCAGTGGTTCAGTTTGGTCTAGATATAACTTTTGTCTGGGTCTGGTAAAAAGCAATGTGTCCTACATATTGTCCATGATGACAGTGATGCGGGAAAGATTCCTTTCTAGATTCCCACCCTCTCCTACTTAATAATGTAAATTGCCTTTAACTCACAAATCTTGGTCCCTTTGAATTCCAATAGAAGATCTGACCTGTTCCCAGCCCCACCCGGATATGAGCCAACTTTGGGGCTACACCCGAAAGCCCCTCGAGCTAAGTCTCCTCTTATAAAACGGCCACGCTGGGAACCCCTCTTTGCAGAGATTCCAAACATGGCTACCATGTGAGGACCCTCTGTCCACTGGACCCTCTGTCCAGTGCCCTCCTTATCTCTACCTTCCCCTATACTTTAACTTTGCTTATCTAATAATAAATCTCTTTTATCAATCTAGCTCTCTGGGCCAATAAATGCTTTTATTGGGAACTCTGCACTGCTACTAGACCCCCTTGCGCCAAATCTGTACCCCAAACCTGCCACTAGACCTTAACCCTAATTTCATTTAGGTATCCCAAAGCTAGACCTCAACAACAGTAATTAAAAGAAAATCAGTCTTTTCATATGTAAATGGCTCTTAAATATATTTAGATTTTAAATTTAAATAGAGTAAAATGAAAAATACTTCAGCATAATCATCATTAATATGGTTAATTGTTTTATGTTATAATCATAATGCAACTTCTTCATTTCCCCCAATACACAATTGCCTACTCTTACTGCAGAAATTTCATCTATCAATTAAAAAAAAAAAAAGATGAAAATGGAAAAAAAATATAAAGCCTCCTTGGTGCTTCCTTTGAGCCTAAATGAGTTTAAAAGTATTTTAAAATATAAATGAGTTAAAAAGTATTCCAGTCCAGAAATTCTCAGAGTATTTGCTTAAGTTTTTCTTAAAATAATTTTATATGCTATAAAGACAATATGATATTGGGTAGAAGGAAAACTAAATTTGAAGTCAGGACATTTGGATTTCAATTTTGAATCAACATCTCATTGTCTCAACTTGTTTATGCAACTCCTTAACTGAGACTTGTTTCCTCATTGTCTCCAATGGTTCTCCACAGCCCTGAAACTCATAATACTTATTATTAACATGTCTTTTTTCCCTTGACTACAAGTTCAATGAAAGAAGGAACGGTTCATTGTTCTTTATATCCTGAGGGGATGCAGCTAGAGAGAACAGTAAGTAAAACATTAGGTCTGAGTTCAGGAATACTCAAGTTCAAATTCAGTCTTAGACAGTTACTAGCTGTATGACCCTCGGCAAGTCACTTAACCCTGTTTACATCAGTTTTTTTATCTGAAACATGACCTGGAGAAAAAAATGGCAAACCCTTCCACTATCTTTGCCAAGAAAAATCCAAATGGCGTCATGAAGAGTCAGACATGACTGAAAAGTAATTGTAAGCTCAGCATTTAAAACAGTACCTCATCCATAGAAAGGAGAATGGGAAAGAAACATTTACATAGCTCCTATCATATGCTAGTACTTGTGTTAAGGTTTTACAAATACTAGGTCATTTAATCATCACAAAAACTCTGTGAAATAGGTGCTGATAATATTTCCATTTTACAATTAAGGAAACTAAGGAAAACAGAGATTAAATAATGTGCCTAAGCTCACACAGATAGGAAATCTGAAGTTGGATTTGAAGTTAGGTATTCCTGACCCTAGGCCTTGATCTTTATCCACTGAGTCACTCAGTTGCCTGAGCTATACAATGCTGCTAATGCCTCAAAATAGATATTTGCTAAATTAATTGCTAAAAGTCAAATAGTAGAATTTTGAAGTATTAAAGTCTTCATTATAAATATAGAATAATTAAGATTCAGATTATGGTTACTTTTATCTATCATCTAATTTAACCAAATTATTCATCTAAATGTAGACATTCTGAATACTGCACTGGTATCCATGTGATATCAGAAGAAACTGAAGAAGGCCTCCAACATAATGGAGCCAACGGATGAGAGAATATGTCTTACCTTTTTTATGTGACTAAAGGTTCCATGAAAGTAGAGTCTTTCCCAATTAAAAAAAAAAAAAAAAAACCTTTGAGATCTTCAAACAGAGAATCAATCACCACTTGTATGATATGTTATAAAAGGATTATTTTTATAAAAAGAAGTTGAGAGGCTTCCAGGGATGAAACCAAGATGGTGGAATGAAGCCAGGAAGCTGCTTGAGCTCTCCTAGTTTCCCTTGAAAAACCATACAAAACCAAACCTTTAAACAGAGTCTGATGGAATGAAACCCAGCTCAAGACAGATTGTAAAAACTTCAAGAAAGTTGTCTCACTTGGGTGAGAAGGCATTAAGGTTAGCTCAGCCAGAGTCTTAGAAAGTCAGTGAGAGAGTCTTAATCACAGCAGATCAGAAACACAGACTGTCAGTCCTGGCTCAGTAGTGAAGCAGACCAGTAGGGCAGCCTTCAGAACCAGTTCAGAAGGCAAGTTCTGGAAAACCAGGTTGTTTCCTGCAAAGAACAGGTGAGGTACCCCCACTATGAGCAAAATATCAAACCAAAGGAGTTCCTGTGTTCAAAGCCAAGGTTCAAAACTACATAGGAACCTTGTAACAATGCCCTTTTTACTCCAAGAACAGAGCTCAACTACAAAAGTTAAAAAAAAAAAAAAAAAAAAAAAAGAGGAAATACAAAATGAGAAAGAAAGAAAAAAAGAAAGAAAAAGAAAAAAAAACCTTGACTACAGAAAGCTACTATAGTGATAAGAAAGATCAAAACACCAACTCAGATGGGGACAAAATGTCTACAAAGGAAATCTCAAAGAATGAGATAAATTGATCTCAGGTCCAAAGGGACTTCTTGGAAGTGCTCATAAAAAGGCTTTAAAAGGCAAATAAGAAATGTAAGATGAAAAATGAAAAAAAATGAGAAGTATACAAGAGAGAGTCAACAACTTGGAAAAGAAAGGCAATTCCTTACAAAGGAATTGAATTAGATGATCATGAAGTCTCTTCAACTCTCAATCTTAAATTAAGAATTAAAATATTCTAAATCAATGAGCATGACTTAGATTACTGGAGAAATGTCTACAATGAGTATTTAAATATTTTGAATAGCTAGAAAGGGAAAGAGTGATTGTGAAGAGCCAGTATAATTTCATCATGCCACACTAAAAACCTCATTATTTAAAAAAAAAAATATGACTAATTATGACTAGTATATGAATAGTTAGCTAATATAGGAATAGTATTTGACTAGTTAAAATCATAGATAGCTTATTCATAGAGTTTGAAAATACCACAAAGTTCAGAGGAGTAGCTAATACAGGGATAATGAAAGAGGAAGGGAATAATCATTTACATAGTGTCTACTATATTCTAGGCACTACACTAAACTCTTTACAAATATTACCTTGTTTTATCTTCTCAACAACCCTGAGAAATGGATGACATTATTATTCCCATTTTACAGTTGAGGAAACTGAGGCAAACAGAGACAAGTTGCTTGACCAAGTTCACATAGCTATGAAATGTCTGAAGCAGGAGTCAAATTTGTATCTTCCTGACTCCAAACCTGTTGTTCTACTACATCATCTAGCTGTCTGCATGTATAACAGAGAAAGAATCCAAAAGTAACTTGACAAAACAGAGCATTAGGCTGAATCTAATAAAATGAAAGTCAGTAGGGATAAATAGAAAGTCTTGTATTAGGTACAAAAAACAATCAGTTTCATAAACATAAGTTGAGGGAAACATGGATAAACATGTCTTGTAAACATTTTTGTCCTGAAAAAGATATGGAAAGTTTTACTGGTTTGCAAACTGAGGTCAAAAAGGTAAATGTGATTTGGGACAATAATAAAAAGGGCATAGCTTCCAGAAATACAGAAAGGTTAGGCCCATTACCTTGATCCTTGTCAGAATTCACCTAGAATACTGTGATCAGTTCTGGGGACAATGGCTTAAGAAAATCATTGTCATTTTATTTAGTTTTCAGAAAAGGATATTGAAGATGATCAAGGGCCTTCTGATCATGAAAAATGAGAATTAATTAATGGAAGGCATATTTGACTTGAAGAAAAGATTCTGAGGGCAGGTGATAATTATCTTCTGGCATTTCAATAGTTCTCTTGTGGAAGAAGGCCTGAATGTGTTCTATTTGGCTTTGTAGGGCCTTCCACTTGGGAGCAATGAAAGGAACTTTTAGAAAAGCCACTTAATACTAACAGGAAAAAAAATACTTACAAATTGCAATTGTTGCTATTGAGTTGTGTTCAGTCATATCCAACTATTTGTGACTCCATTTAAGATTTTCTTGGCAAAGATACTGGGCTGGTTTGCATTTCCTTCTGCAGCTCCTTTAACAGACGAGGAAATGAGGCAAACAGGGTTATGTGATTTGCCCAGGATCACTCAGACCCATTAAATATCTGAGGCCAACTTTGAATTCAAGAAGATGATATTCCTGATTTTAGGCCTAACAATCTATCACTGTGTCTCTAGCTACCTGCCCTACAATTAGACACTGCAAAAATGGAATGGGATGCTTAGAGAGGGGGTGAGTTTCTTATCTTTGGAGATCTTCAAGCAGAGAATCAATTAACATTCTTCTAATATGTTATAGAAAAGATTCCTTTTATGTAGAAGATAAATTGGTTGATCACTGAAGTCTCTACTTCTCAAATAATTTATATAATTCCGTGACAATAATAAACATCATGAAGGGTTGGCAAATATGGATGAATTGTGTAAATATTTAAATTGGTATTACAGATGCATTTGAGTAACTGAATATTAGAAAATTAATATTTTAAGATTTTGTATTTAAGAATGGGAAGTGATTAGGAAACCAAACCATGACTATACATTTAATTCCCTTAGGAATTTGTACCAAAAAATGAAATCTTTTAGAATCTGCAAACATTAAACTATGAAATTCAGAGGAAGAAATTCTAAAGTATAAAAACATTTAAACATAGATAACGAAAATGAAGATAATATATCTAAAACACAAAGATAATTGCCAAAGCTACAGTAAAACAATCACTCCACTGTGAAAATGAATCTGAATATATAATATGTATGTATATGCATATATAAGTATTTAAGTATACATATATACAACTAGATGTATATAGATATATGCATGTATGTATTTATACACACATAAATACGTACATACATACAAATATTGTTGCTCAAGAAAAAAGCTTCACCAAAATGGGAAAGCAAAATTGTCTTGAACACTATTCATTCAATCAGAAAAATTAGAGACACAAAGAGAACTGCCAAACACAGTGTTCCCTGGTTTTCTTGTTCCAAGAAATACTTGGCTCTCCCTCCCGAGGAAGGCACACTGCCACTACTCAGAAATACAATGGGACAAAATCTGGATTGGGACACTGATAAATCACACATGGAGAGTAGACCCATTTTCTCTAATTGGTTGAAAACAAAAAGTCCCTGAATGCTGCTTTTCACTCCTTTTGTTGACATAAACAGGGGGTGGGGAAGAGAAATGAAAACAAAACAAAACAAAAAATTCCTAAATTTTGGTACTGTACTAAGAATTCTAGGATAAATTAAAAATATTTCAGTCTAATAAGGACATGATATAAATGTTCAATTGTAATAAATATTTTATTTTTCATATGTAAATATTCATGTAGTCATGCACAATATTAGATATATATGTGTACATATATATGTACATACATATACATATTTTTCCATTATGATTATTGAGTTGTTCTTGATATTCTTTGAAAGATCATAAAGATGAGATATACTGTAGAAACGCAGACTCAAATTTTTTCCCTTTTTTAAAGGGAGAAAGATTTTTCAAACTATAGAGAAGTGAATTTAACTTCTTTTCCTAGAAAAATTCTACACATAATTATTGAAGGAATGGTTTGTGAGGACGTAGAAAGGAGATTAGTGACATCAAAAACCCAGCATGGTTTCATCATAGACAAATCATATCAATTAAACTTGATTTTTTTTTCTTTCTTTTTCTTTCTTTTTTTTTCCCCACTGAGCAACTAAACTGGTAGATCAAGAAATTATGGTATACAGAAAAGCTTAAACTTTTTTCCACTCATGACCCATTTTTGCCTGAAAAATTTTTATGTGACCCCGGGTATATAGGCACATAAAATAAGTACACAAAACAAACAGGTATTGATAATAAATCCTAACTTCCCCCTACCCCACATTCAGTTATGAGACCCCATATGGCATTGTAACCTATAGCTTAAGAAGGTGGGTTATACTAGAAGGAACACTCTTAGCCATTCTAGCATTTAGGTACTTGAACAGCATTTAGAACACTTGAAGCAAATATCCCTGAAATTAACTTTGTATTTAGGACCATAGTGATACTGATATAAAGCTGAAAGAAACCTTAGAAGTCAATTAATCCAGGCCTTATTTTATTTTTAGGTTTATTTTTATTTTTTTACAAATGAAGAAAGCAATACCCAGAAAAGGTAAGAGATTTGAACAGGGTCATACAAGTAATAGATGTCAAAGTTTCAAACTACAAAGTCATAACTTTTCCCCTGTACCACACTGCCTCTGTCATCATGTTAAAATAAAACAAATAATCGATACAAAATTAGTTAAGCAAGAAAGTGAATACATTAAGATAATGACTCAAAATAAGTATTAATTTCTTATATTAAATAACTTCTCTTGTCATTTAGGTGCTGAACTCAGTTTTCCCTCTTCTAACTGCTGAAAGAGTATATGTTATACTTTTGTGCCCTCTAAATTTTGGTACCTTGGCAAAAAGTCCCATCACACCTTAGTTATAGCACTTAGTATACAATTTATAGTATATACTATGCTATTTTTTTTCAAAGAATTTGACATTTCTTTTTACTATACTTATGATATAATGAACAATATAGTCAGGAAAATTTAGAAATGGATGAAGAAAATAAAAGAAAACTTCATCCAATTTGAAGATTGCATCCTTGATAATGCTGTAAATTTTACTCCAAAGATAATTGCATCCAGTAATTGAATCTAAGATGCCTCTCCTTTTGTCTCCTTATTCAAGTCTCCCCAAGTCTCAGGTTGATAAAAATCCTCTTGTTATTGCCTTCTAATTTCCACAATATGTACTGTTCTGTCTATTCCCTGGAAAACTCTCCTCTTCAAGGTTTAACTTAACCAGGAATTGGTTAGTACATGCTACAAAAAACTGCCTCAAGGCTGTGTACAAAATCCCTCTCCCCAGAGGCTCTGCAGATGGTTTCAGTCTTGGTGTCTTCCTGGCCAGATAAATTACAGTGCTGTGTTTCATTTTAACTCCTCCTAACTGTTACTGACTCCAACTGAGGACCTTCTGTAGGTCCTAGCTTTTTAACACCTAGGCTACAATAGAGGAAATAGCCCCAAAAAGTCATTAATGGGACAGTTTGGAGGGTGCAGTGAATAGACAATAATAAAGCAACTCTGAAACCTATCCTTCGCCCTACGCTGTTGAGGCTCTTTATCAGTAACTTGGATAAAAGTAAAGATAGTGCATGTGTTATATTTAAAATATGGATAGTATAATTCATATTCAAAAAAGACTCAGCATATTCAAAAATGGTCTAGCTACATCAGATGAAATTCAATGAAGATAAATATAAAATTTATGTTTGGCTTTCACCAACAGCTTCACAAATATAAGATGGGAGATATAAAGTTAGGCAATAACTACTATGAAAAGCTCAGTAATAGCCAATTGTGACAGGCAGCAAAAAAAAAAAAAAAAAAAAAAAAATCAGTGATATCCAGTGTTACATATGTTGAATGATGTAGGTAATAATTTCCCTATATGCTGGTAAATATATAGCAATTATTTCTTTTTAGGTAGTTTTGGCTGACTCTAATAGGCCTTTATGATATTCTACTCAGTTCAGGCTACATCAGAACTGTTTTCATTTCTACACACTAAATTTTAGAAAATGCATAGACAATTTGGAAAGTGCCAAGACAAAGCCAACCAGAATGATCAGAGAACTTGAGAGCAAACCAGATAAGTTTTGATTTGGAGGACTAGGTGTTGTTTAGCCTTGATAACAAAAAATTTCTAGGCATGTGTTCTCAGGTTACTTCAAATATTGGAAGGGATGTTACAAAGAAAAGGGAATAAACTTGTGATTCTTAGCTCCAGAATCTAAAGAATTATTTGGAAGTTTTTAGAAGAAGAAATCAAAGCTATCAAAACAAAACATAACAAAAAGACAATATTAGCACATTTTTTATTTTTCACATGGAAAAATAGTCTAAATTACTGTTGATTAGATGAACACAAATTGAAACAGATCTGAAATACTACATGGCACCTATCAGATTGGCTAACATAAAAGAAAAGGAAAATGACAAGTGTTGGAGAGAATATGGGCAAATTGGGAAACCAGTGCACTGTTAGTAGACTTGTGAAGTTTCTAACCATTCTGGAGAACAATTTGGAAATGCATCCCAAAATCTATAAAACTGTACAATCCTTTGATCTAGTAATACCACTATTATACCAATATCCCTAAGTGATCAGAAGAAAGGAAATATTTGCATAAAATTTTACAGCATATGTTTTAGTGGTTGCAAAGAAACAGAAATTGAGAAGATAACCTTCTATTATGGAATGATGGAACAAATGATGGTATATTATTCTAATGAAATATCATCATGATATAAGAAATAGTGAGCAAGATGGTTTCAGAAAAACCTAAGATAACTTATATGAACTTGTGCAAAGTGAAGTAAGCAGAATCTGAAGAATATTATATACAATAACAGCAATATTGTAAAGATTATCAACTGTGAAAAATTAGCTACTCTGATCAAGATAATGATGCAAGACAATTTCAAAGCACCCGTGTTAAAAAATGCTTTCTACTTCCAGAGAATTTATGAACTCTAAATGCTAGTTGAGCATATATTTTAAATTGTTTAAATTGTTTTTTCTTGTTTAATTTTTTGCCTGTTTTCTTTCACAAATGTGAAAATGTTTTGCTTAATTCAAATATATAATAAACATCAAATTGTTTTTTTTTTTTTTTTTTGAGGAGAATGGTAGAACAAGAACAAGGGAGAAAATTTGGAACTCAATGTTAAGCCTCTGAAACTGGAAGAATGCATGATTAGCCATGCTTACTGAGCCCTAGAAGTCTATCAAAAGAACTGCCCCATGGCAAACTAAAGCAACTATAGCCCCTTTGCCTTAAGAGCAGAACTCAGCCTTAAAAAATGAATAACAACAACAAAAAAAGAACTCTGACCATAGACAGCATTTATGGTAAAAAAAAAAAAAAAAAAAAAAAAAAAAAAAAAAAAAGAACAGACCTCAAAGCCTGAGGATCCTAAAGGCAAGCTCCATATGAAGCCCCAAAGGTTGATATGAATTGATCCCATTTCACAAGGCTTCACAAAGGATCTTACAAAAGACCTAGAAGAAAAATGTGAAAAGAAAATGAGATCTTTGCAAGAAGGTATGGAAAAGGAAAACTGGAAATTATCTGAAGAAAACTTAAAAAATAGACTTGATGAAATGAAAAAAATATATAGCCCCTTAAAAATAGATATGAAAAAGAAACCAGTTCATTGAAAAACAAAATCTGTGAAATGAAAAAAAAAAAAATCAATGAACAAAACACATCATATAAAAGTTCAATTGGTCACATACAAAAGGAGATAAAAAAGCTAACTGAAGAAAATAATTTACTAAAAATTAGAATTGAACAGATGGAAGTGAATGAATCAATGAGACTTCAAGAATCAGTCAAACAAAACAAAAAAAATAGAAGAAAATGTAAAATACCTCATTGGAAAAACATCTATTGGAAAATAGGTGTAGGAGAGAAAATCTTTTTTTTTTTTTCCTTTCATTTTTTTTTTTTTTTACCTATTTCCTAGGGTTATTTTTTTAATATTTTATTTTATTTTATTTAATAATAACTTTATATTGACAGAATCCATGCCAGGGTAATTTTTTTTTACAACATTATCCCTTGCACTCATTTCTGTTCCGATTTTTCCCCTCCCTCCCTCCACGCCCTCCCCTAGATGGCAAGCAGTCCTATATATGTTAGATATGTTACAATATATCCTAGATACAATATATGTTTGCAGAACTGAACAGTTCTCTTGTTGCACAGGGAGAACTGGATTCAGAAGGTATAAATAACCCGGGAAGAAAAACAAAAATGCAGATAGTTCACATTTGTTTCCCAGTGTTCTTTCTTTGGGAGTAGCTGCTTCTGTCCATTATTTATCAATTGAAACTGAGTCTTTGTCAAAGAAATCCACTTCCATCAGAATACATCCTCATACAATATCGTTGTCGAAGTGTAAAGTGATCTCCTGGTTCTGCTCATTTCACTTAGCATCAGTTCATGTAAGTCTCTCCAAGCCTCTCTGTATTCATCCTGCTGGTCATTTCTTACAGAACCATAATATTCCAAACATTCATATACCACAATTTACCCAGCCATTCTCCAATTGATGGGCATCCATTCAGTTTCCAGTTTCTAGCCACTACAAACAGGGCTGCCACAAACATTTTGGCACATACAGGTCCCTTTCCCTTCTTTAGTATTTCTTTGGGATATAAGCCCAATAGAAACACTGCTGGATCAAAGGGTATGCACAATTTGATAACTTTTTGGGCATAATTCCAGATTGCTCTCCAGAATGGTTGGATTTGTTCACAACTCCACCAACAATGCATCAGTGTCCCAGTTTTCCCGCATCTCCTCCAACATTCATCATTATTTTTTCCTGTCATCTTAGCCAATCTGACAGGTGTGTAGTGGTATCTCAGAGTTGTCTTAATTTGCATTTCTCTGATCAATAATGATTTGGAACACTCTTTCATATGAGTGGTAATAGTTTCAATTTCATCATCTGAAAATTGTCTGTTCATATCCTTTGACCATTTATCAATTGGAGAATGGCTTGATTTCTTATAAATTTGAGTCAATTCTCTATATATTTTGGAAATGAGGTTTTTATCAGAACCTTTAACTGTGAAGATGTTTTCCCAGTTTGTTGCTTTCCTTCTAATCTTGTTTGCATTAGTTTTGTTTGTACAAAGGCTTTTTAATTTGATATAATCAAAATTTTCTATTTTGTGATCGGTAATAGTCTCTAGTTCATCTTTGGTCACAAATTTCTTTCTCCTCCACAAGTCTGAGAGATAAACTATCCTATGTTCCTCTAATTTATTTATAATCTCGTTCTTTATGCCTAGATCATGGACCCATTTTGATCTTATCTTGGTATGTGGTGTTAAGTGTGGGTCCATGCCTAATTTCTGCATACTAATTTCCAGTTATCCCAGCAGTTTTTATCAAATAATGAATTCTTATCCCAAAAGTTAGGATTATTAGGTTTGTCAAACACTAGATTGCTATAGTTGACTATTCTGTCTTGTGAACCTAACCTTTTCCACTGATCAACTAATCTATTTCTTAGCCAATACCAAATGGTTTTGGTGACTGCAGCTAGGCCACCTTCATTTGATTTTTTTTTTCATTAATTCCCTTGAGATTCTTGACTTTTTATTGTTCCATATGAATTTTGTTGTTATTTTTTCTAGATCATTAAAATATTCTCTCAGAAGTCTGATTGGCATAGCACTAAATAAATAGATTAGTTTAGGGAGTATTGTCATCTTTATTATATTCGCTCAGCCTATCCAAGAGCACTTAATATTTTTCCAAGGAAAATCTAAGAATTATTGGATTTCCTGAAAACCATGATGAAAAAAGGACCCCAGGCATCATCTTTCAGGAAATCATCATAGAACATTGACGAGAAATCCTAGAACCAGAGGGTAAAATAGCCATTGAAAGAATTCACCAATCACCTCCTGAAAGATGCCCCAAAATAAAAATTCCAAGGAACGTTGTAGCTAAATTTCAGAATTATCAAATCAAGGAGAAAATATTGCAAGCAGCCAGAATGAAAAAATTCAAATATTAAGGAGCCACAATCAGGATTACTCAGGACTTAGTAGCTTCCATTTTAAAAGATCAAAGGGCCTGGAATCTGATATTCTGAGAGCCAAAGGAACTTGGATTGCAACCAAGAATCAATTATCCAGCAAAATTGAGCATCATCTTTCAGCGAAAAAAAAAACAGACATTCAATGAAACAGGTGCATTTCATTTATTTTTGATGAACAGACCAGAACTGAATAGAAAATATGATCTTCAAATACAGAACTCAAGAAAAGCATAAAAAAGTAATAAGAAAAGAAAAAATAACTTTCTTTTAAAAGTTAAAAAACTTATATCCTTTTTTGGGAAGATTAGGAGTTATTTTGTCCAACAATCTGTTAATAAATAACATAATCTAAATGAATTGAAGGAATACCTACGAAAATCTAGATTTCTCAGATTAACAGAAGAGGGAAAATTACTTAAATAATATTATTTTAGAAAAAGGAATGGAACAAGCTATTAATCAACTCACTAAGAATAAATATTTATGGCCAGATGGATTGGCATGTGAATTCTACCAAACATTTAAAGAACAATTAATTACAATACTATATAAAATATCTGAAAAAAAGAGGGAAAGACAGAATCCTACAAAATTCCTTATATGACACAGATATAGTGTTGATACCTAAACCAGGTAGGATGAAAACAGAAAAAGAAAATAATAGGCCAATTTCCCTAATGAATATTGATGTAAAAATCTAAAATAAAATATTATCAGAGAGATTAGAAAAAGTAATCTCCAGGATAATACACTATGATGGAGTAGGATTTATTCCAGGAATGAAGGACTGGTTCAATATTAGCAAAACTATTAACATAATTGACTATATCAATAACAAAACAATAAAAATTACATAATTATTTTAATAAATGCAGAAAAAGAATTTGATATCATCCATTCCTATTAAAAACACAAGAGGATATAGGAATAAAATTGAGTTTTCCTTAAAATGAGCAGTAGCTTGTATTTAAAACTATCAGCAAGTAACATATGTAAAGGGGATGAACTAGAACCATTCCCAATAAGATCAGGGATGAAAATAGATTGTTCACTATCATTATTACTATTTAATACTTATTAGAAATATTAATATTGACAAAAAGAGATTAAAGGAGCTAGAATAGGTAATGAGGAAACCAAATTATCACTCTTTGCAGATGATACAATGGTATATACTTAGAAAACCCTAGGAAATCAACAAAAAATTGCTAGAAACAATATACAACTTTAACAAAGTGGCAGGATACAAAATAAATCCACATAAATTATCAGCATTTTTATATATTACCAACAAAATCCAACAGCAAGAGATGCAAAGAGAAATTCTATTTAAAATAAATGTAGGTAATATACCTGGCAAGGCAAGATCAGGAACCATATGAACATAATTACCAAACAATTTCCACACAAATAAAGTCAAATATGATCATTTGGAAAAATAACAAGCATTCACTGGTAGGCTGAGCTCATACAATAAAAATGACAATACTACCTAAATCAATCTACTTATTCAGTGCCATACCAATCAAACTTCCCAAGAAATTATTTTACAATAAATTTTACAAGAAATTATCTAGAAAAAATAACAATTAAATTCACCCAGAAGAACAAAAGGTCAAGAATTTTGAGGGATTTAATGAAAAAAAAATGCAAATGCAAGTGGCTTACCTGTGCCAGAGCTAAACCTGTATTACAAAAGAGCAGTCATCAAAATCATTTGGTACTGCCTAAGAAAGAGAGTAATTGATCACTGGAATAGATTAGGTTCACAGGACAAAAAAAAAAAAAAAATCAATGACTAGAGTAATCTAGTGTTTGACAAACCCCCAAACTCTAATTTTGGGGATAAAAACTCACTATTTGACAAAACTGCTGTGAAAATTGGAAACTAGTATGGCAGAAACTAGGCGCTGACCTGTACCTAACACCCTATACAAGATAAGGTTAAAATGGGATCATAATCGAGACTATAAATAAATTAGAGGAACATAGGATAGTTTATCTCTCAGACCTGTGGAGAAGGAAGAAATTTGTGACCAGAGATGAACTAGAGACCATTACTTATCACAAAATAGAAAATTTTGATTACATCAAATTAAAAAGCCTTTGTACAAACAAAACTAATGCAAACAAGATTAGAAGGGAAGCAACAAACTGGGAAAACATCTTCACAGTTAAAGGTTCTGATAAAGGCCTCATTTCTAAAATATATAGAGAATTGACTCTAATTTATAAGAAATCAAGCCATTCTCCAATTGATAAATAGTCAAAGAATATGAACAGACAATTTTCAGATGATGAAATTAAAACTATTTCCACTCATATGAAAGAGTGTTCCAAATCACTATTGATCAGAGAAATGCAAATTAAGACAACTCTGAGATACTACTACACACTTGTCAGATTGGCTAAGATGACAGGAAAAAATAATGATGAATGTTGGAGGGGATATGGGAAAACTGGGACACTGATGCATTGTTGGTGGAGTTGTGAATGAATCCAACCACTCTAGAGATCAATCTGGAATCATGTCCAAAAAGTTATCAAATTGTGCATACCCTTTGATCCAGCAGTGCTACTACTGGGCTTATACCCCCAAGAGATACTAAAGATGGGAAAGGGACTTGTATGTGCCAAAATGTTTGTAGCAGCCCTATTTGTAGTGGCTAGAAACTGGAAAATGAATGGATGCCCATCAATCGGAGAATGGCTGGGTAAATTGTGGTATATGAATGTTTGGAATATTATTGTTCTGTAAGAAATGACCAGCAGGATGAATACAGAGAGGCTTGGAGAGACTTACATGAACTGATGCTAAGTGAAATGAGCAGAACCAGGAGATCATTATACACTTCGACAATGATATTGTATGAGGACATATTTTGATGGAAGTGGATTTCTTTGACAAAGAGACCTGAGTTTCAATTGATAAATGATGGACAGAAGCAGCTACACCCAAAGAAAGAACACTGGGAAACGAATGTGAACTATTGCATTTTTGTTTTTCTTCCCAGGTTATTTATACCTTCTGAATCCAATTCTTCCTGTGCAACAAGAGATCCGTTCGGTTCTGCAAACATATATTGTATCTAGGATATACTGTAACATATCTAACATATATAAAACTGCTTGCCATCTAGGGGAGAGGGTGGAGAGAGGGAGGGGAAAAATCGGAACAGAAATGAGTGCAAGGAATAATGTTGTAAAAAAAATTACCCTGGCATGGATTCTGTCAATATAAAGTAATTATTAAATAAAAATTAAAAAAAAAAAAAAAGGAAGTGGATTTCTTTGACTGAGAGATCTAACTCAGTTCCAACTGATCAATGGTGGACAGAAGCAGCTACACCCAAAGAAAGAACACTGAGAAATGAATGTAAACTGTTTGAATTTTTGTTTTTCTTCCTGGGTTATCTCTACCTTCTGAATCCAATTCTCCCTGTGCAGAACTGACTGGTTCTGCACACATATATTGTATCTAGAACATACTTGCAATATATTTAACACATATATAGGACTATTTGCCATCTGGGGGACGGGGTAGAGGGAGGGAGGGGAAAAATTGGAATAGAAGTGAGTGCAAGGGATAATGTTGTAAAAAATTACCCTGGCATGGGTTCTGTAAATAAAAAGTTATAAAAAAATTGGGTTCATGATTTAGACATAAGGAGGGATAATATAAACAAATTAGAATAACAAAGTATAGTTTACCTCTCAGATCTGTGGAGATGGAATGAATTTGTGGCCAAAGAAGAACTAGAAATAACTATTGAACAAAGATAGATAATTTTGATTATATTAAGTTAAAATGTTTTTGTACAAACAAAACGAATGCAGACAAGATTAGAAGGGACACAATAATTTGGGGAAACATTTTTACATTCAAAGGTTCTGATAAAGATCTCATTTCAAAAATACATAGGTAATTGATTGAATTTTATAAGAATTCAAATCACTCTCCAATTGATAAATGGTCAAAGGATATGAACAGACAATTTTTATACAAAGAAATTGAAACCATTTCTAGCTTTATGAAAAGGTGCTCTAAATCACTACTGATTGAGAAATGCAAATTAAGACAACTCTGTGATACCACTACACATCTGTCAGACTGGCTAGAATGACAGGGAAAAATAATGCTGAATGCTGGAGGGGATGTGGGAAAACTGGGACACTGATACATTGTTGGTAGAATTGTGAACACATCCAGCCATTCTGGAGAGCAATTTGGAACTATGCTCAAAAAGTTATCAAACTGTGCATACCCTTTGACCCAGCAGTGTTGCTACTGGGCTTATATCCCAAAGAGATCTTAAAGAAGGAAAAAGATACCTATATGTGCATGAATGTTTGTGGCAGGTCTCTTTGTAGTGGCCGGAAACTGGAAACTGAGTAGATGCCCATCAATTGGAGAATGGCTGAATAAATTGTGGTATATGAATAATACGGAATATTATTGTTTGGTAAGAAACGCCCAACAGGATGATTTCAGAAAGGCCTGGAAAGACTTACATGAACTGATGCTGAGTGAAATGTGCAGGACCAGGAGATCATTATATACTTCAACAACAATACTATATGATGATCAATTCTGATGGACCTGGCCATCCTCAGCAATAGGATGAACCAAATCAGTTCTAATGGAGCAGTAATGAACTGAACCAGCTATACCCAGAGAAAGAACTCTGGGAGATGACTAAGAACCATTACATCGAATTCCCAATCCCTATATTTTTGCCTGCTGGCATTTTTGATTTCCTTCACAGGCTAACTGTACAATACTTCAGAGTCCGATTCTTTTTGTACAGCAAAATAATGGTTTGGACATGTATACTTACTGTGTATCTAATTTATACTTTAATATATTTAACATCTACTGGTCATCCTGCCATCTAGGGGAGGGGATGGGGGTAAGGAGGGGAAAAATTGTAACAAAAGGTTTGGCAATTGTCAATGCTATAAAATTACCCATGCATATAACTTGTAAATAAAAAAGCTATTAAAATTAAAAAAAAAGAAAAAGAAAAAAGAAAAGAAAAGAAAAAAATCACTACTGATCAGAGAAAAGCAAAATACAACTCTGAGATACCAATACACCTTTCAGATTGGCTAAGATGACAGAAAAAGGGTTACTGTGGATTACAAACTACATTTTCACTCTTTTTGTTGTCTGCATTTTATTTTCTTTCTCATTTTTTCCTTTTTGATTTGATTTTTCTTGTGCAGCAAGTTAATTGTATAAGTACGTATGCATATCTTGGACTTAGTATTTGTTTTTACCATGTTTAACATATATTAGATTACTTGCTTTCTAGGGAAGGAGAGGAGGAAAAGGGGGGGAATTGGAACACAGAGTTTTTCAAGGGTTAATGTTGAAAAATGATCCATGACTATTTTTTGAAAGTTAAAAAGCTTTAATAAAAAAGATTTAAATAATACTCATCCTTCTCTCTTCTTTCCCTCAATGTAATAGATTTTTTTTTGTCTGTTCATGTGATGTAATTTATTTTACCTTTTTTTTTTTTACCTTTCTTTTCCTCTTCTTTCAGTACAATCCCTTTTCCACCCCTAGTTACTTTTTTATATAATCACAATAAAGTCAAATTATAACTTGACTCTCTCAGCATACCCCTATTAAAGATACAATTCTCAAAAACTAAATATATCTTCTTCCCTTAGAGGGAAAATAAACATTTTGACTTAAAAAAAAAAAAAAACATAGTTTTTTTCTTCTTCCTTTTTTTTTTATGCTTCTCTTGAGTTCTGTTTTTGAAAATCAAATTTTCTGTTAAACACTGAGCTTTTCATCAAAAATAAGTGAAAATCAGGGCAGCTAGATGGTACAGTGGATAGAATACCACTGAAGTCAGGAGGACCTATGTTCATATCTGGTCTCAGACACTTAATACTTCCTTAGCTGTGTGCTTGGACAAGTCATTTAACCCCAATTGCCTCAGCAAAAAAAAAAAAAAAAAAAAAAAAAAGTAAAATCCTATATTTTACTGAATGCATCTTTGTCACTGAAAGATAATGCTTAATTTTGTTGGATAATTTATTCTTGACTGCAAACCAAGTTCTTTTGCCTTCTGGAATATCGTATTCTAGGCTCTTCCATCCAGTAAAGTAGAAGGTGCTAGGTCCTGGGTATTCCTGATTGTGGTTCCTCAGTATTTGAATTGTTTCTTTCTGTCTGTTTGCAATATTTTCTCCTTGATATGATAATTCTCAATTTTGCCTACAATATTACTTGGAGTTTTCATTTTAGGGTCTCTTTCAGGAGATGATTGGTGGATTCTTTTGGCTAGATAGAACCTTCTGGTTCTAGGATATCAGGGCAGTTTTTTTTTTTTTTTGTTTGTTTCTTTTATGATTTCTTGAAAGATATTGTCTAGGCTCTTTTTTTTCATGATGTCTTACAAAGTCCAATAATTATTAGATTGTCTCACCTGGATCTATTTTTCATATCAGTTGTTTTTCCAATGAGGTATTGTATACTTTCTTCCTTTTTTTTTTTTTTTTTTTTTGTTTGTTTTGTTTGTCTGGTTCTTGATGTCTAATCAAATCATTCAATTCCATTTGTTCAATTATAATTTTTAGTAAATTATTTTCTTCAGTTAACTTGCATCCTTCCTTTTGCATTTAGCCAATTGAACTTGTAAATGAATTGTTTTGCTCGTTGGATTTTTTTTTTTCCATTTCACCAATTCTATTTTTTTAAGGAGTTGTTTTCTTTTTCCATTTCACCAATTCTACCTGTGCTGGGTAGGTGTGGCCTAGTCCTACTTGTTATGCTGGGATTCAGGGGCTCACTATTTGTCATCTCTAATTCCATTGTAGATCTTAGATTTAGTCTGCTGATGCACTTGTTTCTAAACCTGGACAGAGTAGCCAATGCTGCTGTATTTGGGTTATGAGCCTTCCACCAGATTGCCTCATGTGGAGGCCTCTGTACCCCAGGTCTTCCTGCTGAATGTTATCTCTGTTCTAGATTTCTCGGTCAATGTCCTCTCAGTTTTCTCTCTGTATCTCTCTGACCACTCCTTGGAATTATTTGCTAATTTTTAATATAAATCACATGTATTAACTCTTGGTGATATCATTAGGCCTCATGAATTTAGTAGACACCTCTGTGCATATGATTCCCAGATCTCTATCTGCTTCTCGTTATTATCCTGATATACAGTGTTATTTTGCTGACTGCCTTTTGTAAATCTCAAATTGAAGTTTCCACAAAAAAGTTACACTCAACAAGTCCTTAACAGAGCTCATTGTCTTCTTGTCCAAACCCTCCATTCTAAACTTTCCTATTATTGTCTATTGAGTACAAAAGAGTTCTTCTGGTTTAGCAGGTATTTGACCTCAGTATTATGCTAATCCTCTCATCTATACACTTATCCAGTCTTATTGTATCTACCTTTATAACACCTCTTGTATATATACCCTCTCTCCACTCCTAAACATAGAAGCCTTCATCCCCTCTTTCCTAGACTGTTGTAATTCCTTTTTACTTGCTCTCTTTTCATCCCATCTCTTCTTAGTTCAATCCATCCTTCACTAATTTGACAATGTGATTTTCCTAAAGTGTATATTGGACCGTGTTAACCTCTCTACTCAATTACTTTTAGTAGCAATCTATTAACATCTTCACAATCAAAAATGTATTTCAGTCTGATTTAAAGCTCTTCATAATGTTAATTCTTCTTACCTTCAGTTTTCTTTCATATATTCTATTGTCTATCTACACTGGCCTATTTGCTGCCCCTTGCACATGACACACATTTTCTATCTCTATGTCTTTGCACTATATTTTTGATACCTGGAATACTTTCCCTAATCAATTTTGTTTCTTGCTGCTATTAGTTTTCTTTCTTTCTTTCTTATTTATTTATTTAATTTTTTGATGAGGTGATTGGAGTTGAGTTGCCCAAAGTCACACAGCTGGGAAGTGTTATGTGTTTGAGGCTAGATTTGAACTCAGGTCCTTTTGGCTTTAGGGCTGGTGCTCTATCTGCTGCACCACCTAGTTGCCCTACTACTTTCTTTTAAAATTCAGTTCAAATACTAATCTTCAATTGGAGCTATTCCACATCCCTCATACCTTGCTCTCTCATATTACTGTGCTTAAAATCTGTAACTATCTGGTGTGTACTTAGTTTTTTTAATTTGTTGTCTTCCTCATTAAAATAAATTCCTGAAAAAGAAGGATTTTTTTCTTTTCTTTTTATTCTCAGCACTTAACATGGTGCCTGGCAGATAGTAAATATAAAACTTCCAGGCAGCACAGCAGAGCGAGCACAAGACTTGAAGTCCAGATATACTCAAATTCAAATTCTGTTCCGTGTTCGTGAGTAAGCCAGTTAATCCCTCACTTCAGTTTCTTAGTCTGTCTGATCTTATTTTATCTAATGAGATAATACATGGAAAGTATTTTCCAAATCTTAAAATGCTCTCTGAATGCTTTGCTGTTGTTTAGTCATTTTCAGTCATGTTTAACTCTTCCTTATTCCTTTTGGGATTTTCTCACAAAGATTTTGTGGGAAATGATTTGTCATTTCCTTTTTCAGCTCATTTTACAGACGAGGAAATTGGAATAAACAGCATTAAATGACTTGAACAGGGTGACCTAGATAGTAAGTATTTGAGGCAATGTTTGAATTCACAAAGAGGAGTTTTCAGATTTCAGACACATTGTTCTGTCTACTGTGCCTCCTAGTTGCTATAAATTCTGATTTGCTGACTGTCTAAATACAGTTTAATTTAATTTAATCGTAATAATTTTAGAGCTTGAAAGGACCTCAGAGAGTCCATCCCTTTCATTTTACTGATAAAGAAACTGAGGCCCATAGAAAATAAAGAACTTGAATAAATGTATACAAGTAATGAGCAGCAGAGTTCAGATTTGAACCCAAGTCTTTTAAATACAAAATAAAATTTCTCCTAATACACTATGCACTCCTTTGCCTTAAAACTTTTCAATCAATCAGTTCCAAGTAGAAAAAGGAAAATAAATAAAATTTCAGTGACTTAATCTCTGAAAAGAATTTTGCTCTTTCTGGGGAGACTGGTTTTTGAAATCACTTCAGCATATAGAGAAAATCTCATGGCTTTAATTCTGTGCTAGCCAGACTTTTAAAAGATGATTAAAAATTATTTGAAATGTGAAGAGGAGACACGGATTTGGTCAATAACCACTAATATTGCCACTCTTGAACTAATATCTGGTTGCTCTGATTTAAATGGCAAATTACACCCTGATTGACAATACCTATTCCAGATGCCAGGCAAATGCAATTTAAAATGACCGAATGCCTAGCCTTCTGAATGACAAGGACAGAATGTCCATTTGTAATTGAAATGGGAACTGACCTATAGTAGGAGTTAAAATTATTTAAAGATGACAAAATGAACAACGGATTATTCACTGTCTTAATATTCAAAATCATCCTCTTTTTATCCTGTTGACCCATTGGTCAATAAGACAATGATTAGTCACACTGTAATTTTTTATGCCTCAAGCCCCCTTTTTTGAGAAATAATGATGTAATTATGCCTTGGGATAGATCATTTATCAGCTGCAGAAATCATTGCCTCAAAATATTAATGTGATGAGGGCACTGTGTTAAGGCCTGCTTTCGTTTTTCTGACTACCTCTTATTCATTTCATATTATGAAGTTGCACTTGGGTCAAATTCAATTAGTTTGTGAAAAAGATACACTCATTACAATTCAGAAATTAAATGTTACCTTCTAGTAATAAACAGGAAAGATATGCTCTAAGACTGATGCCTTATTGGCTCAATTCCTTTTCTTTAAAATAAAATGTAAATGCCTGTGGATGGAATTAAATCTTTGCCTAAGAAGTAGCCATTCCAGTTTTTGAAACTTGCTCAGACTCCAAGGGAATGATTAGTGTTTATTGCAGGCAATTTACAAGTGTTTTCTACCCCCAGAGGTAGTTTCCCAAGTCCTCAGGAATAATCATTAGTGACAGATATTATTAAGGATCTAAGATGCTACTGAACTGAAAGGCTATAGAAAGACACAGGTGGGGAGATTTCCTCCCCAATTTTTTACCTTGAGAATTTGGATCATGGCTGGAAATAAAACAAATTATAATTCCCTGAGGTTTATATGAGGTATCAGGCACATGAGGAGGACTGGTCCATGTAGCAATGAGATAGACAAAATAAACAATGGATTATTCACTGTCTTAATATTCAGTGTCATCTTTTTTTTTTTCCTGAGGCAATTGAGGTCAAGTGACTAATCCAGGGTCACACAGCTAGGAATGTTAAGTGTTTGAGGCCAGATTTGAATTCAGGTCCTCCTGACTTCAGGGCTGGAGCTCTGTCCACTGCATCAGCTAGCTGCTCCAACTATCATCATCTTTTTATCCTGTTGACCCATTAATGGTTCAATAAGGCAATGATTAGTCAAATGTAATTTTTTTATGCCTCAAGACCCCTATGGTATGTTTATGAGGACAAGAGGGTGGATGGATACATAGAGCAAGTGGGACATTGGTTCTTTCCAGAAGAGCAGTTCTTTATCTTATAATTTTGATGTATAAAGGTGGGCAGCCAAGAGGTTTGCCATTCCTCCCAGCTGCTCCAACATAACAATTTTCCCCACTATTGATACATTTTTAAGTATAACATGGATTTCTCTAGCCCTTACTATTTGAAGGTATATTACATTTTACCCTTCTCCCAGAGAGAGATTACACACACACTGAAGGAAGTGTGTGTAATCTAGCATCTATCAACTTTTCCCTTTAATTTTAAAGATTTCTTGAACTCTAGTTCCAGTTAACCACTTAACAGCAAAATTAGCTTTTACAAGAGAATGTTTACTTCAAAGATATAACAAGAACCAGTCTGCAAATATTCTACCCCCAAAATACAGAGATTTTATAAACCCCTTTATGCTTCTCTTTGTTTTTGGGGATGAGAATTTTGCCCTCTGTGTTGGGCATATGATTATACTTATTATATTTTTGAAGTAAATATGCCTCTGTTAAAGCAAAACTCTTAACTAGTTAAATGAAACTAGGGTTCAAGGGATATCTAGTATTGAGGAAACAGCCATTGGAAGAAAAATAAACTCCCTTCAACTCCCTTAAGGGTACCAGAGAACATTTGGGAGGAGTAAGATGAAACACACCTGGCTTTTATGCAATAATGGAGCCAGCATAGTCATTGTTACACAAACAAGTTGTGTAGATAAATGTTCCAAGATTAAGAAAGTCCTGGTGATTGAAAAGACAAAGACATACCCAGGAAGGCATGGTGCTTCATTAGAGACCAGTCTATTTCGCTATCTTACACTGTCAGAACTATCCCTACTTTTCACTGATATCTCTGATGACAAACAGAACTGAAAAGCTATGAAGAGCTCCAAAGTTCAGGAAAATGCTTTCTATTTCCTGAAGCACCCTGATCTCTATAGAGAATTAGGATACCTGAAGTATCCCCTGACCTCTCACAGAACATATTTATACTAGTCCCTCTGTCCAGTCATAAATTCAGTAAAGTTTGAAAAAGTGAATATAGTAAAACTTTGAAGGAAAGAAAAATTTCTGAATTTGAGGAGACAATTGTTCTCCCCAAAGCATAATCATTTCCCTCCTTTCCCTGCTTTCTCTCCTTTTCACATCCAGATTGGAGAGCAGCAAAGAGGAATTGGATAGTGGATTCTTTCCTTCTCATCTTCTATTTAATAGGAGTTGAAAATGAGTTGCAAGAGAAAGGCATCGAGCATGGCATATACTTTCCAGATGAATCTAACAAAATTATTTCTAGATTTCTAAGCTATTTTCTCCTGCCATTCTATTTCCGTTTCTTGGTGAATATTAGAAACTAGTAAGCCTGAGAATGGATGTTTTTAGCTTTCGGGGCTATCTCTGGTTAATATCAAGTAAAGGATCTTATAGCAGGAACAAACCCACACTGGGAATAGCCAGGAGCATTGAACCTTGCCTACCCTCTGTGATATTTCTGTGAACTGCTGAAATGGTTTTGGTTTGAAATAAAGAAGAAATACTTGTTCAACAGTCCTGCGGGGCTTTACCTTCTAGGACAATCTAATGAGTCTGATTAATGAACTATTTGTTCATATGTTGCAGTGAGTTTTTTGTATCTTCTGTATTTTCTAGTGGAGGTAAAAACAAGTCTTCCCCAAGCATGATTGGGAACAGAAGATGAGGAAAGCATAGAGGACAAAATCACCTCCAATTACATGACTTATACTTGTATTAGGAATCCCATTGCTTTGAGCCAATGATAAATAATAGAGAAAGGTGCTTCGCAAATGATCCCCAGCCTCTACAATTCCTCCATTGGCTGTGAGATGTACTGTGAAGGAGTCAAGAGGATCTACTTCTATTGGTTCTCAGAGAGCCAATCTTCTGGCCAACTTTAATCATCCCCAACTGGAATAAATCTTGAGTCTCTCCAGCTGGGGCATCTGAGAAAAGAACATTATGTGACAATCACACTATTGCTCTATTAGGACTATGTTCCTGCTTCTACTCTTATCTTTCTGTCGCTAGCCAGATTTCACCATAACACCAAGTCTGTCCATGCTTTCTTTTTTAAAGGAATAAGATCATCTGAAAGAAGTTCTTCAAATCTCCTACCCAGTGACAGATTTCTAGCCCTAACCTCTGCCAGTAGACAAGTAACAGGTGGTCTTAACTTATTTTCACTTTTCTTCTTAGGAATGAATTTAGAATTGAATCCATTCGGGAGGAAGAGACAGAGAATCAGTGACAAAACAGACACAAAGAGACACAGAGAAAGAGAGAGAGAGAGAGAAAAAGAGAGAGAGAGAGAGAGAGAGAGAGAGGAGAGAGAGAGAGAGAGAGAGAGAGAAGAGAAGAGAAGAGAAGAGAAGAGAAGAGAAGAGAAGAGAAGAGAAGAGAAGAGAAGAGAAGAGAAGAGAAGAGAAGAAAAAGGATGTGTGTGGGTGATTTATTGCTAAGTGATGAAAATAAAGAATGAAAAGTACCAGGAATTTCCCTATTTTTAGATCTTTAGATTTTGGATCTCCTTTCCTTATATGGTAAATATAACATATACAACTGTATATTCCTATGGCTAGGAATCCCACATAAAGTTTATCAGTATAGAGAAAGCAATGATAAAGTAAATAAAGTTTTAAGCATTTCTATATAAGTACAGTCAAACTTCCCTTTGACTTTCCATTTCTAACTCCCCTGTGGGGAAAAGGATCTCACTGACCTAACAAAATAATAAGAATAACACATTAAATTAGGTTTGATCTTTTAGCTATCAAACTCAAATTACATACAAATAAGTTCTATTGTATAAGGGACCATGCCTTAATTGACCCTCATCATAGAATGTTTTTCACATATGAGGTGCATCATAGTAGGTTGTTAAACAATGCAAATTAGTTACTGCTAAACTTGCAAAGAAAAGCAGACTATTTTCAAAAATTGCTGAACTTGGAGTTAATTCACTAAACATTAGCCTGTATCATGCCCTGTCTCATGCCCAATAAGAATGATTTTGATTCTAAATGGTGGAATCATCTTAGAGTAACAGAAAGGCTGAGGGGTGGAAAAGAAGGCATATTGGACTGCCTTATAATTCCAGAATTTAGAACTGGAGAGAGATATCTTTAGAAGCTCTTTCAGGTCAGAAGATGTCTTTATTTTTGTATTTGGATCACGTGTATAAGCAACATAATCCCCAGCATGTAATAAGTACTTAATGTTGTGTTTTTGTTTGTTTGTTCCCCCCCCCCATTCATTTTTCTATTTTCCCATTCATATAATCAAATGTTTTCCTTTAACAAAGGAAGAAATTCAAAACAAAAGAAGTAAATGCCAGAAGTCAACTGGGAAATAGTCAAAGGAAATTTGAACTCAGAGTCCTCTAAACTCGTACCTCTATTCTCTTCTATTACTCTATGAGACACAAGATTCCATTTCAAATTTCAGTTTTTTTCTCCTTACTAGGTAAATGGACAAGTCCATTTATCTCCTTAAATCTCAGTTTCCTCCTCCAAAAATGAAACCAATAATACTTGTTCTACCTCCTTCCCAGGAGTGCTGGGATGATCAAATGAAATTTGTATGCTAGAGCTCTCTGTAGCCAAAAGCTGTTATTATTAACATCACGGTGCCTTCTACAGACTATTTTTGAAATCAACAATATGCTCCCTTGCATATTTTCAAATGACTCCTGTCTTGCAAAACATCAGTCTTTGGCATTTTTGCACATATTGAGTTTCAAGCTGCTAGTGCTGAAAAAGCCCTAATGCTGTGCTCAGAATTGCTTATTCATTTGATGAGCATTAATGAAGTTCTGGCTGCTGTGGTCATCACACTAGGAGCTGCAGGGACGACAGAGTATGGAAGAGCCACAATCCATATCCTTGGCAGACTTACAATTCATGGTACAAGAGCACTAGGACCATGCCAAATGATAATAAGCTCACAGGATTTAAAGCTAAGAGGGAGCTTAGAGATCATGGGGATCTGAACCATTCATTTTAAAGAGCAAGAAACAATGCCCAAAGAAGGAGATCCTGTCAAGCTCACACAGCTAAAGTTTGTCCATTGTTGAGCCTAGCATTCTCTCTCCAGAAATCATTTTTCTTTTTTTCTTTCTTTTTCCTTTAGAGAGTCTATAAAGTTCATTAATTTATTAGGCACTATTATTTCTATTTTGGAGGGGTAGGGTGAAGTGCAAAGGATGGAGAACAGTAGCTCATGGAGTACTTTCTATTAATGAAGAAGGGAGTTACCATATCCTGAATTGGTAAAATCATGAATCTTTAAAAAAATTCATGTCAATGAGGACTTCCCATTTCTTATTTAAAAATTAATTAATTTAATTTTAATAACATTTCTTTATGAATCCCATTGGGAGAGAAAAATCAGAACAAAAGGGAAACAACACAGGAGAGAAAAAAAAAAACAGAAAAAGAAAAGAACATAGCATGTGTTGATTTAGAGTCAATCTCCATAGTTCTTTTTCTGGATGCAGATGGTGTTTTCTCTGCCAAGTTTATTGGAACTGCCTTGAACCACTGAGCCACTGAGAAGAACCAAGTCTTTCATAGTTGAACCTCACACATTCTTGCTGTTATTGTGTACAATGTATTCCTGGTTCAGCTTGTTTTGCTCAGCATCAATTCATGTAAATATTTCTACACCTTTCTAAAATCATCTTGTTCATCATTTTTTATACAACAATAATATTCCATTACTTCATATACCACAATTTAATTCAGCCATTCCTCAATTGATGGACATTTACTCATTTTCAAATTTTTTGTTACCACAAAAAAAGGCTACTATAAACATTATTGCCCATGTGGCAGTTTTTTCCTCTTTTATGATTTCTTTGGGATACAGACCTAGTAGTGGCACTGTTGGGTCAAATGGTAAGCACAGTTTTATAGCCCTGTGGCATGGTTCCAAATTAGTCTCCAGAATGGTTGGATCATTTCACAACTCTGCCAATAATGCCTTAATGTCCCAGTTTTCCCACATCCCTTCCAACATTTATCATTAACTTTTCCTGTCATTTTAGCCAATCTGAGAGGTGTGAGATGGTACCTCAGAGTTGTTTTAATTTGCATTTCTCTAATCAATAGTGATTTAGAGCATTTTTTTTTTCAAATGACTATAGGTGGCTCTAGTTTCATCATCTGAACATTTTCTCTTCATAACATTTGACCAATTAATTATCAATTGGAGAATGATTGTATTTGACATAGTTCTTTATATATTTTAGAAATGAAACCTTTATCAGAAATACTGGCTGTAAAATTTCCCCCCCAGCTTTGTACTTCCCTTTTGATCTTGTTAGGACTTTCCATTTCTAAAGATTTGGATGAGACATTTAGAGACTGGAATTACATGATGAAATTACAATATTTTTATCCCAGGACCAACCTGATACATCATCTTATTTAATTCTTCATTTTATAAAGGAGAAAACAGACTCAGAAAGGGGAAAAACTTTTAAAAGATTACAAGCGGCCAGTCAGTGGCAGATCCAGGGCTACTAATGTGGCCTCCTCCCTTTCAGTACTATGTTTGTTCCTTGGGGAAAATAAACAAAGTTTCTTCTAATTTCCTATGTCTCCTCACTTCTTTCTCTGTTTCTGAAACTAAGCTTACAGCTATAAGGTGAAGGGCAAAGGGAGGGAAGCCAAATGCAAGATAAACATTTTTAAAATGTCACCCAGAGCTACTGCAGAATAAAGGACACAGAGCCTCGTGGCAATGTCAGCTGCCCATAGGACTGGGGGGATATTGCATTGTGGACAGAGTTCTTGGAGCAGGACTTTTCTCCTATATTCAGTGCTTTTATTTCAGCAGTGCATAGAAATAGTTACCCTTGTATTCTCTACTTTAGAAAAATAAACAGATCAAGACCTTAGGAGACAATTTTTACATTAAAGCTTTAGCTATTCTCTGACCATCTCTATTTCTATAATCTCTTATCTGGAAGGGGCCTTCAAGTTTAGCTAGTCCAACTTTTTAAGTAAGAATTTGGGGCTTGGAGGAGAAACTTCATCTCCAGGATCACAGAGATATTTAGAAGCTGAGCAGGAAATAGAACCCAGGACTTCTCATTAGGAAGTTGCCAGCTGGCTCCTGTAGTCCATAATAAGGAATATTGAACTAACCTTTTGCAGGTGAGGCTGAGTGGTAGTTGCATAGCAACATGCCAGGGAAGAGTTTCGATATTTACAGGATTTGAGTAGGAAGCAAACTGTCTTTCTAGAAGTTTAGATATGAGTCAATAGCAGAAGGGGGAAAAAATAACTGGCACCTTCAGAGTCTATACTTGCAAGAGAATATATAGATATAAGGAAAAAAAGCAGCACCTGGCTCATCCAGGCCAGAAAATAATTTCATAAAGAATAGTCAGAAAAAAGTTTCAATTTTCTATCTTCCCTCAAATGTGTAGAAAAGAAATATGAAAAACTATTGGTTTATTTCCTCAGGTATCTGCCTTTCTAGGCTAAATTGAACATTAGCAATAAATATTTATTAAGGATAGTCTAAGTGTAAAGCCCTGTGCTGAGGATGAAAGAAGATGCTGATTTTGGCTAAGACAGTCCTTGTGCTCATAGAATTTAGTTCAGTAGTGGTACATGACACAAAACTCTGAAAAAATATTATATAATTTAATGAATTTGAAAGATATAGAAAAGGTGAAACCTGACATGGGGCTCAAAGAAGGCTTCATGGTACTGTAAGAAAGCATTTATTTGATGGCCTTTAGGGGATGGGATAAAAATGAGCAGAAGTTTGATTTAAGATAGTATTAAACTAAGGCTATGTGTATATGACCCTCAAACAAGGGGTTAATGCAATTGATTTTGTGGAACAAACTAGAGTAAAAACTGACGTATCAAAATTTTGACATCTTCTTCAGTACAGAATCTGATTCTGATTGACTGAATTTTTTGTTGTTTTTATCCCTGATTGCCATTGTCCAGCATTTGATTCTGTGGCTTTATAAAGAGGCCCTTTCATGAATTTTTAGATAGAATGGGCACGATTAGTATTACCTTTCTTAGTGAAACATGATGAAACCAGTGGTTTATCTTCCATATTCTCACCTGTTTCCTTTCCATGGCTATACTGCCTTCTATACAGAGTGCCTGCCATTGTCCTGACCCCTCTGGCTTGCCCAGGAAAAAGCATCAGCATGGTCTATATAAGATACTGTGCTTGTGTCATATCTCACCCTAAATCTAAGAGACTATGATTCCATAACATGGACCTGTGCTTCTTATTTCTGTTTAATGTTTCATAATAAAGTGTCCCATTCCCACAAAGTTCTGCTCTTCAGGAGCAATTAGAGAAAATAAGACATACTAAAGTATTACTACTGGATGCCAGCTTAATGTTTTGGTGTGGGGCTTATTTATTTATGCATTCATTAATTCAATCACCCATCCATCCACTTATTTGATTATTTTTGAGAGGTCAACTAGGTAGTAAAATGGATAAACCACTAAGATTAAAGTCAGGAAGTCCTGATTTCAAATCAAGTCTCGGATCCTTGTTTGCTATGTGATCCTGGGTAAGTCACTTAAGCCTGATTACCTCAGTTTTTAATCTGCAAAATGAGCTGGAGAAGAAAATGATAAAGCACTCCAATACTTTTCCCAATAAAATCTCAAAGAGACTGAAATGACTGAACAACAATAGGAATCTTTTGAATTTTACTGAGGATTCTAATAGATCCAATGTCAATATCCAAAGGAACTCAATGATTCTTTTCAATGCAACATACATCTATTAAGTCCAGGAATAGTGTTGGATTATATACTATGTTATTCCCTCAGTGAAATAGCTTGATAGAACCAGGTCCCAATTAGTATGAATAATAAATCCCCCAAAGCAGTTGCATTGATTTGAATTTACATTTATTTAAAGTTATATTTATATACAATATAGTAATTTGTTCCAGCCTACTCGAAATGTACAATGCAAATTTATATAATGTGATCAAATTCATTATGCAAACTAATCAGAACCTTTCTGTGATCTAGGAAAGTATATAAAATAAAAGTACTAAGGATTGGACCTAAGATTTCATCAGTGTAAGGAACTCCTGACTGAAGAAACTCCCTCTATCCACTTAGGTAGGGTTAGGGTTAGGGTCATTAATTTTTTTTAAATAACTTTTTATTTACAAGTTATATGCATGGGTAATTTTACAGCATTAACAATTGCCAAACTTTTTGTTCCAATTTTTCCCCTCCTTCCCCTCACCCCCTCCCCTAGATGGCAGGATGACCAATTCATGTTAAATATGTTAAAGTATGAATTAAATACAAAATAAATATATATGTCCAAGCCATTATTTTGCTGTACAAAAAGAATTGGACTCTGAAATATTGTACAATTAGCCTGTGAAGGAAATCAAAAATGCAGGTGGGTAAAAATATAGGGATTGGAAATTCAATGTAATGGTTCTTAGTCATCTCCCAGAGTTCTTTCCCTGGGTGTAGCTGGTTCAGTTCATTACTGCTCCATTGGAACTGATTTGGTTCATCTCATTGCTGAAGATGGCCAGGTCCATCAGAATTGATCATCATATAGTACTGTTATTGAAGTATATAATGATCTCCTGTTCCTTCTCATTTCACTCAGCATCAGTTCATGTAAGTCTCTTCAGGCCTTTCTGAAATCATCCTGTTGGTCATTTCTTACCAAACAATAATATTCCATTATATTCATATACCACAATTTATTCAGCCACTGTCCAATTGATGGGTACTTACACTAGTATTGATCACTTCCCATTTTTTTAAAATCCCCAGTAATTTTTGTTCACATCTTTCCAAAAATCTTCTATGGAGGATCTACCTAACAAGCTGGAGACCTTCCTCTAGTTCTTTTAATCCAGTGGTTCTCAAAGTATGGTCTAGAGAATCCTGGGGATCTCTGAAACCCTTTTAGAGGGTCTACAAATTCAAAAATCATTTTTATTTCTAATATGGTAAATGTCTATAAATATAATCCAGATAAACAAAAATGCTTTGGAGAGATCCTCAATAATTTTTAATAGAATAAAGATACTGAAAACAAAAGTTTGAGAACCACTGCTTTAATCCATCAGGAATAGCATGTAGCTCTGTGACTTGTCCACTCTTACTACATACTGTTCCACTCTTCTTTGCAAGGCAAATACCTCCTTGATGGTACCTGTTGTGTCATATTTCATCACTGATAACTAGAACACATGATTTTAAGGAAACTTAACTTTATTGATATAGTTCTCTCATCACAGGAGCAGATCACTACTAAGATATTGTGGTTGCAGTGTACTTAGGAACCCTGGATTCTTAAAGGTGATGCTTATGGAACCGAAGCTTTGGTAAATTCTATCAACTAAGAGACAGACTTTGAATGTGCTTCTGGCAATAGCCACATTAAATAATGAGAGATACATCACCATATCTGACCAGCCACAAATGCTCTGGCCATGGCAAACCAAAAAACAAATAAAAAATAATGCTAAATTATACTCATTCCCTTTATACTTTGGTGTCATTGGAACCAGAATGGTAAGGGGGTGATGGACAGAGGATTTAAAAATCACATATTTTTGGTTTATCTACAACCATTAATTTAACTCTTGGTATAGTCAAGTCCTAATTAGTGAGAATAAAGAGTCTCCTGAAGTAATGTTACATTATTTGAAGTTGTATTACACATTTTAATTGAGCTAAATCTAACTACCATATTTTACAAAATTTTAAATTCTAATAGTGTGAATTCAACTACATGCAACAACTTCAGGAAATTCAGTATTTACATTAATGGAGACCTAACATGTGAAATCTTTATCTACTGACCATAAAAGGAAATCAATCTTATTGGAAAATTAGGTAGGCTAATCATATAGTGAAAGTTAGGCATAATAGACATCTTGAATGTTATGATCCTCATGTAGTATTAAGCTTTCCAGAGAAAGTAATAAAACACATCAATGTGGAAGATTTATGGAATAATGTGCACAATATTTTGTCCGGTATTAGAAGGTATGATTGGATTGCAATAAGACAATACTATCATCAGTGAGAGTACAGATTCATTGAAGTTTATGGATAAGTCACTTATTTTTACATGATACTTGTATTACATAATTTTACATGATATATTACATTAAATTGCAATATATATGTATACATATGTAGTTGGATTTAGTCCAGTACATGTTAAATATGTTAAAATACATGTTAGATCCAATATATGTATACATGTTTATACAGTTATCTTGTAACACAAGAATAATCAGATCAAGAAGGAAGAAAAAGAAAAACTGAGAAAGAAAACAAAATGTAATCAAATAACAACAGAGAAAGAATGCTCTGTTGTGTTCCATACTCTGTTACCACAGTTCTTTCTCTGGGTGTAGATAGTTCTCTTCATCACTGCACAAATGGAACTGGTTTGAATCATCTCAATGTTAAAGCGAGCCATGTCCATCAGAATTGATTGTTTTATAGTCTTGCTGTTGCTGTGTACAATGATCTCCTGGTTCTGCTTTTTTCACTTAGTATCAGTTCATGTAAGTCTCTCCAGGCTTCTCTGAAATCATCCTACTGGTTTTTCTTACAGAACAATAATATTCCATAATGTTCATATACCACAATTTATTCAGCCGTTCTCCAGCTGATGGGCATCTACTCAGTTTCTAGTTTCTAGCCACTGCAAAAAGGGCTGCCACAAACATTCTTGCACATGTGAGTCCCTTTCCCTCCTTTAAGATCTCTTTGGGATATAAGCCCAGTAGAAACACTGCTGGATCAAAGGGTATGCCAGTTTGATAACTTTTTGAGCATAGTTCCAAATTGCTCTCCAGAATGGTTGGATCCATTCACAGTTCTATCAACAATATATCAGTGTCTCAGTTTTCCCACATCCCTCCTAACATTCATCATTATCTTTTCCTGAAGTGACTTATTTTATAAATTGTCATTTTATTAAGGGAATAGAGAACAAATACTAGAAAATACCTCCCTTCTTTCAGTAGATAGATAGGTGATTGTCAGTACAGAATATTTTCTGCAGTGTTAGGCATCTTTGTTAGTTTTGTTTATTTTTTTTTCTTTGTTCTAAATTTTTTTTTAATATACTGACATATTGGAAAGCGATTCTGGTATAAAAAAGCATTAATGAAGCATTTTAAATCAGGAGTGAATAGAAGATCCTGATTCATCAGCAAAATTAGATCCCCAAGTCATCAAAAATCAATATTGGAAAAGACCTAAGAGGTCATTTATGGAAAGCTCTTATTTTAACTTTCAGTAATCACTTAGCTTCATCTATCCCTTTGTTTAAGAAAAAAATTAAAAACAAAGAATTATAGTGCTATTTCATATTGAATCTGATCACAGATCATTTTTCATATTTTAGATAGTATCCTACTACATGATAAAAGATTATAGTAGGCCCAACTTCTTATCTTATCATTATTCTCATTTTTAAAAGAAGTAAATTAGGTACTAATTATGAGCATGAAGCAAAGAAATGTGAAAATATTTGCAAACCAAAAAGTAGCAGAAACATAGCAAAAGGCCCAACTTCAGATAAAGCTTTTCATTGAACTCAAATCAAAGCCTGGGGTTATATGTATAGTACTGCACTCTGACTTTAGCAACATAACTTATTCATACATGCCCTTAGCAAATTTCTTTGCTAACCTCCCCCAAAAGGTGAAGAAATCTGAGAAAAGAAAAAAAAAAATGCCTTTTCAGAGCATTGGGTTAAACAAGTAAGTGTCTACTGCCAGCAGATACTCAGAAACAGGGAAGACAAGGCAGCAAAAATAAAACACATCACAATAATGAGGGATTCAGAAAGGTGAGTGCTGGGCTATTAAGGAGAAATTGCCCCCTACAAGATTAGCTGACCATATTCAAATGGAAACTTGAATATAAATGACTGTGTTAGAAATTCAAGAGAGAACAAAGGAATATTATTGCAAAGGGCAAATAGTTTAGAGATTCATGAGGTTCTCTGGTGAATGACAGCCTGAGCCCAATGTAACCTTGGTAGGGAATGATTCTCAATAGTATTTGCTCCAGGTTGGGCTTGAAGAAAATGTTTTGTCGGGGTGGCACCTTTTATGAGAAGCCGACAACCATTTCCATTATAGGAGAAGCTAACCTACAGATATTCCAGGGCATGAGTATAGAGGCTGGAGTATTCCAAGACAAGGGGAGGGGAGAGGTCAGAACAAGAAGTTGGTTAAGACTATTCCTGCTAAAAGAAAATTGAAGGAAAATTGTGGCTTGAAATACTCCTATTTTCAGGTCCAGGAATGCAAGTTTATGGAGAGTAGAAGGCACATATGAGAGAACAGGACATTGGGTACAAGAAAAATCCATGCTGAAGGAGAAATGGAAGAGCCAGGTGTGGAAGATTTATATCAGAGTCAAGTTGCAGAGAACTGACCAAAGATATTTTAAAAATATTTCATCAATAAATTGGCTGTAAAAAGGTCACAAGCAGTTGTTCCTAACCATCTGCTATAACTGCTGACTAATCCAAAACTCAAGAATCACAGCTCTCTCAAGATGGCTGTTCATAGTTTTTTCTCCACATAATGTATTATCTACAGGCCATCTTTACAGAATGAGAAATAAGCTTAGTTCTTTCAGATAGTTTCTCTAGTCTCTATCAAAAGTGATAGTTAACTCTTATAGTCTCTTCCAGGATTTTTTCCCTTGACAGTTAATGGTAGTTTTTCCTAGTCTTCTTAGGAAAGATTCTAATCTGTATATACATACACACACCCAGCCACACACATATTAGTTATTTGTAACAGAATGTCTGTTAGGATAGCTAAACTATCAGAATCTAAAAATTCTCTCTTGACCTTTTTTTTTTTTTTTTTTCCTCTGAAGCAACTGGGGTTAAGTGACTTGCCCAGGGTCACACAGCTAGGAAGTGTTAAGTGTCGGAGACCAGATTTGAACTCAAGTCCTCCTGCCTTCAGGGCTCATACTCTAACCATTGCACCACCTAGCTATCCCTCTCCTGACTTTTGAAGATATAGTAAATCACCAATATTCTGTGAAAAAAAAATAGCATTATATCTGTTTGCCTGTTCATATCTATTGATCTCTCTATGTAGATCTTTCTATGAAATCAACTATCATCTCTTCTGATATGATATATTTCAAATGTATTTCAATATATCCAGATGTACTGAATGTAAATGTATGTAAGAATTCTCTATTTATTGGGATAGAAGACTTTTTTTTATGATTTTAGATGCATTTTCCCTACTCTATTGTTTTTTTTCCCCTAAGCATATCTTCATTATTTAAGATTTTCATGAAAAAAAGATTTTCAATTTTAAGAAGTGAAAATGATTTTACCTTTTATGATCTCCTCTATCTGATGTTTGGTTAAGAATTCTTCTACTAGTGTGGGAGTAAACCACTTCAATTACAGATTACTCGTGTTGATCATGTCCTTTCTCTTTCAACTACCTCCTTCTTTTGTTGTTAAAAGGGAAGAGAGGACAAAGAGGGAAAAAATAAAAGAGGTTTATGACAAAGATGAAATTCTCAATTAAAAACCATAGCCATTAATGTGATTTGGTACGATTTAAAAAGGATTTCTTGAATAAACAAAAAGAATAAAGTTGCAATTAGGAAAAAAGTCATTAATTGGGAAAGATCTTTGTAGAAAGTTTCTGATAAAGATGTGATATTCAAAATTCATAAAAAACTGACACAGCTGTATAAGAAAAAGATAGACTACCTAGTTAAAAGTTGTTGACAGTTCTCAAAACCAGAAATTCAAATTGTCAACAGTCATGAAAAAGTATTCCAAATTACTGATAATAATAGAAGTGTAAATTGCAACTCTTCGGTTTTAATCTTAAGTATGTAAGACTGGCAAAGATGATTTTACAAAAGGAAGAATACAAAAGGTTGGAAGGTCTATGAGAGGAAAGGCACACTAATTCACTATTTACTGGAAATGTGAGTTGATGCATTTTGAAAAAAAAAAAAACAGATATATTCCACAAATTAGTAAACTGTATATGCTTTTTGACTGGGAAATACCAGAATTTGTATGTGATATACCATGTCCCTGACCCCAAAAATAAATATATGTACAATAATATTTATGGTAGTCCATTTTATTTTAGTAACGAAACAGAAACAGACTATATGTTTATCAATTAGGGAATGCTTGAACAAATTCTGGCACATGTCCTATGTTGAAATACTATTATATAATAAAAATTATATTCTCTGAATGCAGAGAAAACTAGGAAGACTTTTATAAATTGCTGCATTGTACAATGAGTTCATTGAAAAGAACAATTTATATAATAACCACAACAATTAAAGAAAATAACTCTAAAAGATAAAAACTCTGATAAATTTTGTAAATATCGAAGACTGATTGTGAATACTGCTTCTATCCCTTTGCAAAAAAGTGATAGACTATATAGAAACATGTATTTTTCAGAAACAATCGATGTGTGCAGTTGTTTTCTTTGAGTATACTTATTTGTTACAAAAAAGGTTTCATATGAAGTACAGAGTGAGTAGATAGTGATGGTGATGTCAAACAAAAAATAAGGACAAGAGTATCAATAAAATATTTAAAAATACAGAGGACTGAGCAAAGAAAGTTCAAAAAGGGACACACATAGCATTGGTGGTTCTGTGATAAATTTATTATATTATTTTAAAATGAAATGTATATGAGATATCCAGAGCTTTGATATAATCTTTTTTTCCTACATCTTGTATGTTAATGTTCACATTGATATTTATCAAGTTCATAATAAAGTAAAAAAAAAAAAACTTCCTTCAGGTTAGTTGTAAATGATGGTTCATTTCATGCTCTTTTAATTTTAATGGATTTATATTTTTTATTGATATTTTTGATTTTTATAAAGTAATCACTTTTACTTTTTTTCCCTTTACACCTTTCAGGGAGTTTACTTATAACAAATTGCTTTCAATAAAAAATAAAAAATTCAACAAAGCTGATCAACACATGACAAAATATAGTATTTTACACCTGTAGACTATCATTTCTTTCTTTCCATGTATTAACTCTGGAGACAAACTTTTACTTTACAGTTTAATGAATTTATTTTCTATTGTTTTTACTGCTGTTTATATTGTTATAGGCAGAAGGTTCTGTATTTTATTTCCTTGATTCGGCTTATCATATGCAGTATCAGTTCATACAAATATTTTTATGTTTCTCTATTTTCTTCATGTTTATATTATCTTATAGCTTAGTATTATTCTATTGCATCCATCTACCACAATTTGTTTATCTATTCCCAATCAATGAGCATTTATTTATGTTGCTTCCAATCTTTCAATGACAAATAGGGCCTCTATAAAATTTTTTTGGTTAAAAGAGTCTTTGTCAATTACCTCCTTGTATCACTAGCAACAGGATTTCTACATTAAAGGATATGAACATTTTAGAAGTATTATATATTTTGAGGTCATAATGTAGGATATTGATCTAAAATTATTTCGTGTGTGTGTGTGTGTGTGTGTGTGTGTGTGTGTGTGTGTGTGAGTTAAACTAGTTCTAGTTTCCTAACAATTCTTGTCAAAAAAGGAATTCTTTCAATAAATTTAGGGTTTTTTGGTCATCAAACATGATCCTAATGTATTGTTATTTCTCTTCTTGGCTGCCTAGGTTGTTTCTTCTGATTGATATTTTTTATTATTATTTAACCAAAACCAAAAATTAAAGCTTTTAATAATTATGTTTTAGAAAGTAATTTGGGGTATTATCATCCTGTTTCCTTCATATATATTTTTTGATATTCTATACCTCTTGTTTATCCAAATGAATTTTTCTATTTTTTCTAGTTTTAAATGTTTTATTATTTATAATTTGATTAGCACAACACTAAATCTATAAGTTAATTTAGATACAATCATTTGGATTATTAGCATCACCAACTACAGACTAAGGACTTGGCTTCCTACTTGAAAAATGAGAGTGTTGGGCTAGATCAAAGCTTATTAAACTATGGATCATGGTTACATAACTGAATGTGCAGCTTGTGAAAAACTTGATAACAGTAAAAGATTTCTGAATGGACAATGACCAAAAAATAATTCAAAATCAAACTCACAATGAATCTGAGTTATTTCTGGTAACACTTAACTATATTGCATCACACATCTTCACTGTTCCTAAAATACAACTTGAGCACTTTGTACTGCACCTGTTGTCCCATCAGGCAACATCAATCAATGCTGCCAAAAACACCTTGGCTCAAATGTGAGACTATTGTATTTTATGAAGTTCAGTGTTTTTACTGTACAAAGTTTTATGCTCTTACAGAAACATAATATTTTAAATATGGAAAATAAAGACTTTTATTTTTTCCCTACCATCATTCCTCAGCATGTAAGCATCAAATTATTTTATCTTTGGACTGTTATTATGCTAAAATGGTTAATCTTAAAAATTGTTATCTCCTTCTTTTATAGAAACATAGGTGTTTAATTGCCTCAAGGAGAGACAAGATGCCTTTAAAGTTTCTTCACCATCACCTAAATGAAAATCATTTTTTAAACATTAAATACAAATATAATTTCATAAACTAAAGCTACTATTTGAGAAGTTATTAATAACATTTATATTTTAGGACTTTTTTTTGGTTATGATTAAGTGGCTAAATTTAGACAGAAGAGGTAAAAATACTAATAACAATGTGGTGAAATTTTTGCAACCAGGCTGTAGTAAATTGACAAGAACAGGAAAATATATTGAATCATTTTTGCAATATTTACCAAGAAATAATAATTTCTTGGAAAAATCTCTTTGCTTAATCTGCGATGAAGTTTTGGCTATGGAGAGCCTGAAACTATCAAACTAAAACATCTTAAAACTAAGCATATAGTATATTATAATAAACCAAAGGAATGTTTTGAACAATTTTCATGTTCTTCAAATAAAGAAAAACAATGTTTTGAGATATTTGTTGCTGTCAATGAAAAATATTTACTTACATTTTTGAAACTTCTTACTTAATTGTAAAAACTAAAAAGTTCTCAAAATAGGAGTTATGTTACTTGCTGCTATTAAATTTTCAAGAATGATTCATGGGAAAAAGTATGGGCTTGAAATTCACAAAATTCCTTTATCAATTGGTATTCTTCCAAAAGAATTTCTGGAATTAGTAATGACCAATAACAGCTAATTACAAGGCTTAAGGGCAGCTCAAAGTTTGTAATTCAATTAAATGATATAATTGATATTTCTAACATGACATAGTTGATGTGTTATGGTTGTGAAGGAAGCATGCGTGAGGAATTATTGTTTTGTTGTCTTTTTGGAGAACATAGAAGAACAGAAGATTTTGTATCTTAAAGTAAATGAATTTGTTACAAATGAAAAATTTCATTAGAACCTGTACAAATGATGCTGGAGCAGTGATGGACAAGAATGTTGGATTTGCAGCAAAAATTAAAGCTGGTAGCAATGAGGATATCACTTTTACTCTCTGCATGATCCATCAGGAGGCACTTATAGCCAAAAAATAAAAATCACCAGTTAGTTGCTGTGCTTCTTGATAACCATCAAAATCATTAACTTCATTAAAAACCATGTCCTTAACAATCATTTGTATTCAAACCTTTGCAAAGACATGGTCTCCAATTATAAAAACTTATTACTACATACAGAAATAAGGTGGCTGTCAAGAGTGTGAAATTTAAACAGAATTACTGAAATTAGAAAGATGAAGTTACATTTTTGGCTGAGCAGAAATCTGATTTTGTTAATTTTTTAAAAATATGACTTATGACTTTCAAAATTGTGCTATTTGTCACATATTTAAAAAAAAACCTTAATGATTTAAACATATCATTCAAGGAAAATTTGTAACAAAAATTGTAACAAAAGATAAAATTAAATGTTTTACTTAAAATGTTAACATATGGATGAATAAGGTAGAAAATGGTTCTTTAGATATGTTTACAGTGACAGATGATTTTATAATTGAAAATAACCTTCTTAAAGATTGAATAATTAAGTATAATTGATCATCTGAAATGCCTAGAGACACAGTATTTCAGTAATAATTCCCTTCAAATTTTGATTCTAAAAGAACTAAGTGGGATTCACATTATAATCAACTGAAATAAAAAAATGCCATTCATCCGCCATTATAAATTCAAGAACAATTTATCAAGTCATCAAGTGAAACAGGTTTAAAACTTGAGTTTCCCAAAAAAATTATTAAATGAATTTTGGGCTTGGAATTAGGATAGAATTTCCATCAATTTCTGAAATGGTCTTAACATACTCCTGACATTTTGTACTACATATTTATGTGAAGCAGCATTCTCAGTATTGATGATTATAAAATCAAATGTTGATCAACACTGAAAAATGCAGAAGATGCTTTACATCCCAAAGCATCAAATATTCTGCCACGATTTAATTCTTTATCTAAAAATAAACAAGCACATTCATCTAATTAGTGTATAAGTTTTGCTTTCATCTTTAATTATAGTAAAATTATATGTATATCAAACATTTTTTAAAAATGAATTTCTTTATAACTTATTATTGGTAAATGGTTGATTTGTATAATACATTTGATATACCTATATACCTGGGCTAGCATAAAAAATTCTTGGGGGATTAGTTTCACAGGACAAAATAGTCAATTTCTATAGTAATCCCCTGCTTAGGATAAAAACTCACTATTTGACAAAAACTGCTAGGAAAATTGGAAACCACTATGGCAGAAACTAGGTATTGACCCACACCTAACACTATATACTTAGATAAGGTAGAAATGGGTTCATGATTTAGACATAAAAAAATGATATTATAAGCAAATTAGAAGAACATAAGATAGTTTGCCGCAGATTTGTGAAGAAGGAAGGAATTTATGACCAAAGAAGAACTGGAGATCATTACTGAACACAAAATAGATAATTTTGATTATATTAAATTAAAAAGGGTTTGTACAAACAAAACTAAGGCAGGCAAGATTAGAAGGGAAGCAATAAAATAGGAAAACATTTTTACATTTAAGGGTCCTGATAAAGGCCTCATTTCTAAAATAAATAGAGAATTGATTCAAATTTTTAAGACTTCAAGCCACTCTTCAATTAATAAAATGTCAAAGGTTATGAACAGACAATTTTCATATGAAGAAATTGAAACCATTTCTAGTCATATGAAAAGGTGCTCTAAATCACTATTGATTAGAGAAATGAAAATTAAGACAAATCTGAGATACCGCAAAACACTTCTAAGATTGACTAAGATGACAGAAAAAGATAATGGGGAATGTTGGAGGGGATATGGGAAAATTGGGACATTGATGCATTGGTGGAGTTGTGTGAATGGATCCAACCATTCTGGAAAGCAATTTGAACTATGCTCAAAAAGTTATCAAAATGTGCATATCCTTTGATCCAGCAGTGTTTCTATTGGGATTATCTCTCAAAGAGATCTTAAAGAAGGGAAAGGGACCAACATGTGCAAAAATGTTTGTGGCAGCCCTTTTCGTAGTGGCGAAAAACTAGAAAATGAGTCCATGCCCATTACTTGGAGAATGTCCGAACAAGTTATAGTGTGTGAATGTTATGGAATGATATTGTTCCATAAGAAATGATTAGCAGGATGATTTTAGGGAGGCCTGGAGAGACTTACATGAACTGATGCTAAGGGAAATGAGCAGAACCAGGAGAACATGGCAACAATAAGATTATACAATGATCAGTTCTGACAGATGTGACTCTTTTCAACAATGAGCTGATTCAGGGCAATTCCAATGATCTTGTGATGAAGAAAGTCATTTACACCCAGAGAGAAGACTGTAGGAACTGAGTGTGTATCACAACATACCACTTTCACTCATTTCATTTTCTTTCTCAATTTTTTCCTTTTTGATTTGAATTTTCTTGTGCAGCAAGATAATTGTATAAAGATGTATATATATATATATATATATATATATATATATTGTATTTAACATATATTTTTATCACGTTTAACATAAATTGATGAGATGAGGATGAGGGGAAGGGGGGAAATTTGGAACACAAAGTTTTGCAAGGATTAATGTTGAAAAATTATCCATGCATATGTTTTTAAAATAAAAAGCTTTAATAAAAAAAATTCTTGAGGGGAAAAGGAATTGCAAGTGGGAAAAGTATAAGAAGCCCTAGGCTAGATAACAATTAAAATGCCTTCCAACTGGAAACTTTGCTTCGGTTTATAAATATGGATGGATATCCAAAATAAATAAACAAGTTGTAGTTTATGATTATAAAGGAGTGATATTGTGCCACCATCATTTGAAATGTTTTCATTAATTCCCTTGAAATTCTTAACCCTTTGTTCTTCCACATGAACATTGCTATTATTTTTTCAAGCTCTGTAAAATAATTTGTTGGTAGTTTGATTGCTATAGCTCTAAATAAGTAGACTAATTTAGGTAGAATTGTCTTTTATTATATTAGCTTGGCCTATCTATGACCACTTGATTTTCTTCCAATTATTAGATCTGATTTTATTTGTGTGGAAAATGTTTTGTAATTGTATTCATAAAGTTCCTGACTTTGTCTTGACTGATAGACTCCCAAATATTTTGTTATATATAGTAATTTTAAATGGAATTTCTCTCTTTATCTATTGCTAATGAACTTTGTTGCTAATGTTTTATGCATATTTATTTGTATCTTACAACTTTGCTAAAGATGTGAATTGTTTCTAGGAGTTTTTAGTTGATTTTCTAGAGTTCTCTAAGCATACCAGTATATCATCTGCAAAGAGTGATAATTTTGTTTCCTTGTTATGTACTCTAATTCCTTTAAATTGTTTTTCTTCTCTTTTATTGCTAAAACTAACATTTCTAATACAATATTGAATAGTCATAGTAATAATTGGCAAACTTGTTTCACTCCTGATCTTATTGGGAATGGGTCTAATTTGTCCCCATTATATATGAGGCTTTCTAATGCTTTAAGTTGATTCTACTGATCATTTTAAAGGAAACTCCATTTATTTCTATATGCTAGTGTTTTTAATAGGAATGGGTGTTAGATTTTTATCAAATGCTTTTTTTCTGCAACTATTGAGATAATCATATAATTTCTGTTAGATTGGTTATGGATTTTGTCAATTATGTTAATAGTTTTCCTAATATTGAAACAGAGCTACATTCTTTGTATGAATCCTACTTGGTCATATTGTATTATCCTGGTAGTAACTTGGTATAATCTTTTTGCTAATATTTTATTTAAGATTTTTGCACCAATATTTATTAGGGAAATTGTTGTATAATTTTTTTTTCTCTTTTGACTCTACCTGGTCTAAGTATCAGCACCATATCTGTGTCATAAAAGGAATTTATTAGGACTCCTTCTTTCCCTATTTTTCCAAATAGTTTGCACAGTATTGGAATTACTTATTCTTTAAATGTTTGGTAGAATTCACATGTAAATCCAGGTGGTCCTGGAGATTTTTTCTTAGGGAGTTGATTAATAGCTTGTTCAATTCTTTTCCTAAAATGGGACTATTTAAGTAATTTATTTCCTCTGTTAATCTGAGCAATCTATATTTTGATAAGTATTCATCCAATTCATCTATGTAATCAGGTTTATTGGTATACAATTAGGCAAAATATCTTCTAATTATTGCTCTAATTTCCTCTTCCATGGTGTAAAGTTCATTGGTATGTTACCTTATTAGTGTCATTCTCTTGGATGAAATTACCATTTATGTGTTTTACCAACTCATTCTTTAGGATTATATTATTTAGCTTACAATTAAATTTTAATCTATTTTTCCCTGGCCATTTATTATTTGCAACATTTATTGTGTTATGATCTGAAAAAGATGTATTTACTATTTCTGTCTTTCTACATTTGATTTTGAGGTTTTTGTGCTCTAATACATACTAATACTGCTTAGAAAAATGTTTATTTCTTCCTGTCTCCATTCAATTTTCTCCAAAGATTTATCATACATAATTTTTCTTAGATTCTATTTACCTCCTTCACTTCCTTGTTGTTTATTTTGTGGCTTGATTTATCTATTTATGATACACAAGTTTGATATCCCCCACTAGTATAGTTTTATTTTCTGTTTCTTCTTACAGCTTTCTTACCTTCTCATTTAGGAATTTGGATGCCATACCACTTGGTACATATATGTTTAATACTGATATTATTTCTTATCTATGGTAATTTTTAGCAAGATATAGTTTCTTTTCTTAGCTCTTTTAGTTTATTTAATTTTGCTTTAGCTTGATCTAAAATCTGGATTGTTAACCCTGTGTATTTTAGTTTTACCTGAAGCATAATAGATTCTCCTCACAAGTGCTTTGCTTCTGATGACCCCCTTCCTCAAACAGTTCTGCCCTTTTACAACCCCTCACCTTTTCTCCTATTTCTGCTCTCCCTTTTGTTAGCTTCTCCCTTTGTTTTCTCCTTTCCCTTTCTACTTCCTTATAGAGTGAGAACAAGTTTCTCTATCAAACTAAATATGTTTGATATTCTCTCTTTGAGCCAACTTGATGGGATTAAGAGCCACACAATGCTCATCCCTCTCCTTTCTTTCCCTCAATTGTAATAGGTCTTTTTTTTGCTTCTTCATATGATGTAATTTATCCCATTTTACCTCCCCTTCCCTATTCTTCCAGTACAATCTGCTTTTCATTACTATTTCATTTTTTATATTATCACAATAAAGTCAACTTATCCCTATACCCTCTAAGTATACCCCTAAGAAAGATACAGTTTTCAAAACTTAAATATATTATCTTCCCGTTTTTTAAATTTAAAAATCTCATAGTTTTTTTCCCCCTCATTGTAACATTGAATCATTCATTTCCAGTTGTTCAATTTTAATTTCTAGTGAATTATTTTCTTCAGTTAGCTGCTTTATCTTTTTTTTTTTTTCATTTGATCAATTGAACTTTTAAATGAGTTGTTTTGTACATTGAATTTTTTTTTCCATTTCACAAATTCTGTTTTTTAAGGAGTTGTTTTCTTATTTTCATTTTGATAAATCTAGTTTTAAGGAGTTATATTATTTTTTTCCATTTCACCAAATCTATTTTTAAGGAGTTTTCTTCAGATAATTTCTGTTTTCTTTTCCAAACTCTCCTGTAAAGCTCTCACTTCCTTTCCCTATTTTTCTTCTAACTGTCTTAAAAGATACTTTTTGAATTCTTCCAAGAGAGCCTTGTGAGATGGATACCAACTCATGTCATCCATTTCAGGCTTCATATAGAGTCATTTTTCTTTAGTATGTTCAGGGTTTGAAGTCTGTTCTTCCTTTTTCCATAGAAGCTATCTATAGTCAGAGCCCTTTTTTTTCTTTTTTTGTTCATTTTTACAGGTTGAAGTCTTCTCTTAGGGAAAAAGGAAAATTATCCCATACTCCCTCTGCAGGTGACAGTTGCCTCACACTTCCCTGAGGCAGATTCTTCTGGCTTTCTTCCCATACTTGGTGGGCATGGTCACTTCCTTATTATGCTGAAGTCCAGGAGCTCACTATTTGCCTTCAGTAGTTGTGTTGGAGGTCTTATAGCTAATTTGCTGATCCACTGGCTTTCAAACCAGGACAGAGTAGCCAACACTTTTGTAATTTGGGTAAAAGCCTCACATTAGATTTCCCAGGTGTGTGGGGGCTACTCTACCCTGGATCCCTGCATTGTGTCTATGTTGAGCTGCCTTCCCCATGCCGGATTCAGACAGAACATTCCTGAAGTTCTTTTAAAATATCTTCTGCTGGAAATTTGTTACACTCCAAATATTTTTGGGTGTTGTCACTCCAAAACCAGTTCAGAGTCTTGATCTGGTGTTGATTTGAGGGAAACCAGAAAGAGCTCAGAGAAAAACCTGTCTATTCTTCACCATCTTGGCTCTACCCCCTGTTTTGCATGTTTTCACATGTATAATTAATATATTATTTAGTGAGTGGGTGCAAGGGAGGAAGAGTATCTGAAATTCAGGATTTAAAAATAAAAAATATTAAAATAATAAATTTAATTAATGATAATAATAAATGAAAAGAGCTTTGTTGTAATGGTAGAATCACAAAGTCTTTAAAATTGAATGGGTAAAAGAGAATGAGGAGCTGAGAACAACTCCAAACTTGTTGAATTTATGTGACTGAAAGCATGGTGGTTCGTGCAATACCTCTGAAATTTTGTCCCATTGCTTGAAACGTTGTCGCATTGCTCTGAGCTATGCCCAAATTATTCCAAGAAGAACTGAACAAATGTCTATGATAATCTTTTAAAAACTTGAAATTAATTACCATTCTTTTTCTTTCCCCTCACTTTAATCTTTACTTGTCCAATCAAAAATATCAACTTCCTCAAAACAATCCTCTTAGGACATGTTCTACAAAATCCCTGTGCCATGTTGAACACCTTTCTCTCTTCCCTCTCTGTGCCTTTACATATGCTGTTCCTGGAGTTTGCATTGCATTCCCCCTCATTCTTTTCTTCCTAATTTCTTGGTGGCCCAGCTCATGTGCCATCTCCTGAATTACTTCCTGATCTTTCTAGTATATAAATACTCTTCTTTTCCTCCTTAAATCATCATGTATGTACTTAGCTATTTACATGTTGAATCTCCTCAGAAAAATATAAAATCCTTTTGGGATTTACATTATATCTCTGTATTTTCAGTGCTTAATGCAATATCTTTATGGGCATTTGCTATTGTGAGTACTTGCTAATGTTTATCAGATTAGATGTGGTAGCTTATAGTCAATTATTTAAGTATTTCAAGTCACTTGAAAATTTTCAATTAAAAAAGTTTGCCTTGGGATAGGATTTTAAAAAATGGCTTTGTATATTGATCAAAGAACTGAAAAAGTCTTGAATCACTTTGGGAGCCCCAGATAAGTATAGTTTTAATCTGCTTTACAGTTGATGATTACTCAAACAAACCAGAATGGTTTCATCCTGATGTGTTGCACGCACTTTGGGGTTCCTAAGATTTCTTAACATTTCCTCATCCAGGTTTCCCAGATAACTTTCCTATACTCAGGAAATATTTATTGTGTGAAACATTGAACAGACTTGTGACTTACGTTCCAAACAATTTCACATAACAAGATCCATTTTATCAATCAAACTGAAGAAGAATTCCTCTAAAAAGAATAGGGTAGCATCTCTTTCTAGACCTATTTTAGGAGTTTGTACATCTCAGCTAAAGTCCTATGTTTATCCTACTGGAGACCAAAAGAAAAACAAGGATGGGAATTCATGTTGTCTTGGTCCAATTTAAGCAGATGCTACTCACCAGACAGTATAATGGACCACACAGATTGTGGTTTTCACATTCAATTTTCTTTACCAGAGATTTTCTATATTTTGAAAAAATAATATCAGAAAACTGTTCACACACAACCAATAACTGCTGTGTGTAGTGAGTCACAAGTTATGCTATTTCTGCAAAATAGTACCAGATTGAATCTCACATTTTCTCCTAAATACAATAATTATTATCCAAGTGACAATGCTAATTAGTCTGCTCTGGCACGTTCCTGTGGAGCACAACTGGGCTCAAGCATGATGCATGATAGAAGTAGTTTAAAAATCACATTTTAAAATTGTCTTCATGCACATTTGCATAATCATGCATAATGGGTCCAGTGGATCAATTATGGCTGGCTAGTAAATACTGTTTGATATCACTTGGTTGTCCTTTGGGATTGAAAGAATTTAGTGTTGAAAGCTGATGGACACTATATCAAGAGAAAATATTCTCTATTTATGATGCATTTTACCAAGAAATGCTTAGCATATCTTCTTTTTCTCACTTAAATGTCTCACATAGAAAGTTGTGTGTCACAAAAAAAAGGATGGCAATGGAAGAATTCACAACTCTTTGTGAAAGGGATGGCACATTCCCCTGGCTGAGGCAGAGGACTGGACCAGATGGCCTTATATTCCCTTTCTGCTGTGAGATTCTGTAATTTGCTTTTATTATTGAATTATAACCAGCTGCTACTGCAGGAGACAGCCAGGAACCTTCTCTTTCTTTAAACTAAAATTGATTGACTTGGTTCTATTAGGTGTTAAATATTTAGTCTCACTAGATTCTGATCCTCTCTTCCCCACTTTTGCTGAGGTCCCCAGGTTTTGCTGAGAGCCCAACTCCACTCAGACCCTTGGACTAATTGCCCTCTTATCAACATTTATTTATCAGATATAAAAATGAGATCCACTACTTCCTAGTGACTCTGCTAAAAAATATAATGTCACCTGTCCTTTCTATTTTCAGTGAAATTGACCTCTCTTTTATGGATGATTTCACCTATTTAGAACTCCTTAACTCCTTAAGAAGAGAGACTTTTCTCTTTATAATTTTAGCACTTCCATTATACTGGAAGACAATGTCACATGGTTAATTTATCACAAACAAAAACCATAGGTTGTCTAAGTTGGTATCATCTCTAATTGATTTCGCTTTAGTAATATTGATTACTTAAGAAAGTTAAGTTCCTATGCCCAAAGGGATATAAAACTGTTTTTACTCTTTGATCCAGCAGTGTCTCTACTGGGTCTGTAATCCAAAGAGATCACAAAAGAGGGAAAAGGACCCACATGTGCAAAGATGTTTGCAGCAGCCCTTTTGTAGTGGCAAGGAACTGAAAATTGAATGGATGCCCATCAGTTGGGGAATGGGTGAATAAGTTATGACATAATACAATGGAATGCTTTATAAGAATGATGAACAGACTGATACCAGAAAAGCCTGGAAATATGTGAATTGATGCTGAGTGAAGTGAGCAGAACCAAGAAAACATTATGCATAATAATTACAAGATTATGTAATGATCAACTGTTATGGACTTGGCTCTTTTCAACAATGTGATGATTCAAGGTAATACCAATAAACTTGTGATGGAAAATGCTATCTGAATCCAGAGAGAGAATATGGAGAATGAATGTGGATTAAAGCATAGTATTTTCACTTTTATTAATGTTGTGTTTTTTTGGTTTGTTTGCTTTTTTTTCTTTCTCTTTTTTTTTTTTCTTTTTGATCTGATTTTTCTTGGACAATATGGCAAAAATGGAAATTGTTTAAAAGAATTGCACATGTTTAATCGACATTCAGATTGCTTCCTACCTTGGGGTAGGGGGAAGTAAGGGAAGGAGAGAGAAAATTTTGGAATATGAAGTTTTACAAAAATGAATGTTGAAAACTATATTTATATAGATTTAGAAAAATAAAATACCATTGAAAAAATTTAAAAAATAATTAAATAAAAAATTTTAGAAAGGTTATGTTCTTCAAGGGCAAGCATTGTTTTATTTATTTCTGAATCACAATTATTAAGCATATTTCCTTCCAAACAGTAGATACTTAATAAATGTTTGTTAAATTAAAATGAATTGTGGTTTGTGATATTCTACATTCAATTCTTTGTTAAAAACAGTTCTGTGAATTTTTAAAGCTAAAATCATGGATCTTTTAAAATGACAGTCATATCAATCCAGGAAGAAATCTTTGCAAATGAGTCTCTAGTTCAATAAATAAGTAAAAATCTATTTTCAACTTAATTCTCACACTTTTAGGATACTAGCAGTCATATCATAGCCAAACTATTTAATTTCTCAAACCTTTGTTCTCTTTCCCTTTGAATTGTATTACAATCCCTATGGATTGCAATATCTGTGTATCATTTTGTTAATTAAACTCACATTTATCTACATTTGATGGTTATAAAATACTTATAAGATTGATTTCATTTATCTTCACCACCAGCTAAGAGGGAGATAGCTCAAGTGTCATTATCTCCAATTTGCATATGGAGATCAATAAGGTTCTGAAATATAAAAGGACTTACCTGTGATCAGAGAGTTAATAAGTAGTAGAGATGACACTTGAACTTAGGTTTTCTAACTCCTTAGTCTGGTGAGCAAAAATAGCCTAATGCAGTTTGGATTAAGTATCTGAGGCATCTGGGCATAAATTTCCTTCATACCTTAAATATTTCTTATCTTGCTTCTGGGTCATTTTATTTGCAGATCTCCAATGTACTCTTAAAATATTTTTTATCATTAAATTGTCATCATTATCCAGACACAGTTTTAAATACTACTATTGTTGTGTTATGTTAAAGACATATCATGAGATGTGTGAAAAAGGACACCTCCCTTCTCTTCCCTGGGCTTCTGTTTCTTCATCTGTAAAGTGAATAGACTGGAATTTATGAATTCTACTTTCTTTTGAACTATATAAATCTATGATTGGGGTGGGGGGTGAGGGAGGAATGACTTCTATATTCAAGACCATCTTAGCACAATCCAGGGGAGAAATTGTCTGAATATCACATTCATAATAATTTTATAATCAATTTAAAACATATCACTTAACTTCTTAAAGCCTCATTTTCTTCCTCTAAATAATTGTCAGAAATGGGGGATTAGAGAGGTGGTCAAAATGATCTTGAAGATCCCTTCTACCTCTGACATTCAGTTATTCTGTGAATCAGATAACATTGGAATATGAATGTATTTCTCTCTTTAAGAACAATAGAAAACATAAGTATCCTTTCACTGTGATCTCTGTGAGTTGTAATTTCTCTGCCTATATCCTTTTCTTCCCTATCTCCACCTTTCTCTGTTTTAATTTCCTTTTGCTTCTTTTACCCCCTTCTTCCTATAGTAAATTGTCAAGTCATGAAATCATTCTTTGAAATGATGTTTGCTTTAGGATATTTCCAAATCCTATAATATATCCCTCCAGAGCCTCCATTAATGCTTACTATCCATGGCAGAGTGTTTGACTTCTAAATACCAGAATGAGGTAATTTTTAGCTTACCAAGGTTTTTTCTTCCCTTTAGACAAAGTAATGAAGTCTATTAAAAAAAGACTTTTAAACATCCTTTTTAATGGACATTGCTTATTGTGGTTCATCATTTTTGAAGAGGCCCAGTGACATCAGGGGTGATGTCTTGACTTGCATATGATTTGGATTTTCAGTGAAGCTGTTATGCACTCATCAGTCTCTTTCTTTCTGAGTTATCCAAGTTGAGTGGAATGAAAAAAAGCCAAGATGACTGGGGATGGTCAAGGATGTGATGCATGACCTTGCCATCTCTGATGTCTGACTAAACTTACAGAACTCTATGGTACCTGCTTCAGCTGGTTTCATCACCATTGGAACAATTGTTTTCATCCATCCATTCCACCAGGAAAAGTCTTTGCATGCATGGGATAGACATTTCTATAACATACTGACCTGATTATCTATCGCAACTGCAAACTCAATTTACTGGGGTATAATAATATACCACAGAAGGCAGGAACTAAGACACTGATCTGGGAGGTATTATGTATGATCCAGCGCAAATAGTGTTAGATTTGAACTCAGGAAATTCAGGCTTCAGTTTCCCCTTAGAAACTTAACAAGCAGTGTGAATAAAGATAAATTCACATAAGTGATTAAGGTAATATTTGCACCACTATCTCATAGCATTGTTGTGAGAAATGGTTTCACAAAACAAAACAAAAAAATGGTGTGTACATAAGAGTTACCATTCAAATATTTTGAAGTTTGTTTCGCGAAAATCCATTGCACATTGTTCTGGCTAAAGTACATTCTTCTGAATCATTCAGGTTCAAATTCTCTTCTTGTTTTGTTTATGTAATCTGGGTCTTTGTCTCCAAGTGAGAGAAGGAGAGTATGGACACAGGAGGAACATAGTAATAGGAAACTGGTGGAGAAAGAATTCCAGTGAGTCAGGGATGAGAGAGGAATGAAGACGTTAATCTTGCTGCCCTGGGGGCTCCTCCATCAAAAAGGGTATTCTAGGAAGAATGACAGGTTAGAGAAAAGGGTCTTTGGGGAAAGAGACCTAGTGAGAGAGGGTTGCAGAGAGAGGGATTTTCAGGAGGCAAAAGATGCCGCCCATGGGGGATCAATTACTTCCAGGATGCCATACATATCTTTGAAAGCTTTCTTCTTTTAAGTCTCCCATTGCACTTCCTGACTTTGACCCTGCGGTTTTGCTGCTCCATTTCTTGAACTACTCTGACTTTAGACCCTTTGTCTTCTTCAACCTACTTTGGTTGTGATACTGAATAATTCAAACTATTGACCACTCAAATCACCAAATCCTCCATGTGCCATCACCTTTATGACACAAACCACTGAATCTGATATCCCTTATATTGATGGGATCTTGTTCATTATATTACAAAAATTAGAAATTATTGGATGCTAAAAATACTTATAGGAACAAGCCAGTTGCAGTAATTTCTTCTCCTCTCCACCCTATCCCCGCCCCCAAATGCTAGTAGATCCAAATGATCTGGGGGAATTAGTCGTTCTTGAATCTCTGAGGTCTGCTGTTCTGAGAATCCCTGAAGAATCACAACCCCCAAATTTGGCACCTCACCCAGAAATGCACTCCATAGTATCCTCTTCCTTTTTATTCCTTTATCTTTCCTTCTGCTCTGCTCTCACTCTCATTTCCAAATCAAGATTTATTTTCCATCTCTTCAGGACATTTCTAGGCACTAAGGACAAATGGAAAATTAAACTTAATGCATTTATCATAGTATAATGAGAGCAATCATGATGGGGACAGAGAGCAAAATGATTTCTCCATGTGCCAGTCTTTGTCTCAGGTTTTATTTAGGCAGGGCAAAAATCAAAACAAAATAAAACATTCAGATAGGACAATGACTGAGCTATATAAAAGACATGGCTGTGGTGGGTGGGATATTATTTCTCTCTTCAAACTCAACTTCTTAGGTAGGATATACCATCAACATGGGATACTATTTGTAGTCTTAGAGAACCAAAAAAAGACTAATGTGGGTGTAAGTCACAGGAAGGCAAATTTTGAGTCGATTTAAGAAAAACATTTCATCAGTAATTAGTTATACAAAAGGGTAAAACTGTGACACATTGCTGAGGAAGTAGAGGAATAGCTAGCTCCTTCATTACTGGAAGCTTTTGAAAGTAGGGAGATGACCAATTGTTGAGATGATATATAGGATTGGAAGAATTAGACATGTTTAGCCTAGAAAAGATCAGATTGAGGGTAAATGTGACATAAATGCTGTTTTCATATATTTGAAAAAAATGTTATTTGGAAGAAGAATAAGACTTGTTTTGTTTTGCTCAGAATAAGAACTAGGAACAATGGGTAAATGTTGCAGAGAAATAAATTTCATATCTATATAATGTGCTGACAATTAGAGATTTCTAAAAATGGAATTGCTTGCTTTAGGAAGAAGAGTAGTTTCCCCATCACTGGAAGTCTTCACATAGAGACTAGACAGCCGTTTGTCAGGGCTATATAATGGGAATCCTATTGACACATAGCATATGTGACCTTAAAGAGTCCTTCCCATTCTGAAATCCTAGGAATCTATAACTTAAGTCAATATGGTAATTAAATACAGTAAATATTTATCAAGTACCTATTATATGTGAAGTGCTGTACTAAATGCCAGGGATGCAGATAAAAAAAACCCAGAAAATCTGTCTGTGTCCTCAAGGAGCTTACAATCTTTAAGGGGAAGGCAATGCACAAAAAGAAGCTGAAAAGTTAGAAGCAGGAGCCAAGGAGGTACCACAGAAAGAGCACTAACTGAATCCAAAGGACATCGATTCAAATGCCATGTGTAATATTCACTATCTGAGTGATCTTGGTTAGTTCATGTAACCTCCCTATTCCTTAGTTTCCTTGCTTGTAAAAAGAGAAATTTGGACTACATGACCATTGAGGCTCATTCCAGCTCTGGCTCTATGATCCTGTGACCCAATGACTTGTGAGGTATGTAAGACATACAGGGCATTCATGTTTCAGGTAGATGGTGCATTAGACAACTGTTGTAATCCTTTCCAACTCTGATACTCTATGATTCTATGATTTCAGGTAGCCAGGATTTTAGACATAACAGACAGGCTTTGCAGAGTGTATGTCTGTTTTATAATAGCAATAATGAGCTTGGCAGTTCTCAGCATGCTGTTAATAAATGGGAGGCCTAAACTAGGTATGTGATTTTTTGCTTTGTGCCAAAATTTAATTCCATGGTACATCAATTTGACATGAAGCACAGCTTTTCATTAATAATTTCTATAATGTTGACATTGCAGTGCAAGGACAGTTTGTTAACCTTAAATGCCATATCCTACTTCCTATACTCTATAATCCACATAATTTAGCAAAGTGTGATCTTTGATGATGAGAAGATGGGATCTTGTTTGGAAATTTCTTGGAGTGGCAAAGGAAATGCCAGGCAACAGAGGTCTTAGATCAAAGCCTATCATGTCTGAATTGGCAATTATCAAGTTTCATAGTTAGTCCCATATAAAAATTTACCTTTTGCATACATACTAAAACTGCCTTTTTGAAATTTAAACTTAGGTTGGAATGCTGGAATATAAAGACCTCTAATTGTAAGAGTTTTTTTTTTTTTTTTTAAACTGCAGTCTCATTCACTTTTATTGAGGACAGTTAGTTGTATAGTGAATACAACTCTGAGTCTGGAGTTAGGAAAACCAGTTCAAAATTGGCCTTGGACACTCACTAGCTATGTTATTGTTGGCAAATCATTTAAACTCAGTTTCCTCATCTGTAAAAAGGGGCTAATGATAGCATCTAGTTCCTAAGGTGGTTGTGAGAACAAAAGAAGATGATATTAGTAAAGGGTCTAGCACAATATCTGACACATAATAGGTACTTTATAAATGTTAGATATTATTATTACTGTTAGTCAATTTAAGAAATTAAATCTAAGAAAAACATTTCAGTCCACTGAGAACTTTGAAAGTTAGTTTTTCAGAAATTAACTAGTTTTAGAACAGCAACTAATACCATATGCTACATAAAACTCCAAATGGATATATATATATATATTACTTCCTCTACCTTTCTTACTGCTTTTACATACTTTCACATTATTATGTTCAAATTTCTTCTTTTAGAAGGACTATTCTTGCTGAAGCCCATTCTTTGTGAACTGGCTAAAAATAAAACTGAAGGTGTTGTGAAAGAGAACCAGAAGAGTAAGCCTAAAAGAATAAGTCAAATGTTTATTATATAGTTCCTCTGTGGTGGGCATCAAGCTAAATGCTTATAATATAAACACGAGCAGAAAGGTAGGTGGCCCTTGAACTCAAGGAGCTCACATTCTAATTTGGGAAAACAAAACATAAAAGGGAGATGAAAAGCTGGGGTGAAACATGGAAGAAAAGGTTTCCACATGATGGAATAGTGATGAAGTCCAGAGTCATGAATGGAATAAAGTAATAAAGCAGTAACCATGGCTAGCGTGGGCATATTCCTGAGATGGACATCTCAGAAAACTCTCTTGAAATCTAGATCAAATTCACATTGGAAGAAAAGGGGAATTGGGGAAAAAATCTACTATTAGGATTTAATAGTTTCATTAGCTCCACTAAAAATCCAATAGTTTTTCACCCATGGTATATAATGGATCAAAAAGAAATGGCCAAAGAATAATTAACATTGGTGCAGTTGTGAAAAAATGGGTATTCTAATACATCGTTGCTAGGATTGTAAGTTATCCCAACCATTTTATATAACAATGAAGAATTATTCTAGGTGACTAAAATGAGAATATCCTTTACCACAGAGATTCTGTTGTTAGGCATATGTCCCAAGGAAATTCAATATTTTAAAAAGTATTTTATACACCAAAATACATATAGCAGAACTTTTATAGTAGCAAATATTTAGAAATAAAATAGATAACAGCATTTGAGAAGTTATTAAACAAATTGTGGTCCCTAGATGTAATAATGTTATTTTTCCATTAAAAAAAGTGAATATAAAGGCTATAATAAAGCAGGGGGAATATATAAACTGATATAAAAGAAAGCAAGCAGAAAAACACTACCTACAGTGTCTATAACAATGATGATGGGAATTTAAAGGAAAATGAAACTGAAGATTATATAGTTATAATAAGCAAACCTGCCCCTGAAGAAAGTATGAGAAAATAAACCTCCTTCTCTTTGCAGAGGTGGAAAGATTATGTGTGTGTGTAACATTGCATATGCTATTAATCTTGTATTGGTCTATTTTGCTAAACTACTTTCCCATTCTCATTTTCATTCTCTGTTTCTTTCTCCCTCTGTCACTCTCTGTCTCTGTCCACGTCTCTCTCTCTCATCCTTTGGAATAAGGAATGACTATCTGATTAGATAAAAGAGAGGGATGAATTTGGAAATAAAAGTCATACCAACATGGATACCATACAATGATCTGCTTGTCTGAGCTACCAGGGCCCAGACCTGGCAGAACTGGAGCAAGGCCATCTCAGTGAAGAAATAAGCATGAAGGATTCATCAGAAACTGTCAGAACAGAGTGAGCACATGGACTAATTGGGAAGACTTCTCATTCACATCCTCCTCCCCAGTTTGCTCTGACATGGTGACCATTCTTACCAATGTCTCTAACTGAATTTGAGAAGAAAAACAAGAAGTGGGTACCGAATAAAAGTTTGCTCCCATACCAAGAGTTTGAGAACCAAGGGATAATATGAAGTATTGAGTACTTTTCAGGTGGGGAGAAGTTGAATCTCCAGAGCCTCCTGCACTTTTAATTGCCCTCTTGTACTGTGTCAAGGCCTTTGTATCCAAGTACAAACCGTATGCATAGGGCCCCTCACTCAGCCCAGAAGACCTACCAGAGCATGTATTATGAACTGTTCCAGCAAAAACACCATTTGCAGGATCACCTGCAGACCTGTAATCCCCATAAGCGTGTCATCCAATATTCAGTGTCTGGCAAGAACTATATATATGGCTCTGCATGCTGCCACCAGTGGCAATTTTAACTGCAAAACATGTATCCAGAACTTTGCAAATACCTAAGTCCTGCTTGAGGCAGAGGCAGGGACAGGGAGAAGAAACATTCCTGTGGCCACTGTGATTGGAACTTCTATACCAGGAAGGATGCGATGAGACACCTGTCAGCAGACTAGAACACAAAAACTGAACCGATATTGTTCCCAGATGTTGGCAAGGACCATGACTCAGTACCAAAAGAAGAAATACTCACAAAATGCTGAAAATAAAGGCGGAGACTCAATCACAGTGAAGGGGTTCAGCCCAGAACTGTCCATAATATCCATGGACACAATGGCTTCATAGCTATGTTACCTAGAGACGTGTTTAGCACCCAGCTTCCAACCACATTCAGGAATGGCCTATTCTCTGGTTCACATAATTTTGCCAATTGGAATAAATTTCCTCTGAAATCTTCCTCACATAGCCTGGCATTCTGTATATGGTCCGTGGGGTCACAAAGGAACAACAGCACTGAACAATTCAACAACAACAAACACCATCCAGTTACCTTCCTTGTTCAGAATAGCCTGGAGCTATTCTTTCTTGTTCCCTTCCTTGTTCCCTTCCTTGACTGATCCATCCCTTCCGTGCTGCCTTTCTACTCTGTATTAGTGTTGCCAGCTTTGATGCCATTTACACAGTCGATTCAGATAAATCATTTCAGAGCATTTCATACCTCCATTGTAAGCAAAAACAAACAAGCAAACAAAGGAAAAACCCAGCTCCTTAATTGAAATACTCTGCTCAGGAAAACCACATTCCACTACAAACACTGGGCTCTAGCTTACTACTTTTGACACATCAAGCCAGCCCCCACTGTGTGTAGGGTTAATACAACTGTATTTGTCAGTCGAAGCTATTTAAATTATTTACTGTATCATGGGCTCACTAATGAGAATAAATTAATACAGTAATTAAATATGCAGTAGGAAACTGGTACAGGTCCAATTTATGAAAAATGCCTGTGTCAGCAGGCAGTGGATAATTATCACTAATGGGAGATTATAAACATTTTTTAAACTTTTGCTCTGATAGCCAAGATCTCAAACTGCTCTTGAAACATGGCATAGACCTACTGTGGCTGTGAGATTTCATTTGAGAAGGCCAATACACTTGGCAAATTGACTTCTATTCACTGCACCACTTTCCACACCTACCCTCCCAATTGACAGTAAAATATAAGCCTGGGCAAAACATTTCTCCAAAAATTTGGCATTTGGTATTGATACGTGAATTGAATGGTGGCAGGTAGTTGACATTTCAATATGTATTCCAGACATATAAAGTCATACACTGTGTTATTTACTAATCACAGGCAGGTGCTGGTTAGTAAAAGCACTGTGTTGTTAGCGGATGGGCCATTTCTTTCATGACTGAAGAGAGAAAATGCAGCTTTTTTAGTTGCTGTCCCAAGACACCATCTTATTTATTCTACTGCTGAAATCATAAGGTCATGCATCATTTTGAGAGAGCAGATATGAAAGTAAATAGTCTTTTTCTTTTCCCTCCCCTCGCAATAAAAGGATGTGACCAGGGTGAAAGGCACAATTCTGAGCCTTTAAAATGATCATTAGGTATCTACTAACCATTCTTGATGTTGCAACTATAATATTCTCTTGTCACTGTGGAGCCTGGTAGAATAGTTTCCTAAAGATGAGGAATTACAAAGGATGAACATAATTGGCAATATCTGTACTAAAGTTCAGGAAAGTTAATGAGAGGAGCAGGGAGATAAAACCCAGGGACTTTGTTTCTGAGGGAAAGGAGATCTCCATCTGTTAAATATCTAAGTATCCTATTCAAATATGATCTTCTCCATGAAGCCTTCCTTGATATGTAGATTGGTAATAAACTTTCCTCCTTGTCCTTCCCTTCCTCAAAAGACATGATATGGAATTTTATTATTAATTGTTATATTTATTTTGCATGTGTAGACTATATATAGACTTTATAGACTATAAGATCCATTATCTTGGCAAAAGTTTGAATATCCAACATAAAGAACTCTGCAGAGGTATTCAATAAATGTTGAACTTTATTTCAATTATTCTGTCCAATTCATTTTAATTTATTTGTTTCCACCAGTTTAGTCATCCCTGACTACCCCATAGACAGAAGTAGCTATTAAAAACCTCTATTTTCTTCAAGTTCACTCTATCTCAAGTAGGTTAACTCTCTCCCCACTTTACTCAGAAATCACAGGGTCATGGATTTCACAGTAGGATGGACTTTAGAGATCATCAAATCTCCTATTTTAATTTGATATTTACTATAATTCATAGAACTAAGACTCAGAGAGATAAATGACTGACCTAGATAGATGGCACAGTGGATAAAATGTCCATTCCAGAGTCAGGAAGATGTATCATCATGAGTTCAAATCTAGCCTCAGACACTTACTAGTTGTGTGATGCTTGGTAAAACATTTAACTCTGTTTGCCTTACTTTCCTCATCTGTAAAATTAGCTGGAAAAGGAAACAACAAACTGCTCAAATACCTTTACCAAGAAAACCCCAAAGAGCATCACAAAAAACAGAATATGATTGAAATAACTGAACAACAAAAAAGCAACACAAGTAGTCAGTGGCAGAATTAGAATGCATTGAATCTGAGCATAATAAAAATGTTCTTTTCCCAAAATTTACTCCCCACTCATGACTATGATCTTGAGTTTCCTAATCTTCCTTATTTCATAGTTCAGGATCCTATAGATTTTTATCTATTTGTACCTATTTTGAGAATTAATGAAAGTAAGGAAGAGAAGGTTCTTCTATTTGCCAAGGTTAACTCCCCTACTTAAGCTCCTCATACTGTCTTCTCCAGCTTTCTCCAATAATCATTCCCTCCATACCTCCTGTTTAATCTATTTATTTCTCCTGATCCCTTATCTGATTCCAACATATATGCCTAGGTTTTCTTTCTCTGTTTCTTCCTTTCCTTCTTTTTCTTCCTTCCTTTCTCCTTCCCTTCCTTCCTCCCTTCCTTCTTTCCTTTTTTTTTTCTTTGCAAGACAATTGGGGTTAAGTGACTTGCTGGGGGTCACAAGGCTGGTAAACATTAAATATTTGAGGCTGAATTTGAACTTATCCTCCTGACTCCAGAATTGGTGCTCTATCCAATGTGCCATCTAGCTGCCTTTCTTCTTCTTCTCCCTCATACCCAGGCCCTTTTTAAAAGAAAACAAAGACCTTTCTCTTGACATTGCCTTTTAGTTAAAACTATGATCTTATATCCTCCTATTATTACAGAGCTATTAGAAAGAGTCAATTATTTTCATAGCTTGCCCTATTCATTTACTTCTCAATCCATTATAATCAGGGTTTTGGTCCCACTCCTTTACTAAAGTAACTTTTTCTAAAGATAACAACTCTACAGCTTAAATGTATGACATCAATTAAAAAAAAAGATAATTGTCTATGAGCAACCTTGGGTAATGTAGTAAATGGGCATGACATGGTCACATATTCAGCTAAAAAAACTGAGAAATAGTCAGGTAATAAAGGACTCAATAGAGATTAGTGTCACAAAACAAAAATGGAGGAGAAAATATATAAGTAAGAAAGTAGGTAATGATTACATCACAGTATGATCGATTTTGCAAATGAAGAAATTGAAACCCAGAAAAGTTGTGATTTTCCAAAAGTTACATATGTAATTGATCAATCAACAAGCACTTATTAAGCAAATACTTTGAACTAAATTCTATATCTTTCCATGGAAAATAACAATGGAACTGCTTTAGTGGAACTTATATTCTGTCAGGAGAACCAGCAGGTACTTTTAGAATATGTTTAAATATGTGTAAAATAATTACAAGGCATTAGCATTTGGGGAGGTTAAGAAAAGCATTTTGTGAAAGATGGTACTTGGACTAAACTATGTATTCCAAGAGATAGAGGCAAAGACATTTCATTCCAGGAATTTGGATTATTCTATGCAGGGCCACTGGAACTAGAAATAGAGTTTTGTGCATGATAATTAGTAAAGAGAGGCCTGTTGCCTAGACCATAGAATATATAAAGATGAGTAATATATAATAACGCTGGGAAAATAGGTTATAATAAATTGTGGAGCACTTTAAAGATTAAACAGGGAAGTTTGTATTTCATATTAGAGATAATAAAGTGCCACTTGGAGTTTATTGAGTAGATAAATGAGTGACAAGATCAGTTCTGAGTTTTAGAAATATCACTTTGAAAGCTTAGTTGAGAATGGCCTGGAGACATGAGAGACTGAAGGTGAAGGGCAATCAGGAGGCAAATGTAATAGATCAGGTTAAAGGCAATGAAATTTTAAATTCATTATGGTATGGTAGCCATGTAGATGGAAAAAAGAAGACATATGCAATAAGACTTGGTCACTCATTAGAGTCTGATAAATAACAGCTCACTGTTTATGAGCATGTGCAGATAATTTGCCTGATGCAATCTCCTACAGGGATTTTAGAGCATTTGTAAGCATTCTATGCCTGTATTTGGTTCCACCTGAGTCTTTGAGGCAAGAAACAGAGAGATATGGTGTTTAAGGTTTTAATTATATAGGTAAGAGGTCTTGATTTAGAATCAGAAGTTAAGAAATGAACATCGTGAGGGGCTTGATCCTAAAGGTGAAAAGTAAGACATGAGATTTTGTTCTTGAATTAGTTTTAATCCAGTAAGAGAAACCAGGCCGTATGTATGGAAAATGGAATTGTTGACCCCAACACAGTCAACATATGAAAAATTCAGTATAATTTGTTACTTTCAATAGTCTTTTCTTGTAATGTTGGAGAAACTGAGGCAGGAGAGAGATTAGAGAGTTTTTAATATTTTATTAATGGGAGAGTAAAATTGACTGGACAGGACTCTCGTCTCAAATTATCCAGTCAGACAGAGATAAAGATATACTGGGACCAAGGAATCCATGTTGGTCCCAGGGCTGGAGGAGACTGTCATCTCAAAAAATCCAGCCTCCAGCCTCCAGCAATGAATGGGAGAATCTCAAACCTTTAAGTAACTTTTGGAGACAAAGAAGAGGGAAAAGGCGGGAAAGCCTCTGTCAGGATAGGGGAGGCCATAAACCCAAAAAAACCCCAGAAACAGGATGTCTGAATACACAGAGATAAAGATGTCAGTGAAATATCTTGAAATATTTTAGAGGGATATTGTAAATTCTTGAGGACAGAAATGAGTCAGGAGGTCTACTCTCTTGTTTATCTGGCTTGTGCTAACAATTTATAACCTTAGTCTTAATGGTCCTCAGTCTTAATGGACCAGAAGGGGATTTACAGCTTAGGGAAATAGTTAGGGAGACTGAGATAAGGGAAACTTGTACAGGGAAACTGAGTCAGGACAGTTAAAGAGAACTGTGGCATAACATTCTCTCGCTCTTTTTTTTTTTTTTTAAACTTTTTATTGACAGAACCCATGCCAGGGTAATTTTTTACAGCATTATCCCTTGCATTCACTTCTGTTCCGATTTTTCCCTTCCCTCCCTCCATCCCCTACCCCAGATGGCAAGTAGTCCTTTATATGTTAAATAGGTTACAGTATATCCTAGATACAATATATGTGTGCAGAACCGAACAGTTCTCTTGTTGCACAGGGAGAATTGGATTCAGAAGGTAGAAATAACCTGAGAAGAAAAACAGAAATGTAAGCAGTTTATATTCATTTCCCAGTGTTCTTTCTTTGAGTGTAGCTGCTTCTGTCCATCCTTGATCAATTGAAACCGAATTAGCTCTCTTTATCTAAGAGAACCACTTCCATCAGAACACATCCTCATACAGTATTGTTATTGAGATATATAATGATCTCCTGGTTCTGCTCATTTCACTCAGCATCAGTTCATGTAAGTCTCACCAGTCCTCTCTGTATTCATCCTGCTGGTCGTTCCTTACAGAACAATAATATTCCATAACATTCATATACCACAATTTACCCAACCATTCTCCAATTGATGGACATCCTTTCATTTTCCAGCTTCTAGCCACTACAGACAGGGCTGCCACAAACATTTTGGCACATCCAGGTCCCTTTCCCTTCTTTAGTATCTCTTTGGGATATAAGCCCAGTAGAAACACTGGCATAACATTCTCAGACCCAATATTGCTTCATCCTTTTTTTTTTTTTTTTTTTAGGTAGAAACTCTCGATTAGAAAAAAATCCAGTAAATCAAGAAAATATATGCAATATCTACAAAGTAGATCAAAGATATTCTCAGTAAGTGACATATAATAACAATAACAACAATAGTAATGGCATTAATTAATTAATTCTTTAAGGTATACAAGGCTCTTTATATATGTTATCTCATTTGAACTTCAGAATAACCCTGAAACATAGGTACTATTTCTTTTATCTCATTTTCATTTATTTATTTATTCTTAATACACATTGCTTTGTGAATCATATTGGGAGAGAAAAATCAGAATAAAAGGGAAAAAACCATGGAAAAGAAAAAAAATAGAAAATAGAAGTGAACATAGCATGTGTTGATTTACAATCAATCTCCATAGTTCTATTTCTGTTTGCAGATGGCATTTTCTATCCAAAGTCTACTGGGATTGCCTTGAATCACTGAACCATCTTTCATAGTTGATCATTAGATCTTCTTGCTGTTATTGTGTACAATGTATTTCTGGTTCTGCGTATTTTGCTCAGCACCAGTTCATGTAAATCTTTCCAGGCCTTTTAAAATCAGCTTGTTTGTAATTTTTATAGAATAATAATATTCTATTACCTTCATATAATTCAATTTATTCAGCCATACCCCAATTGATGGGCATCTATTCATTTTCCAATTTTTTGCTACCACAAAAAGAGCTTCTGCAAACATTTTTGAACATATGAATTGCTTCATCCTTCTGATGCTTTTAAAGATTAATGACCATTCCTTCTTCCCTTCTCTCTTAACTTCAGTTTAAATGGTTTCATCTAATTCTCCTCTAAGCTATCTTTACAGAACCTTTTGGGGAACATCATTCATCTCTCACTGCTTAAGTATAGGTGTCCTATTCTAAGTCATTTTCTTATTTTATGCTTTCTGTTGGTGATTTCTTCAGCAATCAGGGGTTTTATTATAATTTCTAATTAGGTAAGTCCAGTATCTGTAATACAAGTCATAACCTCCCTCCTGAATTCCTTTTCACAGCTCCATCTATCTGTGGGACAGTTTTCCCCAGATGTTACATGATTCATATGCAACATGTTCCTAACAACCACTTTTTCTATAGGTCTATCTCTCCTCCAAACTTCTGATGGTTTCCTTAGACACACCTACGTTTAAAATCTTAGAATCTTCTTTGACTCTCTTTTCTTTTTCTCTTATCACCTATATGCACTTAGTTGCCACATCTTATAAATAGTTCATAACAAATAATTTGATATATCTCTTTCTCTCTATTCACAGTTATCACCCATGTTTGAGACCTCATCACTTTCTATTTTTGTATTACAACAATATTCTTTGCAGTCCTCTTGTTTCTAACAACTTCAATCTATTTTCCAGATAGCTACATATGTAGGGTTTCCAAAAAATCTTAATGGAGCTTTAAGCTTATAAAAGCTTATTTATTTAAGCCTATTCAAGATTAAAACTGTACTAAGACCTTGGGGATACTTTATATATCTAATTATATAATTTATCTGCCAAAAAGCTTTTGGTGGGCCACTGTCTTTAGCATGGAATACAAACTCTTCAGCCTGGCATTTAAGCTTCTTCTCAATCTAGTTCCCACATACCTTTTCAGCCTTATTCTATATGATTTCCTTTTATATACTATGTTCCAGCTCATTGTACAGTACTACATTGTACAGTAGTACATTGTACTACTACCTGGTTTCCAAATTTGACATTCCATCTTCCTTCTTCGGTGTAATTGTCAAAATCTTCTTTGAATTCCTTCCTTCCTTGGTACCACTTCTCTGAATCTTTATTTTAAGGATTAAGATTTTTTAAAATAACTTTTTATTAATAGAACGCATGCCAGGGTAATTTTTTACAGCATTATCCCTTGCATTCACTTCTGTTCCGATTTTTCCCCTCCCTCCCTCCACCCCCTCCCCCAGATGGCAAGCAGTCCTTTACATGTTGAATGGGTTGCAGTATATCCTAGATACAATATATGTGTGCAGAACCGAACAGTTTTCTTGTTGCACAGGGAGAATTGAATTCAGAAGGTATAAATAACCCGGGAAGAAAAACAAAAATGCAAGCAGTTTATATTCATTTCCCAGTGTTCTTTCTCTGGGTGTAGCTGCTTCTGTCCATCTTTGATCAATTAAGGCTCTCTTTATCGAAGAAATCCACTTCCATCAGAATACATCCTCAAACAGTATCGTTGTTGAGGTATATAATGATCTCCTGGTTCTGCTCATTTCACTCAGCATCAGTTCATGTAAGTCTCTCCAGTCCTCTCTGTATTCATCCTGCTGGTCATTCCTTACAGAACAATAATATTCCATAACATTCATATACCACAATTTATTCAACCATTCTCCAATTGATGGGCATCCTTTCATTTTCCAGTTTCTAGCCACTACAAACAGGGCTGCCACAAACATTTTGGCACATACAGGTCCCTTTCCCTTCTTTAGTATCTCTTTGGGGTATAAGCCCAGTAGAAACACTGCTGGATCAAAGGGTAGGCACAGTTTGATAAGGATTAAGATTAAGGATCTCAATTCAATGTTATCTTCTATGTGAAGATTTTCCTCATGTTTTCAATTTTTAATGTTTTCTTCCTTCTTTATATATCTTTGTATTTACTTATCTATGCACAGAATCTTAATCTGCTTTCCTGAAGACTAGGGTCTGGTCTGCACAGCTCTTTCTGTCCCTAGGATTTAGGATGATACTATATACAAATTATACAATAAATGTCTGTTGAATTGGGTTGAATTTCTTTTTTTGTTGCATGGATGTTCTACACAGGTTAAAATATGAAAACATAGGTAGAAAAAAATTTCACCAGGGACCGGCTTCACAGTTGTTTGTCAAAGAAGGATTTTCAGATTAAAAGAAAGCATGGTAAGCATAGATGACAAAAACCACCTCAGTTTTTAGGACACTTAGAAATTTTGAGATAGGAAGCAAGGTAGCAGTTTTCAGCTAAACTAAGATTAAAAGAAACAAAGTTCAATAACCTAAGATGAAGAAGGAATCCATGATTTCTGAAAGTTTATTTTGGAAATGAGTAATGAAAACTAGAAGAGAGCAGAAAACATTTAATGCATGGAGGTAAAAGAACAAAGCTAAATTGAGTTAATGCTTCTTAATATAAAGAACAAGGAATCTGAGACCTATTTGAATGCCTAATTGTACTTTTGCCAGGTTTATTTATCTGATAGCATAGCACTTTATACTCCCCTCTAGAGCTTATCATATTCTAATTTACATTGTATTTATCTGTGTATACATTCTGTGCAGCCAAGTCATTCAATGAATAGAGCTCTGCACCGGGAGTCTACACCAGGGTTTCTTGAACTTTTTCCACTAGCATCTCTAGAGAAATTTTATGTGACCCCAGATATATAAGTATATAAACTAATTTGTGACCCCCATATTCAGTTATAAGATTGCTTCACCTGTAAAATGAAAAATAATAAAAGCACTTATCTTCCACTGTTATTGTAAGGAATAAGTGAGAGGATATTTAAATAGTGTTTTTCAAATTTTAAAGTGCCATATAAATTCTAGTTATTTTAAACCTCCTACTGATGAGATTTGTATCCCCTCAATTCTCAGTAGTGATGAGGTTAGTGGCAATAAGAGAGTTGTTAAAATATCCTTTTGGTCGGCCTCAGGTTCAAAGTGAAAGAATTCACTTATCCCAAATTATTAATTGGCAAAATTGGAAGTTTATTGCTAAATAGAAACCAGTTTGCTAAGTGTGACAACCGCACTAGCACCCTGGATACCATCAGAATCAGCAAAAGTCCTTGATCTTTATTCTTGTCTTTAGAGGTAGAAGTGAACAGGCTATATGGGGTAACTCTTGGTGGGGAGCTGAAACAGCCTGAGCTGATCAGACTAGGATTTTTCAATTGAATGAGAATTTAGAATTTCAAAAAGATCACTAGGAGTTGATTTGCCCTTGAATTGTGTTGATTTTCTATGCTGGGAGGATGTCCCTCTCCTTGACTCCTTGGAGTCTGGGAGATCCTGATCTCTCAGATCAAAACTAGGGACCCAATTTTAATTTTAAAGGGAACAATTTCAAAAAAGGGAACACAGTTTTAGAGTGATAATCTTAAAGGAACACAGCTTCAGTAAGGGGAACAGTTTCCCTCCCACTTCACTACTACTGCTAGATTGCAAGCACCTTCAAAATTGGTCTCACATCCTCTTGTTTGACCATTGAATCTTTTCTAGTACCTATGCCAGGATATTATCTCTAGCAGGTTCTTAATAAATGTTATATAAATGAATATTCCCCTTTTCTCCTTTCTTGGAACTAGTTAGTTTTTCCGAAGGGCTTGCAGCTATGGAGGTCAGCTTTACTCAATTGCTTGTCACGAGATCATTCATTCAGCAAATATTAATTAAAAAAAATTCATATTGTGTGAAAAGTCCTCTGCTAGATTCTAAAGAAGACAATATGTTTCACCAAGATGTGGCCCCTGCACTTACAGAGTTTGCATGAGACAGAATTATTAGATTTGCAAGTATATATAAACACCCATCAGTTATCATTGATGGCATCTATTCAGGCAAGAAAACAAAAGAAAAAAAGATAAAGTCTTATTAATGCCTTTCCTGCCCTTTCTACACAAGCACATTCCATCAAGGTAAAGCTCTTCAGAGGTATAACACTAATGTAAGTGGTCTGGCATATGAGGTAAGAGAAAGCTGAAGTGCTTTTTTGCCAGGCTGATTTCTCTTCCAGCATAGGGCTTTCTTCTCAATTCTCATTATTTTTAATTGCTCTTTTCAGAGATTCTGAAGACCCTTTTTCCCTTGGATTCCTCATTATTCACCTTGAAGCAAATCTGATTTGTTTTGCTAGAAAAGAAGAAAAAATTCAAAGTTCCATAATTTGAAAGATCAGATCCACTATCATACAGTTTATATGTTTCCAAAGCCCAGCAGGATACAGATTGAAACACAGGAGGGAGTTTCATGGAACTGTTACATACACAAACACTGGGCCTGCCAGCAAGCTTCGGGGAGGATAGCAACAGGCAGGTGAATACTCTGCAGTTTGGGCTTTTGATTAAATCACCAAGTATCCACCATGAAGCAGAATAGTATAAGTTCTTGTGGTCCTATTTCTCAGGCATCCCTATCCACGGAATCACACATTATTATAGAATCTCAAATGCTGAAAGGAACTTTAGAGACCACCTAATCCAAATGCTCAACCAACACAGGAGTTTTCTGGATGTAAAGGAGTGGAAAAAGTCTTAGGTTTGAAGTCAGAAGACCTGGATACAAGTCATGGCTTTTACTACCTAGCTGTATAAACTTGACCAAGTTGCTTAATCTTCCTGTGTTCAGTTTGCTCAACTGCAAAATAAAGGGGTTGGATGAGATAATTGCTAAGGCCCTGTTGAGATCCAAAACTGTGATTCTATGACATAGCTTGAGGAAAGACTGACCAGTGAACATATAAACAGCGTATCCCAAAAGTCTTAGTGCAGCTATATGTTTAATAAGGTTACTAGTAATTAGTAAACCTAGCAATCTTACTAATAAGGTATAATAGTAATCAATAAGTATAGCAAGCCTACTATAAGCATATTGAGCACATGACTACATTATGGTATAATAAACTCACTAACCTTATTAAGCTTAGATCTGCATAAAAAATTTTTAGAATACTCTGAATAATCAGGTCAGTAACAAAATTCTGAGTCTACATTTCTATTCCGAACCTGTGTGAATCCATTATAAGCCCCTTTATTGTATGTCTGGGCCTTTAGCATTCCCATCAGAATTGTAAACCAAATTTCACAAATATTATAGACATGATTAAAGGCACACTCTCAATACATAGTTTGCAAACCCTTGGCAGAACTCCTCAAGCAGCTTTCCTGGAAAAAAGATGATGGAGTAATTTGTGGTACAGTGGAAAGAGTGATTTGAATTCAAATCCCAGTTCTTACATTCACTACTATGTAATAAGAGGTCAAATTGCTTCAATCTCTTTATGTATGCAGTTGGGGTTTTTACAATAATTTCATTTCATAGAATTGTTCGTAAATTATAAATTTACATTTTTTGTAAATTTGCATTAATTTTAAATTTACATTAATTGTAAAAAGAATTAGATCTATTTCGATTATAGTCACTAGCTTAGTACATGTATAATTCTCATTTAGTTGAGTATGATAATATATCCTATTTCCACAGTTATATAATTTATAAAATCTTTTTAATGCAATAGCTCTTTAGATAGATTATATAAGTAGCATGATATTCATTTTACAGATAAGGATACTGAGGCTCAATAAGACAAAACGACTTATCCAGACTCAAAAAGTTATAAAGCATTTGAGCAGTAATTCATACCCATATATCCAGAAGTCATACTCAGTCCTCTTTGTTCTAAATCGTACTGACTCTCATATTCAAAACCAAATGCCTTGCAAATTCTGCCCATTAATATGTTATCATTCTTCCTCTTCTTATAGCTTTTTTCATCAAAACAGAAATGGTTCTTTTTTAAGTTATCAAATTAGCTTTTAATTGCTATATCTAATGGCCTCTTGAGGAGAAATAGGAAAGGAAGAAGGTGGAGGAGGAAGGGGAGGAAGAAGAGGAAGAAGGGGAGGAGGAGGAGAAGAGGGACGAGGAGGAAGAGGAAAAAGTGGCAAAGAAGGATCAGGAGCTAGAGGAGGAACAACTTTAAAGCACTACATAAATGTTGGCTATAATTCCTACTCCTACTCCTACTGGCCATTTTGATGTTGTCTATACATGATATGCCACATCTGATGTCTATATCTCTATGGACTTGAATAACTGATCTCTAGGTCTTGAATGTGTTCCTTGCCACTCTTAGAATCTCTAGCTTGCTTTAAGACTCAGCTCAAGTAAAAGAGGATTCTGGAAAGATGTCAGAATAGATCAGAAAATTCCAAGTTCTCCAGATCTCCATCACAAACAAACAAAACAGTCCCTCAGGAGAATGTAGAGCAGTAAAAAATAATTAGGAGTTGGAGGAGAATAGTGGTTAGTGGTCTTCCTGGACAATCTGTAAAAAGTTGAATAAAGTTACCAGGTCCAGGGTTTGTCCTGCATCAAGACTAAAGATCTACATGCTGGCTCCTATGAAACAGTAAGCAGTGAGCCTTGGGGATAGATGGGTTGAGAGGCAGCCTTGTCCCCAGCCAAACATTGCAAACAATGTGGGGAGTCCAGGTTTTCATTTGGGGAAGATCAAGGAAAACCTACTAAGAAATGCCAAACCTAAATGTGCAGCTGAGATGTGGCCTTCAGAGAGAAGGACCAGCACAGGCAGAAGCATTAAGGCAGGGATAGCTATCTCTGGAAACTTAAAGGAGGCAAAGTTCTTGGTTTTAGTTCAGGAGGGGAGAACTGAAGGAGAACCTGAGGTTAGAGCCACTACCCCCCACACTGCACTAACAAACTACTATAAATAAATAATAATAATGAACAGGCAAAGGAGAAAGAACCCAACCATAGAAAGTAACTAGGGGAATAGGAAAGACCAAGGTTCATTTTCAGAGGAGGATACTGAAGCAAAAAAGGCATCCTCTACCACAAAGAATAACATCAAATGTTACCCAAGGAAAATTCATAAAATAATTTTTTAAAAAGACTTTAAAAATCAAATGAGAGAGATTGAAGAATTCTTAAAAATAAGAATAATCCAAGAAAAATAAAAATTTTATGAAAAGAAATTCAATCAATTGGAAAAGGAAGTCCAAAATCTTAAAGAAGAAAATGACTCTTGAAAATTAGAATTGTGAAAGGGGAAGCCAGAAAAGTTATGGGACTAAGAGATAACAAAACTAAATATAAAGAATGAAAAATAGATGAGAATGTAAGACATTAATATTTGAAAAACAGCTGATCTGGAGAACAGATCAATAAGAGAAAACATAAGAATAATTGGAGTATCTGAAAACTATGATTTAAAAATGAACCTTGATACCATAATACAAGAATTAAAGACTGTCCTAACATGTTAGAGATGAAGGGAAAAGAAGGAATAGAAAAAATCCACTAGTTACTACCTGAAAGAAATTCTGTGAGGAAAATCTATGAGGATATCATAGCCAAATTCCAAAGTCCTTAGCTCAAGAGAAAATATTACCAGTAATAAAAAAAAAATTCTTCAAACTCAAATATGATGAAGCCACTGTTAGAAACATCAGTTGCATAAAAAGATCACAGTTCTTGGAAGATGCTATATCAAAGACTAAAAGTACTGGAGTTGAAAATGTCATGGCCAGCAGAGTTAAGCATGATCCCGAACAACAACAACAACAACAACAACAACAACAAAAACAACAACGACAACAGCAACACAAAGGACATCCAATGAATTGCTAGACTTTCAGGATTTGGGTGCAAAAAGACCTAAATAATAGAAAATTTGATATAAAAGATCAAGAAAACATAAGGTAAACATTAAAGACTAATTAAAAGGAGCTCAATAAAGACAAACTGTGTTTTATATGTGGAAATATAAACTATTGTTATTAGGAATTAATAATATAAATAATAGATTGAGGTAGATATGAGTATAATGTGATTTTAAAAAGGAAAAATGTGTACAAAAAAGGTGAAAAAAGAGTAATTATCTTTTGCAAATGAGATGAGAGAGCAAGAACCAAAACAGAGAAATTAGATGTGGGAGGAGGGCTGTAGATCTGGAACCCTATTCCCATCAGGAATGAGTTAAACAGAGCATAACACTTATCTATATATTTATATATAGGCATACAAATTTTCTAAATTCATAATGAAATAAGAGGGAAAGGAAAAGAAAAGATAAAGGAGTTTTTGTTTGTTTGTTTGTTTTTTAGAGGGAACCTTAGTCATCAGATCAGGGTTAAAGAGACAACAAAATAAGTTAATAAGGGAATAGAAGTCTTCTAAATTTATCAAGAAATAAGAGGATGTTGGAATAGGATAAGAAGGTATATATAGGATAAGAGGTATGTAGATGGACTTAAATAGTATAAAGATGGACAAATAAATATTTCAAAGGCAATAAGAGTCTTATAATTTCAGATAGAAATGAGAGGGCAATGGGATAGGTGAGAGAAGAGAAGAAAGAGTTCCTTAGCAAAAAGGGCTAGGTTAAATAATAGGAGTGCAAAGTGGTAGGTAGAAGTAAAGCAGAATAATCAAGACAGATAGGATAGATAAGAGATATGTGCAGAATAATCAGGAAAGATAGGATAGATAAGAGATACGTGCAAAAACAAAATAAAGATCAGAAATAGAATATATTGGGTAAAAGAAGCAGGGATAGTAATCTATCTTAGACAAAGTCAAAATAATAATAGATTTAATCAAAACAGAAAAAATAGGGGAACTATATTCTATTTCAGTTATATTAATCAACATTCTCTTAGACTATTTAAAATATCTAGACAGCTTTGACACAACAGTACCACTACAGAGTCTGTATTCCAAGGAAAAGGGAAAAGGAGCCACAAAAACAAAAATGGTTGTAACTGCTTTTTGTAGCAAAGAATTGGAAAATGAGTAGATGCTCATCAATTGAGGAATGGATGAATAAGTTAAGCTATATGAAGGTAATGGAATATTGTTATTCTATAAAAATTATGAACAAGCTGATTTTAGAAAGTCCTGTAAAGATTTACATGAACTGATGTTGAGCAAAACAGAACCAGAAATATATTGCAAAATTATGTGATGATCAATTATGAAGCACTTGGTTCTTCTCAGTGGTTCAGTGATCTAAGACAATCCCAATAAACTTTGTATAGAAAACACCATTGGCATTCAGAAAAAAAAGAAAACAAAACAAAGCAAAAAAAAAAAAAAAACACTATGGAGATTGAATGTAAATCAACATATGCTACATTCACTTCTTTTTTTTTCCCTCTCCCATGGCTTTTTCCTTTTGCTTTGATTTTTTTCTCCCAACATGGTTCATAAAGAAGTGTGTATTTACAAAGTTAATATAAATGTTAAACTGGGAAAAATAAAACAACTTTTAAAATAAATTAAATAATTAATCAGTATAAGGTTGGAATATTTCTATGATGTAGGAAATGATAAGTTGTTAGAATTGGAAAAATATGGAAAGATTTGGACATGTGAAGGAATGACAATGAAGGAATCCACCTTCAAAGAAACAGAAAAAACAAGCAGAGTATGGTCTTACATAGATACATATGAATTTATATGTGTATGATTATAGATATCTGTACATACATATATGCATATGCATGCATGTTTACATGTGTGAATATATTTGTATATGATTGTGTATATAATGCATGTGTATGTGTGTGTTTAAATATATATAATTATATATGCTGCTTCCCTCATTAAAATGCGAGCTTTATGAGAATAGGAATTAATTTTGCTCTTTTTGTATATCTGGAGTTTAAAACAGAGTCAGGAACATAAATCCTTTTCAATTAACTTATCGGTCATAGACTTAGAGTTATGAGATCTTTGTTGATAACTAATAAATGTTTATCACTTTATAAACGAGAAATTGAGGCTGAGAAGTTAAGTGACTTGTTGAGTATTGACAAGAATAATTATCTGAAGGAAAAATTAAATCTAGGTTTTCTGACTCAAAAGCCAGAATGTTAACCACTGTGTCATAAATAGGAATGTGTTCAAAGTAATGGAAAGCCTTGAGTTTGTGACATAAGTGCTGGTTGAAGGAATTGGGGATATTTAGAATGAGCAGAGACTCAGACTTGATAACAATTTTGAATATGTAAAGAGTAGTGATCTGTAATTTTTTTTTTTGTTTTTGCCCCTAGAAGTCAAAACTAGGAGAAATGAGTAAAAGCTATGGCAAAATTAAGATCGTTGAAAGGAAAAATTTCATTATATATATATATATATATATTTATCCAAAAGTAGAATGGGTAACCTGGGAAGTAGTAACTTCCTTTTCCCTGATAGCCTTCAATTAGAGGTTGAATGACCACTTTTGGGTGATATTGGAGAGGAATTATGACTCAGAACTTACTGGCTGTGTGACTCTGGGCAATTTACTTAACCCTATTTATTTTGGTTTCTGCATCTATAAAATGAGTTGGAGAAAGAAATGGCAAATCACCCTAGCCTCTTTGCCAAGAAAATCCCAAATAGAGTCAGAGAGAAGTAAATTGAACAATAACACAGTTTGAACTAGATGACATTTGAAGTGCCTCTTAATTAAAAGTCGGCAATTTTTAACATTTTTCTTTACACTCTCTCAAAGGCCTTACTTTTTCTGTATAGCTTTAATTCAATTTTTTTTTTGTTTAATTATTTATTTGAATTTTATTTTCAATTTGTGGAATAAAATTAGCATTTCCATAACATATAATAATAAAAAAGATAATTGTACACGAAACCGCAAATCTAATTTGCGCAATTTGCTATTCCTTTAAAATATACAACAAAATTAAAAATATATATTATTTATAATTTTATTTTGTAGTTCTTTGAGAATATCTTATATCCTCATCTCCTGCCACCAAAACTATAAGTTCTCTAATGTTAGGGACTGTGCCATATTGATCTTTATATCATCCTTCATACTTCAGAGGTTATTCTCCTATTTATATGCACTAGAACTAGAAGGGTTTGAAAAAATCATAGAGGACTAATTCCTCATTTTACAGAGTAGAAATTGAAGGGCAAATGAGTACCACTTGCCCAGTATCACATAATTATAAAGTAGCAGAAATTGACTCCAAAACCAGTATTCTATTTCATCATGGCACACTTTTTCTGCATAGTAGGTGCACAATCAATGTTTGACGAATTGAAAAAAAATAGATATGAATTAAATGAAATCCTTAAATCATTGTCTGCTATTCCATTGTCCAAGGAAATCTCAGCTTGCATCCTTATCTTTGGGGCTTGAAATGAAAAGTGACTGTGTACTTACCTCAAGAGCCTTGACATAAAGTTTTTGCATTAGAATGCAAATTTCTAGAGGGCAGGGAATGCATCTTATTTAGTATTTTTGTCTCTGACACAGCACAAGGTCTTATGTATAACATGTGCTTGATACATCTTTAATTCAATTGCCTGAGAAATTGGGTCCCTCTCTATAACAGCAACCATGAGGACTTAATCACAAAAACTGTGGCCCCAAATGACCAAAATATAGTTTCACTCTTTCTCCCCTCCCTACCGAGAGCACAATTGCTTCCCATAGGAAACCACATGCAATGTTTTCACAACCCGGGAATCCCTGAGTTAATTTTATGGTAGCCATTCCTCATGTCAGAATACCCACTGTTAGTTCAGAATATTTTTATTGCTTCCACAGTGAAAGTTAGTTTAGGTCAATTACATTAATAAGGTTAATAAGTTACATACTGAAGTTTCATATGGCCAAATGGTGAATGCTCATAACTCAATTAAAAAGAAAAAAGGTTAAAAGGTTTTAATTGAAGAACAAGCATTCCAGGTTAGATGAGCTGAAAATACCATTATAAAGCTAAAATTAAATAAAAGAATATTACCCTGTAATGTTGTTGAAAGATCCATATGTGGAACTTTGTCTAAGATCTCCATCACCTTTATACACACGATTTGACATGCCCCATTTGTCTACAATACTTAAAGAAAAGGAGGGAATTTTACATTTTTCCAGATAAGTTCATCAGTTCAAGCAATATGATGAAATAAGTAAAAATGGATAAGGAAACTTGAGTTTGAGTTCTGACTCTTTCACTAACTAAATATGAAACTTTGGAAACAGCACTTCTCCCTAGGACTCAGTTTTCTCATCTATAAAAGAACTTCATTCATTTATCATTTCTAATAATTATTAAATTTTAAACACCCATTTAGAATTATTTTTCAAAGAGTCAGGCATTTTTCAAGAGACCATTGGAATTTCTTCTTAGAGCTATCTAGATGGTACAATGGATAGAGAACTGAGCCAAGAGTCAGGAAGTCTTGAGTTCAAATTCATCTTCATACACTTAACAATTCCATGAGTCTGGGCAAATTACTTCTGTCAGTCTCTGTTAGTAAAATTGGGCTAATAATAATACCTAATTTAAATGGTTTTTATGAAGATCTAATGAGATATTTATAAGGAGTTGAGCATAATGCTTGGCCCATAGTAGGTGCTTAATAAATGTTTATTTCCTCCCTTTGTTAACAAAGCCTTAAGTCATAGTTTCATAATAGGATGTGACTTAAGGCAGAGCAACTAGACAAGAATGCTGGTATGTCTCATCCTTCCCTCGATTTTAGAAAGAGGATTATATTTAGAGCCAAGATCTTAGTCTGGAATGCCAACTCTGAAGCAATACACAGATATGACCTAGGTCACACTGCTTAGTCTATCCAGCCCTTAGGTTCTTTATCTGCAATTTGTACTAAATTCACATTAAAGTTCTTTGTTTCTCTAAACCCTGTGATCCCAACTCCCTGTCATGAAAAGGTGCCAAGGATCAGGAGGGGAGAAGAAAGTATTTACCTGAGTCAGAAAACTCTTAATATAGCTAAATGTACTGATTAGTAGCAAGGCTGGGTGGATAATGGACAGAATAACAGACTTAGAATCATGAGATAACAGAGGTTCTTATCCCAGGCCTAATACTTACTAGCTATATGAAGATATCTATCTATCTAGCTATCTATATATAATATATAGATAGCTAGATAGCTAGATATAGATATAGATATAAATATATAGATAGATAAAGATATAGATATATAGATATATAGATATAAAATAACCTGAAGAAGTTATTCAATTTATTTGTCTCCAATACTTTATCTAGAAATCAGGATAATAATTCCACTATTTACTTCACATATTCTATATTATAAACTCTAAAACAAAATATAAGTGAAATTTGTTATATCAATTAACAAGCATTATTAATTTGCTAAGTGATGTATTTGATGCTGGAAAGACAGATAAAAACATCAAAATAATCTCTCCTCTAAGGAGCTTATATTCCAATAGGGAGATGAGTATACATATAATAATGTATAAAACACATAGATGATACACACAAATAAAAAGTAAACTATGGGGTAGTTTGGAGTAAGGGCTTTAATACTTGGGAGTAGGGACTTCCTAAAGTAAATCAGGATCAGATAAAGTCATATTGGAAGGCAGGTGTTGAGCATCCTGAAGGAAGCAAGAGATTCTAGGAGACAGGTAATTCGTATATGATTTGTAGTGTTAAATTAGATCTAAAATGTGTATCATTAGCATTGTTAAGGTTAGTAATTCTTTGTCGGTGTTCAGTAGTTTTGGTCATGCCTGAATCTTTATGATTCCATTTAGCTGTTTTGTTTGTATGTTTGTTTTAGCAAAGATGCTGGAATAGTTTGCTATTCTTTTCTCCAACCTATTTTGTTGATGAGGAAACTCAGGCAAATAGGGTTAAATGATTTGTCCAGGGTTATATAGCTGTTAAGTGTCTGAGGCTGCATTTGTCTCAGGTCTTTCTGAGAACTAGCACTCTCATCTACAACACTACTCATAAAGTACTGAAAGTAAACTTTTCATTTTGCAGAGTGACTTGATTACAACAAAGGAGAAAGAGGGGAAAGTAGGAAAGGAGTGTAGAACCAGTTTTGCATATTAAAAAAAAAGATGCTTAGAAAAGTGATGTAATTAAGTCATAATCATCAGTCAATGACAGAAGTAGACAAAATAGCTCCTATAATGTTGAGACATTTTGCTAATGGGGTCTAGCCCAATTAGTGACACACAATTAACAGGCAATGCAGACTGTGAGCCCCTAACCTTTTTCTTTCTTTTCCTTTTCTTTTTTTTCAGCAGTAGAAACAAAGGAATTTGTTTAAAACTATTCCAAGACCTTCCTAGCTGTGTGACCTTAGGCAAGTCATTTGATCCCAATTGTCTCAGCAAAAAGAAAAACAAAAGACAAAAAAACTATTCCAACAAAAAACCTTGTGGTTATCTATCTCAATAGAAGCCAAAAAATATCTTTTGACAAAACACTAAACCCATTCCCATTAAAAATACATGAAAACATATTAATAAATGGATCCTTTCTTAAAATGATAAGTAATATCTATAGAAAACCAAGAACAAGCATTATCTGTAATGAAGATAAGCTAAAAACCTTTCCAATAAAATCAGGAATGAACCAAGAGTGTCCATTTTCACCACTATTAATTGTATTGTGTTAAAAATGCTAATTATCACAATAAAACAAGAAAAAAGAAATTGAAAGAATAAAAACAGGCAATGAGAAAACAGAAGTATCATTCTTTGCAGATAATATGATATTATAATTAAAAAACCCAAGATAATCAGCTGAAAACTAGTTGAAATAATGAACAACTTTAAGAAAGTTGGAGGATATAAAATATATCCATATAAATCATCAGTGTTTTTATATATTTCCAACAGAATTAAACAGGAAGAGATAAAAAGAGAAATTCCATTTAAAATAACTGCAGACATTATAAAATATTTTGTCTGCCTTCCAAGACAAATCCAGGGACCACATGTATAGAATTATGAAACAATTTTCACACAAATAAAAACGAATCTAAACAATTAAAGAAATATTAATTGCTCATGTAGAGACCAAGCCAACATAATAAAAAGTACAATCCTATATAAACTAGTTTACTTTTTCATTGCCATACCAATCAAATTAGCAAAGAATTATTCTGTAGAGCTGGAAAAATAATAACATAATTCACGTGGAAGAATAAATAGTCAAGATTATCAATAGAAGGTAGGTAGTATTAAGATGGCCATATAAAAGCAAAGACTTGACAGAACTGTCCCCCATATCCCTCCAAATACCTTTGAGCAAAAACTCTAAACAAATTCTAGAGCAACAGAACCGATAAAAAACAAAAGGAAACAATTTTCTAGTCTAGGGCAACTTAGAATGTCAGCAGGAAAGACTTGTAACTAATGACTTTAGGAGAAATCAAAAAAAAAAAAAATTAACAAAACAAAAACAAACAAAACAATGAAAAAAATAGAAGGAAATGTGAAATATCTCATTGGAAAAAACAACCGACCTGCAAATAGATCTGAGAGAGAGAATTTCAAAATTATTGAATTACCTGAAAGCTATGATTTAAAAAGAGCCTGGACATCATCTTTCAAGAAATTGTCTAGGTAAACTGCCCTGGTATTCTAGAAACAGAGGGTAAAATATAAATGAAAAGAATGTACCAGCCACTTCATGACAGCAATCCGAAAATGAAAATTCCCAGGAATGTTATACCCAAATTCCAGAGCTTCTAGGTCAAAAGGAAAATATTTTGAGCAGCCAGAAACAATTCAATATGGTGACGCCACAGTTAGGATAAGATAAAACTTTGCAGCTTTTATATTAAAGGATTAGAGGACTTAGAATATGATATTCCAGAGAGCAACAGAGCTAGGATTACAATCAAGAATCACCTACCCAGCAAAACTGAATGCTTCAGGGGGAAAATATGGATATTTTATGAAATGGAATTTCAAGTATTTGTGATAAAAAGACCAGAGCTGAATAGAAAATTTGACTGTCAAATATAAGACTCTAGAAAAACATAAAGAGAGGTAAATAAGAAAGGGAAATCATCAGGAACTTAATGGGTTTAAACTGCTTACATTCCTATTTGGAAAGATGGGGTTGGTAACTCATAAGACATTATTATTATTATTATTATGGCAGTTAGAAGGAATATATGCATACAGTAAGCTCAGTTGTTAGTTTAATGTGAAGGGATGATATCTAAAACAAAATAAAATTAATAAGTAAGAGAACAATGTATTGGGAAAAAGAAATAGAGAGATGGAATGGGGTAAATTATCTCACATAAAAGAGGCAAGAAAAAGCTTTTGAAATAGAAGAAAAAGGCAGGGGGAGATAAGGCGAAGTTAGTGAATCTTCCTTTCATCAGAATTGGTTCTAAGAGGTAATAACATACCCACTTAATTGGATATAAAAATCTAATTTAACCTACAGGAAAGTAGGAATGGGAAGTGGATAAAAGAAGGGGGGGGGGGAAGGATAAATTTGAGGAGATAATCAAAAGAAACAGAAATTTGAGGACATTCAAGATGAAAGGAAAAAGAGAATAGAATAGGGGGATAAATAAAATTAATTTGAGTAATTGAAAAAATGGAAACAAGTTTTCTGGTAAAGGTCAGATTTTTCAAACATATAGAGAGCTAAGGAAAATTTGTAAAAATAACTCATTCCCCAGTTGATAAATTATCAAAAGATATGAACAGCTTTCAGATGAAGTAATCATAGCTATCTATAACCATATTTTAAATAATGCTTTAACTTACTATAATCAATAGTAATGCAAATTAAAACAATTCTTAAGTACTACTATATATTTATTAAATTGGCAAATAGGACAGAAAAATAAAATGATAAATGATGGAGAGGATTTGGGGAATACCCTGTCAGTGAAGTTGTATACTGATTCAACTATTCTGTAGAACAATTTGGAATTATCCCCAAAGGGCTATAATACTAATTCTGTATCCCAAAAGAGTTAAAAGCAAACAACAACAATAAAAAAGGAATAGAACCTATAAGATGGAGAAAAAAAAAACCCTCATTTATGGCAGCTCTTTTCTAGGGGGTAAAGAATTGGATATTGAGGGGATGCCCATCAAATGGCAAGTAGCTGAATAAAGTATGTGATTATGATGGAATACTAATATATAAGAAATGATGAGAAGGTGCTCTCAGAAAAAAATTTGGAAAGACTTACATGAACTAATGTAGACAAATATACTATATATAAAGTGAGAGCAATAGTTTAAGATGATCAGTTATGAATGACTTAGCTATTCTCAGCAATTCAATGATTCACAACAACTCTGAAAGAGTTTTGATGAAAAATGGCATCTATACACAGAGAAAGCACTGATAGTGCCTGAAAGCGGGTTGAAACAGGATTAAAAAAAAAAAAAACAAAAAACTTTATTTTTCTTGATTGTTTTTGTTCTGTTTTCTTTCACAATGTGATAATATGGACATGTGCTGCATGACTACTCATGTATAATCTGTATAGAATTGCTTGCCTTCTCAATAAGGGGACTGAGGGAAGAAGGAAGAGACAAAATCTGGAATTCAAAGTTTTAAAAAACAAACATTAATATTGTTTTTACATAAAACTTAGGGAAATTTCAAATTCTACAGGGTTTTGGTGAGAACCAAATAAGATAATACAGTGTTTCCCCAAAAATAAGACCTATCCTGAAAATAAGCCCTCCCCTTACTGTGTTAAGATTCCTCTAAAATAAGCCCTCCCCCGAAAATAAGCCCTATTGAGATTGCTACTGTAGTGAAGGTGATCCCCTGTGCTACACGCTACATTACGGTGCCCTCTGTATGCACCGTCCCTCTCCCCACTCCCCGCCCTGGTGAAACGCACACTGCGCTCCAAACTGCATCCAATCAGAGCTGCAGCAGTGAGCTCGTCATCCTGTTCTTCCCCAGTGATTTGCTTGCTGGCGCCATTGAGAGCAGTGCTGTGGAGGAGAGCTGAGGCAGGACAACATAAAAACCCGGTATGTAAGTGGGAGTGAGGGGGCATGATGGAGGATAAAAGGGGCATGATGGAGGATAAAAGGGGCATGATGGAGGATAAAAGAAGAACTCAGGGGACATGATGGAGGATAAAAGAAGAACTCAGCCAGCACTCACCGCGCTAAATAAATGAAGAACTTCCTTGCAGAGAGAAGAATAGATCAAGTAATGATTCCTGCGGGAATGACTGCCTATCTCCACACCCTTGATATTGCAATTAAAAAGCCATTCAAGGACTGTTTGCCCATGGAAGTCAATGACTACATTGAAAATAGAATGGAAAAAAATCAGCATTGAAACTTTGTGAAGCCCTGTCTGCAAGAAGTCGTGACTTGGGTGAAGAAGTCATGGGATAAAATTACTGATAGCTGTATCGCCAAGGCACTACGAGCAGGTTACCTGGACAAGACATGTTCATTTAAAGAGAGCTATATTGCTGGACATGACAGATTGGGTCCACTTCTTCTGAAGGAAATAGAGGCGCAAGACATCCAGAACAGAATTCAGGGTATGGACACTTATGACGATGTTGTTGAAGAAGATGACATGATCATTATTGAATAAAGGTACTTTTTTTTTGTTCACATTTACCTGTTTATTAAAATTGCTGTCAATGTTCATTAAATAAGCCCTCCCCTGAAAATAAGCCCTCTGGTGTTTTTCTGTCCAAAAAAATAATAAGACAGTGTCTTATTATCGGGAAAACACGGGTATGTGTACATCATGGAGTGTAGGGACTGGTACTTTTTTGTTGTTCAGTCATTTCAGTCAGGCGTGTCTGATTTTTTCATGACCTCATTTGTAGTTTTCTTAATAAAGATATTGGAATGGCTTGTTGTTTCCTTCTCTAATTCATTTTAAGGATGTTGAATGACTAGCCCAATGCCATACAGCTGCTAAGTGTCTGAAACCATGTGTCAGATTCCTGACTCCATGTCTCATGCTCTGTCTAATGTACTACTTACTTATCTTTGACTCAGTAAATGTTTATTTACTTTCTTTCTACATTTTATTTATTTCTGTTACTTATTGTCATTTTCCCATTTAACTACTGGAATGCTTCTATCTCTGCCTTAATATTTACAGTATAATTAAAATTCTCTGTTACTTTAATATCCACTGTTAACCTAAATTCAAATCAACTTTAAATTTCCTGATATCACTCTTCCATATTTTTTATTTGCAGCTGTCCTATCTTAGTTTTCTTATTATATAGCAATTCAGAAGAAAAATTCATAAATGGAAAAAAAGAATGTGAAGGAAATCAATAAAAATGAAATGTGAAAGAAGGTAGCCTAGCAATATATGATTTCAAACTATGCTACAAGTAGTAATCATGAAAATAATCTGCTACTGGCCAAGAAATAGAACACATTATGAGTTTGATAAACCCAAAGATTCAAACTTTGGGAACAAGAATCATCCTTTGACAAAAATTACTAGAAAAACTGGAGAACAATTTAGCAGATATTAGGCACATCTCAACATCTCACACCATATGCCAAAGCTTATGAGAGAAATGCAAATTAAAACAACTGTGAAGTAATACCTTGTAACTCTTCGAGTGGCTAATATAAGGAAAGAAAAATGATAAATGCTGTAGAAGATGCACAAAAACAGGTGCACTAATGCACTGTTGGAAGAGTTTTGAACTGGTCCAACCATTTTGAAGTAAAATCAGGAATGATGCAAAAGGGAAATAAAACTCTATACATTTTATTCACTGATATATTCCAAAAAGATCAAAGAGAAAAAGAACCTATACATTCAAAAATATTTAAAGTATTTCTTTTTATTAGGGCAAAGAATTAGAAATTGAGGGAATTCTCATCAGTTGAAGAATGGCTAAATAAGTATATCATTGTGATGGAATATTATTGCGCTCTAAGAAATGACGATCCGAATGATTTCAGGAAAACTTGGGAAGATCTATGTGAACTGATGCAAAATGAAATGAACAGAACCAAGCAAACATTGTACATGATAACAGTAATAGTATAATGATGATTAATTGTGAAAGACTTGGTTACTCTTTTCAATGCAATGACCCAAGATAATTCCAAAGGATCCCTGATGAAAAATGTTATCCACATCCAGATAGAGAACTGATAAAATTTGATTGCAGATAGAAGCATATATTTTCACTTTTATGTATCTTGATTTTTCTTTTTCTTTTTTTTTGTTGCAATAATGATTAAGTGGATATATGTTTTACATAAATTCACATGTATAATTGATATGCCATTGCTTAACTTTTCAATAGATAAAAGAGGAACCAGAAGGAGGGAGAGAATTTGGAACTCAAATTTAAAACAGAAAGAAAGGATCAAAAAGAGATAAAATTCAAAAGAAGTTTTTGAATAATTAATATTTGAATGTTAGATTATAGATATAGACTTAAAGAAATTTGAAATATTCAGATTAGTGAAAATAACTATATACTATTTAAATAATCCAATATCAAAAACGCAGTTGAAGAAGTCATTAAGAAATTCCCAAATCTCTAGCATTTTTGATACAGTATGTGTACAATTATTCCATAAGCCTTCAGAGGTCTTCTAATCTTTAATCTTTAATTTTATTTATTCATTTATTTATGTTGAAAGTTACTTTCATTATTTATTTTTGTCTAGGATAATAATAGACAATTAAGTTTTTGTTTTAAAATTAAGTTGTTTTAAAATTAAAATTAATTTTTAAAGTAAGTTATTGTTTACTTTTTTCCTTTTAAATTTTGAGTTTCAAATTCTATACCTCAATTTTTTGTAATATTGAAATATGTTTTGGGATTTTATATGTGTAATTAATGTCATATTGCATAACTTCTCAGTAGGTGTGTAGAATATGGGATGGAGGTATAGAATTTGAAACTCAAAATTTAAAAGGAAAAAAGTAAACAATAACTTACTTTAAAAATTAATTTTCATCATATGTTCTTTGAAATTGTCTTTGATCCTTGTATTGATCAGAATCAGCAAGTCTTTTCACAGTTGATCATCACTACAAAATTGCTGTTACTCCGCACAATGATCTACAAAGTTCTTCCTTTACTCAGCATCAGTTTATATAGGTCTTGCCATGTTTTCTTTTGGTTTTTCCCTGAAATCACTAATCTCATCATCATTTCTTATAGCACAATCACAATGATATGCAACAACTTGTTTGACCATTCCCCCCTTAATGAGCATGTTTTTGTTTTCCAATTCTTTGCTACCTCAAAAAGGAGATGTTTTAAATATATTTGTATATATATTTTCCTTTTGTAACCTCTTTGAGACATAGAGCTAGTAGTATTATTGCTGGATCAAAGATATGCATGATTTTATAACCCTTTGGGCATAATTCTAAATTGCTCCCCAGAATGATTGGATCAGTTCACAATTCCACCAACAATGCAGTAAAATATTAATTTTACCACATCCTTTCCAATATTTGTCATTTTCCTTTTCTGTCATAGTAGTTTATTTTATTTGACTCATAGAAAGAACATTTTTATATGACTACAGAGAATTTTGATTTCTTTTTGAAAACTGTCTGTTTATATATTTTTATCATTTATCAATTGGGGAAGAGCTTTTTTATTTATAAATTTGACTCCATTTCATATTAAAGTATATTTGGAAATAAAGCTAGCAGAGAAACTTTCAATTTTTTTCTATCACTTCATTGTTTATGGCACTATTGAACAAAATGTAATTTCATGATTATTTCCTTTAATTATGTCTATTTTTGCTTTTTCTTTGTCTGAGATCATAATCATTATCTCCTTATTATAAACTTCTATGGAAGTTTATTATTGTCTGCTTCTGTTGTTTATTTTAACTCTTATGTGTATATCTTTCTGTTTCAATTGTTTTTCTTTTAAATACATATTATTGGATTTTGGTTTCTAATCCATTCTGTCTTTTGCTTCTTTTTATTGGTAAGGTCATCTCTTTCACATTATGATTGTTATGATTACTAACCATGTATTTCCCTCTATCTCATTTTTTTTGTTGTTCTTTTTCTCTCTCTTAATATCCTGTCCCTCATCAGAAGTCAATTTTCTTCTAAGCACTACCTACTTCTATCCATGGTCACTTTTGTTAATTCCTCTTATTTCACAACAGGTAAGTTACATTTCTATACTCAACTAAGTGTGTGTGTGTGTGTGTGTGTGTGTGTGTGTGTGTGTGTGTGTGTACTTCCTTCTTTAAACCAGTTTTGATGAATGAAATACAAATATTGCCCACAACTCAATTATTTTCCCCTTCCCTATGAAATGTCTTCCATATAAACTTCTTTTATGTGAGAAAAATTTCCCTTATTTCTCACTCTACTTTCTCATCCCTTCACATTTTTTTTAGATAATTTCAACATAATCAGCCTACACTTATGTTTTCTATATATGTAAAATCTTTTAAATTCCCCAATGATGATAAAGTTCTAAGAAGTTACATGTATCATTTTCTCAAATAATAATGTAAAAAGTTTAACTTTTTTGAAACCCATATGATTACTCTTTCATGTTTACATTTTTATATTTTTCTTGATTCTTTTGTTTGAATGTCAAATTTCCTATTCAGCTCTGGTCTTTTTATCAGGAATGCTTCAAAGTTCTCAATTTCATGAAATATCTATTTTTCCCTGAAGAATTATACTCTGTTTTGCTGGGGATTCTTGGTTGTAATCCTAGTTCCTTTACCTTCCAGAATATTTATTCCAAGCCTTCTACTCCTTTAATATGGAACCATTAAATTATATGTGATCCTGATTGTGGCATCATTATATTTGAATTATTTCTTTTGGGCTATTTGGAGTGTTTTTGCTTTCAACTGGGATCTATGAATTTAACTATAACATTCCTAGGAATTTTCATTTTGGGATATCTTTCAGGGGGTGATCAATGGTTTTTTTCAATGTCTATTTTGCCCTCTAGACCTAAAATATTGGGACAGTTATCCTTTGTAATTTCTTGAAATATGATGCATAGGCTCTTTCCTTAATGATGGCTTTCAGTTAGTCCTATTTTTTAAAAAATTATTTATTCTAGATCTATGTTCCAGGTCAATTGTTTTTCCAATGAAATATTTCAATTTTCTTCAATTTTTGTTTATTCTTTGGACTTTGCTTTATTTTTTCTTGCCATCTCATGGAGTCATCAGTTTCCACTTGCTCAATTCTTATTTTTAATGAGTTATTTTCTGAGCTTTTGTATGCCTTTTTCCATTGTGTCTATTCTTTTTAAGAAATTTTTTTCTTAAGTAACTTTTGTGCCTCTTTTACCATTAAGCCAATTCACTCTTAAAAGTTAGTCTTTGGTATTTTTTGTGTCTTTTTAAAAAAATTTTTAATTTTCTCTTCATGCTTTTTATTTGCACTACTCTAATTTCCTTCCCAATTTTTCCTCTACCACATTTATTACTTTCTTTAGTTCTTCTAGAAGAGAGATAAGATAAGAAAAAAAGAGACAGAGTGGGAGTTACTTGAGGTAGCACAGCTAATATATGGCAGATCTGAATTTGCAATCCAGGGTCTCTCAACTTCCATATCCATAACCTTCCAGAATTATACATTATTTTCATTAATAGGGAACCAGGTAAAAATATAGATTGTCAAGTTGAAATATAGCTTAATATTAGACAGATGGCTCAAAGATCATATTCACTTAGTGTTGTGTCAATAGCCTGCTTTGCTATTGGGAAAAGTGACATACTCTTGCAAGCAAAGGTTCATATTTCAGATTATGTTCTCCTCTATTCATTTTGGAATTCTTCCCTTGGCCATGAGAATTGTATTGAAAAGCAGAACACAGAATTTTCTTTTTAGCTATTAGTCTTCACTAATCTACTATTTAAGGCCAAGAGGATTCTTCCTAGAAGAAGTGCCAGCAGAGTTTTGAAGGTCAGATATTATGAGAATACTCAAATGATATCTCTCACTGTAACATCAAATACTCAAGATTAGTTTCTGCAACCATTGGCAGATGCTGCTAACTTCACACTCCCTGGACCAAATACTTTCACTATTTTCAAGTTGGAAAAAAATATGTACTACTTATATAACATTTCCTCCAATCACTTCAATTTTGTATCACTTTTCTTCCTTGGTAGTTTTTTATCAATCCTCTTTTGGTCTTCAGGATCAAAACTTTTCACTTTTTTCTACTTTCAAAGTTTCTTGGTTTGCATCCAAAAAGCAAGTTAGCCTTTATATACAGAAAAAAGGAATATTAAAGATTGTTAAATAAATCATTTAGGTGATTGTGAAACAAAAAAAAAACACATTTTAAACAGTACAATTTAGATTGTTTTCTAGTTATGTTGCATTTAAGTTTGTGTTTCTTTAAAAAAAAATCCAGTGGTAGATTCTTAATTTCAAGATTATGGATTTAGTCTACACATAAACATAAGGAAATGTCTAATGTTTCATATATAAAATGAAATTCTAACATGGTAAAATAGAAAAAAAAATACTGAATCTGGAGTCTAAGAAACTCAATTTGAATCTGGTATCTATACTTACTACCTTACTATCTTTCTATCTTTTGCTTTTCACCTTTCAAGGTCTTGGTTTCTTTATCTATAAAATTGGAGATTTATACTGAATGACTTCAAAAGTTCTAAGTCCTACAAACTTAAAAGTCACAATTTCTTGGTAATCCAGTTTTTCCATTCATAAAATAAGATGATCTTCCAAGTCCAGTAGAAATAATGCAAGATATAAAATACAGCTAAGCATTTCATGTGAGAGATATATGTAATACAGACTTCTAAGCAAATATGTGGATGCAAATATTATGTTCTCCTAAAAGTAACTTTACTAGTAACATCCTCTGTAATTCTATGTATACAAAGATCATCTTATTAATTTCTTCCACCAATTGATTTGTTTTTCTAGTATGGGTTGATCCATGCACACTACTTTGCCCTTTCCCTTTTATGATTTATTGTATTCATGTGCAGGAAATTGAGTGGAGTCTACTGCAATAGAATAAAATTTCCCTCTGTGAAAAAGTTCTTAAGGATTATTCTTCTGGAAATTATTTCATTGACTTGACGTTAATCTTATAAACTGATTCAGTCAAAGATGACAAAACACTAATGGTGTCAAAAAGAATAATTGCACATTTGAAACCATTCACTTTATGTGACTATTTTTTATGATTTCAGAGCCAAATAAATTTATTTCTTAATATTAATCATTATAGGTTTTAATTTAAAAATAGTCTAGAACTTATGAACTTTTAGAACTGGAAGGGACTTTAGGGATTATCTAGTCTATTCCTCTTATATAGGTTAGGAATCTGAAGCACAATGAGACAAACATTTGACCAAAATCACATAAATAATCAGTTTCATGGTGAATATTAGAACTCAGTTGTTATATTGAGCTTCAGAGATAAAGATTCTAGTCACAACTATGGCCTTAACTTATCTCACAACCTTAAGCAAGTCCTTCTCTATTTCTCAACTTTGATATATTCATTTCTAAAAGGAAATGGTTATACTAGCAGATTTCTGAACTCTCTTATAGAATATAATTCCTTGTCCTATATTCTATGTTCCACAATTAAAAAGAGTTGTGATGATAGAGTTGGTAGTGGAAAGGAGAATACTGTAGAAGTATATAATGAACTTGGAAAAAGCAATAATCTTGACAAGCTTTCATTTTCTTACAGTGATGGTCTTGCATATGTACTTCCACTCACACTTGATTACCTCTGAATGTCCCTTCCTGAACAAATAAAATAAGTATGAATTAATCCATTTTTAATTATGTGCCAGTGAAGTGTTGGATTTAATCACATATATCTTCATTTCATTGCTTTCTTTTATTGTATTTTTATTTCTGAGGTTTTTCAAAAATACAAATGTTGTAGCATTCAAATAAAACACTCCAATATTTATTAGTGATATTATAATTGCTGCATTTCAGTATAGTCAGACATTTCGAGGATTATACAGCCCCACAATGAAATAGAATAAGTTTTACTAAAATACAAAAAGTGTGATTTAAAATAAAGCAGTGCCTATAAGAAATTTTTAAAAACAGAGCTTCCAATTCTGCTTACAAAACAAACAAAAATGTTTGTCTTAGAGAAGACAATAAAAAAACTGGAGTACTGAAGATTAAAAATAATAATAATAATTATTATTAATGAAACTATTTTTTTTTTCATTCAAGATTCTACTAAGAGAAGGCAGAGCCAAGAGAGTGGAGTAAAGGCAAAAACTTGCCTGACTTCTCCCCCAACATGCTCCAATTTCCTTTAAATAATGACTCTAAACAAATTTTAGAGCATCAGAATACCCAAATAGATGGAGTAGAATATTTTCCAGCCAAAGGAAACTAAGCTCAGCAGAAAGGGTTTGTGACACCAGGTGGGAGTCCAGCACACAGTCCTGGTGCAGGGTGTGTGGACGCAGTACTGGACCCAGCTTCAGCCCTAGGCTGGCCCAGGTCTAACCTCTGAATCTGCAGCAGTACTGGTGGCTTCCAGTCTTTCAGCCTGGAGACACCAAACAGGGGCTGGAAAGTCAGGAGAAAAGTTCTATGGATCCAGAGTGGGAGCTCAGCACATGCCCAGATTGGGCCCTAACCTTAGCACCAGTGAGCTGGGATCTCTGAATCAGCAGCAGTGCTGCAGGCTTCTGGACTTCTCAGTTCAGATATACCAGAGAGGACTCAGAAAGTCAGTGGAGAGGGTCTATGGCAACAGGGTTGAAGTTGGTATGCAGTTCCAACACAGCCCGGGTCAGTAGAGCTCCAGTCCCAGTGAGCACACAAGATCTAATAGCTATAGTGGGGTGGGATACTCCTAACAGTTCCAGGGCATAAAAGAGTGCTTGTGGTAAGATTCTGAGAATTGGTGTGATCAGGAGCAAAACATTTTTGAGGATGGACAGGGTGAAAGGAGAAATAGAATAAATGAAAGAAAATACAATTAACAACTGTAATTGTAAAAAAAATTTCAAAGGAAGTTTCTCTGATAAGGCTTCATTTCTCATACATTGAGGAAACTGAGTCATATTTGTTTATTTATTCATTTCAATTAAAGCTTTTTATTTTCAAAATTATACATGGGTAATTTTTAACATTCATCCTTGCAAAACCTTGTATTCCAGTTTTCCCCCCCTTCCCCTCACCGTTTCCCCTAGATGGCAGTAATTCAATATATGTTAAACATGTGCAATTCTTCTATACATATTTCTACAAATATCATGCTGCAAATGAAAAATCAGATCAAAAAGGTAAAAATAAGAAAGAAAACAAAATGTAAGCAAACAATAACAAAAAAACTGAAAATACTACGCTGTGATCCACAATCTGTTCCCATAGTCCTTTCTCTGGGTGCAGATGGCTTTCTTCATCACAAGACCATTGGAAATGGCCTGAATCATCTCATTGTTGAAGACAGCCACATCCACTAGAATTGATCATCATATAATCTTGCTGTTAAGGTATGTAATGATCTCTTGGTTCTGCTCATTTAACTTAGCATCAGTTAATATAAGTCTGTCTCTCCAAGCCTCTCTAAAATCATCCTGCTGATCATTTCTTATAGGACAATAATATTTTATAACATTTATATACCATAATTTATTCAGCTATTCCCCAACTGATAAGTATCTGAGTGGATGTTTCCAGTTTCTGGCCACTACAAAAAGGGCTGCCACAAACATTTTGCACATGTGGGTCCCTTTCCCTACTTTATGATCTCTTTGGGATATAAGCCCAGTAATAACACTGCTGGATGAAAGGGTATGCACATTTTGCTAACCCTTTGAACATAATTCCAAATTGCTCTCCAAAATGGTTGACTCCATTAACAACTCTGCCAACAATGTATTAGTGTCTCAGTTTTCCCACATCACCTCCAACATTTCTCATTATCTTTTTCTGTCATCTTAAACAAAATGAAAGGTGTATAATGGTACCTCAAAGTTGTCCTAAATTGCATTTCTCTGGTCAATAATTATTTAGAGCACCTTTTTATATGACTAGAAATGGTTATAATTTCTACATCAGAAAATTGTCTGTTAATATCCTTTGACCATTTATCACTTGGGAAATGGCTTGAATTCTTATAAATTTGATATATTTTAGAAATGAGATCTTTATCAGAACCCTTGAATATAAATTTTTTCCCCAGTTTATTGCTTCCTGCCAAACTTGTCTGCATTGATTTTATTTGTACAAAAGCTTTTAAACTTAATATAATCAAAATTATCCATTTTGCATTTAGTAAAGTATTACAGTTCTTTGGCCACAGATTCCTTCCTTTTCCACAGCTCTAAGAGGGAACTATCCTTTGTTCTTCTAACTTGCTTATAATATCACTCTTGCTGTCTAAATCATGAACCCATTTTGATCTTATCTTGGTATAGGGTGTTAGGTATGGGTCCATGTCTAATTTCTGCCATACTAATTTCTATTTTTCCCATCAGTTTTTGTCAAATAGTGAGTTCTTATCCCAAAAGCTGAGATCTTTGGATTTGTCAAACACTAGATTACTATAATCATTGACAATTGTGTTTTATAAGCCTAACCTATTCCACTAATTGATTTCTTAGCCAGTACCAAAATGACTACTGCTTTATAATATAGTTTTGGTACATCTAGGCCACCTTCACTTGTATTTTTTCATTAATTCCCTTGAAACTCTTGATCTTTTGTTTTTCCAGATGAATTTTATTATTTTTTCTAGATCTGTAAAATAATTTTTTGGGAATTGTTTGATTAGTATGACACTAAATAAGCAGATTAATTTAGATAGTATTGTCATTTTTATTATATTAGCTCAGCCTACCCCTGAGCACTTGATATTTTTCCAATTGATCAGATCTGACTTTATTTGTGTGGGAAGTGTTTTATTACTCTGTTCATATAATTCCTGACTTTGTCTTGGCAGGTAGAATGCCAAATATTTTATTTTATCAACAGTTATTTTAAATGGAATTTCTCTTTGTTTCTCTTGCTACTGTACTTTGTTAGTAATATGTAAAAATGCTGATGATTTATATGGCCTTATTTTGTATCCTACAGCTGTGCTAAAGAATTGTGTCTAATAGTTTTTTTAGTTGATTCTCTAGAATTTTCTAAGTATATCATCATATTGTCTGCAAAGAGTGATAATTGGGATTCTTCTTTAATACTCTACTTCCTTTAATCTCTTTTTCTTCTCTTATTGCCAAAACTAACATTTTTAATACAATATTGAATAGTAATGGTGATAGTAGGCAATCTTGTTTCGCCCCTGATCTTATTGGGGATGGTTCTAGTTTAACCCCATTACATATTATGCTTGTTGATGGTTTTAAATAGATGTTATTGATTATTTAAAGAAAAACTCCATTTATTCCTATTTTCTCTAGTTTTTTTAATAGGAATGGGTGTTGGATTTTGTCAAATGCCTTTTCTGCATTTGTTAAGATAATCATGTGATTTTTTAGTTTTGTTATTGATATAGTCAACTATGCTAATAGTTTTCATAATATTGAACCAGTTCTGTATTCATGGTATATATTCTACTTGATCATGGCATATTATCCTGGGAATAACTTGCTGTAATCTCTTTGCTGATATTTTATTTAAGATTTTTGTATTAGGATGCTCTTTCTCAATTTGAGAACTGTATCTGACATTAAACATAGATTTTTTTCTAGAATAAATGTATCAAATAATCAATATGCACTTATGAAATAGCTACCATATATTAACCCCTGTAATAGGCACTTGGATTATAAAGATAGTGATAAAATAGTTCCTTCCTCAAGGGGCTTAGACCTCTTCAAGGAAGAGAAAACATATCTACTATAGGAACATACAAAATATATAAAAATAACATCATTGAAGAGGTAAATACCTCCATAACAATTTTTCAAATATTCACCACCGACCAAGCCAGCTAAAACATACTTTTTTCTTTTTAAAAAAATTCATAAAGGAAAAGCCATGTATCTATCTATCTATCTATAAAATATGTGTACATACACACACACAAACACACACACAGAAATACTTCCTCTTGGAAGGAAATCCTGAAATTTTCTGTAGAGATGGCATGTATAGATAACATGCATTAAATATTTCAAAACAATTGCAATTTAATTGCTCCAGTAACTCAAATTGTTATCCTCACTTCAGAATCTTTCATAATATTTTGGGACCAAAAATATTTATAGCCTAATGGTCAAACATGATCAAAGCCCTCTTAACACAACTAGATTAGTCCTTGGGGGGAAAAAAATTAGCTGACAACCCCATATGAATAGCCTTTCCAGATTAGTAGGACTTTCCAAAGTCACTGTTTTGAAGTTAATGCACTAGATCATTTAACATCATCTCTTTGGCATAAGTTACCAGAGAAGGATGTTAGAAGAGAACATATTTAATATGCATATGTAAATGTGTACTTAAATATCTAATATGCAGGCTAAAACTGTAAAGAGTCCCCCTGCTCAATCTTCCTTGGTAATATCATAGTTAATAGATATGGAGTGAAATTCTAGCTCTTTGAAACTGGAAATGAGAGAAATATAGTCTAACATCAACTGTCTCTCATGTGTTTCCAAAAATGACAATAGTTTATCAGTTGAGCATGATTTCCCAGTAGACATAGATTGAGGGAATAGCTTGTCAACAATAGAAAGAAGCCTTGGACTCAAAATTTTCATTTTCAATAAATCATGCAGACAGGATTGAAGTTGAATTCCCTATTTATCAAGGACTATTAAAGACCAATAGGTCAGGGCCAACTATTTTGATCTAAAAATGATTTTTCCTTTATGTACATTAGAAGCCAGTTAGCTAGATAAACTTGGAATGTAGAAAATAAGGGGACTATTTCACTCTTGAGGGATGAATTAAAGATCAGGTTTAGAACCTATTGAGAAGGTACATGATCAAATTCATGTGACCAATATGAGAATCTTCAAGATATAATTAGGTCTTTTGGGCTGCCAGTCTTAGCATTTTTCTCTTTTCCCTCTGGTGGATCAGAATACATATTAAAAATTAGATCCTGTAGTCTCTCATCAAGACCATTGCATTACCACTATATCTCCTTCACTTTAACAAAATTGATAAGAGATGTAGGAAATGGGTACAATCAGTGATGTGTTGGAGTCAGCTTAAAAAGTCTCACAAAAAAATAATTAAAATTTCAGTATAAACATTTATATGTAAGCAATTACAATTTCTATAAATTCAGATTTAATTAATTGGTGTGTTGATTATTTAGATTTAAGAAAGTAGTGATAAGATGTTAGCTATGTAGATTAAATTTACAAGTGTCAAAGTATTTTTTTTAGAGATCTAGTTATTAAACATTTATCAATACACAACTAAATACAGAGTTTATTGAATATTTCAACTTTTTCTTTCAATAATAGGGCACATAAATTATTTAGTTAGTGTTTATTGATTAAATTAGGTCTTCTTGAAAATTCTAAATTGACATGGCTGGGAAAGGTTTAAATAAACAAGAAAAATGTTATAGAAAATAAAATATACTTTCAAATATATAAAATAGAAAAACTTCCCCAAAGATAAAATCAAGGTAGCTATAATTAGAAGAAAAGTAATGAATTAGGATTTTTTTTAACTAAAAAAAGTTACCACCAAAAACGTAATATACTTAATTGACCCATAATTGAATTAAATAAATAAGAATAAGACTAGTCCTCCAAAAGATGTGATCAAAGGTTATGAATAAGCAGATTCCAAACAGAAAGTATAAGCTACTGACCACATGAAAGAATTCTGAAAATCATTAAATATATGATATATATATATAGATTTAATTGTCTCAGATTTCACTTCAAGCCTACTATAATGAAAAATTCTGGTTGTCCCATGGGAAAACAGAAATATTAATGTGATTTTAGTACTGCTATAAATTAACCTAACCATTTTGGGGAATAATGAAATCACAAGAAAAAAGCCTGCCATTTAATTCATTGTTTTATATATGTCCAAGGAGATCAAAAATAGAGGGAAAGTTTTCATATAACATATTTATAGTATTTTATAAATTTTATAGTAGCAAAGACATAGAAGCAAAGAAACTAGATACTTATTAACAGGACATGGCTTAGCAGATCTTGGTAAAGGAATATAATAGACTATTAATATAACCTAAAACATATTGATTACAAAGAATTCAAAGAAACTTGAGAAGTTTACAGAAACTGATAGAGAACAAAGTGAGCAGAAACAGATCAATATGTAAGACTGCCACATTAACAGAAGGGAAAATAAAATAGAAGAACTTCAGAATTCTGATTAATGGAATGAGCAATAATTATTTAAGATGTATAATGATGAGGCATACTGCCTGCCTTCTGAATGAAAGTAGTGGATTAGAAGTATGGTCTGAAATATACAACATAAAGTTGATTTTTTTCTTTAACTAAAATCCCCCCCTCCCCATTACGTAAGGGGAACATCGATGAGGAGTATGATATTCATCTATCTCTTTTTCTCTCTTTCTCTCTCTCACATACACATACGTATATACTTTCATATTGAAATGAATGTTTAACATATATATATAATGCATTCACATATAATAAACAATATTTTTAAAGGAAATTCTAAACATTTCAAGAATTTTTTCTTGGATGAGCAAGAATCTATATCTTAAAACTTAGGAAAATTAGAAGTTTTAAAATTAGTTCAGTATTAACCCTTGGTAGTAAAAAATACATGTCACATTTTTTTTTAGGAGTTCATCTAATAAATATATGATGATACAACAAGATAAACCTCAAATAGCATCAGACTTTGAGTCTCTCAAAATGAAGCTCCAAAAGATGACTGTGTGAATTTTAGATATATCAAACAGCAAGAATGAAACCCTTAATATGGGTAATACACAAATGAAATTTTGTGTGTTTATTTTAAGGAAGAATATTTTTCAATGTACTTTGGAAGAAAAATATATTAGTAGATTCCAATTATATAATGCTTTACAGGTCCTTAAAAAGTAAACTTCAGACAACTTTGTTAAGAAGAAAGTGAATATATTATCTCCATTTTATGAACAGAAAAAAAAAAAGACCCAGAGCTCTTTAAGAATAAAAGGGTTACCCAAAATCATACATAGATAGTCACCTGTCCAAAGGAACAAACCTCAGTTATAAGAAGTATAATCTCAGAATTCTGAGAAATCCTAGCAATGTCCTGGTCCAAGCTTATTAGTTTATAGAGAAGAAAAGTAATATTTAAGTACTAAATATGTTCATTGTCTAAAATCACACAGATAGTAATTAACAGAGATTCAGAACCAGTTCTTCTCTTTCTAACTCCAAATCTCCTTCTGTGTTATTACAATATCTTAATCAGAATGGTTTCTGAACAAACAGAATAGGAAGAGTATTCTTTTTCTTATTGCTTCTTTGCTCCTCCAATGATCTGTCCCTGGATTTATCTGCATCTCAATAGTGAAGGACGCTGCTGTAGTGACAAATTATCCTTATGATTCTATTCTGTCTTATAGGAATCTTCCTTTGTCATGCACAAAAAGCAGTCTAAGTAAACTGTAGTCTTATTCTTCATTAATTATCAAATTACTCCCTTAAAATTATGCTGGATACGTGTCATATTTACTTAGTCTTATTCATATTTCCCTGCAGTAAAATATATGCTCCTTGAGGGTAGATAATGTTTCTTTTGTCTTTTTATTCCTACCATCTAACTCATACTGTTATTGTATTTCAAATTATATCTGACTGTTTGTGATCCCATGTGGGACTTTCTTCACAAAAATGCCATTTTCTTTTCTAGCTCATTTAGCGAATAAGGAACTAAGGCAAGTATGGATAAGTGACTTGCCCAGGGTCACACAGCCAGTAAGTGTTAGAAGCCAATTTTGAACTCAGGTTCTCTTGACTCCAGTTCCAGTGCTTTATCTACTAAATCTCTTAGCTCTATACGATTCATTTATAAATGTATATTGCCTTAAAGCTAAATGAAGCTAGACTTTCCATGACTCTTCTCATCCTATTTTCCAATATCATGGTAACTTTTAAACTTACAGAAAAAAATTATAGTCTTGCATTTTTATCTATATTTAGATGATGTTGCCTTCTTGGAAATGGTCACAATTAATATTTAACATATTTAATATTAATAATGTAGTACATATAGATATATGTAGATAATTAATAAGGCATTAGCCACAGCAATTTATTATAATTTAAAGACACTTACATCAGGTAGTAAAGACACAATATTAAAAAATTCAATTGGATCTGAGGTTTTATAGACCATGAATTAATAGTATCAGGGGCCCCACAAAGACCAAATAATTTCTTAAAGATATTTAAATAGGAACATGTCCAAGTCCAAAGTGCCTTGAAGCCTATTAAAAATATCAGTGGTGACACTGTAGTCCATCAGTTAACAAAGACCCCACTCACCAGTTACTGGAATAATGGCACTACTTGCAGACTTGTTTGTAGAGAATGTGGTAGAATAAAAGTTGCTTCTCTCTTTCTGAGGATAAGGGAGAACCAAAAATTCAATGATGTGTCAAGAAACTTCCATATCTTCTTTGTGAAAGGTATCCATTTAGATAACCCTGGATTTTTAATAACTAAAAGCATTTTACTCTCTGTAAGCATTGGAATCATGGCAGGGACTGAAAGATTTTATCTTCCAGTCCACTATTTTTACCTCCATATCATGCTACCTTCCACTTTTAAGGTACTAAAAATAGTACTGGTCTAAGGAGGATTCTGGGGAGATGTCCCAATAGGTCAGAAAATCCCAAGTTTTCCAGATCTCCCCCACAAACATGTCAAAATAGCACCTCAGCACAAATATAGAGCTATAAAAAATAAATAAGAGTTATGGGGGACTTCGGGGGGGGGGGGTGGAGCCAAGACAGTGGAGATGACACACATTTCTCTCTGACCTTTTTTACAGCCCTCACAATAATTATGAAATGCAGCCATTGAATTAGTTCTGAACTGGCAGAAACCCACAAATATTGGGAGTACAACAAATTATCAGTAGAAGATAATTTCAAAGATCACCAGAAAAGGTCTGTTTCATTTGGAAACAGGAGGGAGGCAGCCAGTACAACTTGCTAATGTGCAGAGTCCCCCAGGGTGATGTATCTCCATGGATGATGTAGACTGTGTGGCAGAGAACCTAAGAGACTCTAAGGGGAAGAAACAGATCAGAAAAGGTCTGTTTCAGTGGAAAACAGGAGGGAGACAGAGAAGCACAAGCAGCTGAGCACAAACATCAGTGCAGACAGCGCAGAGTCCTAAGGCAATGCAGACTCTGTGTGGTTGAAAATTTATGGAGAGGAATCTACAGGAATCTACAGCAGTGCTGGCCACTCTGCCCTGGTTGCAAGCCAGTAGATCAGAAGATAAGTTATAAAACATCCAACACAAACACAAAAGATCAATAGTGAATCCCAAAACACCAGAATCTCGCGGGACCTGGCCATGCCCACCAGCACTGGGAGTGAATCAGCACTGATACAGCACAGTCCCTGTGGCTTGAAAAACCTCCCCCGTCCCAAAAGCATTCCTTAACTTAAAAAAAATGAGTAAAAAAGTAAAGAGGTATCTGGTGATAGACAGCTTGTATGGTGAAAGAGAAGAACAGATTTCAAATCTTTTTTATTTATTTATTTTTTTATTTTATAATAATTTTTTATTGACAGAACCCATGCCAGGGTAATTTTTTTACAACATTATCCCTTCCACTCACTTCTGTTCTGATTTTCCCCTTCCTCCCTTCACTCCCTCCCCTAGATAGCAAGCAGTCCTATATATGTTAAATATATTGCAGTATATCCTACATACAATATATTTGTGCAGAACTGAACAGTTCTCTTGTCGAACAGGGAGAATTGGATTCAGAAGATAAAAATAACCCGGGAAGAAAAACAAAAATGCAAATAGTTTACATTCATTTCCCAATGTTCTTTCTTTGGGTGTAGCTGAGTCTGTCCATCATTGATCAATTGAAACCGAGTTAGGTCACTTTGTCAAAGAAATCCACTTCCATGAGAATGCATCTTCATACAGTATCATTGTTGAAGTATATAATGAACAGATTTCAAATCTTGAAGAGTCAAAAGGCAGATTGTCTTCAGATGAAGTCCCCCAAAGTGATATAACCTGGTTCCCATCACACAAGGTCCCCATAGAAGAAATTTAAAAGGATCTTAAAAGAAAGGTAGAAGAAAAATGGGGAAAGGAAGTAAAAACTTTGCAAGAGGGTTTGGAAAAGCCATATAACTCATTAAAAGATAGATTTGATAAAGTGGGAAAAGAAAGAAACTCCCAGAAAAATAGAATTTGTTTAAAAGAAAAAGAAAATAACTCCTTAAAAATAATTTGTGAAATGGGAAAAAAATCCATAGAACAAAATAACTCATTTAAAAATTCAATTGAATAAATACAAAAAGAAGTAAAAAAAAATGAAGAAAATAATTCACTAAAATTCAGAACTGAAGAAATGGAAATGACTAATTCAATGAGAACAACAAGAATTAGTCAAGTAAAACCAAAAACAAAAAAAAAGGGAAAAATGTAAACTACTAATTGAGAGACCAACTAACCTGGAAAATAGATCTTGGAGATACAAGGATTATTCGACTCCCTAAAATACATGATGAAAAAAGAGGCTAGACACTATATTTCAGGAAATCATGAAAGGAAACTGCCCAAATATCATAGAATCAGAAGGTAAAATGACCATTGAAAGAATTCACTGAACACCTCCTGAAAGAGACCCCAAAATTAAAACTCCAACAAATATTGTACCTAAATTTCAGAACTATTGGACCAAGGGAAAAATATTACAAGCAGCCGGAAAGAAATAATTCGAATACCAAGGAACCACAATAAGAATTACTCAGGACTTAGAAGCTTCCATGTTACAAGATCAAAGGCCTGAAATCTGATATTCTGAAAGGAAAACTTGGAATGCAGCCAAGAATAAATTACCCTGCTAAATTGAGCATTTTCTTGCAGGGAAGATGAACATTCAAGGAAACTGGTGACTTCGATTTATTTTTGATGAAAAAACCAGAGCTAAACAAAAAATTTAACCTCTAAATATAGAACTCAAGAGAAGCATAAAAAGGTAAAAAGAAAAAACAACAACTCTTCACAACTGTTTTTCTGTTATGGGTATACATAAAGAGTACATGGATAATCTGATTTTACTGTTGTAAAAGAGAAAATAGAGGTAGAAAGGGGATTGTAACAGAAAAAAGGAGGAAAGTGGAGGTAAAGTGAGGAAAATTACATCTCAGGAAGAGGCAAAGAAAACATAATTGATGGAAAGAAGGGAGGGTGACAAATATTGGGTGAATCTTACTCTCATTATATTTGGTCCAAAGAAAGAATATTAGATATATTTGCTTTCACTGAGAAACATTTTTAATCTTATAGAAAAGTAGGAGGGAAAAGGGAAAAAGGGAAGGAGTAGGCTAAATAGAAGGGAAAAGAGAAGGGGAAAGGTATAAGAAAGAGAGCAGTTCTCTAAAGGGGGACGACTGCTAGAGGCAAGCAGTGCTCATATGGGAAGGAGAGAAAGGGGAAAAGGAAAGACAAATGTATAATTTGGGGTTAATAATATGGGAAATACAGAATTGGTAGTTTTAACTTTAAATGTGAATGAGATGAATGCTCCCATAAAATGTAAGTAGATAGCAGACCAGATTAAAAGTCAGAATCCTACAATATGTTGTTTACAAGAAACGCATTTAAAATAGAATGATTCATATAGAGCAAAGATAAAAGGCTGGAGCAGAATCTATTATGCTTCAGGTGAAGCAAAAAAAAAAAAAAAAAAAAAAAGGCAGGGGTAGCCATCCTGATCTCAGATCTAGCAAAAGCAAAAACTGATCTAATTAAAAGAGAAAAGTAAGGAAACTGTATCTTGCTAAAGGTTACCATTTCACTAAAATTCAGAACAATAATAGTGGGAGATCTCAATCTTGCACTCTCAGAACTAGATAAATCAAATCACAAATTAAATAAGAAAAAAGTTAAAGAGATAATAGAATACTGGAAAAACTAGATATGATAAATCTTTGGAGAAAATCAAAAAGAGACAGAAAGGAGTATACTTTCTTCTTGGGAATTCATGGAACCTATACAAAAAGTGACCATATATTAGGCCATAAAGACCTCAAAATCAAATGAAGAAAAGCAGAAATACTAAATGCATTTTTTTTCAGATCACAATGCAATAAAAACTACATTCATAGATTCAATCAATAATTTCATCCAAGAAAATTACAACAATGAGACAACATACCAAAATTTTTGGGATGCAGCCAATGCAGTAATAAGGAGAAATTTTATATCTCTAGATGCTTACTTGCATAATGTAGAAAAAGTGAAGATCAGTAAATTGGGCTTGCAATTAAAAAAAGCTAGAAAAAGAACAAATTAAAAATCCTCAATCAAATACCAAACTTGAAATTCTAAAAATAAAAGGAGAGATCAATAAAATTGAAAATAAAAAAAAACTATTGAATTAATAAATAAAACCAAGAGTTGGTTTAATGAAAAAAAAACCAACAAAATAGATAAACCTTTAGTTAATTTGATTAGAAAAAGGAAAGAGGAAAATCAAATTATTAGTTTCAAAAATGAAAAGGGAGAACTATCCACCAATGAAAAAAAAATTAGAGCAATTATTAAGTACTTTGCCCAATTTTATGCCAATAAACTTGACAATCTAAGTGAAATGGAGGAATATCTACAAAATACAGATTTCTCAGATTAACAGAAGAGGAAATAAATTACTTAAATAGTCCCATTTTAGAAAAATAAATAAATAGAACAAGCTATTAATCAACTGTCTAAGAAAAAATCCCAAGGACCAGATAGATTGACATGTGAATTCTACCAAACATTTAAAGAACAATTAACTCCAATAGTATATAAAGTATTTGAAAAAATAGGGAATGAAGGAGTACTACCAAATTCTTTTCATGACACAGACATGGTACTGATACCTAAATCAGGTAGGATGAAAACAGAGAAAGAAAATTACAGAGAAAGAAAATCAGAGATCAATCAATCTCCCTAATGAATATTAATGCAAAAATCTTAAATAAAATATTAGCAAAGAGATTACAGAAAATCATCCCCAGGATAATGCACCATGACCAAATAGGATTTATGCCAGGAATGCAGGGCTGGTTCAACATTAAGAAAACTATTAGAACACATGTCTATATCAACAACCAAATTAACAACAACCATGTTATTATCTCAATAGATGCAGAAAGAGCATTGATAAAATCCAACACCCATTCCTAATAAAACAATAGAGAATATAAGAATAAATTGACTTTTCCTTAAAACAGTCAGTAGCATCTATTTAAAATCATCAGAAAGCATCATATGTAATGGGGACAAACTAGAACCATTCCCAATAAGATCAGGTGTGAAACAAGTTTGCCCACTATTACCATTACCAATGTATATTGAATTAGAAATGCTAATTTTGGCAATAAGAGAAGAAAAAGAGATTAAAGGAATTAGAGAAAGTAATGAGAAAACCAAATTATCACTCTTTGCAGATGATATAATGGTATACTTAGAGAACCCCAGAGATTCTACTAAAAAGCTATTAGAAATCATCCACAACTTTAGCAAAGTTGCAGGATAATTTTGATGGACGTGGCTCTCTTCAACAATGAGATAATTCAGGCTAGTTCCACTTGTTCAGTGATGAAGAGAGCCATTTACACCCAGAGAAAGGACTGTGGGAACTAAGTGCAGAACACAACATAGCATTCTTATTCTTTTTGTTATTTGCTTGCATTTTGTTTTCTTTCTCGGTTTTTCTTTTTCTTCCTCCTTGATCTGATTTTTATTTTACAACAAGACAACTGTATAAATATGTATACATATATTGACTCTAACATATATTTTAACATATATAACATGTATTGGACAACCTTTCAGCTAGGGGAGAGGGTAGGGGGAAGGATGGGAAAATTTGCTTCTGTGATTTTTTCATTTATAATTTTTGTAGTCACATTGCATATTGTTTTTCCTAGTTCTGCTTATTTCAATCTGCATAGGTCTGTTGGTTATTACGTTTATTTAATTTCTGTTATGTATCAGGCATTATACTAAGTTTTGTGAATAAAAATAAATAAATAAATAAATAACAGCCCCTGCCCTTAAAAAAACAAACAAAAAAAAGAGTTAGGGTAGAATTGCAGAGCTCCAGGGACAATTGTAGAAAATATGCCAGAGGTTCAACTCCTATGCAGTATAAACACTTCCAGGCTGGTTTCTCTGAAACAGCAAACCTTGAGACATGGGACTGTAGGTAGGTAGTTTTGGTCTCATTTACAAAAATTTCCACCTCCCAAAAAGTATGGGGAACCCAGATGCCTGAATTAGGGAAGAGTGAGGGAACCTTTGCTGATAAAGGCTGTTAGGCCCAGATGTGCTGCTAGGACATGGACTTGGGTGAGAAGGAGCCAGCATCTGCTCAATGAGGACAAAGGCAGTTGGGGCAGCAAATTCTGCTGATTTTGAACAATTAAAGGAAGGTCGAGTTCTTGCCTTTGGTTTCAGGGCAGAAAGGAAGATTGAAGGAGAATCTGAAGCTAGAAGTTCCATCTCCAATACCCCAGGAATAGAGGTGATTACAAGAAAAAGCTGCTATAATAATAATAACAATTTCTAGCTTAGGATATCATGTAAGGATTTCAGAAAAAATTAGTCTCAGCTGAATAGTAGAAAATGCAACATAGCACTGATATGGCTAGCAGGAAGCTCTTAGCCAAAGTACAGCCAGCTACTCTGTCTTTGTTCAGAAGGCCAGTGGATCAACAGACCAGCTGTGAGACCTCCAAAGCAACCACAGAAGGCAAACTGTGAACCCTTGAAACCCAACACAATAGGTGGGACTGGACCAGGCCAAAACAGCACAGTGGGAAAGATATAGCCCCGGTGACTTCAGTACAGTCATGGAGATCACTGTCCCCCTGCAAAAGAAGCTGGAGACGATCTGCCCTATGTCCTAAAAGCAGAACTCAACATTTGAAAATGAGCAAAAAAGAAAAAGAGAGCTCCGATGTAGAAAGCTACTATAGAGACAGGAAAGCTCAGAACACAAACCCAGAAAGTGGCAACAAAGGCAATGTGTACAGGTAAAGCCTCAAAGCGGGATATGAACTGGTATCAAGATGAAAAGATTTTCTTGGAAGCATTCAAAAGGATTTTTTAAAAGAAATAAAACAAAATTGGGGGAAAGAAATGAGAGCATTACCAAATTTTTGAAAGTTTTTTGGGGAAAGTCAACATTTTGGAAAAGGCAGTACAAGAATTGACTGAAGAAAACAACTTTTTAGAAACAAATTTGGCAAAATGAAAAAAAAAAAAAGAAACAACACCTTAATTGCACAGGGGATTAAAAGCCAAAATCCTACAATACATTGTTTATAAGAAACATATCTTAAGCAGAGAGATGCATACAGAATAAAGATAGAAAGGTGAAACAAAATCTATTATGCTTCATTTGAAGTAAAAAAAAAAAAAGGTAGTGATCCTGATTTCAAATCAAGCAAAAGCAAAAATAGAACTAATTAAAAGATTTAATGAGGGAAAATGAAGTAATGTAGATGTACTAAATGTAGATGCACTAAGTGATATAACATACAAATACTTAAAGGAGAAGTTGAGTGAATTGCAAAAAGAAATAGATAACAAAAATATAGTAGTGGGGATTTTGACTTCTGTCTATCAGAAATAGATAAACCAAATCACAAAATAAACAAGAAAGAAGTTCAGGAGGTAAATAAAATTTTAGAAAAATTTGGTATGATAGACCTTTGGGGAAAATTGAATAGGGACAGAAAGGAAGATCCTTTTTTCAGTGGCATATGCCACCTACACAAAATTGACCATTTAAAGCTTCACAATAAAATGCAGAACATCGGAAATAGTAAGTGCATTTTTTCTCATATCATGTTGCAGTAAAAAATATGTATAATAATGGTTTACGGAAAGAGTAAAATTCTGAAAATAAAAGGGGAGATAATAAAGTTGAAAGTAAGAAAACTATTGAACTAATAAGCAAAATTAAGAGTTGGTTTTACAAACAAACAAGACCAAATAGACCTCTAGTTAATTTGAGAAAATGAAATTGCTAGCATCAAAAATGAAAAGGATGAACTTTCCACCAATGAAGAGGAAATTAGAGTAATAATTAGGAACCATTTTGCCCAACTGTATGCTAATAAATTTGATAATATAAGTGAAATGGATGAATACTTACCAAAATATAGATTTCCCAGATTAACAGGAGAGGAAATAAATTACTTAAAGAGTTCCATTTTATTGTTCATAGAATAATTTAATTTAATTTAATTTTTATTTTATGAAGCTTTTTATTTTCAAAACACATGTATAGATAGTTTTCAACATTCACTCTTACAAAAAACTTTGTGTTCCATTTTTTCTACTTCTTCCCTTTCCCCTATCTTCTCCCCCACACAGCAAGAAATCCAATATATGTTAAACATGCGAAATTCTTAAAATATTCCCATTTTAGAAAAAAGAAATTCAACAATCCATCAATGAACTCTCTAAGAAATAATATCAAGGGCCGTATGGACATACAAATGATTTGTACCAAACATTTAAAGGAAAATTAATTCCTGTACTATATAAACTCATTGGAAAAATAGGGGAAGAAGGATTCCTATAAAATTCCTTTTATGACACAGATATGTTTTGATACTTAAACCAAAAAGTGAAAGTAGAGAAAGAAAATCATAATTCATTTTGCCTTATGAATACTGAAGCAAAAATTTTAAATAAAATATTAGCAGAAAGATTACAATAAGTTATCATCAAGATAATACATTTTCTTTCTTTCTTTCCTTCTTCTTTCTTTCTTTCTTTCTTTCTTTCTTTCTTTCTTTCTTTCTTTCTTTCTTTCTTTTTTTCTTTCTTTCTTTCTTTCTTTCTTCCTACAAACAATGCAGGGCTAGTTCAAATATCAGGAAAACTATCAATATAATTAACTGTATCAGTAACTAATCTAACAGAAATCATATGATTATCTCAATTGATGCAGAAAAAACATTTGACAAAATACAGTAGCCGTGCCAAATAAAACATTAGAGAGCATAGGAATAAATGAAATTTTCCTTAAAATAAGAGGCATCTATCTAAAAACATCAGCAATTATTATATATAATGGTGATAAACTAGAAGCATTCTCAATAAGATCAGAAGTGAAACAAGGTTGCCCATTATCACCACTATTATTCAATATTGTCCTGGAAATGTTAGCTTTAGCAATAAGAGAAGAAAAAGAAGTTGAAAGATTAGAGTATGTCATGAAGTACCAAAATTATCACTCTTCGCAAATGATAAGAAGGTATACTTAAAAAATCCTAGAGAATAAAATAAAAAAATTACAAGAAACAATTAACAACTTTAACAAAGTTGCAGGATATAAAATAAACCCAAATAAATCACTAACAAAGCACAGGAGAAGGGATAAAATGAGAAATTCCATTTGAAATAACTGTAGTCAAAATAAAATGCTTGGGTGTTTATCTGCCAAGACAAAACCAAGAACTATATGAACACAATTACAAAATATTTTTCACATGAATAAAGTTAGTTCAAAACAATTGGAAGAATACCAAGTGTTCATGGGTAAACTGAACTAATATGATAAAAATGGCAATTCTACCTAAATTAAGTAGGCCAAAGCCAATGAACTTGTGATGCAGAAAGCCATCTGCATTCAGAGAGGACTAATTGAAACCGAATGTAGATCAAAGCATAATTTTTCATATTTGTTGTTGTTGTTGTTTTTTCTTGTTTTTTTTCCCTTTTGATCTGATTTTTAATTATAACATGACAAATATAGAAATATGTTTAAAAGAATAGCACATATTTAACCTATACCAGATTGCTTGCTCTCTTGGGGAGGGGGAGTTAAGGAATGGAGGGAGAAAAAATTTGGAACATCAAGTCTTTTTTTTTCTTTTTTTCTTTTTATTTACAAGATATATTCATGAGTGATTTTTCAGCATTGACAATTGCAAAACCTTTTGTTCCAATTTTTCCCTTCCTTCCCCAACCCCCTCCCCCAAATGGCAGTTTGACCAATACATGTTCAATATGTCAAAGTATAGGTTAAATGCAATATATGTATACATGTCCATACAGTTATTTTGCTGTACAAAAAGAATCAGACCTTGAAATAGTGTACAATTAACCTGTGAAGGAAATAAAAAATGTAGGCAGAAAAAATAGAGGGATTGGAAATTCTATGTAATGGTTCATACTCATTTCCCAGAGTTCTTTTGCTGGGTGTGGCTGGTTCAGTTCATTACTGCTCTATTGGAACTGATTTGGTTCATTTCATTGTTAAAGAGGGCCACATCTAGCAGAATTGGTCATCATATAGTATTGTTGTTGAAGTATATAATGATCTCATCCTGCTCATTTCACTCAGCATCAGTTTATGTAAGTCTCTCCATGCCTTTCTGAAAAAATCCTGCTGGTCATTTCTTACAGAACAATAATATTCCATAATATTCATATACCACAATTTATTCAGCCATTCTCCAATTGATGGGCATCCACTTTGTTTCCAGTTTCTGGCCACTACAAAGAGGGTTACCACAAACATTTTTCTACATACAGGTCCCTTTCCCTTCTTTAAAATCTCTTTGGGATATAAGCCCAGGAGTAACACTGCTGGATCAAAGGGTATTCAGTTTGATAACTTTTTGAGCATAGGAACATCAAGTCTTACAAAAATGAATGTTGAAAACCATCATTACATGTATTTAGAAAAACAAAATATCATTGATAGTTAAAAAAAAAAAAAACCACAATCAAGTTCCCTAGACCACTCTTGACATACAGTCCTTGAAATTAGTCTAATAGACAACAAATATTTAGTCTGTAAAACTGTAACCACTACATTTTCAAGACTCAGATTCAAAAAGCACAATTGTATTTGACAGATGATTTTTAAGTGTCTCCTATGTGTGTAAGAACTTGAAGGGAACACAGTTTAATAAGAGATAGCCCCTTTCCCCCCCAGAGTTTACAATCTAAAAGAGAGAATAGATACAAACACAGATAAGCACAATTAGAAGAAAATAATAAGAGAATAAGAGATATGCAGGGTTCTGTGGGCACAAATAGAAAAGTCAGAATGAAGGGGAGGGAGAAACTAAAGAAATTATAAATCAGTTTTGAGACTAAAATCTCTACACACACTTCTACTTGAGATAAAAGTCTATTACACTAAAAAGTCCATATTTTTCAAGGGCATCAAGTCTTGGAAAATTCTGACAATGCTCTTTAGAGTAATAATTCAGGGCAAATAGTTCAACAAGTACATTAGTGAGTAAAATGGATGAATAAAATGGTGATCCCAAATTATTATCCAGTGATTAGCTGTACTACAACTAAAATTTGAAAAGGAAACAAATCTATTCTAAGAAACAATGTGGTAGAGTGAAAAGAAGAGTAGCTTTTGAGATGGGACATCTGGGTTCCTGCCTTTGACACTTACATAGGTGATTTCTTGGGCAATTTGCTTAATATCTGTGATTTCATTTTCCTCATCTGTAAAATCAGTAGGTTAAACTAGATGCTCTTTAGGTTTCTTTCAGCTCTTACCTTACTTCTAGAATCATGTAAATGATTAATTTGAATATATGAGTAGATAAGCAATCTAATGAATGTGAAAAGTCTTTTTAAAAAAAATCCAAGATAGTTCAGTTCTTTAAGGATATGGCTATCATCTGTGAAAGTACTCTATCCCACCAATGCTGATATGATTTGATCATCTTTTAGTAATGTTTTAGGTGAGTTCTGATAAGAGGATTCAACAACATCTCTTAAAATCACAGGATTCAAGTCTAGAAGGAACCTTAAAGTTCACCTAGATTTTCATTTTATAGGTGAGGGAACTCTGGCTTGTTTGAGGTCAGTGGCGGAGCCATGAACTGAATTCTCTGATTCAAAATGGTGTCTTCTTAGTTGGGCCATCTCACTGATTGATAACAAGCATCACTATCCTTAACAAGGCAGATCATAAGAAGATAGACTCACAGTAAGTCAATTAACTATCCCAGAATTTAGGCATTTTCAGTTTGAACTCTATTATCACTTCCTTTGGAAACTCAGGGTCACCTACTAGTCATGATGAGATATCAGAGAGGGACTTTACCAGAGAAAAACTCTAAACACAAAAGTAAATTTGTGAGCCACATTAGCTTTAATCTTGTTTTTTTTCAAATCCAGCAATGGACTTTTTCTTCTAGTACATTTAAGGGAAGCAAATAGAATGCTTAGCATTCTGTGGTGCTTTTAAGATCCTCAAAGCCTGCTCCCATTTTAATTAATCAGTCCCATAATGAAATCTGCCCACATATCTTTGACAGAGAGCAGGCTAAATGACATGCCTTCTATTTGGTGAGTGGTACTTATTAACATGCTGGGTGGGATGCTAAAAGATGGAAATCTATTTGTGATTTGTCTTTCCAATCCCTTTCTGATTTACTGGATTAATTCCCGACCCTGTCATCATCTAGTTTTTAAAGCTCTGTAGCTTAAACTGGCATGAATTCAAAGAAATGCTTCGAAAAATGAATAGGTACCAGAGATAATAAAATTAGATGTCAGTGCATTAAACCTTTTTTCCCCATGGCTGGTCATCACAAAATATCATAGAATCTGTCATAATAAAGGGCAAACTGTTATAAATAGGCTGATGAGGCATGAAAGATCATATGTGATTTATTTCCTGTCATTCAACAAAATGGGTTGGTTGTTCACTTGAAGACACACAACTTTTGGTTATTATGGACTGGTGAGTATCCCATTCCTTTTATCCTGGAGACAGACATATACTCCAGAACAGGAGAGCTACAAATAAGAGGAGTCTATATTACAGAATGAAAACAAATCAATTTAATTCAACAGAGATTTTCCCCAGGTTGCTTACTGTGTGCAAAGCCCTGTGCTTGGTGATAACCAGAAAACTTCCTGGGAGATGAGACTTTCCATGTGGGTTTCCAGAGCAAACTATTTTTTTCCAGATTACTAACTCTCCCTAAATTATTCATATCTCCTGAAACTTAATAATTGAGGAACAGAAGCTAGACTTCACAGAACAGAAGAAATAGTAGTGTTGAAAAACAACAAAAAAACTAATGTCAATAATCCATGAACAATTTTAAATAATGCATAGATAGAACTTGAGAGTTGGAAACAACTTTGGTATTTATCTAGTTCACCCCTTTTTATCTTATAGAAGAGGTAACTGAGACACCCAAAAGAGAAAATAATTGACCAGTCATCTGGCTAGTTAGATGTTGAACTTGAACTAGAATCTAGATTTACTAATTTAGTGATATTTGATACTCTTCCCCTTCCCTCATGATCCTGAAAATATATACTATAGCTACCTAGAAAATTCATTAAAAATTTTTTTTGAGTAAGGAAGGACAGAGTTGGTCAAGTTTAAACCACCCAGAATGTACTTGCACTCTCTTATTCACCTTTTAAAATGATGATAAAAGCCTTGAATAATGTTCATACTTGTCTAACTCTTTGTGACCACATTTGGGGTTGGACCCTTTCTAGTTCATTGTATAGTTAAGAAAACTGAGGCAAAGAGGATCAAGTGATCACCCATAGTCACATAACTAGAGTCTGAAACTGAATTTGAACTCAGATCTTTCTGACTTCAGGCACTTGTGCCACAGAGCTGTTTTGAAGCCCTTAGAAAGATTAGGTATCTGTAAACTTCACTTGACTCAGTGAGTAGCCTTAATGAAGGCATTTGGTTAAATTCTAATACTATCTCCTCCATCAAGAGTATGATATCTCTGACACTAGTATATATCTTTACAAAAATGTGTGAAAATTATGTTCATTTCTCAGTTGTTTATTTAAGATTAGAAACAAAGAATTCAGTTTACTTTAAAGTGTGTGTGTGCATGTGCATGCTTTTGTGTGTGTGTGTGTGTGTGTGTGTGTGTGTGTGTGTGTATTTCTCCTGCAGAGCTATAGCATCTAGCCTGATGCTGGAGACAAATAACTAGCTGCAGCTGTTGGATTGCTGTTGTGGGCATTTGGACACTTTAAAGATACATTAAATCTCTGCAACACCTGTAGTCAAACAAGTGATATAAATTAGGCAAAATTTCAGTTACTTATATGGTGATGTTAGGGAGTTGGCTGCATTTAACAAAAAACAGATTAAATTCTCAATAGATTGCAAAGGATTTACTTGGCAATGCAATGTTTTATTTTTTTCTCAAAATTAATTCACCACCTGCCTTCTTGAAATCACCATTTCTCTAGGCTGGAAAGTCTTCCTTGAAACTCCCCACCCCCACATATACATTTAGTAACAACTTATAAAGAGAACAGCCATATTCTTGGTCTATCCAATGACATATCCTAACAGGATCTCCTTCACCTTCCTACTTTTCTGCCCTATTTCCAAATAAACCATTAGTGAGATAGAGATTTCAAGAAATTATTAAACTACTCAGCCTTGATTCATATAGCATTTGAGGAAGCAGCTCTGCAATGGGATTTATTCACCAAAATATTTTAGAGGCAGAATCATATATTAATAAAATATCTCAGTAAGAAGTGACCTCATAACATATCATAAAAGAAAGAAGCTTAGAATTGACCATGAATAACAGTTAAATTTTGTGAAAGAAGAATGGAAACGCAGAAATATTCAATAAAGGATATAGATATTTCCATATACATGTATTTCCCACATATATTTCTATATTTAAATATATATATTCCTGTATATAGTTCTTTACATATATTTCTGTATATTATATATAATATACATATTTTTATTTATGTTTATACACACATATATTTCTTTATATATAGCCATTAAGTGGTATTAAGCCATTTAAGTAATTAACTCTCAGAACCAGCTAGTGGTTTTTATACTAGTTGATTTTGTAATTTCCTTGTTGGAAAGGAGGGGAAAGAACAATTCAGAGATGGATTTACACAGCACTCATCTAGGCTTAAAGTCATTCTTAATAAAATGATTTTGAGATTTTGTTTATTTCAATGTAGTGGTTGGTGGGAACACCGTAAAATTCTTTCCTTTTTTGAGCTCAAGGAGTTTCATAGTTCATAACATTATATATTTTATGCTGGAAGGGACTTTAGAGGCCATTTAGTCTAAATACATTTTATAGATGACAATTCTAAGAAACCGAGAGAAAGGTCACCCAGACCTAGTGACAGAGTCAGAATTCAAATCCAGGATTTGCCCTTTTTGCACTATAGCAGACCAAAAAAGTCTTGTACTTTCTAAATTGTAACAGCTAAGATGGACATAGAATTTTAAGGTTTGCAAAGTGCTTGGTATAGGTGATCTCATTTTATCTTCACAATACTCCTTGAAGCAGATGTTATTATTTCCCCCATTTTATAGATAAAATAACCTGAGATTTAGAAAGATTAAATTTTGCACAGTTCACACAGCAGGCAGTTATTGCGACTCCAAACCAGAGTTCTTGCCACCTTGTTTCTTAGCCAGTTGTTCTGGATCCTGGATATATAATGCCAAAGTCAATAGTCCCAGGTTAATTTTCTCTTCCAGAATGAGAGCTGATGTTGAATTCTTAAGATTTTTTTTTTTTAATGACCATGTAGACATTTACTAGGATTTATGCACTAAGAATTGCTGTTGATTTCTGCTCCAGTGCTACTGGGCATTCTTCCTCACAGTCAGGTGTGAGAAATTGCTTGTTTCCACCTGCAGGGCCTGGCTCAGATTGACCCAGATGGGCTCCAATCCTGAAAAACCCAAGAGAAAAGGCAGGAAATTCTTCAATCATGCATAGGAATGGTTTCAATTTTTGTCTTTTGTAACCTTGGTGCTTAGTACAGTGCCAAGACTGTCAATGTTTGTTGAGTGATTGGAGCCCCTTACTCCTTCTAATTTCAGTTCAAGTACAAACTTTTATGGGAGTCTTTCCTGATCCCACCTCCTCCCCTACACCCATTAGATGCTCTTGCCCTGCTTTGGCCAGGATCACATAGCTTATAAGTGTCAGAATCAGGATTCTGGCTCAGGTTTCTGACTCTAGGTCAGATACCCTACTCTTTATCCCATCCAGTCACTCCAGCATACAGAGTAAGTTGTGCAGGTAAATGCACACCATTTTCCAATTAAAAAAAAAAAAACTTATTTTCAAGTCTGATTTAAGCTGAGTGACTTTGAACAAGCAATTCTCTAGGACTGAATGCCCTCATCTACAAGTGATCTTTAAGGTCTCTTCCAGCTTTAAATCCTAGGAGCTGTAATAAGCATCTGACCTACCTTCCAGGATTGTTGTGAGGAAAGTGATTTGTAAACCATAAAGGCCTTTATAAAAGTGAGTTATGACTTTATGAAGGGTACACACCATCAATGAGGTCATGGCCCAGGATAGAGCATAAAAGAGCTGATGGCTCTGATTTCTGGCATGCATACAGCTACCTTTCCTTTGTTCCTATATGAGAGTTATAATTACAAGTACTTCAAAGTTAAGATGACATTACAGTGCTATTTGCAGTTAGGCTATGTCAGAGAGACTGTAGTTATTGGGCAAGACTATCCTCTTCCTCTCTGATGGTACTGAGTATAGAGAAAAAAAATCATACGACTCCAAATTTAAAAATGGGAGAGATTTCAGATACCATTAAGTTCAATCTTCTAATCGTATAGATAAGGAAACCAAGATTAAAAGAGATTTAAATGGCTTGTCCATAGTTATATATCTAATAAATGTGAGAGGTAAGATTTGTACTCATGTCTTAACAGACTACAGACACAGTACTCTGAGAAGACAAGACAATACAAAGGAAAAAAATATGGCATGTGCATGGGATAAGAATCAAATTTTGTTGTTGCTATTCAGTCATTTTCAGATGAGTCTGGTTCTTTGTTAACCCCATTTGGGGTTTTCTTGTGAAGGGATTTATTATGTGTCACCAGAAAATAAGAGACAACAGTACGATTTAGTTCAAAGAGCACTAGCTTGTGAAGCAAGGAACCTATACCACTAATGGACTGTGTGATCTTGATCTTAAACTCTAAGTCTCAGTGTCTTCATTTGATAAGAATGAAAAATAGTACTTTCACTGGCTGCTTCATGGGTTGTTGTAAGAATCAAATTAGATCATGTCTTCAAAGCCTTTTCTAAGTATTGAGACTCCAAATGAATGTAACCAGCTACTCCTAAATTATCTCTCTTTGATATATTTCCCATGTCAATAGTTTTCCTATGAAATATTTCAGATTTCTTCTATTTTTTCAATCTTTTGATTTTGTTTTGTTGTTTCTTGGCAGCTAATGAAATTGTTAGCTTCCACTTGATCACTTTCTAATTTTTAAGGATTTCTCTTCTTCAAGATTTGAGTATCTCTTTTATCAGCTGACCAATTAAGGAATTATTTTCTTTCATATAATTTGTGACTTTTATTAAGCTATTATTCCTTTTTTCCCATAGTTTTCTTACATTGTTTTCATATCTTTATTTCAATTTTCCTCTACTGATCTTTTTGGACTTAAAAATTCTGTTTATTTATTTAATAATAATAGCTTTTAATTTATCAAAATACATGCAAAGATAATTTGCAACATTCACTTTTGCTAAACCTTGTGTTCCAAGTTTTTTCTTCTTCCTTCCTACATTCCTCCTCTCCTAGACAGCTAGTAATTCAAATTAGGTTAAAGATGTGCAGAATTCTCCTATACATATCTCTACATTTATCATGTTGCACAAAAACAATCAGATTAAAAGCAGGGGGGGGGGAGGGGGGAAGAAAGGAAAAAAGCAAGCAAACAACAACAGAAAAAGTGAAAATACTATGCTCTGATCCATATTCAGTCCCCATAGTTCTGTCTCTGGATGCAAATGGCCCTCTCCATTATAAGTCTATTGGTATTGTCCTGAATCATCTTATTTTTGAAAAGAGCCAAGTATATCAAAATTGATCATCATATAATCTTGTTGCTGTTTATATTGTTCTACTCACTGCTTGGTTCAATTCACTTCATTTAGCGTCAGTTCAAGTAAGTCATTCCAGACCTTTCTGAAATCAACTTGCTGATCATTTCTTATGGAAAAATTATATTTCATAGCATTCATATACAATAATTTATTCACTCATTCCTCCACTGATGGACACCCACTCAGTTTCCTTGCCACTATACAAATGGCTTCTACAAACTGGAAAATGAATGGATGCCCATCAATTGGAGTATGGTTGGGTAAATTGTGGTATATGAATGTTATGGAATATTATTGTTCTGTAAGAAATGACCAGCAGGATGAATACAGAGGCTTGGAGAGACTTACATGAACTGATGCTGAGTGAAATGAGCAGAACCAGGAGATCATTATACACATCAACAATGATACTGTATGAGGATGTATTCTGATGGAAGTGGATTTCTTCGACAAAGAGAAGATCCAATTCAGTTCCAATTGATCAATGATGGACAGAAGCAGCTATACCCAGAGAAGGAACACTGGAAAATGAGTGTAAACTGTTTGCATTTTTGTTTTTCTTCCCAGGCTATATTTACCTTCTGAATCCAATTCTCCCTGTGCAACAAGAGAACTGTTTGGTTCTGCACACATATTGTATCTAGGATACACTATAATATAATTGACATGTATAAGACCGCTTGCCATCTAGGGGAGGGGATGGAGGGAAGAAAGGGAAAAGTCGGAACATAAGTGAGTGCAAGGGATAATGTTGTAAAAAAATTATTCAGGCATATGTTCTGTCAATAAAAAGTTATAACAAAAAAAAATAAAAAAAGAAGTGAGCATTGAAATAAAAAAATGGCTTCTACAAATATTTTTGGATCATTTCCCCTCTTTTATGATCTCTTTGGGATGCAGACCAGTGGAGACACTGCTGCATCAAAGGACTTGCAGAGTTTTATGGCATTTTGGGCATAGTTCCATATTGCCATTCAGAATGGTTGAATCAGTCCACACCTCTACCTACAGAGTAATAATGTTCCAGTTTTCTCACATCTCCTCCAACATTTATCACTATCTTTTCCTGTCATTTTAGCCAATTTGTAAGGTATAAAGTGGTATTTCAGAGTTGTTTTAATTTGCATTTTTCTAATCAATAGGGGTTTAGAGAATTTAGAAATGTCTTTAATCTCTGTGTCTGAAAATTGTTCATATCCTTTTGACAATTTATCAATTGGGGAATGGCTTGCATTCTTCTTCTTTTTTTAAATAACTTTTTATTGACAGAACCCATGCCAGGGTAATTTTTTACAACATTATCCCTTGTACTCACTTCTGTTCCGATTTTTCCCCTCCCTCTCTCTACCCCCTCCCCCAGATGGCAAGCAGTCCTATACATGTTAAATATGCCACAGTATATCTTAGATACAGAAGGCAGAAATAACTCAGGAAGAAAAACAAAAATGCAAATGATTACATTCATTTCCCAGTGTTCTTTCTTTGGGTGTAGCTGCTTCTGTCCATCTTTGATCAATTTAAACTGAGTTACATCTCTTTGTCGAAGAAATCCACTTCCATCAGAATACATCCTCATACAGTATCATTGTTGATGTGTATAATGATCTCCTGGTTCTGCTCATTTCACTCAGCATCAGTTCATGTAAGTCTCTCCAAGCCACTCTGTATTCATCCTGCTGGTCATTTCTTACAGAACAATAATATTCCATAACATTCATATACCACAATTTACCCAACCATTCTCCAATAGATGGGCATCCATTCATTTTCCAGTTTCTAGCCACTACACACAAGGCTAGAATGGCTTGTATTCTTATAAATTTGATTCAATTCTCTTTGTATTTTAGAACTGAGGCCTTTATCAAAAACACTCGATGTAAAAATTTCTCAGTTTTCTGCTTCCCTTCTAATCTTGGCTACATAGGCATTATTTTTAGAATGTAAAAAAATTAATTAATCAAAACTATCCATTTTTCATTTCATAATATTCTCTATTTCTTTGGCTACGAATTCTCCCCTTCTCCAAGTTCTGAGATGTAGACTATCCTATGTTTTCCTAATTTTCTTAGAATGTCATCCTTGATGTCTAAATCTTGAACTCATTTCTACCTTATCTTGGTATAGGGTGTTAGATGTGGGTCCATGCCTAGTTTCTGCCATACCATTTTTTTTTTTTTACTTTTCCTAGAAATTTTTGTTAAATAGTGAATTCTTATTCAAGACACTGAAGTCTTTGAGTTTATCAAACACTAGATTACTATAGTCATTAACTATTATCACAAATCATTAACTTGTGAAGCTAACCTATTCCACTCATTCACTAGTCTATGTTTTCATCAGTGCCAAATGGTTTTGATGACTGCTACTTTATAATATTGTTTTACGTATGGTATAGCTATCCAACCTTCATTGGCATTTTTCCCATTAATTTCCATGAAATTTTTTTATGTGTCATTTTTTTATTGTAGTAAGTTTATTTATTTTTAATATATGTTGCTTTATGAATAATGTTGGAAAAGAAAAATAAGAACAAAAGGGAAAAATGATGGGAGAAATTTAAAAAAAAACAGCAAAAAAGAAGTGAACATAACAGGTGCTGATTTACATTCAGTCTCTTTATTTCTTTTTTTGGATGCAGATGACATTTTCCATCCAAAGCCTATTAGGATTGCTTTGGATCACTGAACCACTCAGAAGAATCAAGCCTTTGATAATTGAACATCACACATTCTTGCTGTTATTGTGTACAATATATTCCTGGTTCTGCTATTTCTGCTTAACATCAGTTCATGTAAATCTTTCCAGGTCTTTCAACAATTAGTTTATTCATCATTTTTATACAACAATAATATTTTATTACCTACATAAACCACAACTTGTTCAGCCATTCCTCAATTGATGGGCATCTACTCACTTTCCAGTTTTTTACTTCCACAAAAAGAGCTGCTGGAAACATTTTTGCACATATGAGTCGTTTTCCCTCCTTTATGATTTTCTTTAGATACAGACTCAGATAGAGGCACTGCTGAGACAAAGGGTATGCACAGTTTTATAGCCCTTTGAGCAAAGTTCCAGATTGCCCTCCAGAATGGTTGAATCATTTCACAACTCCACCAAGAATGTATTAGTGTCCCAGTTTTCCCATATCTCCTTCAACATTTATTATTAACTTTTCCTGTCATCTTAGCCAATCTGAGAAGTGTGAGGTGGTATCTCAGAGTTATTTTAATTTGGATTTCTCTAATCAATTGTAACAGAGCATTTTTTTTATATGACTATAAATGGCTTAAATTTTGTCATCTGAAAATTGTTCGTTCATATCTATTGATCATTTATCAATTAGGGAATGACTTGTACTCTTATAAATTCGACACAATTTTTTTTAAATTTTAAATTTTAAAAATGAGACCTTTATCAGAAAAACTGGCTGTAAAGATTTGTTTCCCAGCTTTGTACTTCCCTTTTAATCTTGTTTCTGTTAATTTTGTTTATGCAAAGCCATTTTTAATTTTTTTAATTTAATGTAAACAAATTTGTCCATTTTGACTTTCACAATGCTCTCTAGTTCTTCTTTGCTCATAAATTCCTCTTTTCTGCAAATATTTGATAGATAAATTATTCCCTGTTCTCCTAATTTATTTATGGTATCATTCTTTATACCTAAATCATATATCCATTTTGACCTTATCTTGCTATGGGGTGTGACCTAGGTCTATGCAGAGTTTCTGACATATTATTTTCCAGTTTTCCCAGCAATTTTTGTCAAAGAGTGAGTTCTTATTCTAGAAACTGGAGTTTGAAGGTGTATCAAATATTAGATTGCTATAGGCCTTAGTTATTGTGTCATGTGTATATGATCTATTTCACTGATTCACTACTCTATTTCTTAGTCATTACCAAATGGTTTTGATGACTGTTGCTTTATAAAATAGTTTTAGGCTTGTACTGCTAAGCCACATCCTTTGTATTTATTTTCTTTTTTTTATAATAGCTTTTTATTGATAGAACCCATGCCAGGATAAATTTTTACAATGTTATCCCTTGCACTCACTTCTGTTTCAATTTTTCCCCTCCCTCCTTCCCGCACCTCTCCTAGATGGCAAGCAGTCCTATATGTGTGAAATATATTGCAGTATATCCTAGATACAATATATGTATGCAGCACCGAGCAGTCCATGTGTATCCAAGATCTATTTTCCAGGTCTGTTGTTTTCCCAAGTAGGTATTTAATATTTTTCCATTTTTTTGGGTTTTGCTTGACTGATTCTTGATATCTCATAAAGTTATTCATTTACATTTGTTCAGTTCTGATTTTTAATGAATTACTTTCTTCATTTACTTTTTAACTTCTTTTTGTATTTGTTCAATTGAGTTTTTAAATGAGTTGTTTTGCTCTATGGAATTTTTTTTCCATTTCACAAAATTTTTTTTAAGGAGTTATTTTCTTTTTCCAATTCACATATTTTGCTTTTTCAGAGTTGTTTTCTTTTTCCAATCTATCTTTTAATGAGTTATATCCCTTTTCCAATCATCTTGCAAAGTTTTCCTTTCCTTTCCCCATTTTTCTTCTAGCTCTGTTTTAAGATCCTTTTAAATTTCTTCTAGGAGAGCTTTGTGTGGTGGGGACCAGGTTATATCATGCTTTGGGGCTTCATCTGGAGACAATCTGCTTTTATTCTACTTGGGGTTTGTAATCTGTTCTTCTTTTTCACTATAGAAGCTCGCAATAGTTTGAGCTTGCTTTGCCTTTTTACTCATTTTTTTTTTTTTTTTAAAGTTGGGATCTACTTTAAGGGCATGGAAATTCTAAGCTTCCTCTACAGACACCTGGCAGTAATGGCTGCACTGGAATCATGCTGAGTCACTCCCAGTCTGGATGGGTGTGGCCAGTTTCTGTGAGACTCTGGCACTTTGGAGTATACTCTTTACCTTTTGCATTTATGTTGGATGTTTTATAACTCCTCAGTTGATCTGCTGTCTTGCAACTAGGGCAGAGTAGCCAACATTGTAGTAGTCCTCTTTGTAGATTCTCTGACTGGTGGAGCCTGCATCCCACCTGTCTGCTCAGTGGGCACTGGACTCTGTGCTCTGCTTCCCTGCCTGAGCCTGACATCATTCCATGCCACAGCAAAACAGATCTTTTCTGGTGATCTTTGAAATTATCTTCTGCTGGTAATTTGCTGCACTCCCAATATTCATGGATTCTACCAGTCAATCACTATTTCAGAGATTGAATTTTATAATTAGTGTGAGAGTAGTAGGAGAGCTCAGAAAGAATCGTGTGTCCATCTTTGCCATTTTTTCTCCTCCTCTCCCTCCCCCCCCCTTATAAAATTTTTCTTTTTAAAAAAACTTATAAATATATATATATATAAAATATAAAAATCTTTCTTGGACTTTTCTAGGAAATTCTATTGAACTTGTATCCACTCTGCATTTTCTTTGAGCATTGCTTGTAGATGCTTTAAGGTCATTGTTTTCTTTTGAGTTTGTGCCTTGAGATTTTTTTGTCATCACAGTAGCTTTTCTATTCTATTTCCTATTTGTTGACTTTGGAGTTTATGTTAAAAAATGGGATCCATTTAACTCTGGGTGAGTGGAACATTATGTTTGGCTCAAAAGGCATGTTTTTTTTTTTTTTTTTTTTTTTTGTCTTGTATGTTTTTCTGCTGTTTTTGTGGGTCAGTGAGTATTCATAAGCTTTTAGTATTTCCAGAGTGGTATTATAGAGGGATAGATTTTTTGCAAATGTATACAGTTTTGAATACCTTTTTCTATTCAACATGTTTGTTGATGGTTTTTTAAAATAAATATTTACTGAGGAAAAAAAAAAGAGGGACAGTACTCCACTCTCCTCCTACTCTGTGGTCTCGTCCTTATCTTTAGTAGGACTCTTTATTCTTTATGACTGCACACTCTTCTTTACCTTGGACATTGATCTAGAACTGAGTAGTAGATAATAAAATAACACATAGTACTGTACATATGCCAAAGCTTTTATAGGGGTTCCTTAGGATCTCTTTCTGATTAAGTGTTCAGTTACCTTATAATTCCTGGTCATTGGGTACAACTGATACTAATAACCTTTTCTACATTTGCTTTGTAATAGTCAATTCACACCTGTGCCCACAGATCACTTTTTGTGTTTTCCTAAGAAAGTAGAAAAACGACCCACTTTGACTTTTTCTTGGCTTCCTTGCTCCAAATTTTGTTTAAGGTATTCTTAAATTGCTGTGTGAGAGGTGTTGGGAGAGCTTGTCAAAAATGTTGACTTCTCTCTACCATCTTTGATGTATTCCCTCAATACAACCAGTTATTAAACTACTTTTTAAAATATAAATTTTGATCAATGGCCACACCAGTTCTATTTAATTTCTCAAAATGAAGAAATAGTATTTGTTTTTGTTATTGAAAAATCCATTTTCAGTTTGATATTAGAAACTGTCTAAGACTATTTTACAATAATTCCTCCGTGAGATATAACTGAATTATATTATTATTTATCACAGAAGTAAATACATTTTCCCTATTTAAAATGACATCTAGAAACAAGATGGTGAATCATAATCAACATAGCTGAACTCTTTCAACATATTACTCTCATAACAATTTAAAAATAATTAGATTTTAGAAGTGTCAAAACCAAAGAAAAGTTAGTATAATTCATTTTTTTGGTCTAGAAATTTTAGAAGGTCAGCAAAAGGAGAAACAATGGTTTTAACAAGTAGGAATTTTGGAAATTCTCAATCCAGCAATAGTAAGGGGTCAGAAAACCAGTCAGAAAGAGATTATAAAAGATTCTTTGGGGTCATTTGGTATATTTGGTACCAATTAGCTACTTTATTTCCCATATGCAGTTTTGGGTCACAGTTCCAGGGCAGAGAAGATCACTGGTGCTTGGTTACAGAGGAGCAAGGGACCCTGGTTGAAGTTCTAAAGGAAAGAAGCACACAAAGATAAGTATTAATAGAGAAAAGGAAAATAGGAGAGATGTTGGATAATATTTGAACCACAGTCTCATTAGAATTAGTTCAAAGAAGGAAGAATACATATACACACATGTGTATAGAAATAGAAATGTTACTGAATAGAGAAATAGGAGGAGAAAGGACTAAGACAAAGGTAGGATGATGATAAAATGAAGAGTAGATTAAAGGAAATAGTAACTAAAAGCAAAATAGACTTTTGAAGAAGGACATGATAAAAATAGAAAAAGAAGAATAAATAGGATAAAATGTCATGGAAGAAAAAACATATTTAGAAATCAAAACTCTGAATGTGAATGGGATGAGTTAACCCATAAAAGAGAAGCAGGTAGCAGAATGCATTAGAAATCAGAAACTAAGAATATAGTGTTTACAAGAGAGAAACTTGAAATAGAAAGACATATACAGTATTAAAATAAAGGACTGGATTAAAATCTTATTTGTTCAGCTAAACTAAAAAAAAAAGAGCAGGGGTAGCAATCTAGATTTTAGACAAAGCAAAAGCATAAATGCCATAATTAAAAGGAATAATCAGAAAAACTATATTATGCTAAAAGTTATCACAGAATATGAAGTTATATTTTTTTAAAAATTACAGCAAATTTCTTTTATAAAGAACTCATTTCTCAAATATATAGTTTGTAAATGTGAAAAAAATTTATAAAAAATAAAAGCCACTCCTCAGTTAATAGTCAAAGGATATAAACAAGAAGTTTTCAGGAGAAATCAAAACTGTCTATAGTCATATGACAAATGTTCTAAATTTCTAGCTTAAAATTCATTTTTGTTTCATTTTGAATTCCAAGCTATTTTTCTCCCTCCCAATACTACTTCAGAGAATGCTAACAATTAACACAAACATTTCTCTCTCTCTCTCTGTCTCTAGACATCGATATAAATCTAGAGGAAAACTAAATACACAAAATATATATATATATATATATTTATATCTATATACACATATAGATATATTTATATGTATGGATATGAAATCTAAAGTATTTAAATTTATATTCCATATATCAGTTCTTTCTTTGGAGGAAGATAGTATCTTCCTTCATATATCCTTTACAATTGATTTGAATATTCATATTACTCAGAATATTTTAGTCCTTCACAGTTATTCTTCAAACAAAATTACTGTTCCAATGTATGATATTCTCTCAGTTTTGCTCATTTCACTTTTTATTATTCCATGCAATTATTTCTATTTGTTGTCTTTTTTCCCTTAAAATCAACCTGTTCATCATTTCTTACAGCCCAGTAGTATTACATCAGAGTAATATGTCAAAACTTATTCTGTCATTCATAAGCATTCCTTCAATTTCTAGTCCTTTGCCAGCACAACAAGAGGTGTTATAAATATTTTAGAACTTACAGGTTTTTTTTCTTTCTTTTCACCCATCACTTTGGAAATAGACCTAACAATGGTATTGCTGGGTCAAAGGGTATACAGAGTTTTATAATTCTTTGGGCTTAATTCCAGAATGCTTTAAAATGACTGTTTGAGTTCACAGTTCCATCAGTAGAAACTTAATGTCTCATTTTTCCATATTTCCTCCAACATTTGACATTTCCCCCATTTTAGCAAATCTGAAGGTGTAACATAGTGTTTCAAAGCAGTTCCAATTTACCTTTCTCTATTCAGTAGTAATTTGGAGAATTTTTATATGAATATACATAATTTTGATATATCTTCTGCCAAAAACTGCTTGTTGATGTCCTTTGACCATTTAAACATTTGTGAATGACTCATATTCTTATAAATTTGACAAAGTTCTCTATACATTTGAAATAAGAGGCTTTTATACGTGAAATTATATAAAATTTCCCTCCAATTTTCTGTTGTTCTTATATTATTGGATATATTGATTATACTTGTACAAAAAAAAGGTTTAATTTTGTTTCTCACAATGCTTTCTGTGGTTTATTCATAAATTCATAAAATAAAATTCATTTAAAAATCCTTCCATATATATGATGGATAATGTGTTCTGTAGTCTTCTAATTTATTTATATCTGCTTTAATGTCTAGGTTATATATTCATTTTGACCTTATCTTATAGATAAGATATCAGTCTCTATCTAGTTTCTGCCAAACTGCTTTCCAATGTTCTCAACATTTGTTTTTCTTTTACCAAATAGTAAATTCATTTCCAAAGTTTAAATCTTTACATTATCATAAGCATTTTCTACCTGTATTTTATTCAATTCAATTTCATTGATCCACTATTCTATTTCTTTGTCAGTACTATTTAGTTTTAAAAATTACTAACATAATACAGTCAAAAATCTAGTATGGCTAGTGACCTTCTAAGTTATTTTTGACCAGAAGATTATTTCACTTCATATTGTTGTGGGTTCTGCTGCTCCAGGATTTGTTTTGTGATATTACTTATAGATGTTTGAAGGCTTTTGGGGAATAGCTCATGAGAATCACTAGCTTTTCTTTGGCCATACTGACTCCATCCTCCAAACTCTTGCTTTTAAGCATTCTCTTGGGCATCAATTTCTAGGCTATTTTTCTCTAGATTATTAAATTTTCTTTCCCTTAAGAAAAGGGAAATTTAGGAGCTAGATTTTCTCAATTTAAGCTTATGTTAAGTCAACAACTAATAATTTGGAAAGCAAGGTGAGATGAGAACATCTTTCTTTCAAAACAAAACAAAATAAAGACAATACTGTGTCCCAGAAAATTATTGCTGAAAGGGCCTTTAAAGGCTATTAAATTACCTCTCTCCTTTCAGAAAAGGAGGAAAGGTGTTTCAATGAATCAATCAGCTTTCATTTACTGATATGTACCCAGATATTGTTAGGCACTAGACCTGAAAAGACCAAAAAAAAATTCCTTCCCTCAAGAAGTGTATGTTTTATCATTTCTTTTTTTCTCCTTTTTTTGGGGGGGGGGGGAGGTAATTAATTGTCAGTGCCAAGTACGGTGCCTAATAAACAGGAGGCATTCATTAAAATGTGGGGAAAATATATTCATTTATTGAATTGTGACTCTTACTCTACTGTTCTTTTAGACAGACTATTGTTTGAAACACATGTTGTAATTTGTCCAAGCAAGTACAAAGTTTGATTCCCACAAAACAACTCACAATTGATAGAATGGTAATAGAGCACTGTTCCTAAGACATATGACATAAAACCATAAGTCATAGAATGTCAGAGTTGTAGAAATCATAAAAACCATTTGGGATTGATCCTCTCCTTTAAAATAATATGAAACTCTGACCCAGGAATGTGTTAGCACTTGCCCAAGATCATAATTTAGTCAGCAGATTCCAATTTATTTCAAAAGAGCTTTAAAAAAGCAGACTTGAGAGAAATCACAGTGATGATATCCCTTTTCTTCTAGTTATTATTGCTCCCATTTTGTTAAAGAGAAATCTGATCACACCTTGGAGAACTCAGTGGGAGGCTTTACTTACCTTACAACACCTGTTGTAAAGGAAGATTCATAGCTGTATCCAAGGCTACCTTGAAATAAAAACATATTCCTAAAGACAAAGCAATATACAGAGACATCAAGGGGGAAGAGCCATGGAGGCTGTGAATTTATAGTCCATGTGCTGTGAGCAGGTTCTACAGAGTGCCTTTTTGAGCACTGCCCACCCTCCAAGACTTTTTTTATGACCTGATTTCCAAAAATCTAGAAAAGCTTATGCAGAATTCTCATAATGGCATAAACCAAAAACAAATTCAAGTCATATACTAAAATAGAGTGTAGTCTTCAGTTTGACACTGGAGTGATGATAGTGGCAGCTTGCTGGTAAACTTGCTATTTGTATACTTTTTCTCTCTTGAGTCTCCCAACAACCTAATGACTAGATCAGTCAATGAACATGTATCATTGAACAAGCATTTGTACTTATTGTGCTTGACATTATGCTAAGATCTAGAGAAGCTCACTGTTTATTCAGAAAGACAATACACAAACAACCACATATCTACAGATTATACATAGGGTAAATGGGAAGTGACCTTCAAGGTAAAGAACTGTGGGGAGGAGGGAGTAAACCTCGGACAGGAGTTGAGATTTGAGCTGAGTTTATAAGGAAAATAAGTAGAACAAAATAGAAGAGAGAACTTCTAGATGTAGGAGAAAGTCAGTAAACAGGTATGGAGTCATTATCCCTTATTTTATAACCTTAGAGATTTGATGTGATTGGTTATAGAGTAAATGTCAAAGGCAAATAAAATATAGATCTCTCCTGATGTTAGGGCCCAACATTCATTAAACACACACACACACACACACACACACACACACACCCCATTATATTTAACTCACAACTTCTCCACTGGGTGTATGTGTATATGCATTTATGTATAAGTCCTAAATATTTTTTAAGTTGTACTTCCTTCCTTCAAAGATCCTTTCCCAACTGTGTTAATGTACAAAGATCTTTCCCCTTTGTTTGTCAATTGAATTTTACCATACACTTGGAATTAACTTTAACAGTAGGTAGAGAAGCAGGCAGAGAGTAAGGGAGACCTAAGTTTTCATAGCCTGTCTCAGAGACTTGCTAGCTATGTGAATTCGGATAAATCATGAAAACACTCTGGTCCTCAGTTCTCATATCTATAAAATGAGAAAATTGTAGTCAATTGATTTTAAGATTGCTTAATTTTTAAATTACCTAAAATTTAAGTTTATTTAAATATTCAATATGGACTTCAGCTACAATAATAAGCCATAGTTCTACAGGCATTTAAGTTTTACAAAGGAAAGCTATTTCTTCATACCCTCACTATAAGATAAAGAATACAAGTTTTTTTTTGTTTTGTTTTGTTTCTTAAGGACCTGTGATTTTATTACTTTAGGGAAATACTGGAAACAAATGTCTTCTATCAATTCAGGCTGACACCTTCTTTGAAAGTGTTAGTTTTAGAATGTTGCCTAGCATAGTGAGAGGTTAAGTAATTTGTCCATAGTTATATAGTTGGTTAGTTGTTGTTCTTTGTTCTCAAAAAGGAACAAGATGACATCACAGAGTTAAAGTGTGTCTGACTGTGACTGTTCAGATCAATACAAGCTCTGAATGCTCTGCCACAGGCTGGGCAGAAATAATTCCTTTAAATATTTGGGGTAGATTCTCTAATTTTACCCATCTTGTGATTCTTCTGACTAAATCAATTCTGCTTTGCTCATAGAGCACAACACCTTTTCTGATAAGGGTATGCCTGTTTCCCATGTCATACAATCAATTCTGTTTTTAAGCTGCTATATAGTAGAGGTCTTTCTGATTCCAAGGCCATTCAACACGTGAAGGAACAGAGGCTTAAAGATAGGAAGCAATTTGTCCATGATCATCCAAATAACAAATTAGGAGCTAGAACTTGTGTCTTTCAATTGTAAAACCAGATTTTGGTATATTACACCATACTTTGTTCAGTAGGTAATGATAATAATAATAATAGGCATCTAGGTGGCACAATAGACAATGTGTTAAACTTGGAGTTTGGAAGACTTGAACCTCAAAACTTAATACTTCTTTCACCTTGAACAAGTTATTTAGCCTCCCTGTTCCTCAGTTCCCTCATCTGGGAATAATAGTACTTATCTTATTGAAAGGATGAAATGTGAAAATATATATGAAGTCCTTTGCAAAACATAAAATACTATATAAATTCTAGCTACTCTTATTATAAATGCCTTAAATTCACTATAAGCTATCTTCACAAGCATTACATAACCTAGTATAGATGAAGAAACTGAGATTATTAAGTACTTACCATCCATCAGGATCAGGCATGGGACTAAGCACTAGGGATGCAAAGAAAAAGTTAGAGAGATACAGACACAGAGAGAGATTGAGAGACTAGAAAGAGTTAGAGAAAGAGAGACAGAGACAGAGAGATGAGAGAGACAGAGACACAGAGAGACAGACATACACATACACAGACACAGACACACACATAGATGAGAAACACAGAGAGACATAGAGACACACACACACACACACACACAGACACAGAGACACACACAGAGATGAGAGATAGAGATAGACAGACACACACACACATATACAAAGACAGAGACAGATAGAGAATCAGAGAAAGAAAGCCAGAGACACAGACAGACAAGCAGACAGACAGACAGACACACACACACACATACACACACACACAGAGGAGAGATAGACATACACACATGCAAAGACAGAGACAGAGAGTCAGAGAGAATCAGAAAGCCAGAGAGACACAGACAGACAGACAGACAGACACACACACACACACATACAGAGAAAGAGAGAAAGAAAGAGAGAAAGAGAGAGAGGCAGAGACAGACAGAGACAGAGACAGACAGAAAGAGAGAAAGTGCCTGCTTCTCAATGAGTTTGCATTCTTCTTAGTGAAGGGGACAAGCTTGTGATCACACCATGTAAAAACTAGAACTCAAATTTTCTTCTTATTTCAATTACAGATCCCTTTTTACCACTAGCAAACAGCCTCTAAATTTTGTGGTTTATCATATACTGTCCTCTTTTGTTATCTAATTCTTCAAATATCTGATCTATCTCAAAGTTCCAACTTTTTTGAGGGGATATGCTTCTTTTGCATACCATAGCTTGTGAACTGTGTTAAGCAAAGAGAAAGGGATGGAAAAATACTTCTGGAATTGAGTTAGCACTTTAATGAAAACAGTTTGGATTACACTCTGAAATGAATGCTCTATTATAGGCAATAAAGCACTTAGTCTGGCTTGTTGAGACTTCCCTCTAAAATGTAAAAGGGTTTTATTCCCTTGCAGCCAGGATCTCCTTTAATGGAAAGCACAATGGCCCAGGTGGTGTTTACATAGACTTGCCCTCTTTTTTCTCCCAAAACTTATTGAAATCTCTTTGAATAATGTGTTTTGTTTTCGGTGTCCTTTGAGACTGAAATGAATCAAAAGAAATGAGCTGATTTGCTACTCTAAAGGGCAAGTGAATAACATACATTGGTAGTAAATAATGCACAACTTGGAGAAATAGAGATATTTAATTCAATTCATATTTATTGAATCTAGACTTTATAAGATTCATGGGCTCAGTGGGATTGAACAGCCTCTATGAATGTTGTCTTATTCCAGTCTCTCAATGAACCATTGATTCTAACTTTAATGTTGCCCAATAGAAGACACATTACTTAGTTAGGTAAGCATTTAAAAATCTGATGAGGCATTTAGCTAATGTAGATATGCTGGTGGTATTATTATAACTATAATTATCTGTGTAATTTGAACAAAACTTCTACCTCTCCAAAAACTTGCCTGGCTAATTGAAAGAAATACATTTTCTAAGGTTGCATGAGACAATATCTTACATTGAGAAAATACTTTTTTTCAGGTTATAAATTATTTATTTTAATACACATTGCTTTATGAATCTTCTTGGGAGAGAAAAATCAGAGTAAAAGGGAAAAAGCATGACAGGAAAAAAAAAACAGAAAGAAGTAAACATAGCATGTGTTGATTTACATTCAATCTTCTCAGTTCTTTGTCTGAATTCAGATAGCATTTTCTGTCCAAAATCTATTGGAATTGCTACCAATGAAAAGAACCAAATATTTCATAATCGATCATCTCACATTCTTGCTGTTATTGTGTACAATATATTCCTGGTTCTGTTAGTTTTGCTCAGCATCAATTCAGGTAAATCTTTTCAGAACTTTCCAAAATCAGCTTGGTCATCAATTTTTATTAAACAGTAATATTCCATTATCTTCATATACCACAACTTGTTCAACATTCCCCAATTAATAGACATATACTCATTTTCCAATTCTTTGTTACTACAAAAATGGCTTCTACAAACATTTTTGCACATGTGGATCCTTTTCTCTCCTTTATGATTTCCTTGGGATACAAGCCCAGTAATGGCACTGCTGCATCAAAAGGTATGCACAGTTTTATAGCCCTTTGGGCATAGTTCCAGATTGCTTTCCAGAATGGTTGGATCATTTTGCAACTCCAGCAATAATGCATTAGTGTCCCAGTTTTCCCACATCCCCTCCAACAGTTATCATAATGTTTTCCTGTCATCTTAACTAATCTGAGAGGTCTGAGGTGGTACATCAGAGTTGTTTTCATTTGCATTTCTCTAATCGATAATGATTTAGAGCATTTTCTTCTTTATCTTTTGAGCATTTATCAATTGGGGAATGACTTATACTCATAAATTTGACACAGTTCTGTATATATTTTAAAAATGAGTCCTTTATCAGAAAAACTGTCTATAAAGGTTTGTTTCCCAGCTTTGTACTTCCCTGTAAATCTTGTTTCTGTTGGTTTTGTTTGTGCAAAAAATTTTTTTTCCTGAGGCAAAGTGACTTGCCTAGGGTCACACAGCTAAATGTTAAATGTTTGAGGTCAGATTTGAACTCAAGTCCTCCTAACTTCAGGGCTAGTACTCTATCCACTGTACCACCTAGCTGTCCCAAAACTTTTTAATTTAATGCAAAGTTGTCCATTTTGCCTTTCATAAAGTTCTCTAGTTCTTCTTTGATCATAAATTCCTTCATTCTGCAAAGATCTGATAAATACATTATCCCTTGCTCTCCTAATTTGTTCATAATATCATCCTTTATATCCAAATCATGCACCCGTTTTGACCTTATTTTGCTATGGGGTGTGACCTTGGTCTATGCAGAGTTTCTGACATATTATTTTCCAGTTTTCCCAACAATTTTTGTCAAAGAGTGAGTTCTTATTCCAGAAACTGGAGTTTATTGGTTTATCAAATATTAAATTGCTATAGGCCTTAATTATTGTGTCATGTATATCTGATCTATTCTATTGACTCACTGCTATATTTCTTAGTCATTACCAAATGGTTTTGATGACTGATGCTTTGTAAAATAGTTTTAGGTTTGTACTGTTAAGCCACCATCCTTTGTATTTATTTTCACTAATTCCCTTGATATTCTTGATCTTTTGCTCTTCCAGAAGAATTTTGTTATTATTTTTTCTGGTTCTATAAAATGATTTTTTGATAAGTTGATTGATATATCATTGAATAAGGAGACTAATTTAAACAGAATTATTATTTTTATTATATTAGTTTGGACTACCCAGGAACAATTAATATTTTTCCAACTTTTTAAATCTGACTTTGTATGATATGTTTTGTAATTGTGTTCATATAGTTCTTGGGTTTGTCCTGGCAGGTAGATCTCCCAAGTATTTTATTTTGTCTATAGTAATTTTAAATGGAATTTTTCTTTCTATCTCTTGTGATTAGCCTTATCAGTTATATATAGAAATAGTGATGATTTGTTTAGGTTTATTTTACATACTGAAATTTTACTAAATTTGTTTATTGTTTCCAATAGGTTTTTGGATGATTTTCTAGGATGCTCTAAGAATATCATATTATAATTTCTTTAATTTCCTTTTCTTTTTTTATTGTTAAAGCCAACATTTCTAGTACAATGCTGAATAATAATGGTGATAATTAGTATCCTTGTTTCATCCCTGATCTTATTGGGAATGTGTCCAGCTTCTCTCCATTATAAATAATGCTTGTTGTATGTTTTAGATAGATACAGCTTATTATTTTAAGGAAAGCTCCCTTTATCCACTTCATCTCCCTAGTGTTTTTAATAGCAATAGGTGCTATATGTTGTCAAAAGCTTTTTCTGCACATATGTAGATTATCATATGATTTCTGTTGGTTTTGTTATTGATATGGTTGATTATGGTAATAGTTTTCCTGATATTGAACCAGGCTTGCATTTCTGGTATAAATCTTACTTGGTCATAGTGTATAATAAGTTGCTGTACTCTCTTAGCTAATATTTTACTTTACATTTTTTGCATCAATATTCATTAGAAACATTCATCTATAATATTCCTTCTCTGTTTTGGCTTTTCTTGGTTTAGGTATCAGTACCATATTTGTGTCATAGAAAGAATTTGGGAGAACTCTTTCTTTACTTATTTTTCCAAATAATATTAATAGTATTGAAATTGAATGTTCTTTAAATATTTGGTAGAATTCTCAAGTGAATCCATCATGTCCTGGAGATTTTTTTCTTAGGGAGTTCATTGATGGCTTATTCAAATTCTTTTTCTAAAATTGGAACTTTTAAAATAATTTATTTCCTCTTCCATTCACTTGGGCAATTTATATTCTTGTAAATATTTATCCATTTCAGTTAGATTGTGAGATTTGCTGCCATTCCACTGGGCAAAATAACTCTTAATTATTTCTGTAAATTCTTTTTCATTGGTGGTAAGTTCATCCTTTTTCATTTTTGATGCTGGTGACTTGTTTTTTTTTTTTTTTCCTTTTTAAAAATCAAATTAACTGAAAAATTTTTCTATTTCAATGGTTTTTTTTCTTAAAACCAACTTGTAGTATTGTTTTCTTAGTCCACCCTCTTCCTTATTTTCTATCCCACTTCCCCCCCTTCTCTTACCTTTTTTCCTAGTCTTTCTAACCTCCCTTCTCTCCTGTCCCTCTCTTTTCTTTTCTCTTTCTCCTCCTACTTCTTTACAGGGTAAGTTAAATTTCTGTACCCAACTGAATGGTTAAGTTATTCCCTATTAGAGCCCAAACTGATGAGATCAAGCTTCAGACAATGCTTATCTCCCTCCCTTCTTTCTTTTTATTAGAAAAGTCTTTGTGCTTCTTTATGTTATCTAATTTGTCCCATTATATCTCCTCTTTCCTCTTCTTCCAGTACAGACTTTTCCCCTACTCTTTAATGACTTTTTCTTTGATATCATCACATCAGAATCCATTCACAACCACACCCTCCATACACGTGATGCCCTCCCCCTTCCCCCCCCACCAGTACAGTTCTCAAGAGTTACAGATATCATTTTCCCATCTAAGAATGTAAATGGTTTAACATTTATATAATCTTATATTTTCCCCCATTTAACTTTCTATGCTCCTCTTGAGTTCTGTGTTTGAAGATTAAAATTTCTGTTTCATTCTGTTTTTTTCAATAGAATTGAAAGTCATTGAAATTCTTCATTGAAGATCCATTGCCTCCCCTGAAAGATGATGCTTAGTCTCTCTGGGTAATTAATTCTTGGTTGTAACTCTAGGTTTTTTGCTTTCTGGAATATATTCCAGTCCCTTCAGTTCTTTGTTATAGAAGTTCCCAGATCCTGGGTAATTCTGACTGTTGTTCTTTAATATTTGAATTGATTTTCTATAATTGTTTGCAATATTTTTTCTTTAGATTGTTGTTCTGGAGTTTTGCAACGATGTTCCTTGGGGATTTTCCTTGTGGGATCCCTTTCTGAAGGTGATTATTGGATTCTTCCAATGACTATTTTCCCCTCTGTTTCTAGAATATCAAGGCAGTTTTCCTTGATGATATCTTGAAGAATGCTATCCAGGCTCTTTTTTTTTTTTTTGGGGGGGGAGGGTCATGGTCTTCACTTAGGCCAATGATTTTTAATTGTTTCTATTACATCTATTTTTTAGGGCAAATGTTTTTCCACTTAAGTATTTCACATTTTCTTCCATTTTTTCCCTTCTTCTTTGTTTGACTGATTCTTGCTGTCTCAAAGAATCATTAGCTTCCATTTGCCTCATTCTAATTTTTAATGTGTGATTTTCTTCAATCAGCTTTTATATCTTTTTTTCTCATTTGGTTTATTCTGCTTTTGAAGGTGTTAGGTTTGGAGTTTTTGTTTTTGCATTTAAGGAGTTGTTTTTTTCAGTCAATTTTTTTCTTCCTTTTCCAACCTTTTGATTCTCTCTTTTATACTTATCATTTCTTTTCTCACTTTTTTCTACTTCTCTTATTTGCCTTTTGAAGTCTTTTTTGAGCACTTCCAAGAAGCATCTTTGGACTTCAGGTGAATTCATTGCACTCTTTGAGATTTCTTCTGTGGACATTTTGTTCTTATTTGATTTGATGTTTTGATCTGCTCTGTTACTATATTAGCTTTCTATGGTTAAGGATTTTTCTTGTTTCTTGCTCATTTTCTTTCCTTTGCTTTTGGTATTTCTTTCTTTCTTTCTTTTTTCTTTCTTTTTTTTTTTTTTTTTTTTTTTGAAATTGAGCTCTGCTCCTGAGGCAAAGGAGATGCTGTCCCAAGCTTCTCTTAGCCTTGGCTTTGAGCACAGGGGTCCCTTGTGTTTGCAAGTGGTAGCCTTGCTCTTTTGGGAAACAACCTGTTTTCCCAGAGAATTTGTCTTCTGAACTGGGACTGGAGGCTGCCCCACTGATTTGTTTCTTTACAGAACCAGGACTGAGGGTTTCAGTTGATGACTTGCTGTGAAATCTCTCACTGACTTTCCCAGAGGCTGTATGAGTTGGGCTGAACACCTTTTTTACCCCAGTGAGACTGACCTTTTTATTTTTATTTTTTCTTATTATTATAGCTTTTTATTACAAGATATATGCATGGGTAATTTTTCAGCTTTGAAAATTGCAAAACTTTCTGTTCCAACTTTTCCCCTCCTTCCCCCCTTCCTCTCCCCTATAATGGCAGGTAGACCCATACATATTAAATATGTTTAAGTGTATGTTAAATATAACATATGTTTACATACCCATACAGTTATTTTGCTGCACAAGAAAAATCAGAATAAGACATAAGGTAAAAATAACCTGAGAAGGAAATCAAAAATGCAAGCGGACAAAAACAGAGGGAGTGGAAATGCTATATTGTGATTCATACTCCTTTCCCATAGTTCTTTCACTGGGTGTAGCTGATTCTCTTCATTATTGAACAAAAGGAACTGATTTGGTTCATCTCATTGTTGAAGAGGGCCACATCCACCAGAATTGATCATCATTTAGTATTGTTGTTGAAGTATATAATGATCTCCTGGTCCTGCTCACTTCACTCAGCATCAATTCATGTAAGTCTCCAGGACTCTTTGAAATCATCCTGCTGGTCATTTCTTACAGAACAATAAGATTCCATAACATTTGTATTCCACAATTTATTCAGCCATTCTCCAATTGATGGGCATCCACTCAGTTTCCAGTTTCTGGCCACTACAAACAGGGCTGCCACAAACATTCCTGTACATACAGGTCCCTTTCCCTTCTTTACGATCTCTTTAGAATATAAGCCTGAGACTGACCTTTTTTGAAGTGTTTCTAATCTATCTTGAACTAGAGAGTAGTTTCATTCCATCAGACTGTTCAGAGGCTTGATTTCATATGGTTTTTGATGGAAACTGGGAGAGCACAAGCAGCTTCCTGCCTTTACTCTGCCATCTCAGTTCTGAGAAAGTGCTTTTAAAATTTCTTGACTACTTAACTTACCAAGTTAAGCTCCACAACTACCCTGAGAATGTGGTATGAGTAGAATTTTTATTCTCATTTAGGAGAAATAAAGGTCCATAGAGATTCTTGAATCATGATCATGTACCAAATAGGTGCAGACATTAGGATTCACACTCAAATCTTTTTCATGACATCCTAACAGTTTGGCAATTATATTGTATCACCACTATAGAGCTGAGAAGCAATTAGGTGTTGCAATGTTACAGCATTAGACTTGGTATCAGAAAGGCCTTAGTACAAATCCAATCTCAGATACTTATTAGCTGTATAACAGTCACTTAACTGTGTCCTGTTTTATTTTTCTCATCTGTAATATGAGGAATCTCTTTCCAGGATTGTTAAAAGCATAAAATGGGATGTTGTTTATAAGTGGTTGTGTGTGTGTTTTAGCAAAAATGCATAATATTTATTTATTTTAACATTTTTTTCTTTTTAAATTTTGAGTGCCAGATTTTCTCTCTCCCCTACCCACTGAAAAAACAAACAAACAAAAAAATGATACCAATTATAAATGTGAAATCATGTAAAACTTTTCCACATTAGTCATATCACAAAAAATTTAAAAGGAAGAAAATTATTATACTCCAATTTGCAGCCAGAGTTTACCAACTCTATTTCTGGAGGTATATAGCATTTTTTCATCATAAGGCCTTTGAGATTGTCTTGAATCAGTGTATTGATCAGAATAACCAAGTCTTTCATAGTTTATCATCATTACAACATTGCTGTTACTATGCACAATGATACTGAGTTTGTTATCACTTCACTCTGCATCAGTTCATATAGATCTTACCATATTTTTCTGAAGCTATCTCTTTAATCTTTTTAAATAGCACAATAGTATTACATTACAATCAGATATCAGAAGTTGTTCAACTCTTCTCCAATTGATGAGCATCCCATCAATTTCTAATTATCTGCCACTACAAAAAGAGCTGCAATAAATATTTTTGTAATACATATCCCTTTCCTTTTCCTTTGATTTGTTTAGGAGACAGCTCTAGTAGAGGTATTATGAGGTCAAAGGATATACACAGTTTTACAGCCATTTGGGTACAATTCTAGATCAATCATCAGAATGGTTAAACCACTCTATCAATAGTTCATTAATGTATACCATTGATTTGGTATTATAGATCTTTACTGCTAACTTTCTATTTTAGTCCAGGAAATGTCTCATACTGATCTTTTATTGTATTTACTTATCTAAAATTTGATCTGGGGAATCTTAAAAAATTGTCTGAAGGAGAATATTGGGTAAGTCCTATAATTTGACATGTTGTCTCTGCCTCTCCACTTTTCTAAACTAAGATTTATAAATCTTAAAGCACTATATTTATGTGATTTGATTGCTATGTCTGCTACTTTTGGTGATGATGATGATATGAGCCCCAGTTACTAGAACTATGCAAGGTAGCTAGATGGTCCAGTAGATAGAGCACTGGACCTGGAGTGAGAAAGAACTGAATTTAAATCTGGCATCATACATATTTATTACTTGTGTGACTAGACAAGCCACTTAAACTGTCTATCTTAGTTTTCTCATCTGTAAAAGGGATATAATCATCCTACTTCCTAAAGTTGGTATGAGAATAAGATAAGATAATTCATGTAAATGCAACCCTTAAGTATACTTTGCATCCCTTAAAGTACAATATAAATATTACTTCTTAGAAAAACCAAAGTGAGAGTTGTCATCCACAATGACATAAAATTATTTTATAGAATTGAATTATAAAATAAGAAGGCTGATTTTCATGCCACATTCCACAATGTAATAGTTTCATAATCCACCCATTATTCCAGATCCTGTTCAAACTCCAGTTTTTCTGGAAAGCCTCCCCCATTGAAGATGATTTTTGTCTTCCACGAAACACTTGTAATGCCTCCTGATTATACTATATTTATTTGACACAGAAATAGTGAAATGAGTACAGATTTTCAAGACAGAACTTGAAATTGAAACCTGCCTCTGACACTTACTATGTCTGAGGCTGTAGGTAAATCAATTATATGAACTGAGGTTCAATTCTCCTATAAAATGGGGAGAACCTAACCCACAGGTTTATTTTGACAACTGAATGAGAATGCCTTCAAAATGTCTTGAAATTTTCAAATTAAGTATATAAATGTCAAAAATATTTGCATTTGATTTTCCTGCATTGCATTGTAATTATTTTTTTTTTGCATTGTTCTTTGATCTTTTCTCTACAACTTGATTTTAAGCTCCTTAAAGGCAAGAATAGAGTCTATAACCACAAAATTTACACACCTACAAACACACACATGTGTGCACAACCATGGACAAATCATTTCTCTGAATGATTTTCTCTGAAACTTTTTCTTTATCTTTGAAATAGGTGTGTGTTTATGTAAATATATAATATATGCAATATATTTTATAATATGATATGATTCACATTATATAATACATATAATACAATAAATATAGGCAATATATATTTATTTATTTTATGTATATACATTTTATATATTATATTTACTTGGAATAGATATAATACCCAATATGATGAAATATGTATTATATGTAATACATAGTTATAATAATATTATATATTGTCAACCCTGATTTTGTAGATAAAGAAACTGAGGATCAGTATAGAGCAATGACTTGCTTATAGAGTCACACAGGCTTGTAGTACAATCTATAACTTGAACTCAGGTCTTCTCCAATGTTTTATTCATTGTTGATAATGATTTACAAATAGGAAAAATGGCATATTCTGCATGGAGATGGGGGGTTATCCTTTAAGCACCAGCACTTATAATTAAATGATTTAGATATAAATGAAGAGTTTATTTAAAAATTTATCTTTCATGTGAAAAACTCTAAATGGGAATAGAAATGAACAAATGATTTCCTTTTGCCTTTTAACATACAAAAGCCACATTTTGCTTTAAGAAGTCTATTTGCCTGGGTAACTGAGATGGACATTTTTCAGCCAAGATTTCTTTTCTATGTCTAAAAATGTCTCAATTTCTTCTTTAAATCATGATTCTGAAATACAGATGATTCAATTTTTGACATTTAAATACTGTGGTTTTCTTTTTGCTTTTTTCAATTCAAATGAAATGAGTAAACTCACTAAATTTTGAGGCAGAGAAAGAAAAGAAAAACACCTAATGCTATATATATATATGTATATGCATACATATATATTTAAATATAAAAATAAAGAGTCATAAAAACCATAAAAAGAGCTGCTATAATTTATATATATAAATTAATATATTATTATATATATTAATAAAATATATAATAATAATAATATATAATATATTATATAAAAAGAGCTGCTATAATTTATATATATAAATTTATATATTATTATATATTAAATATAATAATATTATATATTATTAATTTAATTATATATAATATATAATAATATATTAATTTATATATATAAATTATAGCAGCTCTTTTTATGGTGTCAAAGAATTAGCCATTGAGGAATTGCCCATCAATTACAACCATCAAATGGTTGTAATGAAATACTGTAGTGGCTATAAGAAATGATAAGCAGGATAGCTTCAAAAAACATGGAAAGACATATGTGGACTGAGGCAAAGTAAGGTGATTAGGAGCAGAAGAACTTTTTACATAGTAACAGCAATATTATATGATGATCAACTGTTGTACTTCTGGTGTCAAGATGATGGAATGAGGAAGGCACTTTCTGAAATTCTCCCAATTTCCTCTTCCAACAACTAGAAAACTGACTCAGAAGTGATCTAGGAGCAGAGAAGCAGTTTACTAACCATGCAAAAAAAAAGGTCTGTCTCATTGGGATGAAAGGAGGTAAAACTCAAAAGGCAGCAGCAACTAACCTCACAGTGAATCTTTCTACTTCCTTTTCCATTTGATCAATTATTTTCATTTCCCCCCCAATTTTAGTAAATTACAGAAGCAAAATTGGGAAAAATGAGAACAATTCAAGAGAATCATGAAAAATGTCAATAACATGAGGAAAGGTATATAAAATTTTACCAAAGAAAATAACTCCCTAAAAAAAATTAAATTGACCAAATGGAAAAGGAAGTTGAAAAACTCATTGAAGAAAATACATTTTTAAAAATTAGAATTGGAGGGGCAAATGGGTGGTGCAGTGGATAGAGCACCAGCTCTAAAGTCAGGAGAACTTGAGTTTAAATCTGGCCTCAGACACTTAACACTTTCTAGCTGTGTGATCCTGGCTCCATGAGATATTAAGATACAATAAAACATAGTTGAAAACTTGTTTTTTTAAAGAAAATAAAATTTCCCATTCAAAAATAAATGACCTGGAATATAGATCCAGGAAAGATAAGATGAAATTGATTGGGCTACTTGAAAGCCATGATAAAAAAGAAAGCCTGGACAATATCTCTTGAGAGATTATCAAAGAAAATTTCCCTGATGTATCAGAATTAGAGAGCAAAATAAAAAATGAAAGAATCCACTAATCTCTACCTGAAAGAGGTCCCAAAATGAAAACTCCCAGGAACATCACAGCCAAATTCTAGAGTTTACAGAGCAAGGAGAAAGTATTGCAAGAACAATTCAAATACTGTGAGGTTACAATCAGGATTATATTGGTTTGGGCACCTTCTACTTTAAAGATCAAGAGGGCTTGGAATATGATATACTGATAGGCCAAAGAGTTAGGATTGCAACAAAAAATCAACTATCCAACAAAACTGAATGTAGCTTTTTTGAGAATAAAAATGAATAGTTAATGAAATAGAAGACTTTCAAGTTTTTAATTTTCAAGTCTTCAAGTCTTTAATTAAAAGACTAGAGTTAAATCAAAAATTTTGACCTTCAAATATAAAATGCAAGGGAAACAGAGAAAGGAAAAAAAATAAGAAATTCAATATCATTAAGCTCTTTACATTTTTATATGACCAAGATAATATTTGTAACTTAAAAAACTTTCTTACTATAAGAACAATTAGGAGAATATGTAGACCGAAGGTGTGCTTAGAAGATGACTTTGATGAGATGATATCCCAACAAATAAAATAAATGGGTGAGAAAAAATTGCACTGGAAGAAGGAAATTGAAACAAAAGGGTTTTGTTGTGGTTGTTGTTGGTTGTTGTTGGTTGTTGTTGTTGTTGTTTGTTTTTGATGAGGCAATTGGGATTAAGTGACTTGCCCAGGGTCACACAGATAGGAGTGTTAAGTGTCTGAGGCCAGATTTGAATTTAGGTCCTTCTGACTTCAGGATTGGTGCTCTATCCACTGAAGCACCTAGCTGCCCTGGAAGGAGGAAATTGAATAGAATAAATTATCTTACATAAAAGAGGCAAAGAGAAAACTATTTTAATGGAAAGGAACGTGGGGTATGTGAAAGACAAAACAAACCTTCCTCTCATCAAATTTGATTCAAAGAGCGAAAAATATGCAAATTCAGTTGGATATAGAAATCTATCATCTTATAAGGAAGTAAAAATGGAGAGGGATAATAGAAGGGGGAAGGGGCCTGATAAAAAAGGAAGGCTGTTTGGGGAAGGCAGTGATCTGGAGCAAAAAACTTGAAAGGAGGGAAGGGTAGAAGGTAATGGGGCCGAAGGAGAAGGGAGGAAGGGGAATAAAGAAAAGAAAAATAGCATTGAGGTAAATACACAGGTAGTTATCATAATTATAAATGTGAATGTGATGAATTTTCCCATAAATAGAAGGAGATAGTAGAGTAGATAAAAAACAGAATCCTCCAATATGTTGTTCACAAGAAACCATATTTAAAATAGTGAGATATACCCAGGGTAAAGGTAAGGGGCTAGAGCAGAATCTATTATGCTTTAGCTGAAGCAAAGAAAGCAGGAGTAACCATCATGGTCTCAGAAAAAAACTAAAGCAAAAATAGATATAAAACAAAACAGATGAAGAAGGAGATTATATTTTGCTGAAAGGTTTCAAAAACAATAAAGTCATATCAAATAATAAACATAGTATGCACAAAAAGGTATAGTTTTCTAATCTTCTAAAGAATGAGTTGAGTGAGTTTCAAGAAGAAATAGATAATAAAACTATATTAGTGAAGAACCTCAACTTTCCTCTCTCAAAACTTAATAAATCTAACCAAAAAATAAGTAAGGAAGAAGTTAAGGAGGTGAATGAAATGCTGGAGAAGCAAGATATGATGGATGTCTGGAGAAAATTGAATGGGAATGGAATAGAATATACATGACAAAAGTTGGTCATGTATTAGGACATAAAAACCTCACAATCAAATTCAGAAAAACAGAAATAGTAAGCACATTCTTTTCAGATCATAATGTAATAAAATTACATTAAATAACTGAAAATGAAAAGAGAGGTTAAAATTAATTGGATGGAAATTGTGGGGATGTTTATCAATTGGAGAAAATCAGAACAAGATGTGGTATATGAATATAATGGAATATCATTGTTCTAAAGAAATGATGAGTAGGCAGATTTCAGAAAAATATGGAAAGATTTACATAAACTGATGCTAAGTGAATGAACAGAATAACAAGACTGTGGTACACAGTAATAGCAACACTGAGTGATGATCAACTATGATAGGCTTAATTCTTCTCAGAAATACAATAATCTAAGAAAATTTCAAAGACTCATAATGGAAAATATACATATGCAAAGAAAGAACAATGAAGTATGAATGGAGATTGAAGCATATTACTTTTACTTTTTTTCTTTCTTTTGTCTTTTCCCTTTTGTTCTGATTCATTTTTCACAACATGACTAATAAACATTAATAGGAAATTAAATAATCTTATCCTTAAAAAAGCGGATAAAAGAACAAATCACATAAATGATAATTTCATTAAGGAAAATAAAAACAAGGAGACAACATATCAAAATTTATAGGTATCAAAGTGGAAGATTAGTAAAAGCCTTAATGGAAGATTTGTATCTCTAATTGCTTACACCGAACATTTAAAGAGCAATTCATTATATATATATATATATTCAATATAATATAAATTGATAAATTGTTTGGAAAAATAAAGGACTTCTACCAAAATTCTTTTATGACACAAATATGGTGATGATACCCAAATCAGGAAAAGCCAAAACACAAAGAAAAATTATGGACTAATTCCACCAATAAATATTTAAGCAAAAAGTTTAAAGAAAATACCAGCAAGGAGAGTGTAGTTATGCGTCACAAGGATCATACACTACAACCAGGAATTTAGACTAGAAATGCAGGGCTGGTTCACTATTAGGAAAATCATCAAAGTAATCGACCATATCAATAACAAAACTAAGATAAATTAGATAATTATCTCAATAGATGCAGAAAATCTTTGACAAAATAAGACCCATTCTTATTAAAAAACATTAGAGAGAAGAAGAATGAATGTAATTTACCTTAAAATGATAAATAATATTTATCTATAATGATCAACTAAGAATGACTATACTATTATCATCATTATAATGATCCAAGATAATTCCAAAGGATTTGACATGAAAAATTCAAATTCAGAGGAAAAAAAAAAACTGATGGAGTCAATGCACATTATAGTAACTTAACAAAAAAACTTTTATTTTTCTAGTCTTTTTTTTGGAAGGGGGAGGAATAGGGGAGTTTTTGCAACATAGCTAATATGGAAATATGTCTTGCATATTTCCCAGGTATAATCTATATCAAATTACTTGCCTTCTCAAGGATAGGTAAAGGGAAAGACCAGAGGCAATTTGTAACTCAATTTCTTTTTAAATAATGGTAAATATAGTTTTTGCAAGTAAATTGGAAAAAATAAAATATAAGAATAAATTCACTTTTTGTCATTAAACAATGAAACACTATAGCAGAAAACTAACTCACCAAGCTAATTAATATTCCATTTGTTTTTAGTCTGAGTGTACAGGGACTACAAGAAATGAAAATTCCCTTTGATGCCTTAAATGAGTCTACCCATTTCAGGTCCAGACAAAGAGTTCATTAAGTTTTGTGATTGGAAAGGAGCTGTGAGACTCTTGACAAGTGTTAGTGAGATTCACAGCATATTTAAACTACACAATTGTCATTCAAGAGGAAGAACCAAGAAATACAGAATCTCTAGATTAATTAATTCCATATGCTAAATTCTAAAAATTTAATCCTAGAATCCCAGACCAACTGATACCTGAGCTAGATTTTCTATCCTATAACTGCATTCACCACTCAGTAATCCTGAAGTTTCTCTTTGAAGATTTTTAATGAAGGAAAATCTAGCACTTTCCAAAGCAGTTCTAATTGCTAGAACTTATATTCTTTGTATAAAGTAGAAATCATCTTTTCTACAACTTTTAAGTGTTGCCCAAAAACATGCATATCCAACCCACCCATACCACCCACTCCACACACACTCCACAGCTGGTTCAATATTTTTAATTGAAAATGAGTTTTCATGAAGGTTTCAACATTGCTTAGAGAATTATTACATAGAAATAGGCGAAAGGCAGTAGCTGAGCATGAGGAAAGAATTATGAGTTAAACAAACTTCAATCTTTCTGTTCTCATCATGTGATTTCTAAGGGGAAAAAAAAGAAAAATAAGAAAATTTCTATACAGCATGAAACATGAATTTTGACTTGGTTTTTTTTCACCAAAAGAGAATTAGCACTAATTCTGTGTATTTATCTAGAAAAACAATTAATTACAACCAAAAACTGATACAATCCAACCTATAATTTGATATCCTCTCCCTATTATTCCAAATCCTCGTCCCATTCTCTATGTATATCAAGTCTTTTTTTTTTTTCCTTTTTCATTTACCTTGTATGACCTTATGATACCTTTTATAATGCCCATGCAGTTCTTTACTCATCCAATATATCCAAACTCTTTGAGAACTCCCAGGATAATACCTTCTCCAGAGAATATTTCAAATACATGAAGATAGTCATCACTTCTTCAAATCTTTTTTTCTCCAGGGTAAACATTCTCAACTTATTTCATTAATTTTGACATAGCATCATCTTTCAGCTCACTAGCGCTGTTTCTACCTTATATAATAGGCTTTTCAATGTCCTTATCAAAGTGTGGTAAACAGAACTGAACTGAGTAATACCTCAGATGTGGCCATTCAGTCTCTGGATCAAATATCATCATTGCTAAAAATGTGTCAAAGATATTTGTAACTTCCTCCCCATTGTAATTTTGCACAGCTTTGATCAAGGTACAGTTAAATAATAATAATGAGTAATTAATAATTGCTCGCACTTATGAAACATCATAAGGTTTGTAAAACATATTGTATGTGTTACCTCAGCTCATTTTATATATATGTGTGTGTGCATGCATGTATGTGTTTATGTGAATAAATTCTTTTAGGATATAAAATGCATCATACACACATATGCATTATATGTATACAAATATAAGTATTTTTAGAGGATTATAAAATAAGGAGGTCACTATTAATTATGGTATATAAATGGAATGAAATATTATGGTGCCATAAGAAATTTATGCTTACTAGAAGCCATCCCTAGAACAGATGAAGAAAAAAAAATATTTACATGATAATTTTGTTGTATATTTGAAAGGAATAGCAAGTTGTACATAATAGATTTGTAGTTTCATTTGTTCTTCATTGTACTATATTATGAGAATGCTTGTTTTATTTCAAAATTTGAAATAAAATAAATAATGAAAAAGTGTTTAAAAAAAAAAAAACAACCTAGGAAGTCTTATATGAACTGAGGGAAAATAAGATGAGAAGAACTGAACAATTTTAAAAAACAACATTGTAAAAACAAATAGTTTTAAAGAACTCTATTAAAGCAATAACCAACTACTATTTTAGTTAATTGATCATGAACTTTGCTACCTTCAATATTACTAACAGATAGAAAGGTAATGGAATCATGGTGCAGAAAGAAGCACGTATTTCTTTTGTGAATACAATCAATACAGCAATTTGCTTTGCTTGATTGTACATATTTGTTACATTCTCTCCCCTCCCCCTTATTTTCTCCCCTAATTTGGAAGAAGGAGTGTAGGACAGAGAAAATGAATTTTTTAATGGACAAAATTAATTTGAAATAGGTATAATGAAGCCCAACACAGAGTACTATATTCTAGCTATCATACACTCCTAAAGAGCTAGAAATTTAGTCATTAATATTATACTTGTAATATGGAATATATCAATACAAAATTACCTTAGTCTTGGCATTTATTTTTGTTCAGTGGACTGCTACTTCAGTAGTGAGAAAGCAATGTAGTGTGACAGCTAAAAAACTAATATGGTCTTAATTGAATTACATTATCTGGAAGGAAGAAAGTACTAGTGTAGATGTCATCTGGCTGCTAAAACTAGATGAAGTACTGTTTCTGGAGTCAGAGAGATGCAGGTTTATGTCTGGTCTCAGATACTACTGGTCAGGAGCTAAACAGCTTTCCTGAACTCTCTATATCTCAGTTTCTTAAACTCCCATGATCTTTGTGAAAATCAAATAAGAGTTGTAAAGCATGTAACACAGCATCTGACACTTAGTAGGTGCTTAATAAATGCTTCTTTTCTTCCTTCCCCTTTCTTCTGCCCTTATCAAACACTTTGGAACAAAGATATGAAGAATCTTGAAAAACAACAGTTCAAGAATATGGGTTTTATTTTTTTAGATGACAGCAAGAATCAATTTTTTTTTTACAAAGACTTTAATTCTATGGCTAAACTAATGCTATGGTTCAACATACTATATTTACTTCTGAGCTTTTCAATTAAGAAATTCTTTTTAATTAAGAAAAGGCAATAAGAAAAGGTGAGTAAGCCTCAATGGTGAGGAAAGATGAAACTGCTAATGATAGTTGAAGGATCTTGAGATGTGTAGTATGAAAAATAGATTTAGGGAGGATAGGATAGTAAATATTTAAATATTTAAAGAGTTGTAAGAAAAAACAATGGATTCCACTTGGCCCCAGAGGACTGAAGTAGCTACAATAGGGAGAAGTTGTAGGCTAGGTATATCTCAGCTTAACATAAGGGAGGATCTCCTAAATGTACAAAACTGTTACTTTTTTTTTTAATAATTGATATTGCAGCCCCTGGTGGTAATTCAGACAATGTTAAGAAGTCTGCTAGTCAGTGCTATTGAAAAAAAAGGACTTATAACTTGAGCAAAAGTTGGATAGGATAAATCCTAAAAGGCCCTTTCTGCTCTCAGATTCATGATTCTAAGAAAGAAAGATGTAATTTAGACATGCTCAACAATCATGATTCTCAATGACCTTATACAAAGTGAAGACTTAATAAATGCATGTTGACTTTAACTCAGAATGACTTCTGAGATTTCTTCCAATTTGACATTAATTAAACATCAACTGCTTGGTTTCAGAAAATTCAGTGGAACCACAGTTAAATATATCCTGCTTTCGTGATAAATTTTGGAGAGATAAAGATTAGATCTAAAATCATTCCTATCCCATGAAAATCATAGTTAGGAAGAGAACATGCTCTTATATTATCCTTTGTGACATAATATATTATGGATACATTAGAGTGATTCAAGAGGATATGTCAAGAGGAAATCAGTAACAAAAGACAAAGACATCAGGGAGGACTTCATTTTTTTAATTTTTTTAATTTTTTAAATAACTTTTTATTGATAGAACCCATGCCAGGGTAATTTTTTACAGCATTATCCCTTGCATTCACTTCTGTTCCGATTTTTCCCCTCCCTCCCTCCACCCCCTTCCCTAGATGGCAAGCAGTCCTTTACATGTTGAATAGGTTACAGTATATCCTAGATGAAATATATGTGTGCAGAACTGAACAGTTTTCTTGTTGCACAGTGAGAATTGAATTCAGAAGGTATAAATAACCCGGGAAGAAAAACAAAAATGCAAGCAGTTTATATTCATTTCCCAGTGTTCTTTCTTTGGGTGTAGCTGCTTCTGTCCATCATTGATCAATTGAAACTGAGTTAGATTTTCTCTTTATCGAAGAGATCCACTTCCATCAGAATACATCCTCAAACAGTATCATTGTTGAGGTATATAATGATCTCCTGGTTCTGCTCATTTCACTTAGCATCAGTTCATGTAAGTCTCGCCAGTCCTCTCTGTATTCATCCTGTTGGTCATTCAATGAGGACTTCATGAGAGAGATGGCATTTAAATTTGCCTGGAAAGAACGATTACCCAGCAAGGGGATGCAGGCCAGTTCCAATGGTCTTGTGATGAGGAGAGCCATATGTACCCAGAGAGAAGACTATGGAGACTGAGTATGAATCACAAAATAGTATTTTCACTTTTTTGTTTTTTCCTTGCATTTTGTTCTTTCTCATTTTTTCATCTTTTTTGATCTGATTTGTTTCTTGTGCAGCACTATAATGATAGAAATATGTACAGAAGAATTGCACATGCCTAACATATTGGATTGTTTGCTATCTGGGGGAAGGAGAGAAGGAGGGAGAAAAATTTAGAACACAAGTTTTTGCAAAGGTAAATGTTGAAAATTATCTATGCATATGTTTTGAAAATAAAAACTTTAAAAATATATAAAAAATGGTTACAGATTCAAGAGAAAAGAACCAAAGAGAGGCCATTCAAGGCACAAGTTCCAGCAGAAGTAAAAAATGAAGTCTTGAAAACACAAAATGATCCAATGGGACTAAAGTATATGTTGGGGATAAGGCTGAGAAGACAGGGTGGCAGGAACAAAGATATGAAGAGGCTTGAAGAACAATACCTCAAAGAACATCGGTTTTCCTTTTTAAGGTGACAGGAAGAATCAAAAATAATTTTTTTACAAAGACTTTAAATCTTTGGCTAAACTAATACTATGGTTCAACATGCTATAATTTTCCTTTTCATCCCTAATCTATACACATGCACACACATACACACACACACACACACATACACACACTCACATACACACACATACACAAGAATGCACACATCCAAGAAGATATACAATTCAATAATTTTGATTAAAGATGCATTTCATAAAGGCACAAAAAACTGCTTAGAACAAGATAGTGTAATTTCAAAATTGAAATTTGACCATTTTTCACTAATTTTGTATTCTTGAATAGAAAATATTACCATATTAAAAAACTTCTCCCAGACATTTAATTTAAAAAACTCCTCATTGCAATTCAGTCCCCTTATTCCATCCTCAGTGGAAGAGCTATCGTATCTCTTTTCAACTCTTTTACCTAGTTTGGAATAGTCTCCTGTAGTCCTGGTACCTAGTGGCATTGTGATGCTTTACTTGTAAGGTCCAATCTTTATATCTGTTTGTGTTTTACTGGGACATCCATCTGCCATATTTCTTTACATTCTGCGCTAAGTAGTATATCCAATATTTTGCATTTGTTAGCCCATTCTTTCAGAAGAAGCTGCTTTGTGTTCTGAGCATGTTAAACATTTCAATTACCCCTAAAACACATTGAGTTGTGGAAGATCTGCTGGGTAATTAATAACAATATGTACACAGGCTAACACTGGACTCTAATTTATTTAGAAACATGACTTATTGTAGTTAATTAATTTTAACTACATTAAGTATACTTTGTGTCAAATTTCCTTGGTGTATTTGCCATTTAACCCAGAAACTTTGTTGGAAGTTATTGATTTTTCATTAACTCCAAATGGAAGGAAGCATATTCTTTCTCTTGCTAGCTGAAACAAGCAATGGAGGGTACTAGAAGACCAATTAGGGAATGATACATATTAAATAATTGGAAGAAAGAAATGATTACAAACCCAAATGGATAGGGCACTCAGGCTTTTATAGCCAGCACTGCAGATTTAAAAGCAAGGCACGAGTGGAAGGAACACTTTTCTTTCTGTGAGTAATTGGAAAGAGTTTTGATTCCTTCTTTGTCTGCAGATGATGAATATGTGGTGTTTGCACAGTGCCTATTAAACTGGAGAGACAATTGTCTTGAGAAATAACGTTATATCCAAACCCTTTAGAATGAAACAGTTCTACAAAGGGAACTTGGCAAACCCATTTATGCCTTTCTTTTCTAGCTTACATTTCAATTGACTAAAAATGGGACGAAGCATTTTATGGGGATTGGAAAGGAGGGGAGGTGACCAGAATTGGCCAAGTTGTTAAAGTGGCCAAGGAGTCCTACAAAGAACAAATCTGATATTTGGAACTGCCCTATATCCCATCTCTACTTCCAGCCCCCAAATAGAAATGAATTATACTGCCTTGATCATTTAGGATATGATTCCAATACTATGGGTTTTTTTGGCTTCCTATACTATAATACTACTTCTTTGACTTCCTATAGTTATAGGAATAGAGGATGAATAAGAATGAGAGTTATTTCATTGTCCCAAGGAAATCCTAGGTGAAATTCAGGTCAGCACCCTCTCAGAAATCTGTAGTCTTGGAGAATTGCTCAGAATAAGGGTTTTTAACTTGTATTTTTTCATGTAATCTTTTATTAGTTTAGTGCAATCTATGGATCCTTTAACAGAATAATGTTTCAAATGCATAAAAAATACATTGAATTACAAAGGATTTATATTAGAAATATAGTTATTTTCTATCTATCTATCTATATAAATTCATTTATTTTAGAGATCTTAGAGTAACAACTTCAGGGTTAGAACAAGTGATTTGGATAGTGTCACAGAGCTCATAAATGTCAGAGCTAGAACTATAATTCAAATTTTTCTGGCCTTAAGACCAGCTACTTGCCAATTCTGCCATGTTCCTTTTCATTGGCTTCCTATAATTATTTTATAATTCATGTTTTTAACATATCCCATCAGTATGAGGAATTTTAAAAAATCAGTATGTATTATCTATCTATCTATCTTTTTTTTTTTCAGTACTAAGAAAGATGTACTTTTTCATTTCTCCATTGATTTGGATTCTCAATATTCAAAATATTTTCTTATTTGCTATGCTGGAAAACATTCATGATCTCTCAAACCAAACATTTCTCATGTTGATCTCTTTCTCCACATTCATACATTTGCCTCCTTAGTTCACTATATTTTAGCACTTCTTCCCAGGATCATTAAAACATTCTCCTAGTTGTTGTTGTTGTTTTTCCTAACACAAATTTCTTCCTATCTTATTTATCCATCACAACTATTTAAGTGGTATTCATAAAGCAAATGTCTGAGTCTTCCATTCCAGAAAATTCAGTGGCACCCTATTATTTCCAATAACAAATGCAAACTCCTTTTTGATATTCAAAGTCTTTCCCAACATATCACCAAACTACTTATCAGATTCATTATATCTTAATCCTCTTTGTATACTCTGTGGTTCAGCCAAACTACTCTCCTTAGACTTAACAAAAGTTGTGCTTTGATGCCATAACCTTTAAAAACCCAAGTCCATTATCATACTATAAGGAGGCATACAAGGTGAACTTTAGTGGAGGTATCAAAATTTAAATATAGTTTCTATTAGAGAATAATAATGAAAATATTTTATACAGTATTACTAAATTTAATTCATCTCAGTTCAATTGAAATTAACTTTGAAATATGAAAGATCTAATTGGTAAGATGTGACATAAACCTTGCCAATTTACAAAATCATGAGACAAAGCTATTAAAATATTTCAATCTTGGAGTCTTTTATCTTTCTTTTTCTAGAATATGTGATAAGTTTTTTTCCTTCTTGCAGCAATTAACCATAATTTCTATACATTTAAGTCAAGGTTCAAACAGATACGTAAATATTTTAAATGACCACTGTGTAGCCCATTTTCTATATAATTTAGTCATCTGATCTCTAAAGGACCCTCTATCTATAACATTCTATAAATCCAATCCAATAATGAAAGGGAAAGTATACATAAAAGCATATAGTTTGATTTTGATACAGACCTGTCATTTTACTAATATGAGGAATTCTTGGTTGAAATTTCCTTTAACTGTTACAGACATTAACAATTAATCAATAATTTAGTCTTAAAAGGTTACACAGAGATGAGAGAGCCCTATTCATGCATAAAGAAGACTGTGGGAAATGAATGTGGATCACAATGTAGTATTTTCACCTTTTTGTTGTTGTTGGCTTCGTTTTTTCTTTCTCATTTTTTTCCTTTTTGATCTTGTTCAGCATGATAAATGTGGAAATATGTATAGAAGAATTGCATATGTTTAACATATATTGGATTCTTTTTGTCTAGGGAAGAGGGGGGAGAAAGAGAGGGAGAAAAAATTGGAACACAGGGTTTTGCAAGGATGAATATTGAAAACTATTTTCCCATGCATTTTAAAAATTAAATGATATTGTTAAAAAAAAGGATTATAGAGAGCATAAAAAGATATAGTGACCTTCCCCTTGTCATACAACTTTCATAATATGTAGCAAAGGAGAACTCAAATCTGAGTCTTTCTGACTCAAGGCATAATGAAGAAACAGGATTGATATGGTTTTTGCTAGTCTGGAGTTCATAACAAATGACATCATTCCACATCACTCCACATCAAGTTCTGAACACTTCATTTCACTGACAAAATAACTAGGTCATGGAAAAGATTTAGAAATTTCTTGCTGTAGAGGAAATTCCCTATGCTGATCAATTTAAATCTAATAATACTGAAAATAATGTTAACTTCCCAAATGCCCTTGCACATATTATGTTATTTGATACTCACCTTATGTGATAGATACTACTATCATCCCAATTTTATGGATGAGGAAACAGAAAGAGGAGTGATTTGCCAAGGATTACACATCAAGTCTTCCAAACTGTAGCCCCAGTACTTTATTTGCTATACCACTTAGCTGAGCATACCATATTCAATACAGCTAAAAGGTTGATTCTAAGGACTATTCAGTTACATTTAATAAGTTTATCTTGTAGTGATACTCAGATTAAGAAATCTTGTAAAACTTTTTTTCTCTCGTCCTATACAAGGTTAACAGTTCAAACAACCCATGGAAGGCTCAATGCATAACCATAAAATGTACCTCTGGCATTATTTGGGAAGTAATTTATGATATTAGCTGCCTTATATTACAAATCCACACTGCTATGCACATCTGTTTCTGATCATTTACTTTTATCTCTTTCTTGCATCTTCACTCATTCCTTGGCACTTTAAATATCCTCACTAAAGAATTTCACTCATCAGACAATCTTTCCTTTCCTTAGATGCCTGAATTTTTTTAAAGGTTTTTCCTGGGACATATTTGTCATTTTCCTTGGGGAAACTACTTAATTGTCCCTAGTGACTGGGTTCTAATGAAATGTGTTTTTAAAATCACCAGAGGAAAAGGTTTCCATGTACTTTTAAGAAGTGTTAACAATGATCATGTAAACTCTCTCAGGAAAAAATGTTTTGCAAAGACACACGGGAAGAAAATAATATTAATATAGTGTTTGCTAAACTTTTCTACTTAAACACAATCAGTAGAGCTTGAAACTTTTCCTAATACTGAGACATCATGGCATCTAATTTGTTCTAAGTTTTTTTTTTTTATGTCATGTCAGGTTATGTCTTAGACAGAGTTCACAGTCCACATTTCTGTTCTGTGTGCCCAAGATGCCAAGCTCAGAACTGACCCCATAGCTAATCCTCGAAAAGATGCATGGCTCCATTTTATCACCTATAAAGTTTACTTGAAGAAAAAAAAAATTGGGGATCATAAATCCCAGCTGCTGTCGTTCCTTCCTGGTGGCTTATTATCACAGTTGGACTAAGCGTACCTCAGCAATTACTGCAGTTCTACAGGCAGTTCTCAGGCCACTTGAGCTGACACTTTGAAATATTAGTGGGGAAGTGATGCAGGTGCAATGTACTGGCAAAAGTCCAGGAGCAAGTTAGCTAGCAATCCAGAAATAAAGAAAGTTTTGAGCATTATCACTTCCATTATTAAACTCTTTTAATTATAGATGTAAATCCTACTTTCTTTAGCAGGGAAATCATTTTACCCTTAAAGTATCATTATTTTCAAAGGAGAAAAAGAAAATTACTGCCATCATTTATTAAGTACTTATTGTATACATGATACTTTGTTAGGCATTGTGATAGATAAAACATATAACATGTTCAGTAGTTACTTTTGGCTTATAATCTGGTAGAGAGAAATGGCTTTCTTTGATGGAAATGCAATTTAATTAGTATTAAATATAATTATGACATAATATGATAAACATTGTATCCTGTATTATGTTAAGTTCAGAAAACTATGGAGCAATGAATAAAATATTGTTTTTAAAATATGGAAAATCTGGGTTTGAATCTCCTCAGGCGCTTACTTCTCTTTGCAAATGATGAATAAAGCATGTATTAAATAGGTATTATATGCTACTCAAGAAACTCAGTTTCTAATGCGGAAGATAATTCACATGAATGTTTCAACTAAGAGTCAGATGAAAAAATCCCATCATCCTTGAGTGCAGCAGCTATATAGATGTTAGTGCCTTTTCTTTAATGCCATTTGCGCTAATAAAATCTTATCAGTTTCAGATGTTAACCCATTAAAGCATTGCTGATCTGAAGGCTCTTGGATTCAGGGTTCTTGGCAACTTCAATAAGAGTCTGGATAAGAAGAAAGAGAGGAATAGGAATTTATATAGAGCCTAGTATGTACCAGGTACTGTGCTAAGCACTTTTTACAAATATTGTCTCATTTATGGGGAGATAATGACCAACATAGAGATAGTGGTTTTTCCTGCTGGACACATGCTATCTCTCTCTCACTTAGGGTGCCTTGACGTTTAGCAAGGCTGGATTTTCTACCTTCTTAATGTCAGTTGGTGAGTTGAGGAGCCTCTTCTCCACAAGAGCTACTTCCTCAGATAATGAGTAGAAAGTAGTCCACATATGGGCTAGAAACAGGATTGATATTTTGGGGGCAGGCTGCCATTTCCAGGGCTCTTATGGCTCTAGGCAAGTCAAAAACCCTTTTTTCTCAACTGTAAAATGTTTTCTCAAGTGCAAAATGAAGTTGTTATACTTGATAACCATTAAAGGTCTTTCTTATTTTAAATCTATAATTCCATGCCTTTCATCCAGGGTAATTCTTTTCCATGCTCACTTCCTCCCAAACAAAAAAGAAGAAAATTCTGCATTGGAGAACCACCCAATTCAATAATAGTCTCCCTCTTGATTTTTTTTTTGAGAGGTAGCATTATATTACTTAGCTTATCTATCTGATATCACTCATTCTCATGAAATTCTCATTCATTAATATGAATCCTGGATAATAACTTTTACTGCTTGGTATATTCAAGTTTTCTTTGGTAGTATGCTCCATACTACTTTATGCTTATAACATGTCTTTCCATTGGCATCTAGGTTGCTTCTCATTTTGATCTTTCCAAGATTAGACTATTTCATGATTCAGAGCACTACAGCATCATGAGCAATGGATGTTTATGACTGGGAGCAGTTTGAGATAATTAAAAGTCCTATTAAATTCCCAGAATGTGATCCATTCCAGGTTTCTGATACTTTGTTCTTGTTTAGTTGTTCAGTCATGTCCAACTCTTCATGGATCTATGAATTGTATTCTTGCTATCTCTCAAACTCTGTTCAAATTCATGTACATTGTTCCATGATATTGTCTATTCATCTCATCCTCAGGCATCTCCTCTGGTTTAAATATTTTTGGTTTAAATATTTTCCAGTAGCATGTTCTTTTGTCAGTGATTCCCATCTTCTCATCATATGAGAACTTTACTTTCATCATTTACTTTTCTAATAATAGTCTAGAATTTTTTTTAAGTATTGACTGATATGATCTCTTTGTTGTCCAAAGGACTTTCAAAAGTTTTCTCCAGGACCATGGTTCAAAAGTGTTAATTGTTCAGAATTCATCTTTTTATATAGTTAAATGCTTACAGCGATGCTTTATTAGAAAAAACAGAGCCTTTGACTACATGTACTTATATCAGTAAGGTGCTACTGGTGCTTTTTCACATGCTGTCCAGATTTGGCATCACTTTCCTTCCAAGGAATAAAAGTCTTTTAATTTCATGCATGAAGTTGCCATTTTACTAATCTTTGAGTCCAAGAATATAAAATTCTGACACTGTTTCCATTTCTTCTCTCTGTATTTGCCAGAAAGTGATGAGACCAATTCCCAAGATCTTAATGGCTTTTATTTGTTTCTTTGTTTTTAATATTAAGCTGTAAAACAGATTTTACAATCTCTTCTTTCACCCATCAAGAGGCTTCTTAATTCTTCTTCACTTTTTGTCATCAGAATGTTCTCATCTGCATTTCTGAGATAGTTGATATTTCTGCTACCAAACTTAATTCTAGCTTTTGATTTATCTATCCTGGCATTTTATATTATGTATTCTTCAAATAAGTTAAATAAATAAAAATAATAATATACATCCTTTTCTTCTTTTTTTCCAATCTTAAACCAGTTAGTTGTTACAAGTTTAGTTGTTTTTTGGACTGCATACAGGTTCAACAGGAGATAAATAATATGATCTGACACTCCTATCACTTTAAAGACATGCCATATTTTATGGTTATCTACATGGACAAAAATTCTAGTGTAGTCAATAAAACAGAAGGAGATTTTTTTTTCTGGAACTCCCTTGTTTTCTTCAGAATCTGGTGAATGTTGAAAATTTGATCTCTAGTTCCTTTACCTCTTTAAATCCAGTCTGTTCTTCTGCAAATTCTCACTCCACAGATTGCTAAATCTTAGCTTCCTTCTTAAGAATAATCTTGCTGGCATGTGACATGAAAACAATTGTTTGATAATTTGAACATTAATATTAGCATTCTTTACAATTGGGACATAAATTGATCTTTTCCAAATTTGTGTACATATTGAATGCAGTACTTTAACAGCATTAACTTTTAAACTTTTAAATAGGTCAACTGAAATTCCATCACTTCTTTTAGTCTCATTGTTAGCAATGTTTCTTTCTTTCTTTTTTTTTTTTAAGATTTTTTATTTTCAAAATCTATGTTATGATAATTTTCAACATTTATCTTTGCAAAACCCTGTAAGAATACAAGCCATTCTCCAATTGATAAATGATCAAAAGTTATGAACAATTTTCAGAACAAATTAAAACCATTTTTAGTCATATGAAAAAAAAAAGTTTCTTGTTCTCCTAATTTGCTTATGGTATCAGCCTTTATGTCTAAATCATGAACTCATTTTGACCTTATCTTGGTATAGAGTGTTGGGTATTGGTCAATGCCTAGTTTCTGCCATACTATTTTCCAATTTTCCCAGCAATTTCTGTCAAATAGTGAGTTCTTATCTCTGACACTGGGGTCTTTGGGTTTATCAAACGTTAGATTACTATTTTTTTTTTTTTGTGAAACTAAACTATTCTACTATCAGCTACTCTATTGCTTAATCAGTATTGCTTAGCAGTAGTTTTGATGAGCTCTGCTTTATGATATAATTATAGGCTTGGTACAGCTAGACCACCTGTGTTTGCATTTTTTTCATTAATTCCCTTGAAATTCTGGCTCTTTTGTTCTTCCAGGTGAATTTTGTTATTGTTTTTCTTGCTCTGTAAAGTAATTTCTTAGCAGTTTGATTGGTATGGCACTGAATAAATAGATTAGGTAGAATTGTCATTTTTCTTTTATTAGCTCAGCCTACCTATGAGCACTTAATATTCTTCCAATTTTTAGATCTAACTTTATTTGTTTGGAAAGCGTTTTATAATTGTGTTCATATAATTTTTGGCTTTGCGTTGGTGGTTAGACTCCCAAATATTTTATATTATCTACAGTTATTTTAAATGGAATTTCTCCTGGTATCTCTTGTTAACATGTAGAAATGATGATGATTTATATCAATTTATTTTGTATCCTGCAACTTTGTTAAAGTTGTAAATTCTTTCTAGTGGTTTTTTTAGTTGATTCTCTAAGTATACCATCGTATCATCTGCAAAGAGTGATAATTTGGCTTCCTCATTACCTACACCAATTCTTTCAATTTATTTTTCTTCTTTTATTGCTAAAGCTAACATTTCTAAACATTATTAAATGATAATGGTGATAGTGGGCAACTTTTTTTCACTCTTGATCTTATTGGGAATGGTTCTAGTTTATTCCCATTATATATGATACTTGCTGATGGTTTACATAGATGCTACTGATCATTTTAAGGAAAATTCCATTTATTTCTATGCTCTCTAGTGTTTTAATAGGGATGAATGTTATATTTTGTTAATTACTTTTTTCTGGATCTATTGAGATAACCTTATGATTTCTGTTAGTTTGGCTATTGGTATAGTCAATTATGCTAATAGTTTTCCTAATGTTGAACTAGCCCTGCATTTCTGGTCATGGTGTATTATCCTGGTGATAACTTGCTGTAATCTCTTTGCTGATATTTTATTTTATATTTTTGCATCAATATTCATTACAAAAATTGGTCTATAATTTTCTTTCTCTTTTGTCCCTACTGGTTTAGGTATCAGTGCAGCTTTAGCAATGCTTCTTAAGGCCCCTTTGATTTAATTCCCTGGTTCTTCATCAGTAAGCACAGCACTGTTGTTATCAATGATGTTAAGATATTTCTAGTATAGTTCTTTTGTGTATTCTTATGACTTGTTAATTTTTTTTCCATTTCTGTTCAATCTCTGTGATTTTTATCTTTTATTATCCCCATTTTAAATAAAACTTTCCTTTGATATCTCTAATTCCCTTTTTTAAAATGAGGAAATTGGACAATCTAAGCTGAAAGCTAATATCAGGCTACAAATTTTATTTCCATTAATCTTTAAAATATTACATCAACCAAGTGAAGTAGAAAACAGGAAGATATTTGTTCACCTAAGATATTTACTAATGTTTTGGGAAATGATTCCACCCCAACATCCAAAAATAAAAGATAATTTTATCGTGATGATTTGTGGTTTCCCAAAATGCTGTTGTTATCAGTGACATTGTAGTAAATGTCTAATCCCTTGTAACAGTACAGAGCTTAATTCAGTGGAATCCAGAGTAACTAAAATGAGATTGACCTAACCATGAATACTGGGTACAAAACAAAATGGAGAAGATCTTTTGGCCAAACTATGAACTGTTAGTAAATGAGCAATTTATTGAACTATGTGTGCATGTTTGTAAGAAATGTTACTAGAATTCCATGATTCAATATCATAAAACATCACAGGGAAAATATTGTTGTTACAAGGTTGAATTTTGACATCAGGTAACTGCTTGGGATCACTGAAGGCAATTCTCAGCATCACAAATATGCTCAAATTCATTCCCCTTTCTTCAAAGATAGGTTCAACTCATTGTCCGTTTATAGTGTTGCTGTTATTTTCAATATACATGTACTCATTAACACTCTCATAATCTTACATAAATGAGCTGGTCTGGACTAAATTCTTGTGATCATTTCTGAATTAATTCAAAGTGTTTTAATTTGGGGGGGCTTTGGAAAGCAGTGCATTTTCAAGCAATTTATCATCTACAAAGAATCTGTCCATTTGGAACAGGCTTTAGCAAGGCACCAGCTTCTTCTTCTTCTTTTTTTTTTTTTTTTCCCAAATAGTTTATTTATTTATTTATTTTTTTAAATAACTTTTTATTGACAGAACCCATGCCAGGATAATTTTTTACAGCATTATCCCTTGCATTCACTTCTGTTCCGATTTTTCCCCTCCCTCCCTCCACCCTTTCCCCCAGATGGCAAGCAGTCCTTTACATGTTGAATGGGTTGCAGTATATCCTAGATACAACATATGTGTGCAGAACCGAACAGTTTTCTTGTTGCACAGGGAGAATTGAATTCAGAAGGTATAAATAACCCGGGAAGAAAAACAAAAATGCAAGCAGTTTATATTCATTTCCCAGTGTTCTTTCTCTGGATGTAGCTGCTTCTGTCCATCTTTGATCAATTAAGGCTCTCTTTATCGAAGAGATCCACTTCCATCAGAATACATCCTCAAACAGTATCGTTGTTGAGGTATATAATGATCTCCTGGTTCTGCTCATTTCACTCAGCACCAGTTCATGTAAATCTCACCAGTCCTCTCTGTATTCATCTTGCTGAAGACACCAGCTTAACAGTGGCAAAATAACTTTGCTACTCATCAAGTCACATTGCTTATAGTCTTCAACCTGTTCTGATTTTTCATGAATAGTTTTCAAATCAACTTATTTTAAAACTTGCATTACTTTGGGTTACTGTATCTTTTAAATAAATAAATAGATAAAATATTTGCTATCTAAAACATTTTCTGAATCCATTGGATTGGTGGTGATAGATTTGTATCCTTTAAACATCTTGAGGAAATTACAATATTCAATATCTTTCATTCTTTTCTCATTTTTCAGGGTCAGTAACTCTTTAAATTAGGGGAGTTTGGAAGAGTTTAATTCAATTTAATAAGTACTTATTAAGAATTTACTATTTAGAAACCACCAAGTATCATTTTTATCTTTATATTCTTATCTGGTTTGCTATTAAATTTACCTCCACTCTAAATATTTTTTCTGACTATCCACAGACAATTGATTCTGAAAGAAATCTCACATGAGTTACCAGTCACTACTACATGTTGAAACAGAGTTAATTAATTTACTATTCATCACTTTATTCAGAATGTTGAGAGCTGTTTAGATATTTTTGAAGAAAGCAATTATGATATAAAAACATGAGGGGGAAGACCTTTGGCTTCTTTATCAATCCTAAACCACATTTTAAAAACTTACTTGGAGAGTAAATTGTATTTGCCATGTAATCACTCTTGTACTAAAGGGCAAAGATTTATATTGGCTTGTTTTGGAGGATTTGTATAAGTTCTTCATTAGTCTACTCTACTTCTTTATTCTCTAAAACAGATGTTGGTACATAAAATAAAACTAGATGGTAGTATCTTTAGGCATGTTAATAATAACCACTTCAAAGTAAATGTCCTATAAAACATTTCTTTGTGCTGTTCTAAGGAGAAAGATGAAATCAATTCTTCCAATTCTATTCATTACTATAATGAGAAGTTAGGAACTCTCCATTTAACATTTATAGTTTGATATTTTTTGATTTAGTTTACATCAAAAATGTCAATGTGAATGTCATCTTCTCAGGTAAACAAATGTTTGTTAAGTATCTATCATATAATAGGTAAGAATGCAATATATTGGGGATACAAAGAAAAACAATGATCATTTTTGCTCTCAAGGAGCTCATGTTCTAATGGAGGGTGCAACTTGAAAACAACTATACAAACAAGTAAATGCAAGATAAACTGGACAAAATCTAAAGCAAGAATATTAAAGAGGATCTGGAAAGAAGGAAAAATTCTACCTTATAGGAGGTAGAATTTTAGCTAAGACTTGATGGAAACCAGGGAAGTCAGGTGGCAAAGATGAAGAGAGAGTTAATTTTTCGCATGAGAAACAACCAGTAAAAATGGATGGAGAAGAGAGAGGGAGGTTTTTGTGTGAGAAACAGAAAGGAGGTGGAGAAACTGGATCACAAAGTATATGGAGATGTATAATTTAATAAAATACAATAAGCTCTTAAATGCCTACTATGTGCAGATTCTATGATAAGAACTGGAGATATAATTAATAAAAGCAAAGATCGTTGCTTCCCTCAAGGAGTTTACAATTTAAAGTGGAGAAAACAACAAACAAAAGAAAACAGGAAAGAAGGATAGGGCCTGATAAAGGGGAGGAGGGTACCTAGTGTGGCTTATTTTATTCAATGGATTTGAAACCAGAAAGGACAGCAGATGTAGAGTGCGTTGAGTGTAAGATTTAAGAAGACTTAAAAGGGAACAGGCTAGGAAAAAATTAGAATGGGAAACAGAGGATTTTTCATTTGATCTTTGAGGTGAGAGAGGGGAAGAGGTTAGAAGGGCAATATGCTGAAAAAAGATGAGATGGACTGGAATATCTTGGACATGTATAAGATTTTGCTTTGTCAAAAAGGAACATCTCTTGATGTGAAACAGGGAATGAAAAGTTGTAGAAGGCATCAGACTGACGTTAGGTAAAGATAAGAAGAGAAGACAGAGCTCTCAGCAAATATATTTTCAATGAATTATTAGGCAAGATTTTCAATTGAGAGGAAAGAAAGAGGGGAAATCATGGTGATTTGAGAAGGGATGAGTAGATTTGGAATTGGTAAAATAGTAAATTAATTAGGCAGATTAAAATATTGAGTGGTCACTTGAGATTATGTAACAATGAAATGAACTCATTCAGGATATTTTGGTGATATTCTCCAATTTGATTCAACACTATGTTATTAGAATGAATAGGATCCAATTCATTTTATTTAGTAGTCTATTCAGTTGTGATTATCAAATCATTATAGATTTAAAGCTGAAATGGATCTTAGCAGATCCTTATTCTTATAGGTGAGGAAGTTGAAATGCAGAAAAGTAAAGAGATTTGCTCAAGGTCATATAGGAAGTGAATATTTGAGGTAGAATTGAACTTAGGTCTTCCTGTCCCTGTCAAGTCACTATACCAAATTGCCTTGCAAACAAATTTAATATTTAGTTTACTACAAGTAAATTAATATTTGTAAAGAATCTAAAAGCTATGGGATTCTTTAAATTCTCTTCCCACCCCCTTTCTATCATGCTATCATCATCCCTACAAGAGGATAAGAGCTTATGAACTGTTTATATATGGATGCAAGATAGCACAATGAATAGTGCAGTAGGCCTGGAATAAGGAAGACCTGAACATGTATTTGACTTTGGACACTTACTAGCTGTGTGACTCTAGGCAAGTCATTTAACCTCTGTCTATCTCATTTTCCTCATCTACAGGACCCAACTTACATTCATAAAACATGTTTGCAAAGTGCTTTTAAAAACTTAAAGCAATATATGATAATAATAATAATTATTATTATTATTATCTTTGTCTGGTTCATTGATTACCATGGACAATGACTTCATATTACCTGGTGTTTCGCTTGCTGGTAAACAACACTTCTATGTTTACATGAATTGGTCCTTGAACAGGAAGCAGACTTTCACAGAGTCTGATAGAGTACACAAAGTTTTTCTAATTTGGTAGAAGATACCAGAGTCTGTGTTTCTCTGGAAGTCATTTAGTATTTTCAGCCATATCTGATTCTTTGTGACCCTCTTTGGGGTTTTCTTTGCAAAGATACTAGATTATTTCTCCAAATCATTTTTTTAAAGATATGGAACTGAGGCTACCCAGTGTCACACAACTAGTAAGAGTCTAAGGCTGCATTTGAATTCAGGAAGTTGAATCTTCCTAAATTAAGGCCTAATAGTCTAGACATTATAATACCTAGCTGCCTCTCCTCTGGAATATTTTGAGAAATCAGAGTCCTCTCATTATCATTGTAGAAGAAACATTAATTTACCTAATCCATATCTGTATAATGTTAATAACCTCTAATGTTTATTCTTGTTCTATTTCAGTAATTTGTAAGTAAACCTGAGAATAAAGTGGAATAAAAAATTAAATGGGAATGGAAAAAAAAAAAACAAATACCTGAAACCAAATTTGAATGTTATAACAACTTTGTGTGAACTTGGACAAGTCACTTAATATGGATTTTACTTTTTTTAACCATGAATGAGAGAGTTGGACTATTGGAGAAAACTTCCAAGTGCCTTTCAACTGAACCTGCTGTGATCCTATTTTTAAATGAAATGAACAATACTATCATTAATGTCTAACTTTCAGACTAGATTGTGAAAATAGATTTGAGTGAAAACAGTTGTCCATAAAGCTTTTTTTTTTCCCCTCTATCTTTCTTCAACTTTACAAACAGGGTTGGCTGCTAGACACCAGTATTCAATTTTTTTCTAACAATTCGAGTAATTCAGACCTTGCCATCTGTTATCTTATTGCCACCAAGTAAAATCTCTGGAGGAAGCATAACACTTCATAGGAATTAGAGGTGGGAAAGATCTGGGAGATCTTTAACTTTAAGTAGAAGGAAAAACTCTAGTTCAGCTAGGGAAAGCATCTTGCTGTAAGTAGCAAAGTTGGAATTCCAAATCCAGTTCCTCTGTTGTCAATAGTGACCCTGCCACTACACCATGACACTTGTGGCTCTCTTGCTTCCATGAGACTTAAACTTCTCTGTCCCTGAGTAGGACCATTTTGATGGACAGCTCTAACCACTTGGGTTTCTGTGTTTTTGCAATGATTTCTAACCTCTAACAGCTGTTGGGGTGATTTAATGAACTGCTAAATTTTCAGAGTAAATGTTAAGCTGATAGAAATGGGGCACATGACACATGGTGAGTGAGAGTACTGCCTACAATGAAAAAGAAAGCATGGGAAGTTTTATTCAAAGAATGATGGGGGAAGGCACTTGAGAAAAGAAAACTAATGGCAGAGAGAAAAAAAAAAAAAAAAAAGGTGGTTAGGTTTTCCTGTCTCATATGAAGCCATAATTAGCCTTTGCAGCCTCCTGAGTTTATTGGTTCTTTGTTTTGTTCACACCTCTGAATGTTGCTGAAGCTTGAACTACCACAGAAGAAAGTTCAGATCATTCACTTGGCAGGAGCTCTACCGCCCATTTGCACTTGTCACTGATGTTTTTCTATGTGACTTGTTGAAATGTGAGCAGGAGTCTTTCCCTCGCCTATCTCTCCGGAGAACTGGTCGACTTTATAGATTAGTAGTATCTTTGAAATAGAAAGGTCATTAAGTCCAGCTTCAATCCCTATGGTATCTGCTCTCCCCCATCCTTGACAAGTGGCCATTCAGTCTCTGCTTGAAGACCTCCAGTGATGGGGAAACTCATTGGGGTTTGAAGCAACCCATTTCACTTTTGGACAGCCCCAATTCTTATAAACATTTTTCTTTTCACTAAGCTTAAATCTACTTCTCTTATATACATTGCTCTTCTTTTTTGTGCTCTAAGCTTTTTTAAATTTCCACCTGCCACCCCTTTTTGTCTGAGAAATTTTTACATGATCCCAAGTATACAGGTTTATAAAATACATATAAAAATGAGACATTTATTGAAAATGAATCATAATTTAGCAACCCTCACATTGTTACGCAAATCAATATGGAGTCACAACCCCACCATGTTAAAAGTTTTGTGTAATGTCCAGATTAGCTTTCTGGAGGATCTCTGGATGAGTCTTGGTCTTAGGTGGAGAAGTGATAAAGGCAGGAGAGCCACCACCAGGATGGTCAAGGATGGAGTCTGGAGTCTGAAGTCTGGAGTCTGTCTATTTCAAGTCCTCTCAGCCCTTAAATACCTTAGTACAATTACATCACTACAGCACACTGAGCATGTGCCAACTGTTAGGAGAGCCATTACATCATTATATCACACTAAGTATATGTGAATTAGAAATTCATTATCTCATCAATCACACTGAGTAAGGACCCTGATGTAAGTATCCGCACTTCAAGTATAACACAGGTGGTCATGTCCTCCCTGACTTCTCAGGGAGGGAGGTGAGAAATTCCATAGGGAAAATGGGGAGCCAAACCAGATATTTTAGCAGGTTTCCTCTGGGCTGAAGAGTCTTGTACCTCACTCAGAGTTCCCCCAATATGTGTAGCTCTCTACAGTTTTGCTCCACAACAGGGATGAGGAACCTTTTTTGCTGCCAAGGTTCATTTGGACATTTATAACACCATTTGTACGGCATATAAAATTAACTTAAAAACTCAAGTAGTAGGAGGTCAACTTATCCATTCTGTAGTTGCCTTGGTAGGGCCAGACCAAATGATTTTGTCTTATATGGATGTTCCCTAACCCTGTTATGGATATGGATATTTTTCCCTGTGACTGTGCTTTAAGACAGCTATCTCTCCCTAATTTTCCATCTTTTCTTATCTATTAGTTCCCTCCCTGATACTTTTAAGATATTGCTTTGTATTGTTCCTCTCTTTTATAGCCAAATGGTCTATACTCACTCTTGCTATATTCTAACCTCTTGCTCACTTCTCAGTGTCTTGATGATTGTCTTCATTCCTAACCTGGGGACTGAAATTGCTTTCTCCAAAGTCACCAGTAATCTATTGAGAAATCCAATGACTTCTTAGCATTTGCTAATTGTTTATTACCACGCTCTGTGCTCTTTATTCTCAAGAAGCTTACTATTATATATACTATTATATGTACTATGTACATACAACCCTAAAAAGGGCTTTTTTCAGCGCTCATCTATCATGACCACCTTCTTTCTTCCCTGGGTTTTGAAGACAATACTTTGTTATAGCTCTCTCTTTTCCTTTATCTCCACAATTTCTCATTTCCTTTGGCCAGATCATCATTCAAACTCTTCTTCATTCCAGGGGTCCTCAAACTTTTAAAATAGGGGGCCAGTTCACTGTCCCTCAGACTGTTGGAGGGCTAGACTACAGTAAAAACAAAAACTTTGTTTTGTGGGCCTTTAAATAAAGAAACTTCATAGCCCTGGGTGAGGGGGATAATCGTCCTCAGCTGCCACGTCTGGTCTGCGGGCCATAGTTTGAGGACCCTTGTTTATACAATATATACTTCATATCTGTATTCTAGATGCTCTCCTATTCTTTCTTTATACTTTCTGGGTGATCTCATTAGCTTCCATGGACTCACTATCACTTCTGCACTTTTCTTCCAAAGTTATATATAACAGTCATCTCTGTCCTCAGAGATCTCATTGGGATCTCAAACTAAGGCTATTCCAAAGAGAACTTCTCACTCTTCTCACATCCTTTCTTCTTCCAAAGCTTTTTTTTTTCCCTATCAAGTAGCCATCATCCTTCCAATCAATCAGTTCCTCAATTTAGAAATTAATCTTGACTTCTCACAAGAGTCACAGTATGACTGATATAAGACTGATCATGTTGAGTCTGGAAAAGAGAAGATATAAGGAAAGAGTTGGGGGTGGAGGGTGGATATAATACATAGAAGTGCTAGTCCTGGAGTCAAGAAGACCTATATTCAAATTCAACCTCAGACAATATTTGCAGAAGCACTTAGCATAATGATTATTGCACAGTACCCATACTAGGTGCTTTAATAAATGTTTGTTCTTGCTTCTCATTCACTTTCACTAATCCCTTTATCCAATCAATTTTCCCCTTCTAATATCTCTTTTATATAGCTCTTTCTCTCTATTCACACTGCAAATAGTCTAGTTCAGGCTCTTATCACCTCTCACCTGGACTACTGCAATAGCTTCCTAATTGGTCCCCTGGTCTACAGATTCTTTGCTCTTCAATCCATCATCCATAGACTTGTCACATTTGTATTCATAAAACACTCAGGTCGAACCATGTCATCCCCCTGCTCAGGAAGCTTCAGTGACTCTAAGATAAAACACAAACTTTATGCTTGGCATTGAAAAATTGGCTTCCCAATCTCTCCCAGCCTATTTTACCAGGCTGATTATACTTTACTCCTCAGTCTGCCTTATATTTCTGCCTTACAGGCAGATTGGTTGCCTTATAATTCTGCATACACACTAGTCCATCTCCTGGCTCCATGACTGTAGAGAAGCTATTCTCCCTGACTGAAATGCTCTTATTCCTCACTTTTGGAATTTCCCCTTATAGACTTCCTTTAGTCTCAAGTAAAATTTAAGCTACTTGAAGCCAGAAATTATCTGATGTTTCTTTCTATTCCAAGAACCTTATACAATGCTTAGTACAGAATAGCTGCTTAATACTGACTGAACTTGATTGAATTGAAATTATTATTTCTTTTTTATGTATTCTCCAAGTTAAACATTGAAGCTAAGTTTTCATATGGAATAGTTTTCAGTTCCTCTCAACATTGTGTCACCCTCCTATGAATGCTGCTTTAGGAAAGTTCTTCCTAAAATATGGTGCCCTTATTGATACACTTCAGTTGTATCTAACTAGGACAGCAGGTTCATCTGTTTAGCAGGTTCAGATATAAATAAGCGGTATATAGAATGTTGGATACAGTCAGGAAGGCCTGAATTTAAATCCAGTCTTAGATATCTACTTATTTTAATTTGAGCAAGTCTGTCTGCCTCAGATTTTTCATCTGTAAAATGGAAATAATAAAAACATCTACCTCCCAGGATTGTTGTGAGAATAAAAATTTTAAAAATTAAAAACACTGCAAACTTTAAAGCACTATGTAAATACCAGCATTAATTTTTATTTAAATCCCTTCATTTTCTGAATCCCTTTATTCATTTTAAGACTGCATTATGTTTTTTGTCTATTAATGTTATATTGTTAGCTTATATTGATCTTTTGGTCTACTAAACATGCCTTTCTTCCTTATTTCCTTAGATCTTCTTAATAGGAACTGTTGTTTAGCTATTTCTATCTCTCTTATGGAATTTTTTTTTTGGTTAGAACACCTATCAATAAGAGTCTCCAAAGGCCAAAATATTACACATAAGAGAGAAATGAAAATGTATATTATTTTTCAAGCACTACTGGTTCTGATATTAATCTCTTTTTTAACTAGTTCCCAGCTGAGAACTTCTAAAGCTATCTTCCTTGGATGGCTGCCTTTTACCTTGACTCATCTCTTGGTGAGCTAATTTAGCTTTCTTGTAAATCAATAGTAACCCCAAAACTATGTAATTCATGGACTCATAAAAATTTTCACCTCTATGCCTTTATTATTCATGATATGACTATAAAGTAGAAATAATAATTAATTTCTATGGCTTCTTATAAAGATTTTTAAAGTGCTTTTACTTCCAACAATTCAGTATAGAAATGCAAGTATGATCATCTTCATTGTATACTGATGCTCAGAAAAGTTAAGTGGCTTATGCATGGTCATTGAAGAAATCAGGTACAGCGATAGTATTCAAACACAAGACTCTAGACTCCAGTTCCTGAGTTCTTCCCACTATGCAATATGTTTTTCTTAGTTCTGACTCCAACTTTGTGACATTGAGCAAATCACTTTATTTCTCTCATAGTTAATTTTCTTATATATAAAATGGAAACAATAATTATGGTACTGCCTTTGTCACAAGGTTTCATGAGCATGAGATTTCATCATTATTTTAATTTAAAACCTTAATATATTATTTTTATAACGTTTATATAGAAAGGAAGGAAACTGACATCTTATGAAATATAGTCTATTTTATACAGAAAAGCCCACTACTTGGATCAGTGGAATATATTAGGTACATAAGACACAATAGGTTATGTGTATAAAAATATAGTGTTTAATACACCCATGGATTCCACCTTTTGGAATAAGAGCTCATTATTTGACAAAAATTGCTGGGGAAACTGGAAAATAGTGTGGTAGAAACTAGGTATTGGACAACATCTAACGTCCTATATACCAAGAAAAGTTAATGATTAAGAAAAAAAAAAGGGTGATAGTATAAGCAAATTAATAAAGATCTAGTAGCCAGGATATACCTATCAGTTCTGTGGACAAAGGTGAACTTTATGGCCAAAGAAGAACTAGAGAACAATATAAAATGCAAAAGGAATAATTTTGATTAAATTAAAAAAGATTTTGCACCCCAAAATGTCAATGCAGCCAAGATTAGAAGGGAAACAGAAAGCTGGGGGGGGGTAGTGAAATTATAACCAGTGTTTCTGGTAAAGGCCTAATTTATAAAATATTTATAGAACCGACTCAAATTTATAAGAATATAAATCATTACTTGATTGATAAATGGTCAAAGGATAAAAAGAAATAATTTTCAGGTAAAGAAATAAAAGTCATTTCTAATCATATGAAAAAATACTCTAAATCACTATTGATTAGAGAAATTCAAATTAAGGCAATTCTGATGTCCACTTCATACTTCTCAGATTGGCTAAGATGACAGGAAAAGATAATGAAAAATATTAGAAAGGATGTGGGAAAACTAGAACACCTAATACATTGTGTTAGTTGTGAAATGATCTAACCATTCTGGAGAGCAATTTGGAACTATGGTCCCAAAGCTATAAAACTGTGTGTACATTCTCACTACTGGGTCTGTATCCCAAAGAGATAATAAAAAAGGGAAAAGTCCTTTTTTATACATATATACAAAATATATACAAAATGTTTGTAGCAGCTTTTTTTTGTAGAGACAAGGAACTTTCACCTTCAGGACAGCATGAGATATTGGGAGGCTGAGTACAGGAAAACTGAGTGAATCTCTGCTGATTAAGAATGCCAGACCCAGCTATGCTATAGAGATGTGTGGAATCATGTATACCAAAAATCAAAAGAACTATCCCTGTGGCCAAAAATGTCTTATCCAGCAAAATTATCCATAATATTTAATAAAAAAGTGGACATTCAACAAATTTGCAGCTTTTCAGGATTTTATATTAACCAAACCCAAACTCATGTGAAAATTTAACATATAAGATACAATGTCAAAGATCAATTTCATAAAAATTTAACATGGACAAATTGGTTTACATTTTTTACATGGAAATGTATACTATATGTTTAAGACTGATATCAGCAATTGGGTAACTTAAAAGAAAGATTGTATTAGAGTTTAGTATGATCTTACTAAAAAGCAAAACCTCCTAGGAAAAAATAAAAAAAAGAAGTAATTATGTGATATGAATTGAGGTGCAGAGAAAGAATAAATGTAGAGACATTAGAGGAAGAATTAAGGCTCATAGTTCTGAAAACCTACTCACATTGGGAATGGGTTAAATAGGTAACACTACATATACACCAGGATATAGCATCCTCCAAAATCTATAAAGAAGTAATGGGTGAGGGATGGGCAAAAGGGAGACAAAGGCTGGGGGAAGAATATAAGGAAAAGATCCATGGCTGAGGAGAGCTTAAATAATATCAAGACAAATCAAAGAGCAGAGTTAAAGTAGAAGAGTTAGCAGGGAAAGGGAAAAAAAAAAGACATACAAACACAACAAGGATCAGGAGTAGAATTTATTAGGGAAAAAAATATGGCTAGTAATCACTGATCTTAGATAAAGTCATACTTAAAGATTTAATCAAAAGAGAAGTCTACATTATATATAAGCCATACTAATATTGTTTTAGATACACGTTTATGTATGGGTAAATGCCTGTATGTATGTATGTATGTACGTATGTATATATGTATAATATGTATGTGTGTGTGTGTATGTATGTGTGTAACAGTCTGAATATATGTAAGTAAAATTTTGAAATGGCAAAGGCTTAAAAGGTAATAGTGAGACATTTTCCCAGCCTAAGACAACTTAGAAGTTTGGCAGGAGAGGTCAAGAAGTTGGCCAGGAACAGAAAAAGACTATCACCAATGAGCCTTAAGACAGTTGAGACAGTAGCAGCATCTTTGGGAGCTTTCAGCCCAAAAGGAGTGAGGGAGTCAGAATACTAGTAAAGAAGAGATTACAGGGGCTCTTTGCTGTGTAGTTGTCATTGATTGGCAACTCTATTGTTCATATATAATTCTGGGTCACAGTTACAATATGGAGAGTAGTTATTGTGGGCAGTGATAAGGAAGCAGGAGTCATGATCACAGCTATAAGGCAGAAAGGTGAATGAGTACTAATGATGGCAAGAGAGGTGGGGACCTGGTGACAATTTCAGAGCCAACAGGAATGCTAATACTATGATTTTAGGGGAATAGCACCCTCCCTTTTTAAAAATCAGAACACATCAGAACAAGGAATAAAAAGGGATCATAATTCTCCCAGAATTACACCACCTTAGAAGCACTGATAACTTACAGATACTCAAAATTATCTTTAAAAGCTACAATATGAAAATGCCAGAAGCATGACACAGTATCTTTCCACTCTAGATGAACAGATCCCAATTTTAATGCAAAATTCAAAATAAAGTAGTAAACTACAAAAATGGGCAAATAGTATTGAAAAAAAACTTGATCATCAACAGACATTAGGAAGGCAGAGAAAACCAAGACATAAAAACAGAAGGTAACAATGTGAAAATAGTAATAAACAAAACAATGAAGAAAAATTCCAAATAAATCCAAGCTACCCAAAATTTTCCTGGAAAAGTTAAAGAAAGGAGTGGAAGAAGAAAAATGAGGGGTACTAATAATGAAGCAAAAAAAAATTATGGGAACAAAATTAATAGCTTAATAAAATGGCACAGAAATATTGAAGAAAATAGCATCTTAAAAGAGAATTGACTTAATGGTAAAAGAGGCCAAAAAACCCCCTCTAAATAGAAAAACTTCTTTAAAAGTGGAATAGACTAATGAAAAAAGAGATACAAAGAATTCCCTGAAGAAAAGAAGTCCTTAAAGAGCAGAATCAACAAATTAGAAAAAATAAAGTACAAAATTCATTAAAGAAATAGAACATTTTAAATATGATTATAAATTCCTTGAAAGAATAATTCTTAAAAATTAGTATTGGGAAATTGGAAACTAGTGACTCTATTAAACATTAAGAAACAGTTAAACAAAGGCAAACATATTAGGGGAAAATACATGTGTATTCCATCAGAAAAACAATACTCCTAGAAAATACATCAAGAAGAGATAAGTTAAGAATTATTGGAATGCCAGCAAATCATGACTTTAAAAAATTAAATATATTTTAAGGGACTATAAACAAAAAATGTCCTGATATTTTAGATCCAGAGGGTAAAATGTAAATTTCTTCCAATAATTTAACATTTTATTAGCCCCCAGGTAAATATTAAAATAAACAAAACATTTTAACTTTTTTTTTACTGAAATTCTGAACTTCAAATTCTCTTCCTCCTTTCCTTCCTTCCTCCCTCATTTGAGGAGGCAAACAATTTAATACAAGTTACATATCTGCAATCAGGTAAAACATTTCCACTTTTAACATGTTGTGAAAAAGAAACCCAGACCAAAAAACAGCAATGACAAAAACAAGAAAAACAAAAAACACAAAACAAGAAAAAAAATTATATTTTACATATTTGTATAAAATTTATATATTTTTTAAAAAAATTTAAAAAGTAAAGAAAATCTAGTTGTCTAGTTAATCAGTGGAATAGGTTAGGTTCAAAGGACAAAACAGCCAATAACTTTAATAATCTAGTGTTTGACAAACCCAAAGACCCCAGTTTTTGGGATAAGAACACATTATTTGACAAAAATTGCTAGGAAAATTGGAAATTAGTATGGCAAAAACGAGTCATTGACCCACATTTACCACTGTACACCAAGATAAGATCAAAATGAGTTCATGACTTAGGCATAAAGAATGAGATTATAAATAAATTGGAAGAGCATAGGATAGTTTACCTCTCAGACCTGTGGAAGAGGGAGGAATTTATGATCAAAGAAGAACTAGAAATCACTATTGACCACAAAATAGAAAATTTTGATTATATCAAATTGAAAAGTTTTTGTACAAACAAAACTAATGCAGACAAGATTAGAAGGGAAGAAATAAACTGGGAAAACATTGTTACAGTCAAAGGTTCTGATAAAGGCCTCATTTCCAAAAGATAGAGAGAATTGACTCTAATTTATAAGAAATCAAGCCATTTTCCAATTGATAAATGGTCAGACAATTTTCAGATGAAGAAATTGAAACTATTTCTAATCATATGAAAAAGTGCTCCAAATCATTATTGATCAGAGAAATTCAAATTAAGATAACTCTGAAATACCACTACATACCTCTCAGATTGGCTAAGATGACAGGAAAAGATAATGACAAATGTTGGAGGACATGTGTGAAAACTGGGACACTGATAAATTTTTGGTGGGATTGTGAATGAATCCAACCATTCTGGAGAGCGATTTGGAACTATGCTCAAAAAGTTATCAAACTGTGCATACCCTTTAATCCAGAAGTGTTACTACAGGACTTATATCCCAAAGAAGATCTTAAAGAAGGGAAAGGGACCTGTATGTGCAAGAATGTTTGTGGCAACCCTTTTCATAGTGGCTAGAAACTGAAAATTGAATGGATGCCCATCAATTGGAGAATGGTTGAGTAAATTGTGGTATATGAATGTTATGGAATATTATTGTTCTGTAAGAAATGACCAGCAGGGTGATTTCAGAGAAGCCTGGAGAGACTTAGACAAACTGATGCTGAGTGAAATGAGCAGGACCAGGAGATCATTGTACACTTCAACAACTGTGGTGTTCTCTTCTTTTATATAATATATGCTGGTTCTCTCTGGGAGCAAGTTTCTTGGGGAGGTTTTCTGGAGGCAGCCTTCATTTCAGTTCAGTTCAATAATCACTTCAAATGAAGCCAGGGATTTAAGTACAGTCTTTTATTGTCTCGGTTCTGAAAGCTCTTGTTGCTAATCTTTTTCCTCTAGCAGCTTCTGCTTCTAACTAACTCCAACTCTTGACAATCTTCCGAACTGAACTGAATTCACTGACTCGGCTCCTTTTTATGCTCTCTCAAAAGTTGACTCCTCCTCCGAGAGTGGGCTTATGGGAGGTGTGAACTCACAAAGTTACAAAGCTTACTTTGTGTATCTCCCATACTTGTGAACACTTGTGAGTCTTCCAAACTTGTGAACTAATGTGTGTGAGTTAATGTATGAACTCTCAAAGCTACAAACCCAAACATACAAGCATTGCTTCTATCAATTCCATTGAATTATCACCTTGTTTCAAGTTCTGGCCTGTAACAAACAACAATACTATGTGATGATCAGTTCTGATGTATGTGGCTTTCAACAGTGAGATGGTCCAAATCAGTTCCAATTGTTTAATAATGAAGAGAAGCAGCTACACCCAGCGAAAGAATTGTGGGAAATGAGTGTGGACCATAACATAACATTTCCCCTCTTTTTGTTATTGTCTGCTTGCATTTTTGATTTCCTTCTCAGATTATTTTTTACCTTCTTTCTAAATCTGATTTTTTTTGTGCAGCAAGATAACTGTATAAATATGTATACATATAACATATTTAACATATACTTTAACAGATTTAATATGTACTGGACTACTTGCCATCTAGGGGAGGAGATGGGGGGAAGAAGGGGAAAAGTTGGAACAGAAGGTTTTGCAAGGGTCAATGTTGAAAAATTATCCATGTATATGTTTTGTAAATAAAAAGCTGTAATAATAAAATAAATAAATTATCTTTTGAATACAGACTTAGTAGTGCTATTGCTTGGTCAAATGTCATGCATGATTTTATAAAACTTTGATTATAGTTCCAAATCATTCTATAAAATTCTAATAGAATAAATATACAACTTCACCAATAATGCCTTTGCATCTTAATTTTCCCATATACCTGCAATCTGTGACATTTTCCTTAATGTCATATTTCAAGTTGTTTTAATTTGCATTTTTTTAAAAATACCTTGAATTAGTTTTGGGCAAATGGAAGCTAGTGACTCTATTAAAGGCAAAATATTGGGGGGAAATACATGTCTATCTCATGAGAAAAACAATACATCTAGAAAACATATCAAGAAGAGACAAGTTAAGAATTATTGGAATACCAGCAAATCATGATTTAAAAAAATATATATCATATTTCAAGGAACTATGAAGAAAAAGGTCCTGATACTTGGGATCCAGAGAGTAAAATGTAAATTAAGACTGCACTGATCAATTCCTAAAAAAATTCCAAAATGAAAACTACTAGGAATGGTATAGCCAAATTCCAGAGCTCCTAGGTCAAATTGTAAGCAACCAGAAAAAAAAAATTAAAACAAGCATATATGTGTATATATGAATGTCTTTGTGTATATGTATATACATATTTGTTTATATTTATCACATTGTATTATATAATATATTGTTGGCCTTTTTTCCCTTTCTTTTAAATTTGAGCTCTGCTTCCAGATTAAAAGGAATACTATCTCAGATTTCTTGTGCTAGTGACGGAAGGCTTTAGCTACTCACTTGTGGCCCCACAGATGTTGCCCTAAGGTTCAGAGGGACTCCTTGTATTGGTGTTGCAATGAGGGAGTGTTGTCAGGGGTGGCTGGCACTCCTAGTGGCTATAAGAGGCTGACATCTCACTTGGTGCTGAGCTGGGGTTCTAGTGGTGGAATCTATTGGGTACTGAGATCTGGTGGGATATTTCTGCATTTCCCTTGAGGCTGTCCTAAAGTTAGTGGTGGTTGGGCTTCTAGTCAATTTGCCTAAGGCTATGCTAAAGTTGTCAGGATTTGTCCTAGTAGCTGCCTGTAACCTTAGGCATCCTGGGGTTGGCTTCTATCTGTTTGCACAAGGCTGTATTGAAACACGTGGAGATCTGGTCAGTGGAGGATGCCTGTTTGCCTGGCTCTATCCCAAAGCAGGTGGTTGTTCCCAGAGCTGGGTTTATTGGTTACCCTGGCTATGGTAAGGCACTTGAAAATGTCCTTGTATTGATGTTCCAGACTTGGATTTACTGGTGATTTGCTGAGGTGGGGCTTGCTTCTGGCTCACTGGAAAGCTTCTTAGCTATTCTATGATTGTCTGGAGGTGAGCATGGGAGAGTTAGTTATTCACTGCTTACCCTGCCATCTTGGCTCCCAGAACTTCAAATGACATAATTTTTTAAAAAATGCTATCTACCTCCAAAATGAAAGCTGATAAGCTCTGAGTGCAAAAAAAGGTAAGTTTTTTTCTCACCTTTTAAATTTTTTTGCTTTTGGAATATTGCTAATATGGAAATGTTTTGCATGATTTTACACATATAATTAGTTGACATAATTTTGCTTGCCTTCTTAGTGAGTGGAGGAGAGTGAAAGGGAGTAAAATGATTTGAAACTCAGATTTTTAAAAAAGAAAACTATTCAAGATTAATAAAATTTTAAACATTAAAATAATAAATTATAAAGGAGAACTGCACTGACATACTAGAACCAGAGGGTAAAATAGAAATTGAATGAATTCAACATTCATTTTTGGCAAGATATCCCAAAATGAAAACTCTCAGAAATATGATAGCCAAAATTCAGATAAAAGAGAAAAACTTCAGGAAGCCAAAAAGAAACCTTTAAAAAACTGTGAAGCCAGATCAAAATCGTACAAGATTTAGCAGCTTTCATGTTGAAGGGGTGGAAGGCTTTCCTAGAAAGCAAAAGAATTGAGTTACTTAGTCAAATTCTTCAAGGAAGAAATGAATATTTAATGCAATAGAGGGCTTTAAAGTATTCCTGATAAAAAGACCAGTGATGAATAGAAAATTTGGCAATCATAAAAAAGGTAAACAACATGAAAGAGAAATCATGATGGACTCAATACAGTTAAAATATTCAACCTTATATATGAGATTATATATGCAATAAATGCCAAGGAGCTTTATTATTATTAGGGCAATTAGAAAAATTCCATGTAGCTAAAGGACACAGTAGTGAGTGGATTATGTGATGATTATCTAAAAATGTAAGAATGAAAAAAAAAGGCACTGGGTGAAGGACGAAGAGAGGAATAATAAATAAAATTATCTCACAAGAAAGGAGTATTACAGTAGAGAAGAAAATGAAGGAAAAGTAGGACAATGTTGAACTGCATTTCAATCTAAGTTGGGTCAAAAATGAAAGAATACATATACACACTCAATTTGGTATATAAATCTATTTTACCCAGCAGGGGTTTAAGAGAAGGGGTTAGTGATAAAATGGAAGGCCGATAATGGGAAGCCACAATCAGAAGGAAAAAAAAGACTTTAAAGGAGAATAGGGTATAAAAAGAAAAAGAAAGATTAAAAGAGAAGAAAATAGGATGGAGGAAAATGAACAATCAATAACTATAACCAATTGTTAATAAGACCCACTAATAAAATAGAAGGGAATAGCAGACTGGCTTAGAGACTGTAATCCATTGTGTTCTTTGAAAGAAATACATTTGCAATGGAGAGACTCAAAGAGTTTAAATAAAAGGCTGTAACAGAATCTAATATGCTCCCACTGAAGTAAAAAAGGCAGGAGTAGCAATTGTGATCTCAGACAAAGCAAAGGTAAAAACAGACCCAACTGTAAAAAGATAAGTAGAGAAATTTCATCTTGCTAAAAAGGACCATAAACAATGAAGTAATATCAATACAAATATATATGCACCAAATGATATAAGATTTAAATTCTTAAAATGATATATTAAATGCATTATGGGATGAAATTGAAAGGAAAACTACATTAGTGAGGGATTTCAAATTTCCTCTCAGAGTTAGACAATTCTAACCATAAAATAAACAAGATAAAAGTTAGTGAAATGAATAGGATTTTAGAATAGTTAGATATGATTGAATTCTGGAGAAAACTGACTGTGAATAGAATACTTTATTCTTAGCTACATGTGATACCTTCACATAAATTAACCATGCATTAGCAAATAAAAGCTTCACAAAAATGCAAAAAAAAAAAAACCCCAGCATATTAAAGTCAAAATTCATTATTAGTTCTATTCAATAAAGATTTTTGAAATGGTATCTTAAAGAAAAATGGAAACTAAGTAATTTAATGCTAAAGGATGACTGGATCAAAGGAAAACCATTAAAAAATCATTAATTGATTAAAGAGAATGAAAGCATTAAGACAATATATCAACTTCTGTGAAATGCAGCCAAAACAGTACAAAGTGGCAAGCTTATATCGGTAAATGCATATATCAATAAAATAAGAATGATTTGGACATGCAATTAAATAAATCTAGAAAAAGAAGAAATTTTAAACCTCAATTAAATAACAAAATGGAAATACTGAAAATCAAAAGAGAAATCAATAAAATTGAGAATTTTAAAATTAGCAAATAAATAATAAGAGCTTTTTGTAACAAAATGAATAAAGAATTGGTTAATTTTATTTTAAAATAAAAGGAGCTCAAAGTTAAAGATAAATAGATTTAATCAAAAAAGAAAAATAGAGAAACTGCACTATACATCAACTTCATTGATAAATATTGTTTTATATTATTTAAAATAACTAGATAGTATAAGGTTGGAATATTGCTGTGATGTAGAAAATTATAAGTAGGTGGATTTAGAAAAATATGGAGAGACTTGGACTTATGAAGGATGATGTTATCCACATTGAGAGAAATAGAGGATAAACAAGCATAGTACAACCTTATATAGCTGTATGTGAATGCATATATGTGTATATGTATATGATTATATATATGTATGTGTATACACACACACACATATATTCTAGTTTAATTGTAGCTTTATTGAGGGAAATAAAAGAGAGAAAAGAGTAAAGTGTGCAGGAAAGAAGAAAAGGAAGCCTACAAGTAAGTAAAGAAAAGATGGATAACTCTAAACATGTATAATATTTATTATACAGGTTTTATTGAAATGGAAATTTATTGTCTCTTATTTTGAATCTCTCTTATGTTCTGCTGTGCATATGACAGTGCTTTCTTTTTTTTTATTCTTTTTTTTTCCTATTTTGAAATAAATAATTTACAAAGAAAAAGAAATCCAAATTACCACTTTTAAAAATGGAAAGGGTAAATACATTGTCAATGAAGATGCAATTAATATTAGATTTTACATTGCCAAATCAGATGTATTTGCAAGTAAATTCTGCTAAACATTTAAGAGACAATTAATCCCAGTACTATGTAACTATTTGAAAAACAGATAAAGAAGTAGTTCTACTAATTATTTGTATAACAGAAGTATCATTTTAAAACTTAAACTAGAAAGCTCAAAACCAGAAAAATATAGACCAATTTCCTTAATGAATATTGAACAAAAGAATTTAAATAAAATGTTAGCTAGGAGACTATCATAATATGTTCTTAAAATTATATACTATTGACCAGGTGGCATTTAAACCAGAAATTCATGGTTAGTTCAATATTAGGAAAACTATCAACATAATTAACCATATTAATTAAAAATAATAGAAATCACAGGATCGTCTCAATAGATATAAAATACATCTTTTAACAAAATATAACATCCATTTTTCTTTTTAAAAAGCACTAGAAATTATATGAATAAATTTAGCTTTTCTTAAAATGATAAATAGTATCTATCTAAAACTAAAATAAACATTATCTGAAATGGGAATATTTACCTAATAAGATCAGAGCTGAAGTAAAAATGTCCATTTTCATCACTATTATCCAATATTGTATTAGAAATGCTATCTATAGCAAGAAAAGAAAAAGATATAAAAATAAATAATGAGGGAGTCAAACTATCATTTTTTGCATATGATATGATGCTATATCTTAGAGAACCCTAAAGAATCAATTAAAAATAAATTAGATGACATAATTCACAACTTTATAAAGTTGAAGTATTTAAAATAAATCTATGTAAATCACCAGAATTTTAAAATATATTATCAACTGAATTTATCAGAAAGTGATGGAAAGTGAAATTCCATTTGGAATAACTTCAGACATGGAAGTCTACTTACCAAGAAATATATGATCAAAATTACAAAACTTTTCACTCAGATAAAAATAGATGTCAATAATTACAGAAGAATTAATTGCTCATGGATAGGCTGAGCCAATGTAGTAAAAATGATAACTCTACCTAAGTTAATTGGCTTATTCAATGCCATACCTATCAAATTTCCAAAAAAAAATATTTTTAACGCTAGAAAAAATAAAGTTTATCTAAAGAAAAATGCTTAAGAATATCAAAGGTATCACTGAAAAATATTGAAGAAAGCATCCTATCAGTACTAGGTTTCAAACAGTATTTCAAAGAAATTAATCTTCAAATAAAATCTGATACTTGTTAAGAAATATAGTCATGGATCAGTAAAATACGTCAACTATCCATTACACAGTAGTAAAATACCATTGTAATTTAGTATTTGATTACCTCAAAGATCCAAGCTTTGGGGTCAAGAACACCACATTTGAAAAAATTCTTAGAAATTAGAAAAGAGTTTCTGGCAGAAAGGGGCCATAGAATAATACCTTCCACTGTATATGAAGATATGTTCAAAATGGGTATATGATTTAGACATAAGGGATAATATCATAGGCAAGTTAGAGAAGCACAGAAAATTTTACTTGTTAAATTTAAGAATAAGAGAAGTCTTTATAACCACAAAAGAGATATAACATTTCATGAGAATTAAAGTGAATAATTTTGATGACATTAAATTTAAAACTTTTTGCACAAACAAAACCAATATGCCAAACTTACAAAGCATGAAATTTGGGGGAAATTACATAAATAGATAAAGAACTCATATCTTAAATACTTGAGGAATGGAGGCTAATTTACACAAATTAGAGCCATTCCTGAATTGATGTATGGTCAAAGATATGAACAAGTAGTATTCAGAAGAGATCCAAATTGTCAATAATTACATAACAAACATCTCTCATTCACTCTTGATTAGAGAAATGCAAATTTAAAACAATTTTGTTTCTGTCAGATTAGCTAACATGAGGGTAAATGAGAAATTCTGGATGGGATGTGGAAAATGGAAACACAAAAATAGAAACACTACTGCAGTGTTGGTGAGGTTGTGAATTGGAACAACTTGGAACTATGTCCAAAGGCTATACATTTTTATATTCTTTTTGACTCAACAATACCATTTCTAGGTAGATATATATAAAAAAAGAATATATATGAATAGACAGATGGATCGGCTCTTTTGGTGGTGGGAAGCTTTAAAAATGGTCACTATTTCTTTTAGCCTTCTTTATAAAATTGGGATAATAATACTTTCTCTGTTTATAACATAGGGCTGTTGCAAAAAAGTGATTAGAGAAAGTGTTGTAGAGAGTATCAGATCTTTTTTTTTAATATTTTATTTTATTTTATAATAACTTTATATTGACAGAATCCATGCCAGGGTAATTTTTTTACAACATTATCCCTTGCACTCACTTCTGTTCCGATTTTTCCCCTCCCTCCCTCCATCCCCTCCCCTAGATGGCAAGCAGTTCTATATATGTTAGATATGTTGCAGTATATCCTAGATACAATATATGTTTGTAGAACAGAGCAGTTCTCTTGTTGCACAGGGAGAATTGGATTCAGAAGGTAAAAACAACTCGGAAAGAAAAACAAAAATGCAAATAGTTCACATTCGTTTCCCAGTGTTCTTTCTTTGGGTGTAGCTGCTTCTGTCCATTATTTATCAATTGAAACTGAGTCTTTGTCAAAGAAATCCACTTCCATCAGAATACATCCTCATACAATATCGTTGTTGAAGTGTAAAGTGATCTCCTGGTTCTGCTCATTTCACTTAGCATCAGTTCATGTAAGTCTCTCCCAGCCTCTCTGTATTCATCCTGCTGGTCATCTCTTACAGAACAATAATAATTCCATAATATTCATATACCACAATTTACCCAGCCATTCTCCAATTGATGGGCATCCATTCAATTTCCAGTTTCTAGCCACTACAAATAGGGCTGACACAAACATTTTGGCACATACAGGTCCCTTTCCCTTCTTTAGTATTTCTTTGGGGTATAAGCCCAATAGAAACACTGCTGGATCAAAGGGTATGCACAATTTGATAACTTTTTGGGCATAATTCCAGATTGCTCTCCAGAATGGTTGGATTCGTTCACAACTCCACCAACAATGCATCAGTGTCCCAGTTTTCCCGCATCCCCTTCAACATTCATCATTATTTTTTCCTGTCATCTTAGCCAATCTGACAGGTGTGTAGTGGTATCTCAGAGTTGTCTTAATTTGCATTTCTCTGATCAATAATGATTTGGAACACTCTTTCATATGAGTGGTAATAGTTTCAATTTCATCATCTAAAAATTGTCTGTTCATATCCTTTGACCTTTTATCAATTGGAGAATGGCTTGATTTCTTATAAATTTGAGTCAGTTCTCTATATATTTTGGAAATGAGGCTTTTATCAGAACCTTTAACTGTGAAGATGTTTTCCCAGTTTGTTGCTTTCCTTCTAATCTTGTTTGCATTAGTTTTGTTTGTACAAAGGCTTTTTAATTTGATATAATCAAAATTTTCTATTTTGTGATAGGTAAAGTCTCTAGTTCATCTTTGGTCACAAATTTCTTTCTCCTCCACAAGTCTGAGAGATAAACTATCCTATGTTCCTCTAATTTATTTATAATCTTGTTCTTTATGCCTAGATCATGGACCCATTTTGATCTTATCTTGGTATGTGGTGTTAAGTGTGGGTCCATGCCTAATTTCTGCCATACTAATTTCCAGTTATCCCAGCAGTTTTTATCAAATAATGAATTCTTATCCCAAAAGTTAGGATTTTTGGGTTTGTCAAACACTAGATAGCTATATTTGACTATTCTGTCTTGTGAACCTAACCTTTTCCACTGATCAACTAATCTATTTCTTAGCCAATACCAAATGGTTTTGGTGACTGCTGCTTTATAATATAATTTTAGATCAGGTACAGTTAGGCCACCTTCATTTGATTTTTTTTTCATTAATTCCCTGAAAGTATCAGATCTTAACTCTTCATTCAGCATAGTGTTCAATATGATACACTGGCTATTTAGTAAATACTTGCTTGATTGATATTGAGCACTAAAACTTTCTAAATAGTCAGTTTTTATTAGTACACTAATAAAAATATATCTTCTAGTCTTGCCAACTTTGTAAAATCTTAACAATTTTATTCATAGTATCAAGTCTGTTTGTATCTTTGGTTTGAACCAAAGGAGAAATGAAGTTTCCTTTGTCCTCTTAGGGAAGAGAAAGACATCTTGTTACTTTCAAAGAGAGAAAGAAAGAATATAAGAACTAGAGTGAGAGAGAGAGAGAGAGAGAGAGAGAGAGAGAGAGAGAGAGAGAGAGAAGCTGAATGTGAAAAACCCTTACTGTTAGTGCCAGGAGCTGCCAGATCAGTGTTCCACTGAAATCTTTCACAAATTCTGTCCACACAGCAAGACCATTGGCTAAGCTGCCTCTTTATACTAAATACTCAATTCTTCATTTCCTCCCTGCTGTGGCTACTGCCAGATGGTGGAAGGGAAGCAAGGTTCTTAGAATGTGGAGATGGAAAGGATCTCTTAGAGGTCATTGCATCCCACTCCTTCATTTTACAGAGTAATAAACTGAGGCTGAGAAAGGGGAGGCAGAATTCGAACCCATGTACTCAGACTTCCCACCACACTCCTCATCATTTCCACCATCCCCTCACTACCCAATTTATGTGACTTCCTGATAAAGGTTAAGTTTCTAGTTATGGCTCTGGAGGGGAAATACATTATTTGAGTACTAGGTTTGTCTTCAGAAAGACCTGAGTACAAATGCCAGTTCTGCTTATTTAATATCTGTGTGACTTCTGACTAATAAATTCTAATCTCAGCACCTCTGATTATTCAACTATAAAATGAATGGTCTGGATCTCTAAAATGGATCCTATAATTAAGTAATATTTTAAGAATAAAAACAAAAAAAAAACTTAAAAGTCCATTCACACATTAGAGGTCATTTTTCCAGTCACAATTAGATAGATATGACTTTCCTAGAAGGACTCTAGATGATATTATCACTGCTAGTCTCTAAGGCTAGTTCCTTAATCTCACCAAGTCACACAGCACCCAAAATGGATTTTTTTTTTCAGTTATGTCCAACTGTTCACAACTTCATTTGAGGTTTTTTTTTTGACAAAGATACTGGGGAAGTTTGCTATTTCTTTCTCCAGCTCATTTTACAGGTGAGAAACTAAGGCAAATAAAAGTTAAATTACTTGCCCAAGATCACAGTTACTATCAGAGGTCAAGTATGAATTCAGGAAGACTCTTGGTCTCTCCTATCTACCTAAATGGAAGATCTAGTGAGGAAAGAGTTCCTCTGGCATGAGCACTAAGAGTGGAAGTCAATAATAGTGTTCTTTCAGTAATGTAGATAACCTTAGTGTCAACTTGAAACTTCAATGTTTTCTACACAGAATTTGTTTATGATCACCCAGCTCCTAAGGGATCAACTTAATTAACAAAACTGAAAGTCAATTTACAAATTCACAATGGGAATTGTACCTTCCAAGTTAATTACACACACACTTCTATGGACAAAGCTAGAAATACATCCTGGGGTGTGTGTGTGTGTGTGTGTGTGTTTGTGTGTGTGTGTGAGAGAGAGAGAGAGAGAGAGAGACACAGAGACAGAGAGAGACAGAGAGAGAGAGAGAGAGAGAAAGAGAGAAAGAGAGACACAGAGGGAGACAGAGACAAAGAAAGAGAGAGAGAGACAGAGGGAGACAGAGAGACAGAAAGAGACAGAGACAGAGACAGAGAGACAGAGAAACAGAGAAAGAAACAGAGAGACAGAGAGAAACAGCGACAGAGAGACCTAAATAGAGAAACAGACAGAAAGACAGAGAGATTTCTTTTTCTTCTTCACTCTAAGAAATCTTGAGGTCTACTTAATTCCAGAATATTTTGTCCTTCATGACGCCTCCACTCCCTTGAAATACAGTAGACTGACATTGCTAATTTCATTTTCAAGTGGAATTATACAGGTTAGGAGTTAACAATGAAGATTGTAGTCTTAATCATAAGATTAACTTTAACTTTATAGCACTATAAGGCTTGGAAAGTTCTTTCCTAACAACAAAACTGTGTTATTGTATTTCAATATTATTATTAATTAGAGCAGAGGCTAGAGCATGGACCCTGGAGTCTTATCCATATGACCTGAGCAAACCACTTAACTTCTGTCTGCCTCAGTTTCTTCAACTTGAAACAATAGTAGTATGTCTATCAAGGTTGTTGTGAGAATGAAAAAAATGAAATAATATATGTAAAGCATTTAGCATAGTGTCTCATATATAACAGGGTATTAATAAATGCTTGTTGCAATCCTTCCTTATCATTATTTTATAAATTTATACTATTCATTAAGTGTAATGTCGGGGCTCAAATCCTTACTTTTATTGGGTATGCCTAACTAGCTCTACTATTGATTTTTTGTTTGACTTTTGAGAGATTCTTCGTCTATTTGCTGATATAATATTCTCCCTATGTCTTTTATTTCTTTGTTCAGACCTTAGAATCCTTACCTTAGAATCAATCCCTTTTTAACCTCAATTTCTAAGAACTTTAGATTTGGAATGATTGTTAGTAGGGATAGAAAGATCAAATGATGGCGTTCCATTACGTTGGGGACACATGGGTGTGTTGGTAGGCAATAGAGAATAAACCAGTAACAAAGAAACTGAGGACAATTCAGAGGAGGTATGAGAAATCAAGCAATATGCTTCAGGATATGGGATGGAATGAGGTCACTTATGAAGGTAGAAGGGTATACCTTGACAAGGAGTAAAGTCATCTATTTATGCAAAAGAGAAGCCAGAAAACATTGGAGCAATATGAGATGAAGAGAGGGAAAGGGGAAATATTGACAAATGTTCTCAAATTTTTCAGTAAATTATCAAAATTCTCAGCAGAGAGAATAAAGGAGCAGGAAGCAATGTTACCTTTGAGGATGCTGAGAAGGTTTAGAGGAACTGCTGAGAAAAATAGGAGAGTGTGTGAGAAGGTTTAGCTAGCAGCAATGATGAACGAGTTGAAGTTATATAACAAAAATTGTAGAAGATCTAGTTAGAATGATTATGAGATTTTCTCTATTGCTGTTCAGTACTATATGTGAGAGAGTGAAGGCAGTGGAGAGAAACATCTAAGTATATAAAAACATACTTTGATACTTGGTGAACATATTGAAAAGGTAGAAACTTGGAGAGATGGCATGAATTTTAATAGAAAATATATAGTAGTAATAAATCTATGTATGCTACACAGAAGCTTTATTTCTATATATCAGGAATATTTTCTCCAAGAAAATCAATAGGGGATTGACTTTGTGAGCTTCAAATAACACATACACATGTGCACATGCACACAGACATAAATACACAAACACACATACAAAAACACAAGTATTTTAAGAGATTGAAAATATTTCATCATTGTCATTGGAGTCTAGATTATTTGTATATGTATAATTAAATCATCAATTTGTTAGATCATAGTTAAAAATCAATAAGACTATTCAAAATTTAAAATTAGAGAATGATGTGGAACACAATTGAAGTGACTCAATTGTGACTTATTCTAGAATGTTATTAATGGTAAAAATAGTATGTGGGTAGAATTTTTAAAAGTACACTGAGACAGATGATAGTACTCGATATAAAATTTTAACTGATGTAAATTAATCGTCATAAAATGAAGTCCAAATGAGTCTAAAAAAGTGGCTGGTCAGCAAACACTTCATTTATTTGCCAAACAGAGAGATATGGAAACCAAAGACAATATTGATTTAAAATATAAACATGTTTATGCAATTTTTTGAAAGATGGTGGGATATTATAAACAATATCAGCTTGTAAAACTTGAAGAAGCATGGTTTGACCCTCAGGGAAAAGAAAGCTTAATGGAAATCCTATTTAGCAGTCATCCTGAGGGCATTTAAATAATAAAAAAAAATGAAAGGTGAGAGACAGACAAAAATGAGAAAAGACTTTTATATCAAATTATTTTTTACAAATACATGTATTACAGATACAACAATATTGAATAAATATAAGATCTAGGGATTCTAACATTATAGCTGCTTTTAGAGTACATAATAATGACATCAAAGAAAACAAAGATGCTAAAAAGTCACCAACTTTTGACCAAATGTATATAATGAAGACCGATTCTTAAAGTGGCATGACTATTAGGCTGCTTAGAATTTACTTAAAAGAAAACTAAAAGAGAGAAAGATACTAAAAAAAAGAACAAAAAATCTTGAAATTTATTTAATGCTGAAAAATAAGTGAAAAACAATTAACAGTATTTATTAAGTACTTACTGGGTATACAAAGAAAAAGGAAAAAAAATCAATGATCTCTGCTTTCAAGAATCCCACTGTTTAACAGAAGAAACATTTCCCAATTACATTTGTATCTGGTTCAGGTCTTACCATGGAGTTTGAAGGCTGGGAAGAAATCTGATTTCTCTTGTGTAGTGAATATAGTATTACTTTTGGATTCAGCAATTTTGAATTTACTGTCTACCTCAACCACGGTGGCAACTGTGTGAGAATGAAAAAGTTTCTCAGTCTTTCAGAATTTGTTTCCTTAACTACAAAACTGGAAAAAAAAAACTTGCATCATTTCACAGGGAATTTTCTGAGGAAATTATTTTCAAACTTTAAAGCACTGTATAAGTGTGAGTTATTATTATGAATACACACATGGAGAAGCAACATGTCATCATACATTGAAGGCCAATTTTGTAGTTAGAAAGACCTGGTTTCTAGTCTTACCTCTCATATACTAGCTTTATGATCATGAATCAGTTCTCTAGGAGATTTTACACAACTAAAATTGTGATGAATTTCTGACCTGCACTGAAGGAAGAAGCTCACTTTACAAGCTGACTACAACAATAAAATAATAAGTATATCCACCTCAAACAAGTGTTTGTGCATGTTTATGCAAAAGTGTGCAAAAGGAGAGTAATAAAAAATAGGAGTTGAAAAATATCTTAAAATGTATCTAGCTTCAAACCTTATTTATAGATGAGGAAATTGAAGCCTAAAAGGGCTCTCACTTAAGGAAGGTAAATTTAAAAGATCTTTTTTTCCAGAAAGTATTTAAATTTAATCTTTAAAGGAGAAGAAATTCTAAAAGGCAGAGATAAAAAAGGGAAAAATTTAAGAGTGCAGGATAATCTGCAAAAGCCAATGCAGTTAGAATATCACATGTTAAATATGGCAGGACTGTAACATTTAAAGAGGGAAATAATGTGAAAATGGGCAGGTTATAGAGCTGTAAATGGCAAATATGTATTATACATATTTGCAAAATGTGTATGGCAAATATGATTTGGGGCCTAAATTGAATTGGGGATGAGAATAAATTAGAATAGCTTGGTTAAATTGCAATCATCATTTAATGTCTCCATGTTTCTCCCTAAAACCAAATCTTAACTTTTCAATGCCAATATTATACTAAATAAATTAATTAATTGACATTTATTAAACACTTCCTATGTCACATGTTCTATGATAAGTATTAGAGATATGAAGAAAGTAAAATAAAGAAAAAAACAAATGACAAACAAAATTAACTGCCTATTCTGAAGGCACTCACAGTCTAATGGGGGAGACAACACCAAAATAACTATGTATAAACAAGATATAGAAAAGATAAATTGTTAGTAATTTTATAGGGAAGGCACTAAGAAAAAGGAAGAATGTAAAAGGTCTTTTATAGAGTCAGGGACATTAGCTGAGACATGAAGGAAGTCTTTGAAATCAGGAAGCAAGATGAAAGGAAAATCATTCCAGGCATTGGAGATATATAGTGAAAGTGGTCAGTTAGGAACATTAAGGAGGCCAAAGTCACTGGAGAGCAGAGTATGTTAAAGAAAAAAAATATATATATAAGAAGCCTGGAAAGGTAGGAAAGGGTCAGATTATGAAGGCATATAAGACCCAAACTGGGAACATTCTATTTTATTCTGGAGATGAGAGTGAGCCACTGGAATTTACTGAATGGGATACATGTGTAAAAGACATGGTGAGATCCGTATTAAGAAGATCAATATGACAACGGGTGAAGAATGAACTGAAATAAAGAGAAAATAGGTAGACCAACTGGAAAGGTACTACAACAGTCCAGGAATTAGGTGACAAAGACCTGGTGACAGTGCCTGGAGACAAAAGGAGGCTTTATGAGAGATTTTTGAAGATAGAAATAAAAGGACTTAACAACTTATGGGATATGGGGATAAAAGTGAAAGAATTTTTAGTCAAGGATAACTAATAGGATGCAAACCTGAATGACTGAGAGAATGGTGGTATTCTTTGCAATAATATGGATTTGGGGAAGAAGGGAGGGTTTTAGGGGAAAGATAAGTTCAGTTTTGGACATGTTGAGTTTAAAAACTCTGAAATGTTTAGAGAGAGAGGTCTGGGCTGGGTAAATAGATCTTAAAGTCATCAGATAATAATTATAACCATGATAAAATCAATAAATTAAACAATATAGAGGAAGAACAGAAAAGGCCCTAAAACAGAGCTTTCAAGGATATTCATGTTGTCTGGTATGATCTAAAAGAAGATCCAGCAGTAGAGACTGAGGAGCAGTCAAAAAAAAAATAATAAGAGAACCATCAAGAGAAAATAGTCACAAAAACCTAGGAAAGAGAGTGTGAAGAAAAGGGTCATCAACAGCATCAATAGTAGAAGAGAGGTCAAGAAGGATGTCACCCAAAAAGGAGCCATAAAATTTGGCAGTTGAGAGAACATTCAAAACTTTGGAGAGAGCAGTTCTAGTTGAATGATGAAATAGGAAAGCAGTTTGCACAGAGTTTAAAAACAAACAAGTAAAAGGGTAAGAATTAGAGACTGAAAGTGTAGACAGTTTTCTCAAGGATTATAGCCAAGAAGTAGAGTAGAGATATAGCACTATAGTCCAGCAGGAATAGTCAAGCAAAGTAAGTTTTTGTTTTGTGGATATTTTTATTATTATTTAGGATAAGGAAGACAAGCGAATGTTTTAGATAGTAGAGAAAGAGGCAGTATATAGGAAAAGATTGAGGATTAAAGAAAATGTGGGGATTATCAGAAGGAATATCTGATGGAAAAACTGAGATAGAATGGAATCAACGGTGCCTATTATAATAGAGATTATGCCTTGGCTTCATGTGAGACAAAAATAAAAGGAAGCAATAATTGGGGAAGATATAATTATTTGAGATAAGGAAAAATGGAAAAATGGATTTCTTTGATTATGGTCTCTCTTTTTTGTGTTTACTGAGGTATAAAGCAAAGTTCTCAGCTGAGAGGATAGGCTGAAAGAATGTTGTGGAAGACTTGAGGAGAAATGAAAATGTTTGCAATAGCCACTATTGTGACTGTGATAGCAAATTAATTAGAGAAGGCTTGTTTTGCTGCAGAAATGAGATTATGCAACATAATTTGTAATTCACCCAGTTAGTCCAGTTTTGTGAATTTTAAACAGCTTTGTTCAGCAATGAAAAAAAAAAAGCCTATGGATGGTAGCAATTATCCAAAGGTGGAGTTTGGCAAGATATGATTATTAAAGGACAAAGAGACAAGGAACATGAGAACACAGAAAAGTACTGAATGGATTTGATTAAACAAGTCTTTGAGAAAGGGAAGGTAAAAGAGTGCATAACCTATATACATATAAAGACATAGGAAAGAACTGGGGCAGAATGATCAGAGGTCGTAGGACTATGAGATACAGGATGAAAAATCAGAAGTAAAATGAAATGATTGAAGATTATAATCAAACAAATAAATTGGGAAGTTCACAAATATTGCAGTACATTTGTGGGGAATGGCAAGATCAATAGTGTGACTATTTTATGTGTAACATTATTAAATTGGAGTGGAAGAATAAGTCATAGCAAGCAAGTAATCTGAAGTAGTGGAGTGTTTTAAAGCACTATGTATATTAAAGTCCCTTAGCTTGAAAGAAAAATTGTGGTGGAGAGAATGACAATGAACCAGGTATTGAATTCTTTGAGGGAACTTTACAAGATATTGGTAGATAACAGCCCTAAGGAAGTCCTTGTGTTATTTTCCATGACCTCTATAGCTTGGAAGGATTTCAAGCTTCTCCTAACAGACTTATTTGGCAAATCACTGAAACAGCATACCTGGAACCATATTGATCCACTCATTAGCATTGTGTTGCATCTCATTGCCTTCAGTGACATATCTTAACAATGAACCATCCTGAGACCAAACATCAGAGTATTATCAAAACAATTTACATTTATCCTGCCCTGAAGGTTAAAGACATATAGATATAAAGCTATCTGTGTGGTGTAACACCATTAGCTAAAGAATTTTAGAGCTATAAAGATATTTAAACTACAGCTAGTCTGATCCCCTGATTTCATAGGAAAGGAAACTCAGATTTTGAAACAGAAATTGATTTGCCCAGGATTGTATAACTTCTAGATTTGACCTTATTAATCATCTGGTAGCATAAAAGGAAAAGTATCAATTGTGTGACTTAGGATAAGTCACGAGCTATCTGGGCCTCAGCTTTCTTATCTGAAGAATAATAATAACAATGTTTACACTATTCATATCACATGAGTATTATGAGGAAAGTACTTTGTAAAACTTAAAGCATTATAGAAATAAAATCTATTAAAATAATCTATTCTAACCTTCATCCTCCATAGTAAACAGGAAATTCAAGTACCTAAATTTATATAGCTAACCTCTGTCAGAGCAAGGAATTGAATTGATATCTTCTGAATCTGAATCCAGCACTATTTCTACCACATCATGCTTGGATCATTGAAAATAATGACAAAAACAATAATATTAATAACTGTATATAAATACAGTATTTTATTCACAACAAAATCATGCATTAAATAGTAAAATTATTTTGTCTTTTTCTTGTTTTCCTCCTTTTTATCTTCTCTTCTTTTACTACTTCTTATACTTTCCTTCTTATACTACTCCTTCTCCATATTCTTTTTCTCATTTTCTTTTTTTTTTCCTTCTTTCTCATCATCAACTTTCTCCTTCTACCTTTTCTCCTTCATTTTTCCTCCTCCTTTCCCCTTCTTTCCCCTCTTTCTTCTAGTCCTTGTTGTTGTTGTTCTTTTTTCTTTTTCTCCCTCCTTCATTCCTTCCTTCCCTCCCTCCCTCTCTTCATTCCTTCATTTCTTTCTTTATTTCTTTCTCTCTCTCTCTCTCTCTCTCTCTCTCTCTCTTTCTCTCTCTTTCTTTTTTTCTTTCTTTCTCTCTCTCTCTCTCTCTTGCTCTTTCTTTCTTTCTTCTTGTTTTCTAGTGCTAAAGAGGAAACATGGATTCAGAGGTTAATGTGATTTATTAGCATCAGAATAAATTCAAATCTGCACTCTATTGTAAAGATTTTTAAAGGTTTCTTTCAATTTAAATTTTATGATCACTACTCTTCTATTTGATATTTTTGCAGTTGTTTAGATCTGACTTAATTGTGTGAAAAGTTCAACACATATTATTAAAACATTAAAGCATTGTGTTAGGTATTGGGTATAAAATTATGAAAATAAAACAATGTAGTCCTTGGCCTCAACAATCTTCCAGTCTAATAGGAATAATATGACATGTGCACAAATAAATATAATACAAGTTAATGTATAACAGGTGAAAGGGAAAAGATCCCTTCACAGTGAATTAAAATGTTTTAAGAAAATGAGAACAGTTTTTGTTGTCAGGAACAGGAAAGGAGTCCTAGAAAAATGACTTCATAGATGAAAAGACCTGCTTGAATTTCTGTTTCAGCATCATACCTTTTGAGGACCCAAAATTCATTTATCTCTATGATAGGACATAACATAAATTTAAATCCCAGCATATCACATCTCATTTATTCATAACTAAATTTTTGCTGAATTAAAAAAAAAAAACCTTTCTTCTCTATAGGTTTCTATGGCAATGTTTTCTTCAGGTTCTTTCCTATCTGTCTGACTGATGTTTCTTAACTTTCTATTCATTTTCATTATCTATACATGTAATGTTCTTTTGTAGTGTTTTCTTGAGGTCTCCAGGAGCAGCAGCCTTCATTTCAGTTCAGTAATCACCACACGAATAGCCAGGGGTTAAAGTCCAAATCCTTTATTGTCTCCTTCAAAGTCTTATCTCCTTCACTTGGGGCTTGGCTAATTTTCTGGGGGTCTTCTGGAGTCTTAGTTTCAGTGGAGAAGCAAAAGAGGAGAGCCTGCCACCAAGCTAGTGTGAGATGAGATGAATCTGTCTGAGTCCAAGGGCTTGTGCTCCAACTTTCAGGCTCCAGCCTTCTGTCTACTTGTCTCTGAATCTCTTTATCTCCTTGGCTGAGGCTTCTAGCTTACATGCTCTACACTGAGTACAAACCAATCATTCTATCACTAGGAAACCATTATTTGTTGTAGGATTAAGTCAATGCTAAACTAGATTTAACCATTGTCTCCTCAATTCCACTTAATATCTTGTTTCAAGTTCTGGCCCATAACATCTCCTCGTAGGATTAAATCAATCATATTGAACCATGCTAAATTAAATAACTATTGTCTCTATCAATTCCACTGACTGAGTACCTTGTAAGAATTCTTTGTTTCAAATTCAGAGTTCTGGTCCATAACATCTCCCGCTTTCTTTTATTTTAGAACATAGGTGGTCATGACCACCCTGACTTCTCAGATAGGTGAAAACCCCCAAAAAGGAGGTGATCACACCTTCCCTGACTGCTCAAAAAAGGGGTGAAAGCACCATAAAAGGAGATGATCAAGCCCTCCCTTGATGTCTCAAGAAGGGAGATGATAACACCAAAGGAAATGGGAAATAAATCAGGTTAGTGGGTTTCTGAAGGGGCTCACTTGAAATAGGTACACATAATTACATAAATTACATAAGCACATAGTAACACAGGCTAGTAGTGATGTAACAAATAACATGAATCAACATGACGAATTATACATGTCCATAAGTCCTAGAAATAGTCCCAAAGGAATCTATTGTTCATTACTTTCATGTGCCAGGAATCCAATAATTCTTGCAAGTTTTGAAGTCCTACAATAGTCTCATCTTGTGTTAGGGAATCCAATGATTCCTGCAGATTTTGTTCTTAGGAATTCTCCTTTGTTTTGAGGTTTTTTTCTCTTTTTCTGTCTCTCTTTGATGGACAAGGTAAATACTGCTCATTGGTACTCATCTGATTCCTTCTCCACCTGTAGAAATACAAATAAACCTTCCCCAAGCAGTTAACCTATTTGGTGCCTTCCATTCACCACTTTCTGAATCTCTCCACATCACCTGGAGATTATCTAAAGATAAAGGAGATGCTTGCACTGGACACTACCCTTCCAGTGGGTTATAAAACCTGTCTGCCCAAGCCAGTGCATCTTTGTCAAAAATTTTAAAAATTAATGGTATAAAGAGATAAATTTAGAAGTTCTCTAGGGTTTCCTGTGGCTCCCCCTTTCTTTTGTTTTTGGAGGAGTGTGTTAATGTCTTTGTTTCTTCTCTCTACTATTGCCTGACCTTGAGGATTTAAAGGTATGCCAGTGGTGTGTAAAATCTTATACTGTACACAAAAGTGTGCAAAATGTTTAGAAGTATATGCAGATCCATTATCTTTTTTTTATTGCTTGTGTCACACCCATGATTGCAAAAGCTTGTATAAGCAATTCAGTGACCACTCGGGCTGTCTCGTTTGCTGTTGGTATTGCAAAAGTGATTCCTGAAAAGGTGTCTACCACAACATGGATAAAAGACAGAAGACCAAAAGATTTATAATGGGTCACATCCATTTGCCAGATTTCATTGGGTCTCAAACCACAAGGGTTCTTCCCTGGAGGGAGCATAGGAGGGTGGAAAGGAAGGCAAGCTGTATAGGCTTTTACTATGCTCCTAGCTTCCTCTTTTGTTATCCCAAATTGTAAACATAAATGTCGAGCAGCCTGGTGATATTTAAAATGAGATTCTTGGGCAGGGACCAATCAATTCCCTGAGAGCCTCCACAGCTGTGGATCATAACATCGGAAGGGGTTGCAAGGCAGCCTTTACTGACACAAGTGTTGCGGACTAGGAATGAGATAAATTGAAGGCAGAGGGAAGAGGAGAAAGGTCAGACAACACAACAACCTCTCAGTCAGAGAGGTCAGAGAACAGCTGCCTGCCTCGCAGTCTCTTTGTATCATCCTCTCACAAGAGGAGATTCATTCTGAGTTGGACCTCCAGCAGCCACTATTAGGTGGTTCCTGTGTATTTCAACAACTCTTCCATGTGTTACAACATATTCCCTCCTTTCCTTATATCAGCATTGCATAGGGATTTTGGATCCTCTTTGTGTCTCTCAACTTATTAATCTATTTATAATTAGTTTTTTTAAAAATATTTTTAGTGGTAGATGCTTCCATAAGTTTGCATTTGTTCTTTTCATTTCCTACTTTGTGTTACATGTAATAACCTATATGGTATATAGTATATTTACACTTTTATAAAACACTGTCCCATTGCTTTCACTGATTCAAGGAACTCCCAAATGATAAAACTTTCTCTTCAAAACCAAGTTGCTATCTTGCCTGCAAAAGACTTAGAGAGTTGTCCAGAGTGCTGAAAGATTAATAACTGAGACTCACAGTGCATGTGTACCAGAACAAAGCTACAATTCAGACTTTCTTAGCTTCCAGTTTGCTGATTTAAAGTATATTGCTTTGAAAGTTTTCAAAATACAATACAAATATCAGTAGTAACTCATTTATTAAAATAAAGATTTTAAGTCACTTCCTATTCTCATTATAGCAACAAACAAGTGCCTTTCATGAACTTTTTAAAATATGCTTCCTAGGCTTATTCATTCGATTTCAATGAAATTCAGCATTCATAGTCACTCTTCAGTAAAGGGCAAACAATTCCTCACACCCACTCATACACATGTCTACATGTAATAGCTGCCAAATCTAATACACTAGAAATCAAAGAATTGTTGGTAGGAAATGACCAGTGCCCAGCTTAAATGAGCCATGGAAATGCAAGTTTTGAGCCAAACCAATGTAATACAAAGAAACAAGGCCATATAAGGTAAACCATCATGCTAGATGGGGTGCTAAAAATGAATTTTAAAGATAAGTCAGCCAAGCATTATAGGTTTTGAGGACAGAAAATCTTTTAAATGAAAGTCAATAGGCCTCAGTGTTGGCAAATGACTAGTAACAAAGAAAAAAAATATTTTAAAAATCTGGATAGTACATAGAAATTTAAACCAATAGCAACATTAAATAAGCTGTATGCACCATAAAAATTCTTTCAATACCCTAAAATGCAGTCCCTTGTCTACCTTAGAGAGTTAAGCATACCTAGCACCACAAAATTTGCAGAGTAGGAAAGATCATTAAGGACCCTCTAGTTTAAACTATATGTGTCCCTTTTACATGATAGCAAACAAAAAATGGTAACCTTGAAGACTTCTAATGAGGAAGAACCCAGTATTTCCTGAAGTCCTGCCATTTTTCAAATTCTGTCCTTCATATTCCCCTGACAACTTTCCTATTCCCATTCACCTCAATACAGTACACTCCACTCAATATCCCACTCTAAATCTACCTGTTATTTTCCCCTGTGCTCTTGAGATTCTCTTTTTTGTATATGGTACTATTGTTATTGTTTTTTTTTTCTTTTAGAATCCTGAAGTCATCCCTCTCTTTTGTTTTAAATAGTTCTAAGTTCTAATTTAATTAATTCCCTCCTATCTCTAATTCCCTTATATGGATCCTAAATTGACCATTTGCCTCTTTATTTCTAATTCTACTTTTCAAGGATACTCTTGAAAGTCCTTTAGGTATGTGAGAACTACCATATCCCTTTCAAGTCTTTTATTCTGCCTGTGAAACTCACATTTCTTTTCACTGGTTGTTATATGATTTGGTTTTGAGCTCCTTCACTATTTTGCTAGCCCTCTTCTGGGCATGCTCCAGCTTCTCAACCTTTATAAAAAGTGGTGCTCAGAAGTGAGAAAGAATATTCTAGATGAGGTCTGACCAGAGTGGAGTAGGAACTCTTACTTCCCTTCTACCAGATACCATTCCTCTCTTAAGGAGAATCTCAGCTTTTTTTTTTTTTTTTGATGACAAAGTATTCCTGGCATCCCTTTCCCTCAGGTAGCACTTTTGCTCCTTCCCCCTGACTCAGCATCATGGTAGGAAAATTGGAATTTTTCTCCACTGCCATCTTTAAACATTCCCCTATTACCATTAGTCAATAATTTCCCTTTTGAGGCTTACATTACAGAAATTCATCACCTAGAAAGTCATCATGCCTAAGTTCACATCAGCCTTTTATTGTCCACCATTTTGCATTATACCTCAGATTATGTTTGATATTTATTAAAATCCCTAAATCTTTTTATATAAACTGCAACCTTCCTGCATGTCCTATAACTTATTCTAAGTATTCTCAACAAAGAGAAAATTTTAAATCCTTTGACTTAGTAGTTTATCTGGGGAAACTATTTGAAACTGCCAATCATAAATTTCCCATTTCCTGCTGCTTTTAATAGAGCTCTATC